>NC_046623.1:1634637-2325473 GCF_900324465.2 Anabas testudineus | reverse complement strand
ATGCTGCCACTAATAATTGTGATTAATAATTTAGAGTTCCAATAAATAAATAAATGAATACCAGCCACTGTAATATCCCAATATGCAGAAACAAGTGTACAGCTCAGGGTTTGGAGAAGTTACAGTCTGGTGTCTAGTGTTTTCTACCCAGCATTCTTCAGTATCACTCACCCATCTTGGCATTCATCCACAGTTTTCAGTTTTGCTCTATATTTTCAAATAACTTGGGTTTTTAAAACAATAAGATAGGTGTTTCAGAAATGTCTGAATTTGAGCCAGCTCTCAGCTCACTGGGAGGAGCGTGCTGGGTTATCTAAACAGATTGTACTGAACAATCATTCATGGGTTAGAAATCACTTCTGACAAGGTTTTAGAAATTAGCTGAAAGTAAGAATATATGTTTACAAACATCTCCTCAGATGAAGTGGAGCCTGTGTTGTGGGAGTTTAAGTGTGTTTGCATTTCTGTATGACTACATCATCAAATGCAGCTGACTGTCTTACCTGGCAGTAAATATGAACTAAGTACACCAGCTCCTTAGACTCATAGCCATTCCGTGTCACTTCACACTGTTCGTCCTCAAGAGACAACTGAAAGACAAGACACAAAGAAAGATAGGTTAGAGCATCAAATAAGCTTTTTACAAGAAAAAAGTGTCAGATCGTAATCTACAAACTATACGTTATAATATTATAATGTAACACCTCAGCTCACATCTTAGTTCTCAATTTTTTTTAACACTTTTTGAGTAGGGGTGCATAAACAGTAAATTCTGCAGTGGACAACTACACCTTAAAGCCCGCCAACCTTTCAAGAGATCCATTATTACAAACTTATGGGTCTACAGCACCATAGTCATCATAAAATCTTTTCATGATCCCATGTTTGACAAACATGGCAGGCATATAATGAAGCAAACCAAGATTTTACTTATGTAATAAATATGTTCTTATTAATATTATTACTTGAACCTAACCTAACACCTGAAGGTACCTTTCCGACATCACTGTCAAGCCCATAGAATCAAAGTGAGTGAAAGTAAATACTGACCTGAAGGGGGTGAATATTAATGCAAACACCTTTGCTTTGTAGGAACCTGTTTTCACTTTGACATTAATGAGGTATTTGTCTGAATTTCTTTTGCCAAATTTGCCAACTTTTATTGACCATGATTGATTTATAATGTCAATAAAAGGCTGAAATATCCAAGGGGGTGAATACAGGCACTGTATGTAAAGCAGTGTGGCCATTTCAATATCACATATCCAAAACTTTCTAGCTTGTAGAACACAGTAGAAAAGCAAAGCAGCGCACAACCAAATATACAGTATTTATTCTGTTGTTTTCTTTTTGCTGTGCAGGAATGCCATCTTTTGGGATATTGCCGGAGGACACGGGTCAGCAACGACATTCAATACTGGAAATTCAGCTGTATTTTCCCCATGAAAACAGGGCCCTGACATTAAAGTACCATGTTTGTACCATGCTTGTTCAGCAGTGACAAGACTGTCGACATCATATTGCTCAATATTCAACCTGTGCAAACCTGAGTACACTGACAATCAGTGTGAGCTATACACTGTGTGGTTTAAATCTATATTTTTAGGACTTTTCTGTGATATGTTACGTTACTTTGATATAATTAAAATAGTTACATTACGTATTACGTTTAATAGGTTAGAATCTGCAATTATAACTACCTGTGTAGAAAATGACAAAGAAAAAGAAGGCAAAGAAAAAAATAATGAGTTTTAGTGCATCATAAGCTTTTACATGTATACATACAAACATAAAAACTAAGACTGTGGGTATTTATGTGCAATGAGGATTGGCTTAACAGATACTGTCCAAGTAATGTGATGGTGCCAGCAAGGGGAGAAACACACATGGAAGTGTTTTTGTTCCCATTAAAGTGGGCTTGATTTAAAGAGTTGTTAATGGCGGGGCAACGGTAAATAGAGCCTTCTCAGAACAACAATATCCCTTTTCTGTGGCTGTGTCTCTGAAAAGAGACACAAACTAGCATGGCAGCAAATGACCTAATTACCTCTCTGTTGTTTGGAATCTGCACTGAGCAACCCAGAAATGTTTTGTGCTCAATGCACAAGCAAAAAGCAGTTCTCCTGGCAGAGCAGCGAGCAAGAAGCTATAAAAACAAACTTTAGAAGCAAGCGACAGAGGAAGGCATACAAACATTAAAAAAAAAAAAAAAAGCTTTCTCCCATTGAAATGGTTTCTTAGTGTGGAGCTACTGTACAGAATGCTTGAGGGGAAAAAAGGACAGGGGCCTAATGACCAAATGTGACTCAGGAGAGCAGTTCTACTTGACTAGAATCACTGCTCTTGCAAAACACAGTCTAGGACAATAGTCAAAGCACTGTTATTTTAATATACCATGTATGATGGCTCAAAACCATACTGGCTAATGTAATGCAATAATTAATTATACATTACCTTTCAGTCCTATCTCCTTGCATATAAGCTGCCAAGTTTTAACAAATTTTAATACAGTTTGTTGGTAAAATTATTAGAGAGGTTTATCTACTCCTTTGAATGTCAGAGCAACAAGGAAAAAAGTAATGTTCTTGCAGATTACTCAGTGATAGTCTTTTGCACAGCAAGGAATAATTGTGTGTCTATCACACAACTGAACAAGGGCGTAACAGTTCTGAAACCAAGATGATGCCAACCCTCCAATCTAACCTGCCGTTTGCCTGCTGGAGACATCCTACCTCTCTTACAGTCTCTCACATTATATTATGTATTAAGACTCCCCTACATTTCATACAATATAATCAAATCATGATATTTCTAGCTATAAGAGGATCTATCCCTTGCATTTGCAAGAGGGGCTTTAAGCTAAGAAAGTAACATTGTGCCTGGAGTAGCATAAGTAGCTGTCAGCTAATGCTCTGGTGCACTGTATTCAGTGACAGTACACAATGGAGGTATTTCGAAAGGCCCCAACCCTAATGAAAACATATATCACTGACCCAAAAAAAATGTGTTAATTTACTTTTACAGGAGCTCTGCTTCTATTATTTCTTTTCATCAATTAATATATACAAAAAGTATTTAACAAATCTGTTCTATCGTTCATTGACTGAGCTTTAACATTTATCATGATAAATAGTGGTTGTTAGTTGCATAATCTCAATCTGAAAGATAATCGTGTAGTAAAAATTGTGACTGTTTGTTATAATGTCACTGCTGAGACTGAAGGTCTGGGTCATCACATTGGACTCCAAGGACCTTTGACACAGTTGAATTCACTGCCATCAGCAAGGACCTTTTAAAGGTTAAAAACTGTGTTGGTGTATTCTGACATCTAATAGGTGCTCCAACAGCACTTCCTGGGCCATAACTTAGTTTCTCACTGTTGCATAAAACAACACATCCCAACCATGGCAGCCACTTGCTTTGTTCTAATGTACCCTGTATAAATGCAAACTGCCAACCTGTAAAACTGTCACAGTTCCCTTCAACGTGAACTAACCGTACAGAAAAATCAGTCTGGTAAAGGTCAAATCCAACGAGCATGCGTGGAGTGGAAGCACAAATCAAAATATCTGTAAAGAAAAGTACGATAAGAATCCAACTCTGGGTCTATAAGTTAAAATATTAAGCTTAAGATTACATTCTCTAGAAAAATAAAATGATGATTGTAACAGAGCCAAATATTTCAGACAAACATTACAAATGAGCAATAAATTGCTTTCAAATCAATATAACAATTTAAGAGAAAACTATGTTTTAAAATCGCAAAGCTGACATGATGACTGCTAACAAATTTAAGGGCTTGGTGATGACACTGAACAAGTGGTAGGTATAGCATGCAATAGTGAAGCTGTAGTGTAGTGGGGAAAAAAAAAAACAAAAGAAAAAGGAAATGCTATTCTATACACAATTCCATAATCCTTCTTCAGCACAGCCAACGGAAGGTGAAATGACAAAGTCTGTTTTTGTCACTCTTTCCTTGAGGCCTTAAATGATTGAGTTCTTACTTGTGTACCCTACATCTTGTAAAATTCAGTGCATGCACACATCTACTCCTTTACAGGGACATGTGAGCCATTAGTGCCAAGTCCTCACCTATCTACTGTATGCCCACTGATAAAGCCTGCAGAAATCAAAAATGTTTTTTTTACTGAAAACAGTGATATGTGCACTATAGACCAACATAAGAGGAGTCATTCATAAGAACTTAATAGAAATAAGGACTCCTGTCACAGAACAAAATGAAAAGAAAACAATCAAATGTGGACTGTTGGACTCCTGTCTAAATCTCTGTTAGTGAAGTGACCATCAAAAAGATTTCTTTAGTCTTATTGAAATCTGACTGCAGCAGGAAGAATATGTCTCTCTGAATGAGTCAACCCGCCAAGTCATATTAATTATCATGTACCTAGAAGCACAGGTTGGGGTGGAGGAGTACTAGCAATCTTTTACTCAAGCTTATTAATCAACTCCAGACCTAAACATAGTTTTAATTCACTTAAGAGCCCCATTCTCAAACTGTCAAGTCAAAAACCAGTCCTGTCACTAGCTCTGAGTTTTTAACTGAATTCTCAGACTTTCTGATTTAGTTCTTAGTGCAGATAAAGTCTTTATGGTGGGTGACTTAAACATCCATGTAGATGTTGATAAAAACTGCCTCAAAACTGCATTTAATTCTATATTAGACTCCATTGGCTTTACTCAAAATATAAATAACCCAACCCACTGTTTTAATCACACCCTTGATCTTGTTCTGACATACGGTGATGAAATTGAGGCAGATTCTTTTCACTCTATATATGTCCCCCTTGGGCAATATTATTAGGAAACACCCTATAAATTTCCATTGCTATGCAGATGATAGGCAGCTATATTTATCTATGAAACCAGAAGAAACTAATCAATTAATAAAACTTCAAGCTGTTTAAAAGACAAAGGCCTGGATGTACTCTAATTTTCTAATCCTAAATTCAGACAAGACAGAGGTTATTTTGTTTGGTCCCAAAACCTCAGAGACACCATGTCTAATCATATCATCTTATCCTAGATGACATAACATTGGCATCAAATAATACTCAGAGTTATCTTTGACCAGGATATTTCCTTTACATCATACATAAAAGAAATATCTAGAACTGCATTTTTCCACCTTATATTGCTAAAATTAGGAGCATCCTGTCTCAGGCTGATGCTGAAAGGCAGACCCTCTCTCTGAGCCTGATTCTACTGGAGGTTTCTTTCTCTGAAGGGAGTTTTTCCCCTTTTGCCTAGCACTTGCTCAAGTGGGGTTGTTGGGTTTTCTATATACTTCTGTATACAGTTATATTTTGTAAAGTCTTAAACCTTACACAGTAAAATGCCTTAAGATTACTTCTGTTGTGATTTGGCACTATACAGCTAAAATTGAATTGAAATTGATTTGAAAAGGATGCCCTCCCTGCTGAATAACACAACTGTAAAGCAAATATTAGTTAAACTTCTCTGAGGTTAGTACTTGTGGAAACATTTTAAGTGGTGTAGAAGACTGTAAATCCAAGGGCCAGTGCCTGCTGACAGATTCACCACTTTAGCAAGTGCTTCTGCTTTTAGCCAGCAGTTTAACCAAATTACAACTTAGGACAAGATCCAAAGCCCAGGCCGGATCCTGTGACAGACAGGTTGTCTGCCATTCTGTGCCTGTTTTCTGGAGTGCGTGCAATGTACCACATCATAATTTAACTTCAATTTAATCTGCACCGACATACACCATCCCTGTAGCTCCAGCATAGCTTACCAATAAAGGCTAATGCAATCTTGTCAGTCCTTGGAAAACTGGATTTTCTTAAACCATAAGTGCACAAATAATAAAGTGAGAACAGGTTGTCCCTATATTACTAAATTAATATAGTATTAAATATTCTATTAGCTATTATAGATGTTCTGAGTTCAAGTTCATGCACTGTGGGAACAATGGTAACAATGAGAACATAGCAGGCATATGGTAAACAAGCAACACCTGATTTACTGAATAATGGTCTTAATTAAAATAAATGCAAAGCACAGGTCAGAGACAAAGGTGAAGCTGCACTGTGCTAGCAAATGTTTCTGCAGAGCCAGATTTTGGACACAAGCAATTTTGATGAGTCCTGAAGGCACACAAAGACAAAAGGGGGAGCACTGCCCTGAGAACTGCACATAGGCATGAGAAAAATAAAGGAATAACAGAACATACTTTCGTAAAACATTTTGTACTCACAGCAGCTGAAAGTACTGGTTTTTCCTTGCTCCTTGTTTTAGTGCCTACACTTTCCTTCCTCTTATGCCGTGGAGCTTCATGTGCAGAGTTTGCCCAAACACTACACCACCTGTCCCCAGCCTCTATTTCTCTACGTGAGTGTGTGTTTCTCGAGCGTGAGAACCTATATCCTGCCTCGCAGAGTCCAGAACACAATTCCCCTCAGCAGGACATAAATGTCAGCTCTCGACTTTCTTTCACATGCACTGTAAAGCTCTCCCAGTGTGGGATTTAGAGACAGGGTGGAGGCAATAATATCAGCAGCAGCAGCAGTATTGGAGAATGAGAGGTGGACGTGGTGGTTTGGTGGATTCTTCAGTGGGTCAGCTTTCATCTCCTCCATTTTGCCCTTTCTGTCATCCTTCCATTGTGATGCCCCATCCTGAATGTTCTCCCTTCTTTCTCTTATTGTCTTTCGGTCTCTGATGAATGCCACTCAGCAGAACTTTAACAAACTATCTGATTCGCAGCAGGAAATGCTGTGAGGGAACCAAATAGAAAAAAAAATAAATCAGTTTTGCTCTTCTGCCATTCTCACTGTCTGATTTCTCTGTCCCTCTGCCACATGCTATTCTCTCCCGTTTTCCTCCTCTTCCCTGTCTGACATGCTGGCTCACCCCTCCCCCTTCTCTCCTCCTCCTCTCCCTGTCTGGTTGGTACATTCCCGGGACAAAGAGCAGGGATGGAGATGGAGGGAGGGAGAGGGAGAGAGAGAGAAAGAGAAAAAAGAAGCAGAGGAGGAGAGGGCAAGAGGTAATTGAGAAAAAGGGGAGGGGGTGAACTTGCAGGAGAGTAATTTTCTGTCTTTCCACATGTGCAGTCCTTTCTCTGCCATTCTCTTGCACAGCAGTATTCTCCTAAAAGTGAGAAAATGTGAACTTCTTGCAAGAACACAATTATTAAAGACGGAGAGAGAACTCATACTGTATCTTCAACACTATGCGACCAAAGCCTGCATTTAAAAATTCACTCTGCAATAAATAACCGCGGCTCACGGTCTACCACACTTGTGAAGTAGAAATAGAGTCACCAGAAATACAACCTTAACCTCCCCTCTGCTAAACGGCTGGCTCTCAGGTTGCAGTCAAACACTTCAAACTGGAAAAAAAAGAAAGGAAAGTAGGCTGCATCAGCTGAGATGACTTCATATGTGCCATCCACACAAGAAGGATTAAGATGAAGAGCGGATCTTTAAGCAATCTGGCAGCCTCGCTGTGGAGGGCGTGTGGGAGCCGCCATAGGTATACAGGGCTCACAAAGCAAAACTACAAGTAAACTGTGATTAAAAATTCAAATAGAGGAAATGCAGCAATGCGTGAACTGACAAACAGTACCCACCAAGTTCTAGGTGAACTAGGAGCCAGTCCTCCCAATGAGCTAAGATGTAGGTTTAGACTTACTGCCAGATCAAAGCATTAAATCATTCTCTAATGCCAGCCTACCTATGAATATCAAATGATAATCCAATGATGACCCAGTTCATTCAGTTTCCTGCTCTGCCAGGGGGGTGACCAGACAGACTGATTAATCACAGACAACATGAAGGGAGGTCAGATGTTGTCCAGGAAATGTGCCCACAGGTGAAGTTCCAGAAACAGATGCAAAAAGCAAATGTTTGTCATCAGATATGTCATCAAACATTTCCACTAATAATGATGCACTAGGAACAATTGTGACATAAATATTATTGTTGAGAGAATAGATGAAACAGCTGCAAGTACAGCTGCAACACACAAAATAAACCCATGATAAAACGTGTGCAGTGACCAGTTTGAGAAAATTGTAAAAACTATGACGTTACAGATTTCCAGCAGACAACTGACTGTGGATCACTCGGGTGTGCCACTGTGCTACTCTGTTCTACCGTCAGACCCATCATCGACTCAAATCCCAAAGCGGAGGACTCCTGACTTCACTCTGGCATGACTAACTAAATCGTTTCTGCTTCACTGAGAACTACAATGTCATCTTTGGAATTGACTGCATTAGACACGGCAGTTTAGTGAGCCAATAGTACGTCATCTTAAATGCAGATATGACAAAATATAAAACAACAAAAACAAACAAACAAACAAACCTATAAATAAAAACAAACAAACAAAACTGTTGACAGTCATGCTGGAGGTTCAGTGAAGCCATAGTATTTAGGCACAGTGGTGCTGTGAATGTGAACATCACTATCCTATAATGCTAACAATTCGCAGATGCAATTGTACAATTTGCATATTGGACAAATTGAAATTTGACAGAGGATTTGATGGAGGAAGAATATAGAAAAGACATTAAGGGATTATTAATGTCGCAGTTGTGGTCGACATGACTGTCTGTAATTTTACAGCAACCCATTAATATGTTGTTAAAGGCACATCATTCAACCTCATGGTGGCACCACATTAGCAGCCACTGTGATTCATTGTCTAGGAAGCAACAATGTTTGTACACACTGTTGTGGAAAACCACCAAATATATGTTCAGATATTTTGGACCAAAGCTGCTGTCCCTAGAGCCACACCAGCTAATAAAAATAACCTCAGTATAAGAACAGATCTAGAGCTAATAACTTTTGGATTTTCAAATAATTTGCAGTCCTTATTATGGACAAATACCACTGAGAATGTGTCAAGAAATGTAATATATTTCTGATATTTTAAATTCTATATGATTCTTTAAGTGCAACTTCAACATAATCTTAAACACAGTAATTTAAACACACATTGGTTCACAAGGTAAGAGAAGGGGTCAGTCGTTTCGTACCTTAGCTCCTCTGGTCCAGGACCTTACAAGCAGCTACACCAACATCAATGTGTTCTAAATGAAGTACTGGTAGCTAAAAAACAGTAGTGCTGCTTGTTGGCCCACAGTTATCGGCCTTGCATTTAGCACATTTCCCATGAGTCTTCTCTGCTGTAAGTGTAACACAGGAGAGCTGGGCAGACTTCCTGAATGCTACTACACCAAAAGGCCCAGAGCTACATTGTGATAACCACTATTCTAACCATATGCTAACCATTGAGCACCAGAAAATGTGCTGACTTTGTACAAATTCCTCAGGGTTGGTGGGTGAGATTGTTCATCCACCACAACAAAATAAAGGAATCCAAACTTTAGCAATTTCTGCACTTTAGTCTCGCAAGGAGATAGCAAAAAAAAAAAAAAAAACAAAAACCTCCTGGCAGTAAATGTACTGTTTAATAAACTCTGATATAATTTTGTGTCTGTCCATTTAATTTAGTATGGAAACAGAACTCAACTTGTCAGTTTAAAACTATGAGATCTTTGACTCCCAAACATCGTTCTTGGTGATTCAACACTATTTATGAACAGGCAGCATATATACGTAGGTTGAAGCCTATCATTGATGTATTATTTTCACAAATGTGGGGATGACGTTTGCAGGAAATAGGAGAGTAATGGGATTAAAAATAATGACTGATCTCCCATGACACTATATTCACACTGTGGTAGTTTTTAATCAGACTAGCACAACTAGAAGGGTTTTTGTAAAAGGGGAGAGCTGCCTGTGGGGCTTTGCTGCAGCATTCCACAGCTGAAGGAGGACGTGTGATGGGGCTTTATGTAAAGTCATTACTTACAATATAAAGATGGATCAGAGGAGTGCAATGAGATTGAAAGAGAGAGACAGAACTTACGGTGAGGAGACAAGTCCATGAGTTGGAAGAGGTTCGCAAAACAAATTTCATTAGGAGAAAGATTTGATTATCCTACTGTAAATGCATTGTCACACACACACACACACACACACACACACACACACACACACACACACACACACACACACACACACACACACACACACACACACACACACACACACACACACCTCTTGAATACACACGTGTATAACCTAACACACACATACTAACAGATGAAAGGACCCTGAGTGGCGCTAAAAATTGATTCCCACCTTTGTGCAGAGAGTTAGGTCAATAAGTGCAACCTACTAATTCTGGCCACTCTGCACACTGCTGCTACCTCGGCATTAGCCATGTGCCCATTATGATCACACACTAATGTATTGGATAATGTGCAGACAGGGTAATATTCACTAACATTCGGAGGAGCTAAATGGCACCTCAACAATCCAGTTTTACAGAATGACTGGAATGTAAAAAATCCCCAAAGTCATCTCAATGGCAAAAGGATATTGCAAATTTTGTCTTCTCTATCTTGAATTCATCTTCATAAGGCCAGGAAACGGGATGAGATGTTCCAAACGTGCTTTTATGCTCCTAGACTAAAACATTTACTCCAGCAGCCAGCTCAGCAGTTCAAATGTTCCCACGTCCCACGCTTTTACCCACTGGAGCCTCCGCCTAGCTGCCCCCCCAAGGTCAGGTAGTGGAGGAAAGGACAGTTTGTCAAGTGTGAAGGAGGAAAGGGAAAATAAATCAGTCTAGTCAAGCTGCAAATGCCTTAACATGAGAGCATATGGAACAGGGTCTGGGCCAGGAATGTTTCTTGCTGACTGGTTGGATGACAGTTTAGTGGACAAATCACAAACGTTAAAGGGAAACATGAATAACTCTCTGGGAATGTGAACATGGATCTGTATGCCTTAAGACAAACACATGTTCGGCGCATGGATGCAGACAGTTCTCACAGTTCCTGATGTAAACAGTTGCTGGACAAAGCTTTCTATGAGGAGCAGAGAAAATTCAACACCACAGTAAATCTGCAGAATATAAAGTCTCAGTGCTAAACTCATTGATTAATCAATGAATATTCTCAGGGAGGTGCAGTGCTAAAGTGGCTACTTTATTACAAAATGCATTCTAGTTTATTTTATAGTTTACATTACATATAAACGTTTATTTCTCAGCAGATTTGAATTACCAATGCTCGTAACTAAATTCCAATATTGTCTGATAATAACTTTCAGCCATTGTTTCAACAAAATCAGTCAAACATTTAGTCGTGATGGGTATCTCAGCTGTGTATCTTGAATCGGATCTTACGCAGTCAATCCGATTTCCTACCACTGAATTTAAGGACAATCACAGTTCGAGCCCAACAGGGCTGTCCTGCAGCAGCAACCATCAAAGACACAGACAAAGTGAGAGGTTGTGTGTGTGTCTATGTGCTCTGGCTGGTCTTTTGTTTCCTCTAACAAGGGCAGAATGAGTCTAAGCGTTACATCATCTTCTGGAACAGAGAGAGGTCCTCTGAATGAACATGTGATACAGGGTTTGACATCATCTCTTTGCAGGGCATGGCTCTGAGTTTGCTTTGTCCACAGCGACAGTACAGTGGTGCTAAAACCTGCTGAATGTTTAAATGGTAAATGGTAAATGGTCTGCACTTATATAGCGCTTTTCTATCTAGTTGGTACTCAAAGCGCTTTACACTGCTTTAACAGAAATGTGCATCATTATTATAATTAATAATACTATAAGTTCTCTGGTTCTTGCTGTTAGCCATTACTGTGTCTTTAAAAGGGACAGCTTGGCTGGGTGTGTGCTGCCCAGGGCTGTATTCCGTGAGGTGCTGTGGCTGATGGATTAGGTCCCATTGGGGAAGAGAATTCATCTCCATGCATCTCTCCTGGTCCTTTATGAGTGAGGGAAGTGAATGGCACTAGGAGGATATTGTGTTACAATGCTCAGCTAGCAGGGAAGGAACGGCTGAGAGGTGCGTCAGTCCTATCACATGCATGACCGATTGCATAAATGCAGCCTAGTGCTCTCATTAACCTGACAAAAATCACACCCTCCATAGTAACTGTGTGCAGCATTGTTGAGACAGAGGGGTGGATGCGGGGTGGGGGTGGGGGTGGGGGTGGGGGGTACTCCTTCACAGCTGTTAATCTCAGATTGATTGTAGTGATTATTGTCAGAGGCTGTGTATAACACCCTCCTCTGTCTTTGTCGTCCTCACACACACAAGTTTCGGGCCACTTATCACACGCAATGTTTACTATTAATCTATGTCCCAAAACCTCCTGCTTCCAAACTGCATTTGCATAATGTAGTCTGTATAGTCGTGTTTCTTTAATGCTTCATGTTCTCTGCCTCACTGCCGCTAAGGCGACGTTCTCATCACAGACCAAATGCTCCATTCAGATTTTTTCATGTTGCTTTTTCAGTCACGTTTAAGTGACATGTATCCAAGCCTAGTGTTCTTAACTGCCACGCATGTACAGATTTAACTGAAATGTAATTATTGTACAATAACAATGTTGTAATTTGTGCAAAAATTGCTCAGTTACATGTTTTCTTTTCAGTTTGACTTGAACATAAGTTTCTCCATGTCCAATTAATCAGAGATTTCCTCATCTCTTCTTTCACCTTGATCACAGTTTCTTTAATCTGTGTTTATTTTTGCCGAAAGTCAATATGTGCATGTGCAAAGACGTGGGATAGTGTTTACCCCTTTGTGACGAAAAAAAAAAAAAAAAGAAAATTAAAAAATACACAGATTTTCGTTAATTGGCAGCAAAATGATCAGATATGAGCCACCTTAGCATGTCTGGTCATGGTTTGGTGAGAGCCAGTGCAGTGCTGAAGGACTGTCTGTTGCATTACAGGACCACAGTGAATACTACAAACCCTTTAAAAACAAACGCATGACTAGATGGTACATATCAGGTTGATTATACACTAACAGCACTCTGCTGCTTTAGTTCATAACATTTCAGTAACTTAAGCAGCATTAAGTGTGTAATCTGCAAAGTTATCAACAGAGTACTCTACCACTCTGACTCGTCATGAATCCATGAATAGAGAATCTTGATGCACAATGTCTACTTGCTAAAAATCTGCACAGGCATCATTCTGCACAGTAAAACCTGAATCATCTAAGAAAGACCAAGCAGTGGAGAAACACTTAGACAATATCTAAATGAACTTCAAATTGTGTTGTTGTCCTATACAAACCAGTAGTAGAGAATGTTGACAAAGATTTTTGAACAGGACCAGTCTTTGTGGTTGTGTGTCTGCTCCATTAATAGTAAAATGTGTAAGCGCTCCAACCTCAGTGTGGCCTATGTGTGACAAGAAAGGGCAAAATGGCAGGCTGTGGATAAACCATATGGAAGAGCAGGACTGGCGGACACACTGAGACAGTACTGCTGAAGTCAATAAAGTAGTTTTCCTGGTGTCTGCAAAGTGTATCATGTAGTCACTAACCTGCAGGGCTGAGAGAGGGCTCAGAGGAAGCAGAGAGGGCATTCAAGAAACATATGGGGGGGTGGGGGAAGAAGCCATGGTAGATACAGTATATATACACACTGAACAATACTTGCATTAAAATGAAGAAGTGGGGTTTTCAAAAAGTGGCCCCTTTATTAAACACACATGCTTGTGAGGGCAAACAGCCATCTCCTTTCAACAGCAAACTGTGCGGCTACAACTCAATCTAAACAGCATGTGGACAGGGTCAGTGAGTTCACTTACTTTTAAAGTAGACATTTGTATGTGCATCTTGATTTTCTGTTTCCATCATACTGTAAATTTCTGCCCTGCCCTCTGGCAACTTTTACACAATACAGACAAGGCCTCATAATAACATATGCAGTTAAGATCAGTTCTATGAGCCAAAACCCCAATGTGTGTAAATGTGCCAGGTCAGAGGAGAGCAAACAGAGGTATTCCAGCTTCCGGGAGTCACATAAACCAACTAACTACGTAGTGTGCAGAACAGAGCTGGATTTCAGTCTATCAGCAGCAATGGATGATTCAAAAGGGGAAAAGTATCAATGTGCTGTCACCTGCTGATCACAGTCAGAGTTTCCAGCATATACAGCATTTCTATATAGCTCAACTGTTCACTGTTGAAGCAATGTAGGTGGTGTCACGAAATATTATTACGTTATTATGTTGTTATGTCTTATGTACTCTTGTCAAACAACTGTGGTGTTGTGGATAAGAATTTTCCCTTGGGCACAATAAAGTCAAAGTCAAACATATTTTAATTTGACTGAAATGGCTTCAACATTCTCCAGATTCCTGCAGCAGCTAGGAGAGCACCTCCTGGAGAAGGAAGAGGACATGTCTACAGGAAAAAAATCATTAAACTGAGAAAAATGTACTCCAGGTGTTATACAGAGTTCATCAATACCAATAGACCAGTATGTTTAGGCTGTACCCACAACATATTGCTAAAATCAATGACAAATCCACAATGGACTCGAAACAAGTGCAAAACAGTTCCAAAAGCAGTTAACATATCCATAGGTATTTAGATCTATTTTCAGCAAGAATTACTGATTCACTGTTAGGTGTGTTATTGATGTAGAATGACATGGAACAGCTTTGGATATGCAGCCTGTTCTGTCTGCCCAGGAGACATAAAACAGTCAAAGAGCAAGATCTGCTCAAAGAGCAAGTTCATTAACGATAATCCACAAAGAAGAGAACACTGGTTAGAGCCACAAAAGTAAATGTCTAATTCATATATATAGCAATTGTAGTTGATTTCATAGATTATTATTCTTTCATTATTTTTACCCCCCAAAATATGACATAGCAGTTTGACATGTTATGATGAGAATCAATTCCTAATACTAAGGAACAATCAAATTTCAATACCACAGATTTGAATTCATTTAACAACACCAAATACATACATACATACATATATATATCTACCATTTAGTGTAGTCCAACCCTTTAATTAACTTTCATGCAAAATTAGTCCGCAACACACTAACTTTTCCCCTTTATCTTGTAGTGATGTACAACTACTGGCTGCTAGTTAATTTTTACATACAAACATTCGTCCTCAACAAATAATTGTAGAACCACTAGGCCAATACAGGTAGTCCCTCATAAGCTTTCATTGTAGAAATGATTGGAAAACAAGCAGGGCAGTGGCCCTTGAGCAGCAGGATCAGCCACCCCATCTAGGACTTGTAAAGAGAAGTTCATATTCAGCATTCTGCCGCACACTAGAAGCAAATATCTCTGCCCTGCTGCCAACACACACACACACACACACACACACACACACACACACACACACGCACACACACACACACACACAACGTGATGCTGTCCTGTCACCTTCCTGAGAGGCTGTATGAGATATCAAAATTACAGAATTTAAAATGCAATTAACTCATCTCCCACAGGTACAAAGATGAGCTTAATTATTCTAACATTATGTTGGCGGCCTGATGGTACAATTGTGTCTGATCGCACAGCGTTATCATTTTATTGTTTGAAGAGGATCCAACCATTTTTCTAGAGATTGAAAATGGGATTTACAGGCCTGTTATCTGTCATGATGTAAATTTAAGGCAAGAGGCTAAAAACCTGCTCTTTACTGATTATAAACAAGGACGTGAAAATACGTTGTTTTTAAGTTGTTTTTAATAAGAGGCAGAGAGTGTGTTTAATGTCAAAGCACACAAATACATAAAAAGTAACGTAGTTTTTTTAGGAAGGTGCAGCCGTCCTAAAATAGTTCCTAAAATTCTTTCTAGACTGCCTTTTGGTCTCACTGGCATGTTAACTGTGTTCTGCTAGGCTGCTTGGTTTATTGAAACGTTGAATTCAAAGCCTAAAAAAACAAACAAACAAAACAAACAAAAAAAAACAAACCCATTACATACAGCCATGCTAGAAGCTCTGGGAAGCTCTAAACAGCTTATCTACGTTCAAATGTGATTTCATTAAACTGAGAGTTCCATATAAAACCAGCAAAAGCTGAGAATCTCATTCTAAGCTTGACGTTATTTGGCAACAATAAAGTCGCTAACTGAACTGTCTTTCTAGAGTTAAGGTGAATTCTAGACAGGTAAATGTGCTGACTCAGTCAGAGTGAGTGTGCAAAAGCTATTTAACAATTGCCATTTAAAGACACTTTACATCACAACTCCAAAAAAACATGTCTGCATTCACTGAAAAGTGGCCTCATAAGGAGCTGAACTCCTGCCACATTTTCCCTGACACTCTTACAAGTTCATAACTACAGGTACACCTACCTACATCCAGCATAATATAGCAAACACTGTAAACGAAAGGTGTTTTAGTGACCGTGTCTCTTTATTTCAACAAAACAGGTGTGTGTGTAAGTGTGTGGAGCTGTTTATAGATAATATATATCTAATATATAGATCATATATATCTAATATATATATCATATATATAGGTCATATATATCTAATATATATATCATATATATAGGTCATATATATATATATATATATATATATATATATATATAAAAAATATATATATATATATATTTTGTTTTTACAAGGAAGTAATGACGACCAGGGCATGGTACTGAATAGCTGTTGAATAACATTGGAGCTCTATGGTGTCAGGTTCTCAGTTCAGTCAGTTGATCGTCAGTAGACACAATTCACAGTTGGTTTTACTCTCTGTATGGGATTTGTGGACAACAGAAATATAGGTACCAAAAATCTTAAAGCTTTAATTGCTTGCTCTGCAGCAATAAAGAAAATGTGCAACACTTAATGATGCACAATAAAGCATGCAATTATGAAAATAGGTCCAGTCAGTGTTTCAAAGGTTCTCCTGCAAAAAAAAAAAAAAACAACAACTGTTTTTTTACCAGTAAGAAAATTCCAGTATCATGACCCAGAAACTGCCACGCAAATGCTGCTCAAAGACACAGTCCTTTATTTTGCCTACTGTGACTATGAGATCCTAATGTTTCCACAACAAAACCTTTCCTGACTCAAATTCTCCTTTGGCAAGGTTTTTTATTATGGAAATGAAAAATCCAGCACAAGGCGTAATGCCAATCTGAACTCCTCAAGTCCTAACCCTGTCTCAGTTGAGTCCACTGCACAAAGAATCTGAGCACACAGAGCTCAATGGTGGGTTTTACTTTACCAGGTGAATCTCTAAAAAATTCAGGTGACAAATGTCAACCCTACAGAATGTGTTTCTCAGTTAATGTGAGCATTAATCAAAATAAATTACAAAACTTGATACCATGTATCATGACATGAGTGAAATAACAACCATGACAAACATTTAATGTGATGAAAAACTCTTTGAAAGCATTGTAGAAGTAGCAGCATTTTCATTCATCAATTTGCATTAGGTTCAAATGATTCCAACCAAACAAATAGAATACACTTGTGACTAATTCTTTAAACAAGCAAACATGTTTAGCTGAGGCACAATTATACCTAAAATATACTGACTGATGTGAGGAACCAAGACAGAATGATGAATCCCTTAACAAACAAACAAAAAAAAAGAGAGAGAGAGAGAGAGAGAGAGAGAAAAAAAAGTAGAGTTTTCACTAGGGTTATGGTCGCTCGAGAGAAGAGGCAAGAACGGTACTGAATACTGAAAACCAAACACCACCAAACACTCGAGCAAAACAAAGAGGCAGGCCTATTTGAAAGCAATATAAAAAACCACAGAGGATAAGACAGGCATGTTGCTGTGTGCTAGTACGACCAGCCAGCATGCACAGCTGGGATAACAAAAGGAGAACCAATCTCCTGACTACAAATGATTCATATTAGCTCAAGACTTCTCTTTTTACATTCAGTGAAAGGACAGACAGACTCTGACAAATAACCAGCAGGTGAAGTAGATGAAAGCTTCTTCTGCATACTCTCTCTTATTATGCCCTTTGGATAGCATCGTGTTACAAATTTAGCCGACTGCTGACCCCTACTGGTTTCTTTATATAATAACACAGTCAGACACTTTTCATATTGACATGGAAGATCAGCAGTTCCAAAACCTGGTCCTTAAAGCCCACTGCCCATTATCTGGATCATCAAAAGCCTATTAAAATCTCACTTCTTTCAGATTCCACACCTTCAGCATTAAAAGCCGGTCTCAAGCCGAGACAACCCTGATGACAAGAATTATGATTGCAAACTTCCCTCCAGCGCAACAGAACACATCATAGTACATAGTACATATTACAACTAGCAAACTGAACCTAATGGTTAGGATTGGTAGACTGTTACTATACTTGCTCTAATTTCATTTTTAATTTGAATCCTTTTCAGAAACATCCCACAATTAATTACTAAAACTAGCTCCATTTGTAACATAATACTCATAGCAGAGCACTTAAATGATCTATAAGCTAGACAGGCATTTTAATGATGAAATTGATAAGGTATGGTATGATATGACATGTGGCTGTGTTTAAGTGTGATTCAAAATGTGCGTAACCTCTTAGGAAAAATACATACAAAGAATAACTTCAAACCTGCTATAAAAACACCACTGCACTGTAGCAATGTTAATAACACAAATGAATGTCAATTATAAGATACAATCTGATAGACAGGAAATTGACAAAAAGGGGTTTGTAAGAAATTTGCACAAGAAAGTAAAACTGTGAATGTTCCCTGTTGTCAGGTTGTGACTCCATAGCCAGATGGTCACTGACAGCAAAGGCTGGGCCACTAATAGTTTGACCTCCGAGTAACTTTCTGAGGTGTGTGACGCAAGAATGAATGAGGTCATGCTGCAGCCAGCAGGGGCTCTCCAGAACATATTAAACAAATGCAAATCATCATGTGAGCTCAACGGCAAAAAGAATTCAGCTTGATGTCAACTGGAAAAGACATGTGAGTTAAGTCTCTTCCATTGCATACTCAACACTGCAGGCGAAGAACTACAGAAAACATAAATCTTGACAAAAAGAGTTCAAAGCTTCATCTACACTGTGACTGACACCCATGATGTTCAAACAGCCAGTTCTCCTAACATTCTGAAACCTCACTAGTGATGATGTGCTGTTCTGAGACCAGCCTCAGGTTTAGGTCTTCAGGATATATGTAATTATCTGTGCTTAATGTTAATGCAGTAAAGTATTTAGGAAGAAAAGATATGTACCTGAATGGTCCCAAAGTCCACATTTTCATAGTGGAAGTGAGCGCACTCTGCCAGTTTCGGGAAGTGGCCCTTGGTGAAGCAGAGTCTAAAAAGGAAATAAACAAACACACACACACTTTGGTTAGTACTTCATTCCCTTGATCTTGATGACATTTTGGAGTGTGTATGACTAGTGCAAGAAGGCGAGTGCAGCGCAAACAGAGGGAGTGCAAGGTGGAGGAAGACACAAAAATAGACTCAGGGAATGGAAGCAAATGGAGCAGGAACCAGAAGCGATAAACAGCCAGTTAAGAGCGATAAACAGAGATGAACAGTGTGAAGGAGAAATCTGGAGCAAATAGGCAGAAGTAGGTGCGTCTGTCTACTCACTTTTTGACATTCTTGACCTTCATGCTGGCCGTGCTGCTGCTGCATGAGCGCATTAGGGGTTCCGCCCGCAGCTCAGGGATCTCTGCACTCCTTGCCTGAAATGCACAAACACAAACATCAGCAACCAAAACTGGTGTGTATGAATACATCTCTGCCACGCTTCTACCATCTGATAACTTATTCATTTAGGCTATTCTCCACTGCACCACTCAGATAATTTCAGTAGTGTCCAAGCACTGCAAGTTTGAGGCCAAGTGAAGTATCGGGTCTGTGAAGTCAAGTGGTAAATTTCTGACTCGTTTATCGTTACTTACGGAAGACTATAACGTTCCCACTGTTTCATGATATTAAAGCAGTTCTTAAGGGCTGACCCATCACCTTTGATCTAATGGAACAAGCTTGTTGGATGAACTAAATATTTTATGGCTTTCAGAAGAGAACACTATGACATGCGGTCTGTTTCTGTCCCTGTTTATCTGTTTGTCTCACATTATGTCTGCATTGCTCGTCCTATTTTCTTTTCTGAGATTCACTGGTTCAAGGACCAACTAGCTGGAGCTGGGGTGATCCCACAGGCAGACACAATAAAGATAAAGTCACTCCTACAACTAGATTTGTGCATGGAATTATTAGAAGTCCTATTGTATATATTTATACATATGTTTTGATTTACAGTTCACTACAGAAACTCTTAATGGATCTGACTACGATGGGACCGTATCATGTTTTAATTACTGTATAATCCTGAATGTAACCGTTATCACTTTTTAATACAATAAATGAAAAAAAAAAAGCACACTTTATGTAGCTGATGTACACAGAGCATGTTACCTGCATGGATTTGTAAAACGCTTACCCTTAATTCAGATGAAACGGAAAATATATAATTCCTAGAACACAGTACTATGTACATACACTGCCTGTCCAAAAAAGTCACCACCTTGATTTAACTAAGCAAATAGGTAAGAGCCTCCCATTGGATAATTACTACATGGATGATTCTTTTTCAGCTGGCAACAAGTTATTAAAGAAGAGAAGACAGGTGAAGGAAGTGATTCACCCATCATGCCCAGTGCCTGCCATACAAGTCTGTGGGGGTAGTGCTATGATCTGGGGTTGCTGCAGTTGGTCAGGTCTAGGTTCAGCAACGTTATGTGTCCCAAGAATGAGATCAGCTGAACACCTGAATATACTGAATGACCAGATTATTCCACCAATGGATTTTTTTCTTCCCTGATGGCACGGACATATTCCAAGATGATAATGTCAGGATTCATTGGGCTAAAATTGTGAACAGAGTCCAGACCTTGACTCCATTGAGAATCTTTGGGATGTGCTGGAAAAGATTTGGTCCAACTCTCCCATCATCAATATAAGATCTTGGCAAAAAAATGTATGCATCTCTGGGGGGAATAAATGTTACATCACAGTCGCCAAAACATTATTTTTGGGGGGCAGTGTATTGCACACATGTTGCCAGATATAAACAAAATCATTTACGGATAGTAGGCATGTCAAAACTTTAATGTTAACAAATACTAGGAGCACCAAATATAAATAAATAATATTTAAAATGACTAATAGTGTAATCTACACCCATCTGTTGCACACACAAGGCACTTTCTGTCCCCTTCAAGAAATGAATTTATACAAG
This sequence comes from Anabas testudineus, assembly GCF_900324465.2. Lineage (NCBI taxonomy): Eukaryota > Metazoa > Chordata > Actinopteri > Anabantiformes > Anabantidae > Anabas > Anabas testudineus. The sequence continues at coordinate 2,304,373 of NC_046623.1, read as the reverse complement.
TAATTGTGGGAATGTCCACCTCAGGTCCACCATTACGACCACTTATCTGAAGTTGGGTCATGGTTGCAGCAGGTTCAGTAAGGTAACTCATTCCTCTTCCCAGGCACATTCTGGCAGGAGATCCCAAGGCGTTCCTAGGCCACATGACTTATATAATCTCTCCAGTGTGTTATGGGTGTGCCCATGAATACCAGAACCAGCTCAACTGGCTCTTTCCAATATGGAATATCTACTCTTGAGCTCCTTGAGATTACTCTGGGCAGGGGAGACCATGGCACATTTGGCATGGCAGTCGTCTATGAACCCCTGGGTTGGTGGTCTGACTCCTAGTTCCCCCGATTCCTGCCCACAAGTGTTTCTAAAGAAGATACTGAAACCTGAACCCTTGGCACCTAAAATGGAGCTGCCAGTCCACAATAATTTCCCTAAGGGGATTAATTAATCAGTTATTACTATGATTATTTCTGGGATATTGTCAGTTACAATTTACTTCCAAGTCTATATACAGTATTAATATTGTATACTGTTTGAAAACATCATATTCCAGAAGTAAGTTGATGCAGTAATTGCTTTCAGTAATATTTTTAACATCCTGATGTACACTGCTTTAACTTGCTTGCTTTATTAAGCTTCAATTAGTCTGAACATCAAATGCAGCTGTGGTTGACAGAACATTAAGAGAGTGGAGAAATAAGATTGGCGTGAGCAGATATAATCATTCAATATTTGTTGTGGATTTGTTTTGTGTTTTGCGTTTTTCATTTTAGTAATACTGTATGGCATCAGGTCGTTGACTAAATAAGATTAAGAAAAATATTTAAATTTTAAGACAGACCAACTATGGGAATGTTACTGAAATGAAAAAGGATCTGTAAAAAAAACTGCACTTAAGAGTTGCTGACCAAGCGAGGTTAAGGATAAAACTCAGACTGGACCGCCTCAAAGCTTGTCTACAGTTTGTAACACCATAAACAGACGATCAGTGACAGTAAAGGAGGTATGTAGATGAGGTCTACACCATTTCTGTCCAAGGTGTTAACTGGACAACGCTGACAGAAGTGGGCTCCACAAAAGTATGGAATGAAATATTTGGCGAGGCCTTGCTCTGCACTTAACACAGTATGTTCTATCCTACACAGTGCAACAGGGCGTTGGTGTGCAAGCTATGTTTCTTGGCAATTCTCATCACCTCACTGAACCACCACAAACAAACATAAAGCATGCTTCCAGGACAGAGTCCCTCTCAAATCAAATATTGAACAAATAACACACATGCAGTATTAAAAGCCCCTCCCATGTTATTATTCATCAGCCTGGTGAGATTGTTGTTTCTGTTTCTCTTTGGTGCCCTATCGAAGTAAGCGCTAGTGATAGGACTCCAACCACGCGCCGACCATAGCTCGGCATGTTACCATGGAGACGGCCTCATTTTCAGCATGCTGTTGATGCAATGAGAGAGGCCGGAACCAAAGATGGGAGCAAAGGAAATAATGAATGATGCCGTCTGGTGGGGGAATCCAAAGTGGAGAGGGGAGCTGAAACAAACACTTGATACAGGAGCACACAGACGGCAGGTAGATGACTATCTATGCAAAGAGTTCAGAGTAGGATAGAGTTGGGAAACCAACAGTCATCTTCATTAATCATGAATGTGTGGTAGTGTTACAGAAGTGCCGGAGACACTGTCTCAATTGCAGAGAACGACACAACTCGTGAATTCAGTGGGTTAAAAACAGACGCTGATTAAAAATAAAAGGCAAACAAACAGAGAAGTGTGGTGAGATCTTATAGTTGACCGTCTCATACCTTGGCAAATGTGTGTGTCAATGCAAAAGAGAGATCATTTCAATGGCTGTGTGTGTCTCTCACCATGGCACTGATGGTCTCCTCCCAGTCAGGTCTCTCTCTGGGATGGATGTGAGCCAGTTCGGGCACAATGTCGTCGTCCTCCAGGTGACGTCCAGGCCTCAGGCCCCTAAAACACAAAAATGTACAAACTCAGAAAATATTTTCAAAATTTTGCTTGGGTGATATGGTAAAGGTGACAGTGATTATTTTGTTGATTTATTAATCATCTAGAAAATTATTTCTATATTTAGAAAAAAATGACATTAAATTACATTTCCAGAATCCAAAGTGACATCTTGAATTTGATAAATGCAAAGCAATGGACATTTTTCACTATTGTCTGACATTTTACACATTACAGCATTAACGTATTAATCAAGAAATTTAAAGATAATAATTACATTAGTTGGGTCTGTAACTAAAATGTTGAAGGTATCCAGTAGCTGCAGGGTCAAGTTTAGGATATTTTGAATATAATGTGTTCAGCATCCACAGAACAACAAAGGAAATGAAATACAACACAGATGTTGGATAATTTGATGAAGATAAATTTGAGTTAACATTTTTTCTTGATGAAAAAAAGTTGATGAATTGGCTGTGTAAACAGGTATCCCCTCAACTTCAAAAACTGCCCTTGTTTCCAGAGAGGCAAAGAGAAGAGGAGAAGAGGAATGGAAATAAAATAGATTTACATAGTATCATTTCACGAAGGGACTGGTGACACACAGAGGGAGATTTTTAACCATCATCCTGAACACAACTACGATTCTGTAACTGTGTGAGTATGACAAGCTAGAGTAAACAACATAGGCAATTGTCAGAGGAAAAATCTTGATCTATATCCAGCTGCTGCAAGATGACAGTCCACTAAAGGTTGAAGCGTCACTACATTGGGATAATTTAATTGGACTTAAGTGCTGGAGAGTCTGAATCAAGATGCAGGGAGCTAAAGTTGTCTCTTGAGTAATTGTCTATACTCATGATCCACACTCTCACACCCTGACTACTCACTGACCCGACTTCACTATTAAGTTAAATTGTGAAACTTTCTGAGCTGTGTTTAAAATTATTTAAGCTTAAATGTATTCACTTTTCACAAATATTATTATATTAATATTATAAACGCATTTACCATTCAAAGCCTTTAGATTGTTCATAACACCACTATGGATAACTGAAGCTCACACTTTTATTTCTGCACCAAATCCTGAGCAAGGTATTGACCACATACCCAATGTATATATAGTCTGACTCCCGAAGGACCTTGTTAAAAGCAGTAAGGCTGAAAAAGACACCTCAAATGTTGGTATGGTGCAGATGCTTTCAAGCAAGGGGACCCAAAAGGTCATTAAAAGAACCTTGATTAGAAATCACTCAACAAGAGGTCACGGGAAAAGAAGTGAAGGCAAAGAAAAATGTTGCAACAGTAATGCAGCAGGAGACAAACCTACATTAATATTCAACTAACTAGGGAAAATCAACTCAAAATGCTGAAAAATATATTTGTATTTTGTATTTGATTACTTAACATATTAAAAAAGAAGTGGCAATAACTAAGCAGTTTAAGTCAACATGATGCCGTTTTATATAGCCATGTTAGGTGTTTCTTTGGTACTGACCAGACAGTTGTCTGTAGAGACAATTCTCCCTGCAACAACAAAACACATACCATATGGATATAAGTATCAATTTCTGGTTCTTTGTCATCTTATATTACAAAACATTCCCTCTATTGCAGATGCTGTTTATGGAATTATATTTGTGTCTCAATTCTGACTAAGCCCACAATAACGTGCTTGAGCACAGAAAAACACCTAGTGAAGAATAATTTAATTTGAGCAAACCAAATTTCCTCTGTTTGCTCAGAGAACTGGAGTGGGTAATTTGTGATTAGCTATTTTGTGTTATATCTGACTGCTACCTGCCTCACTGGTTTGTAGACAAGCAGGGAAACACTGAGAGAATGGTTGGATACCTTGATAAAGAAAATATTAACGTAACGACTATTAATTGACATTCAAAGTCATTAACTGACATTTTGTGGGAGTGTGTGGGAAAAAAGTTGAAATATCCTTTTAATCAATTAAAAAAAAAAAAAACTGTAGCTGTCAGCTGTTTATCCCCCTTACACAAAAAAGCAGTCTTCCAAAATTCAGATTCTCTGTTATGTGGTGAGCGATAAGCAACAACTTAACTAAGAAAGCTTCCAGAATTTCTCAGCCATTGACATTTCTCCACTGCAAACACCCAAGACATGCCTTAAGCACCACTTCCCTGAGAAGGTTTCAGAAGTACTGAAAGTGTGAAACACTTTCAGCGCTAGACATAAAGTCTAAGGCACCAAGGATCACTTTCTCTGTTCAGAAGTGGGGCGCACTCCAGCATTCCCAGCATTCCTTGGTGAGGAGGCATGTAAGGAGAAAGGAACTGCTCCATCCAGTGCCTCCTCCAAAAACCCTACGAGCAGCAAGAAAACTGCTGTAACCTCACTTTCCACCTACTCTGCTGTTCTACAAAAGACACTGACAGAGGATGACTTCAGATATTCTAAGCTCCTAGCTGCTGAGTCAAATGTTTGACTCAGAAAGAGACAAGATACAAAGTATGTCCCATTTAAAATAGCAATCATGACCATTAACCAAACATTTCCAGTGTTGCAAAAAATGAAAGCCCTGAAAGTTTTGCTGCTTTTGTCCTCTGCCACAAAGTCTCTGTTATTATGATCCCTAATCACAGTATGTCTGACTTAACATACACTCAACCCCAAAGTAATATCATGTGGGGTTTGTGCAGTAATATTTCACAGTTGTCGCAGCCAATTTAATATTTTCCCTTGTATGGACACAGGTAAGGTTGGATGGATACATTACTCTCTTGGTCATGAGTGGCAACTCATGCAATCTCAAAGAAAATGCTTGACCACGGCATAGTCATAGAACTCCTAGTCCAAGTGTTTGTTTGTTCGTTCCAAACAACCTTGACGTTAAAAGATTGGTTCTGAATTTTCCAAGTCAGTCTTAAGCAATATTGATGTGGTCATATTTACGTGACAACAGGTCTTGGTGGCTGTAACTTCCACTCTGCACACCAGTCTGAATCTTTTCACAGAGAATGGTGAATGCTGTAAGGACAGAAACACACCAAGCTCACATCAAGAAACCAAAAGTTACTTAAGTTGCTTTCACTTGTTGTCAGATGGCACTTCTGTCCTTTAGGAAACAGGAGTTACATACATAATGCGTTATTTATAATCATATAACAGACTGTACTTACTTTACAAACAAAAAAACTATTGTTTTCTGCTGTCTACTTTCTGTGTCACATTGTGCCTCCTTAACCCTGTACCTTGATGAGAAGGTGCAAATGGCACGGCGGCAACCATTTCTCTTTTTCTGCAGTGATTCACTACGTTGGACAGCCAATCAGAGTAGTCTCTCTGACCGACAGGGTCTGCTGCTGCTGCATTAACATGCAGAATCGACTGATGAGTTGATCAGTCCAACCTGTGCCAATAATCTGGGACACACCACCAAAATTAGGCTGACATGCTTGCGTCGACTGTCAGCCCTATGAGTTGAAATGGAAAAATGCCAAAAGCTCTGCTGAGGTCACATTTTAATAATCACACTAATGTGACTTGTTTTGCAGAACTGGCTAATTACTAAAATTAGAGTTAATCAGAAATGCAAAATAAGGTCATTCAGAGTACAAATTTCAGAATAAATCACATTTACTCACATATTCATCATTTTAAGTTTCTGTTATAAAATTGTGCCACTGTTTAAATGTGTATGGTCTTGACTATCTTTGCATACAACTTAGATTAGTGGGCTTGCTGAAGGTCCATATAAGCCCCAGCTGACAAGTGGAGTGCATTTTTGCAGTGCACTTGCATTTCTACTGGATTTATTTCAGGACTGGTAAATTAAAATGGATTCATTCTAGCTAGGTGTTCCCAATAAACTGCCAAAAGATTGTATATCAGTGCTGGAGAAATACCTAATGCTACTGTGTATTGATTTGAATATGTTGCAAGTAAATCTGCAACTTAAACAAATAGATTCATTTACGAGAGGAGACAAATCAAACCAGCCAAACGAAGGCAACAAGTGCTATCAGTTTGGGTGGCTGTAATCAGTGTTTATAAGAGCAACTCTTAAGAGCATAGCATGTTTTCAGTACTGGACTGAACACACATGGACACATGCCACTTTTAGAACTGCCAATAATACCCACTAGAGAATATTATGGCACTGGTTGCGTTGAAAGAGATATCCAATGTTTGGTGACTCAAGGCTGAGGAAGTGCAGCACCGCATGTTCAGCTCCACAATAGTCAAACTGTGTTTAGCTGAAAAACATTCTTGTAGTCAATAATTTATCCACAAGACAAACTACTGAATGACTCGATTTGAATTGGCTGTACAAAGAAAGAAACTCTTAATGTTTTCAGAAGTACAGATCAAGTTAAATAAAGCATCAGTAACGAATAAGGCAAGTCAAGTTTACTGTATACAGTGATGACTATTTCTCATGTCAGAGTATACCCTGTTAATTTTAGTGCGTTATAACGTTGTCCTCTGCCCTTAAAAATGCACTTTCTATAATTAATAAAGCAACTCCAAAAAGCACAGCTTTTTAGTCGACTTTCTTCTGATCCCAAAATGTACACTGGCACATAAGTGATAATGCATGTAGGCCATACTATCCAATATTAAAAATAGACCATTAAAGCTTATTTAAGACTGGCATTTCTTGCTGTAATGTGACCAAGTTTCTACTAGTTGCCCCTGGGTGAAGCTATGACAGCAGAATTTTTGAAGTTGAAATTCAAGCTTGGTTTCGGGTTCACTGAAGACATTCAATCATTGGCAGGGAATGGTGGGGCTGCCCTGAGGAGAACAACGGCAGAGAAGTTGAAATAAGTCAAGCATGATGTTTCTACAAGGTTTAGATGCATCAAAGTTTGTTTGTTTTTTTTCGACCTTTTTAGTACCACATGCAAGGATGCAATTTAATCTCAGTTTCATGGTCATTTTAATAAAGAATGATGGACAACCAGTATTTTGAAGAATCCTAAAATCTCAGTGTTTCTTTGCTGCAAGAAGGAGGAGGTGAAGCAACAGTAACAAACCATCTTTACTGTTGCCTGGTTATTATATTTGATTTTGACAGTTGGTGTCTATGGTCAAAATAGGATGTGGAAACAGGGGAAGAAGGATATCGCCACTATGTATCATCAGGAGTTAGCCGTGTTCTCATGAGGATACATAGCAGTAGCAGTATTCATATTAAGTTATTAGAACTATTCTGAAACCCTTTCACATTTGGCTACGTTATTTATTTACCACTTCACCATAGCTTGCCAACAATGCAACTCTTATGAATAAATATAACTTACTTTTACTTTTTAATCTAATGTGCCACTATATTATATGTATTATATGAATGATTGCTAAATTGGTATGGTTGTATATTGTATTCATTGCAAACTGGACAAGTTTACTTTAAACTGTACTCTCTCTGACTGGTTAAAACAAAAAGAACCTTGGCCAGGTATTATATTCCATATTATGGAATACTACAGACTACTGATTTTGATTATAATATTTGGAGCAATCATATTTTGTATATAAAATGATCATAGTCAGTCATAAGAATCACAATTAGATATTATGCTCAAATCATTCAGCCCTACTATGTAACATGTAACTAGTAGAGACAGTCTGAGTAAATAAGATACGACTCATCCTAGTGCTTTTAAGAACACATGCTTTGGGTTCACTGCAGTCTCAAGTATATAATCAAAAGTCCAATCTATTGTGGAATCTGCACATGGATCATTTCAGCAAAATGAAAAGGCCTTTAAAATCAAGAAGCAGCAACAAAAAGAGAGAAGAAAAAAACATGGAGGAAGCCATTAGTAAGCAATGCACAGGATTTCAGCCGTATGCATGTTTTGGATCACGTCCACTGGCTAGTCTCTCCAGTTGGCCAGCAGTTCAGCTCCTATCCCACTGAGGGAGTTTATCTGTCCTACATATGGCAGAGCAGACAAGACAGGACTCTGCTGTCTAGCTTTTTTTTTTTTTCGTTGTTGTCAAGACATTCAGTTTAAACCACCAACTTAAACTGTTGTCATCCTACAAGGGGGAACTCTACTTGAGGAACCTGATCTGGCAATGTGGCGTTCCAGATGTACTGAAAATTAGCAGTACAGCTCTGCCAGTCAGCCATGATGAACTGAAAAATACCTAAATTTCTTCATAAATGTTACTTTGCACTTGATACAAATGAACATATCCACGGTCACTGAGTAAACTGGAACTCTGGAACTGCCCAGAACTCAGATATAGGTTTAATGGACAGCTCTATTGGTACCTGTTCACTGAATAGGGGAAAGGCCAGAGCATAAATTATTCGATATATAAAACATGCAAGAGCTGTATGCAAGCTATCTAATTGTTTTCTCGTGCTCAAGTGCAGCACATGATGAAGCTAGAGAATTCTGGTGGACAGGATACACACAAATACAAACTGTTATTCATTTATGAGTCTTAATGTTTTAAAATCATTTCATTAAGTTTAATAAATAAAAATAATCAGTTCATTTAGTTTATCAACTCACTCCAGGATCTTGAGAATACAATGAGCTGCGCTTTACTCTGGAGTGCAAATGAGGAAAAAAAAACAACATAAATCACTGGATTTTAGTAATAATTACTATTTTTTGTAGTTGCTGGTTGTACTCTGTTAAGCTACGTGTTTTTCGACCCCCCCTCTGTTTATATATAGGTCACCAATCAAGACCAATAAACTACACCCTAATCACACCTGGATAGAAACACATATTCCGCTCAAAAAAAGCAAAACTGTCCAGCACAACAAGGCATCCAGTACTCCATGTTGTTTTGCAACACAAAACAACTTGGAGTACTGAATATAACACATGAACAAAAAATTATCCATCAGTGACACTGCAAAATATGTTATATATTCATATTATCTTTTTAAAGCTTTGACTTTTAAACTGGTGAATTAAATGTATGTACTATGTGTTAGCAAAGGCTGTAGAGCTCAGAGTGACAAACACAATAACCATGGAATATTTCAATGAGGTTTTTACACCTGGACAACCAGCACCACACACCAGCAAGTGCCATTATTTCAAACCAAATTGCATTTCTCTTTCTGTCCCTAGTTCTTAGTGCAGGGATTCTGTTCAAATTTGTCATATTGGTCTGTGTACATATATAAGAAAAATGACATCATCAGGGTTATTTTCTCAGACTCTCCCATACCCCTCTAGCCATAGAAGACTTTATAACTGTTTTCACAGGCTGAATAGGACTAACCATGAACTTCGTAACAATACCAACAATTATTCATAACAACTTGATGAGAAGTCAATGTACTAATAGAACCATTCAGCATAAGATTTTAACCTAAAGTAAAAAAAAAAAAAAAAGATACTCAACAAATTACCAACATCAAATCAAGTGCCTGTACAAGTAAATAAAAACCTACATGCCTGGCAGACTGTGCATACCTTAAATTAGAATCTACATGATCTATTTAGTTAAAGATTCATGGGAGCTTGGATGCCAGTGTGGGCTTTCTCCTGCAGAGTGTACCGTTCTGCTGTCCACTCATCTGTCTTACTGGATTAGGGAATCGTAAACGGTATATGTGTAGCGTGTGTGTGTTTTAATTTACCTTCCGTCACCTCCTGTGGGCCTTATGTTCCCAGTTCACTTTTCCACTCCTGCCTGCTGATCTTGTGATCCACCCCTGTCCACCAGGATTCACCGGACAAGTTTAAATCACTACCTACTGGCCAAATGCCCTTCCTGTCTTCTCTGATTGAAGAAATAATCTGTTGCAATAGGAAACTGATTGTGTACACACACACCTACGTGTATGCACTGTACATTACATCATTTTGACACAATTATCAGAGGAGAACCATCTCTTCTTTATATTCATCGTGTCTTTTTCTCTCTGTTCTCTTTGTTTCACTCAATCACTGTTAGTAGTAATATTGGGCTGTGGTCTAATGTATGCTAAGCTGCTGCTGCCATGGTAACCCTGGTGCAGGATTTAGACCCAGTTCAGGGCTGAAGGGGTGGTGTGAGTGGGGCAGGGGGGGCCTGAAAAAGCCCTCACTGTAATCCTCCCACACTTAAAAAAAACAAAAAAAAACACACAAGACAGGTATACAGCCAGGGACACACACACACACACACACACACACACACACACACACACACACACACACACACACACACACACACACACACACACACACACAACTAAACCTGCAATGGGAATACACCCATCATGAGTAAAGAAGTTGCTTCCTATCTATATTTCAGTGTATTTCAGAGGTAGAAGAAAATGCATCTAAGCCAGTCATAGTGCGAATGGTGACTAACAGAAATAGTAAGAGAACGACAGCTAAATGAGTCATGGCCTTAATTTCCATCTGTAATTGTACAATGTGTCAAAGGAGATCCCCGGGATGTGTAGGAGATTAGTTATACCTCTGGAAGAGATTGTTAACAACTATAATATAGAGGAGACATGTGATATCCGAACAGCACCTGCTGGATTACCAGCGTTTGCTGTGTACAGCGAGACATGCAGAGAAGCAGCTAACAGCAAAGTGACTTTCAGGTTCTAAAAGGACATGTTATAATGGCTTATCATAAAACAGCTTCTCTGCCCTAGTTTAAGCTTGTGTCTTTAAGGCCTCCAATTCTTCCTATTACACTGTTCTGATTGGATAGCTTGTGGAAGTCTTCCTGTTGGCTGAACTGTGGCAGCTAATCTGAGAGGGTGGACAGGATGGCATACTTGGTGGATAAAGTACATTTAAATAGATCTGTTTTAGATTTCCACAACGCTTGAAGTCAACTGAAGCATTTCAAAAAAAGCAAAGTGGATGAAATTTTGGTTTTACCAACAGCATCATGCAACCACACGTTCACCTTAAAGTTTTGGCCTATGACTATGTACAGCATAACATAGGCACCCAAATTCACAAAAGTATATATGTGAGGTCAGAACACACAACGCACACACAATATAGCCTCTTCAATGGGTGCTTGGTGCGCTTATCCCCTATTTGTGTGAGTATATGTTTGTCGTAAAACATCTATGTGAAGCATGTACTGTACACAGTGGTTGTCCCTAAGTGTTTTTGTGAATGTTGCTTAAGGGTGGGTGGGTGTGTTACAACAGCTGTAGCGTATGATGACGTAATTGGCTGAAAGTGGATACGCTCAGCCTCTGTGGAAGCAGTGGTCAGTGGAGCCTGGAGTTCACTGGCTCTGTCAATGAAGGGTATTCCAGCAGTGACGGTGATGGCAGTCACCTAGTTGCTCTGGGTTGATGGGTGTGGGTGGGGGTTAAATAGGGGTTGGGTGGTGACTGTGCAAACTCACCCTATTGGCTCAGCTTTCACACAGGCACGTCTACCACTGCCTCCCCCTCCTCTTCTGCATGCACATACCCTCCTCCTTGAGGCATAGAGGAAGCCAAGTAATACCCCTTTCTATCATGGACACAAACTCAACACTGCTACAAGCACAAACCAGATTCTCCGGTTGTGAAAACCTGAGCATTTTCTTTACTTGCAGCAAGTGTAATGAAACAGATGAAGAGACAAATGCAGTGCAAGTGTAAGAGGCTTTCTGTGTGTCAGCATGCACACACAAACATTCACTCTTACTCCAATGCATACATTCACATGCTCCCTGTGCACCTTGCTCTTATTATAAACAAACTAGCATGCTCCTCACTAAACCACAACCTAAGGTGTGGTCCTACTCTCCACGAACAGTCTTCCTCCCCTCTGTGCTCTGATGGCAAATTTCGGGGAGTCCATACCTGAGGGCACGTGCACCAGTTTTACCTGTCCAAGATGTCATGGCTGGACGTGGCTGTGGCTCCCAGCAGTCCCAGTGCTGCACTCCCCACTGCTGCGGCAGCCCCGCTGCCTGCCTCCATGATACTGACTCACTGCAATGAACAGTCTGCCAGAGAAGCGGAGAGGGAGGGGAGGGGGAGGGAAAAGGAGGGAGGGAAGGGGAGGTGGAGGATGTGAAGAGGTAGATCAGGAGGGAAAAAGCACGAATAAGATAAAAGAAATCACATGTGCAAACAGGAGGGAGGATGATGAAGGGGAAAAAAGCTGAAGGAGTGAGGAATGTGGAGAATAATGAGAGAGGAGATAGAACTGTGGAAAAGATGTGCAGCGAAAAAAAAGAATGAGGGGGGGGGGGGGGGGGGGAGAAAATCATTAATTGTATTTGTGTAGTCTGTAGATCAAATCAATCAAAATCAAACCAAAAGTCATGCTAATGGTGCTTTGCAGGCAGGATTTCACTTTAGTGTTAACACACAGATTCTGGCACACACATTCCAGTGTGTGAATCAACAGCCCAACATTGGTTTGGTGACATCCTGTGGTGGCTCTGCACTCTGAGGTCTCCATCCTGATCCCAATGGTTCAATGGAAAAAACATTTTTCTGGGTGTTCCATAAATGTTTTCAGCACCTTAATGACTGCATTTGTTTCCCCAAAGATGAGCTCCTATATGGTGCTGGTTTCAAACCCCTAGTGTAAATTTGTAGAAATCCCACAACCAAGTGTAATAACAACAAAAGGAAATACATCAGATAAACACATGCTTGTTATGCAACAGCAGACTCAGTATTGTTGTGGAAATGTGCAGCTAATATGCATATATCCATCAAAATGTAATGTTGATGTCTCAAACTACACTGTAAAACTTCTCTGATATACATAAGACACTATATTCCCTCCTAGAACAGCTCCAAGTCTTCAAACCTCCGTTGTACAGGCTAGTGAACTCTGTCCCATTATTAATGCTTGCCAGGACTTGGAATATATATATTATATAATATTTTTCTTTCGTTCACAAAACAAACCTTGGTAAGATATGACGGATCATCCGTGAAATCACGACATCACTTTGTAGAAGGAATGTTTTGAGAAAATCGCGCACATTGTTGCTTATTGTTGTTAAAATATCATTTATTTTCTCTGTGCTCCATAACCTTTCCCCTACCTATTTATTCCTCACCCTTAAAAGTGCAAGATACCCTAACTAAGAGATCAAGACATGATGTCAATTTCAATGTGAGAAAGAAAACTTTGCATGAGAGGCTTTTTTCAGGCTGTGAAAAAAACAAACATCTCCTTGGTTTGAATGGAGCCTGCTTGTTGACACAGCAGGGATACATGGGGAAAAATAAGAGTTGAACCTGACTTAACTTTTGCTGCAATGCTACATGATGACATCTGGCAAAACATGACATTCCATCGACCAATTAAAACGCAAGCTTCAGAGCATATAACCTCAAACATCCTCAGTTCACCTTTTTTTTTTTTTGCATGCTATAGCGTCTCTCTCTCCCCCCATATTTCTGGATTTCTGGAAGCCAAAGTCATTTCTAGTACATTACTTTGTAGTGTGAACACCATATTCCTAATGTTTACCCAGTTAGTGCGAAGTGACAGAACAAATTAACTGTACAAAACAACAACACTAAAACTGGACTTCCTGGAGCATTCAAATCAGTCTCACTTGGTCAACACATCTACACCAAACCAGTCCTGACACTGTTTTAATACAAGGCCATAAGGCCATTTGTGGTGTGAAGACCTGCTAGGGTGACCTTATTTACTGAAAATCACATACCACCTACCCTTTTTTTTTTAAAACACAATTATTCCCGAGACTCTATCATTCTTACTTTATCATGCTGAAACTCTAAACTGGCCTTATTTTAACATCAGAATTTGCTCTAGTTTTCATTAAAAAATATATTTTCCATTGTTCCATAATACATTTTCAGACAAGAGAAATGCCCAGTGACAATAAATCAATAAAGATCAAAATTTCTGTCAAACATACACTTTTATCATAAGTTCAAAACTCGCATTAACTGTGATAAAGGTTACTAAGGGACTATCAACAGTGCACATCTCCTACCCACTGAATCACTGGAATACCCATAATCATAGCAGACGACGCCCTCTTGGGCATTACTGCTATAATACAGCACACCACATGACACCCTCCCAACGAAATCCAAATGTCACTTTGTCAGCAGATGGAAATGGATGACAGGAGCACTACAGCAGGAATGACCCAGTGAAACAGCAGAGGAGTAGTCCATCCAGGCCGTTTTCTGTGGCAGTGAATGGCTTTGCACCGTAATCCCAGGAGGACGACGCCAACAGGAGAGAGATGAGGGAGGGTGGGAGGGGGTGCAGGAAGAGAAAGCGTGGGAGGAGAGGATCCTCACAGACCACACCGAAGCAGCTGGTTCTACCTCTCAGGCAGACTTCGTGTGCATACGTAATCCTCCATCCTCTCCGTGATATGCAGTTTAGTCAAAAAGAGCACCATACGTAACAAACGTGATGTATAATGGCAGACAGTAAAATACCATGTATCTATTCAGATATTTGAATTTTCCAGGAACTACTATAACGTCATGTTACACGTTTAAGAAAATTCAAAAGAGATTCAGGGATCTTCCTTCTAAAAATAACAAGGCAACAGTATGAATCACAAGTGATTAAGCCTCGCTCTGGGCCAATCAGATACTAATGCGTCACCTTCTTTCGACCTGTGATTGTCTGTGGCATAGAAACATTCCGTCTGATGAAGAAATCACCAACTTACGGGGTTCTGTGTGTGCTCAGTACAAGAGTTTGTCAATATTTAAACCAAAGCAGCACTGAGCAGATGACTACGGCACAGGTTGATATCAGCAGCTAAGAACAACTGATAGGTGGGACATGGGGCAGTAGAGATGTGGACACAGACATGGCCTGCGTGTTGAAATTCATCTCGTGTCTCAAGCTACTGTAAACTCCTACTCTTAAATCATCCACACACATACACACACACGGACATGAGCTCAATCTATACAGCATTAAGTGTGTGTGTGAAAATATACCTCTCTCTGGTTATTGTAGGGGCAATGAAGTGTGTGCATTAGTTGAAAAGAGGAAGTGAATTTGTGCATGCCCGGCAGACAAGCAGGGCAAAGCAGGCCGAGCTTCCCACAAATACCTGATGCAGCACAAACCCTATAAAATGGCCGACCTTGAGAGAAGACAAAGCCACAGCTCAGAGGAGATTAAAAATCAAGAGTAAATCGTCTTTACAGAGTAAACATTCACATCAGGAGCTACCTGAAAACAAATAGTTCACTCAGTTCAGTCCTAATAGAATTAGTCGGGAAATATTCACAACTTTACAGTGTTTGATACAGACAGTGTAGAGATAATTAAGACCAAAAGCTTATAAAAATCCTATTTTTCTCTGTGAGATAACGGCAACATTTAAAATGTAATGCTTCCACACTGAATCTATTCTGGATACCATGATAATCATATTTACTGATGTGTACCTGACTACACTTCACAGCATAGTCTACTCAAAAGCACTGCAGTGATCATACAGACTATGTTCTCCCACGTCTGCATTGGTGAACACTCTGACATGCGAACTGTGATATATGAAGACTGCAGATTGGTAACTAAGCTTTCAAAAGCATCCCATTTTCATGCTATACTATGGAATAAAGGATGATGGTTATCATACCAAAAAAAATGCAACCGAACTGAGCATCTAACCTGCGCTTGCCTTTTAAACATGACATTGGGCACCAACGGACCCAATATCCGGCAGTGGAGGAAACGACAGAGAAGCCAAGCTGATTATCACAAGTTTCCAGCCTCCAAAAAAGAAATTAGGATCTGCAGTTTGGGATTACTTTGAATATCCTGGAAACAAACGTGAAGTTATCTCATTTGTAATAAGATGGACTCAAGCTGACTGCACTTCGAATTCTTTAAGCACAATATCGTGATAAGAGGTACATATTTTTATTTTTATTATTTTCACTTCAAGACTTTCATAAGTATTGTTACTTATGTACAAGATGTGAATACTTCCACTGGTGCTACACTTCTGTTTTCATTGACTCAACAGACAGGAACACCACCAGTCACCATGGTAACTGTACATATCAAAGATTTGCTTCAAAATGCTTAGCGCAGATAAAAATTAAAAATACATGATGAAAAGGGGATCTAATTTCATACATAAAAACAATACTGGCAATACTTGTTTTGTTGACTAAAACTAAACTAAGACTAAAGATGACTATAAAACAATTTTTATCAAAAGACTAAAAATCAAAGGCTAATAACACTGCATGTAAAGATAACACAAAAGAAGAATGTGTATTCTTTCTACGGCTTGTATCACTTCTTGCTGCTATTGCAACATGCACATTAAAAATGGGTAGGTTCAAACTAAAGGTGCTATCTTCTAAGTTGTTCATCGGATCAAGACAAACGCCATGAAATAAAAGCTGAGATGTTGTTGTTTTGTCTCATATTACTTAAGATAATACTAATAAAACTTTTGGAGGGGCTAAGACATACTGCAGAGAGTCATGCAAATGTTCACAGGTCCCTCGACATAAAATCATGTTTCTTCCAGTAAAGAAACTGCAGTTACAATTACTTTTTGCATTCTGGTGAAAAGTTAATCCTGTCTCTATGGTTTAGTTCCCTGATGATTGTAGCAAAGCCATTTTGAGACTGGGGTATGTCAATAGACCCAAACAACAGGTATGACCAGGGTTAATGACCTTTATTGTGAGTTTTAACTTAAGCATACACTGTTGGTATTAAGCTAATTATCACTGTCATTTGTCTACTGCAAGGTACTGCTTCAACTCAACTCACTTCACTTTTACTACCCTGTACTTCCAATTCCACTGCAAATGTAGTAGCCCCTCAGGTTAGCTGGTCATCATAGAGGCTGTGCATCTAAAAGCTGTCAACCATAGACATAATATATGCAGGCACCTTAGTGGCCATTTCAGTCTGTTGCTGCAATACATCAACACCATATGGGACAGGGCAAATCTGGCCAATAAAAGTAAAGTGGGGGAGCTCCAGCTTTCCGGATAAAAAGCTCTATTAATGTTTTCTCAACTGAAATCATTTTCTGTAGCACCCTGGTAGCCAAACAGTTACAGTGTATGCCACATGCCCAACTAGGGACCTGTTCAGCATGTCCTACACCCTGTCTTGTCCTGTTTCATACTACTAATACTATCAAATAAAAGAAAAATGAAAGTGGTTTTCTATCAAATATGATTCTATGTGACAGGACAGTCTTGCCTTGTCCATCATACATATGGTGATAGCATACATTCTGTATATATACTGTATTGTATATCGATGTTATTCTGTATTTGTGTTGCTGTGGCTCTTTCCTGGTTGTGGTTCCCTTTCTTTCTGTCTGTGTTGAGAACAACTGTAATGAGGCAAAACAATTTCCCTTTGGGATGAATGAAGTTTTTTGAATCTTGAATTATGGCAACAACGTTGACGTACGATCCAGCAGGAAATCCAATTCTACAGCCGCATAATGCAAATACATTTCCTATGTTTTTTCCGTGTAAGCTTTCAACTGCCGTGAAACTGCCAACTCACACAGACGCAATGAGACAAGAAAACTGTCGTTCAAGTAATAACTCTTCTCCTTTGCCAATCAGTTGTCAGTTTATGTTATGATGCTAAAGGTAGCTAATTAATAGTAAACAACTGAGCAACTGTGAAACTGAGGCTGATGGGATCAGTTTTGCAGGTACTTGGTCATAAACCAAAGTGCTGGATGAATAGATTATTTTTAACATGATGATGATTGCACCAGGGGAGTCGGAGATTCAACAATGTTCTGTTTGTACAGTAGAATTCATCATCTGATTATCTTTATAAATGTCTGTGCTAATCCATCCTATAGAAGTTATGATATTTCACTGAATAAATAAAATAAAAAGTACCTTCTGCAAAGACATCTATATTACATTGTCTGTGTTAAATGGATGTCTGAACCATTCCTTCCAACAGTTGTGGATATATTTTAGCCTACACAATAGTGAAGACCTACTGACAGACCCCAACCACAGTGGTAAGGTGGCTAAAAACACTACAGTGTTTAGTTTAGTCTATATATTCCAAAGTTTACTTAGTTTTATTCTCCTGTCCTAACACTACTGACCATAGCCACATACAGTGCAGCCCCCCCCCCCCCCTCTGATTTGAAAGCACCTACCATTCAAACATATTGATATGCAAATTAGCCAATTAATTAGACACTTTTGGGACACTTCTTGAAGCACCTAGCAACAGTATTCAACTTTCCCTTGAGTTTGCAACACTGTAGGCATGACAGCCTAGCTGAATGTTAGTTGTATCTATTTCATGGTTTCTGATATGAACAGCAGAGGTGCAGTTTGTAAAGCAAGTTCAGTGGTATCAAGAAGCCATTTAATCACCACGGGACTTTTTCCACTACAAACCTAATTTACCACCTGAAAGGACGACAACCTGTGCAGCATGCAGGCTGATGTGTAGCAGTACCCTAAGAAAGCACTGAGAGGTAGCTGTAACCATGGCACAACAATATACAAGGTTTTTTTTTTTCTTCATGTATTCTTCTCTATCACATTCACATCTACAGCTGATTAAAACTCATTTTCATTGCAGCACACAACACAGTACACACTGTCAGATAGTTACATTGCAGAATAATGCAAATAAAGCAAAGATTTCCTTATTTTCTCCTAACGCTTTAATATTATGCCTGACAGTGGGAAAATTGTGCTTTCTTTGCAACTATTTTTAATGCGCAAATGAAAGACAAATGATACATTTATGTTAACATTAACATTAGTAGATTATATTTACTTGCTTCCCTTTCTGCTCAGACGGGATACGTTTTAATTCATTATCTTGGCCAAGTTTAATACGGGCACTATTAAACTAGGACTGGCAGGAGAGACCACCCAAAGAAAATTATGATATGAGTAACTTGGCCTTTAAGAAAATGCATCAAGTGAATCAAATGTAATATACTAAACAGTCAAAGCATAGACAAGGGATGAGTGACCTTGGAAAGGATTTAGAAGCTCTTGAGCAGAGCTGGGTAACAAAACTTGTCCTGATAATTAGCAGACAAAAATCTGATAAGGCACCCACTCACAGCAGCAAACCACGGGGCGACTACACTTAGCTACTCAGAAGAGAAGATAATATAATTGAAGGTGAGATGTGGATCTAAATTACCACACATGACAAATGAGCTTGCTGGAGGAGCAGAAATGACAGTAAGTATATTTACATGCACTCTAATGATGCAGCTACAACCACATTAAGGGAACAGCTTGGTTATTTCAATTGTCATGTAAACAACTTCATCTAATCAGAATAAACACAACTCAATTACCAGAACTGGGTTACTTGTCAGTCTTTTAAATTGCTCTTGCCAGGGACACTCCTTTGTCTGGTTGCTTCAAGTTTCAATTCTTCACAATCACACAAAGTCACACAGGCAGATGTAAAGTGGTGTGTTTGAAAAAGGAGCAGCTTGGCAAGTAGCAGTGGAAAAATTAAACACTGATGCAAGAGCAAAACCTCATTCATATTAAAAAAATCCCACCTCAGTAAGTAAATGATGCATTTGAGTAGTTGATGAATGCATCGATGTAATAAAACAAGGCCAATAATACCTATAAATAATAACTGAGATACCCAGATCAAGACTCAGATAACCAAGCCCTTGGTTTTCTAAAAGATTTTATGCATGATATCAATTGCTACATGGCAGTGTTCATAAAGAAGAGCTAATGTCACACAACCTCTCATGAATATGGTCTGGCTAGCTCAGATATGACAAACCAACAAGCAGTGCTCAATGCAGGATGACAGCCTGTGTTTATCAGCTGACATAAGTGCAATAAGCAGCAGAGGATCCTGTTTACTGTAAACTGCTGAGTGCAGTATCATCTTACTGGACAAAGTGCAACTTATTGATGTCTGGGAAAATAAAACCGAGGTGGAAATCTGTTATAAAAAGGGTTCCAGTTTTATCCAAATGTTCCTCAAAACTAAAATAGAGCATTCATGAACGGAAATTTAGTCTCAGTGTAGTTCCACACAACTGTGCAACTATACACACTGAAACAGACTGTATAACTGCAGAGCCTAGAAGATTTTCTCTGTGCTGTTCCATTTTTTTGCATCACTCTGACCAAGCTGCTTGTGGCTTTTTTTTTAGTATTATTTTTCCGATACAAATATAAATATGATAATCGTAACAAACATTTGGTTCCTGAGTGAGATTATGGCCACAGTCTCAGCTTGATCATTACATTTGCAGTCAAACAGGTTTAACAGGTTTGCTTATGTGAAGACATGTGAGCCCCTACTGACGTCTAGAGTGTGGAAGTTACCTCTAAACAGTCTGGACAGGACTGCAAAAAGCATTAAGTAAAATCGCTAACAACTAGCAGTAGCAGTAGTAACAGAAAGTAATGTCAGTGAGAATATGGGGGAGACAGAAGGCTTCACACAAATCTTTCTTCAAGTTATAACCACATGTTAACAAATCATTTGTTTTTCAGAATGCCACTTAATGGCTGTAAACCTCAATCAAGTGGAATAGTGAAAATACCCGAACTCTTTTGTATGTGCAGTTGCAATTATTCAGACAAACTTATCATCCTGCACCCACTCCACAGCCTTACTGGAAACTATTATTTTAATTGCAATGTTGACTTGGCAGCAGCTGTACACTCTAATCACTTGGCACTCCAAAAACAAGCCGACAAGACAGAGAGAGACGAGCATTAACTTCATTGAGGCTGGGGCTTCATATTCGCTTTCTTTATAGACTCTGCAGAGCATCTGCTCGATGGTCTGCCATGGAATAATCTCAGAGTGAAAGTGTTCTGCTGAGGTGTATCACCATCACTGTCTAGAGGAGAGCACAGCATGCTGACTCATTGTGACAAACACTAATAAATGAGTGATGTATCAGGGATGCTTGGTTATAAATCTCCAAGAAGGCTGTGGCGAAAACGCTGGCTGATTTAGCTGAAACTAATCCTCTGTCCAAGTGTGGCATCTCTCCTGTCAATTAACTGTGACAGTATCTGCAACAAAAGAAAGGCATGCTAACACAAACCTATGGCTCACTGACTGAATCTTTCCCTGCATGTCTTGTCTTCATTAGCTCCCCCCCGCTCTGATAAATGAGGCAAGGATGCCTTACTGGTGCTACTCTTTGTCAGCAAAACTGCATCAGTGACAAGGCTTTGACATCAATATAAATAAAATCTATATTTTGCCAGGAGCTATTTTTAGTCAATTAATCACAGACTTTCACACTTGTCACTGTCACGACTCATGGTGTAAGACATGCTAATCATATACATGTATATGAATATGTTTCAAGATCACAAATCTTATGCCTCTGTCTTGGGTTTCCCAAACTAAATGTAAATCAAAGTGAGTACCACCTTACTTTTTATGGGGTGGTGGTAGTTGACCCATCCCAATAGTTAGTTTATGCACTCATTATACAATTTATGGACATAGCTTCCTAATTTTCTTGCAGACCTCCGTATTGCCTGTTGTGTTTAAGTGCATGTTTCTTTACATAAGACTGTCACATTGCTGTGCCCTCCCGTCTCGTCTGTGTGTGTACTATGTGAATGAGCCAAGATGCACCCAACAACACTGGCAGAGGAAATCATACTGTGGGTATGTTCTATGGTGCTATGGACAAAAGAAATGAAAGAAAGTTTTTTTTTTCCCCACTTGGAAACTACCCAAGTTAGAAACTGTATCCTTCTTACAGCATTCTTTCATTAGGCAGCAGTCAAAGTTACTTTCTATTGTTGTTATTTTTTTAATTTCCTAAACCTACAACCTAAATCAAGAATTCTTTTCCAGACAGAAGATCTAAAATGAACAAATAACACTTCATAAACCCAGTGACTTATAATTACAAATATGATGTGTGTGCTGTCCTTCCAAACTAATTACAGTTCTGACAATGTGTCTGTCAGATTCTCTGCGCAAGTAAAATTTCTTAAATAAATGTCCTCTTTAGTGTTCATAAAGGACAAGCTCCATTAATGGCTCTTTCTGTGTTTTTCTACATAAATAATCAAAGTGCTGAGCATGGCCACATAGCTGGCTCAGACCTTTTCCAAAAAACAAACAAATAAATCGAACTCCTCTTTCACAGAATTTGAAGAGTAAAATAAATACCTTCCTCTAAAAACCTACATATTCAAAAGACCAAAACACTGAAGCACGAAACTGCAGGAGAAGCAGTTTTCCCTTGCAAACAAGCAGCAATTTCCGATTTGAGATCTGTGTGAAATATGCTGGCAGAAACAATTAAAATCAACGACAGGTGGAACTGCAGGTAATATACAGATAACTTTGCTTATTTGCTTCTTCCTAAAGTAGATACAAAGTTCTGTAGAGCTGAGGGGACTGAAGAGTTGGATGAGAAAGCGATGATACTGTCGCAACAGAATATTGAAATTATTGTTCAGCTTTTCCAAGCACTTCATTTAAAGGTGTACTGCATCAATTGTCAATGTTATTCTTTTAAGGTTTATAAAGATCCCATTAGAGCTACAGAAGACATTATGACGGCAGTCACACCCTTAATAACCTTTTCTTGTAACAAGACCCCAAACACAGTTCAAACAACTATAGAAAGGTAAATAACTCCTGGTCCAGTCAGCACTAACACATGTCCCAAATGAACACACTCAGCATGTGCACTTACGTACCTGTGGAGCACAGGTGCACAACTGCTACTACACAAGTATCTAACACCAAAACATCTCTCTGACGTCAAAATGACAAAACTGCAGTGGAAGTATTTATTACAGTGAGTTTTGTCTGATTGTTGGTTGTTATCAGTGCCTGACAGTGGTTGTTGCCTTCTTAGCCATTATATTACAGTTACACAATGGAAGAATCCATAGAGCAGATATGAACAACTAGCATTAGACAAATTGTAAGCAGTTTCTTTATGTGCATACTGTCAACCTTTTGCAGATTAAAAATATGGGCACATTTCATACTATAATCAGCTCTAGCCTGACCCAAGTTATGATTATTATTTATTGGCAAGTTAACCAAAGAATGTATCAACCAATTAAAAAATAACCAACAGATTCAATCACAAAAATCAACCACTAGATTAATCAGGAAAATAATCAACAGATTAATCAATACAAAAATAATCATTAGGTGCATCGCTATGATATACCCAGCATTGCAAAAATGAACTGAATCAATCATTTACACACTTTAAACTACCTTTCTAACCTTGATGGTCGTAGAAGAATTAACTAAAACTACTACTGACGCACATTAAGACTGGTGGTGTAGGAACTAGTATTTAGTCTACATATAAAAGCATACAATAAACTCAACTATAAATTACATTATACCACCCCTGCAGTGTTGTTCTGAAGGTTTCCTGTTGCTTGCTCATGAGATCCTAACTAAACCAGCATGATACTGTCCCCCCTGACAGTGACCCTAATTCCTGCAGTAGAGCGTTTTTATGAGGTAATTTTGTAGCTTTAGAGGAATTAGGTCATGATAAGGCAGTCTGTTCAGCATCTCTGAGTGACTTTAGCACCTTTTGCTATGCTGTGGTAGCTGCAGCTAAAGGCAAAATCCTGTGATACAGCTTTAAAATACTGACAATCAAAAAGAAAATATTACTGTAGATAACAAGATATTAACCAGAATGACTGTAAAACTAATACATTGTAAACCTGTGGTTTCAAATGATTACTTGTCTGTTGGGAAACAAATCACAGTCCCAAATTATTGTTAAAAAAATGATAATAATAATAAAAAAAAAAAGCAATCCAGATGTGGACCACAATGCCATACTTATCTATCTACATATCCACATCATGCCACTGGAGTCAGCCAGGCAGCAGCAGCAAACTCGGGACAAAAATCAATATGTGACACAGCTTTTACCATTCTTTTTCAACACTTTTTTTTTATCTGCCTCCTTATGCTTGTCATCTGACACCTTCTCTAAAGTCTACAGCCTCTGGAGACTGGATGTCGGAAGATTGACCTTGTTAATTCAATTCACCTTCATATGATGAATACAAAGTCTGCCTGCCAAGGAATGGGTTTTAGTATCAGAGCCAGGCATGCTTCATAGACAACTTAACAGCTCTACACCTTAAGGTTGGCAAGTGAAACCAGTAAAATCTAATTCTCCCCTTTATCTGGCACTGGAACATTTCTTCTACCTGACTTAATGTAAATGTAAAATTACATTTACTCAGGTAGAGTAAATGTTACTATGTCATTCTGTGACTAAAGGTCCTCTCAAAGCCATTTCCCAACATTAACACTGAAACTAAAATCAACTTGACTTAAAATCAAATGACTCTCTATAGTGTGACCACATTGGTAATATACCACTAGTATTCCACTAAGCCAAGTGGGCCCATATATTTTTGAATTAATGAAGTTTGATAATCATACTCCATTTTCACCTAACTTATTCACTCAAGTTAGTAGCTGTCCTGTCCACATCATTTTTGTTAACACAGTGGCAGTTGCTGGGGAAATTAACATTTTCCACCAACATCAAAGAAATATGCAGATTTTTAAGTTGTTGTCTGTGTTATTTCTTCCTGACAAGATTAACATTATGGAGGGAGGTGGGTTATAAACTGGGTAGAATTTTAAACTTGACAAAAATAACACGGTATGGAAAGGGGAATCCCACTGTATGTGCCCACCCTTTTTCCTCATGGTTATAACAAAACACAACAACTTCTTACCTACAATTTACCTTTTTTAGTAGGATCTACGGTATGGCACTATGGTACACAATTTGTGAATCAGCCGTATGACACCACCAAATGGCATACTAGGTAACCAGCATCATACTCGCTGAGTGCAGTAGATGTTCACTAAGCAAAAATGTTGATTGAATGATGTTATTAATGTTTACTAATCTAACATTAGAAGAACTTTGCATTTGAAGTATTTCCAGTTTGTGATATTCTATACTTTCATTCTACTACACGTCAAAGATGTTGAACTTAATTCAGATACAGATCTTAAGTTCAGCAGCTGCATTCCTTTGGCCCTGAGCATCAACTTGTTGCTGAGTATAGGAGACACGACATATAGTCACAGCAAGACACAGTGGAATGCAAATTTTACATCAGATTTCAAACTAGTTGATATCCAGCACCATCTCTAGACAAGGAAAATTTAAGTAGACATTAACTATAAGACATGCTGTACAATGTACAGAGAAATACCACCTGTACAGGGCAAACGCTGTTAGGTCCAGTGTGATCCACTGTACCGCAACTTTTACATTGAGTATACAGTATGGGCAAGAATGGCTACACAAGTCATGAGTACTGCTGAGCTTCCACCACTACTGTACGCATTGGATCTGCTCAAACTAGTGTACTGTTGAAACTAGTTTAATTTTTCCAAGTGAAACCAGTCCACAGCACTAGTTTAAACTTGGATATAAAAGATTATTATTTGTTACACGTCTTGTACAATTCTTGACCAGTTTTAAGTAAATAAAAAAGTTAGGCATGTTGTCAGATGTGAGGTTTTTGTCCTACAACATACAAAATAATGATCAAACTAATAATAAAACCGCCAACTAAGACAAAGCAAAAACGTTATTTTAAAAATAACTGTCTTTGTAAATTTGATTGTTACATTGGCAGTTGCAGTTGTACAGTAAACTCAGCTTCCAGTCTAAATACATTAAAATTCATTCTTGCTTCAATTTTTTCAATGTAGATTTAAAAAACACTAGGCATGACAAGGAGTGGTCATGTAACACTGACACCACGACTCCCAAGCCTTGGAACTAATGTCTACCATTCATAATCCAACAAGAAGAAATATGCACAACCTCAGATTTATTTAAATGTTTGAAAAAGCAATTCAGAGGTCTGGAACCAGACTAGACTTTGTAGACCAAACCATAGATAACAATGTTGAGATTATAATGCTCTGGAGGCCAAGGAGCAAACGATATACTAGTGCTGATTTGAAAACACATACAGCACACCATAATACCTTGATAAGCTCATGGCATGTTATTTCCCTTTTGCTGTGTAATTAAATCCCTTAATGCAGCATTCAGCATGAGAGACTATGTGTGCTCTATGCTTTGTTGCCATTTTTGAGAGAGCATTAGCAAGGCCTTTAGATAATTCCAACTATATTTTAATCACAAAATAAATCTGTTATGGCCTTGGTGAAGATGCTCTTAATGGTTAAAAAGTTTATTCCATAGTACACAGTTGTACTTACATTTTTTGAAAAACTGTGATGTCACAAAACATTTGTGCTGTGGCTTAGTCATTCCTACTGTCATTATTGACTAGCTGGTGTCAGTGATGCAATTTCTCACATTCTCACTCACAGATGTGGAGTGTAACTGTCAATATCTATCAAAACTTTCACTGCCTTTTGGCCTTAAATCTGGGCTGACATACTTCTTTAAAGAACCCATATTATGCAAAATCCACATTTTGGTCATTTTTGCAGTAGACTCTCAGGCCAAACATCTTCAGCTGAAAACTTGCAGTGCACCGCCGTTTTTCCTTGCTGCAGCAGGCTCACTCTGTTTTCAACGGAGCTGTCCTCACTGACGCGGTCAGAATATAAAAATATAAAAATTGTGCATGTATTCGTTTGAAGTTCCAACTGTTCGTGGCTGCTGGATGCACTTCAAGACTGAAGCTCATACATGGACGGATTCTGACTGTGTGTGTGTGTGTGTGTGTGTGCGTGTGAGTGTTTTGTCTTGTTTGTTTACTGGGTGAGCTTGTTGAATGTAGTCACATTAGCTGCACAGTAATGCTAAACAGCTAACTTGGCTAACATCGACTGTTTTGGTATAAATACACAACTGCACAATCAGGAAGTTCTAGATACATCGTGTTAAACTTTTAAAACTATTAGGTAGCATGAGTGCCCTTCAGCTGCCATGACACTGTCTACAACTGCATCAATATGTCAATTGATGACATCTGTATTATGTAAACCTATACTGTAGGTCAAAGCTTTCATGTAGGACAGCAAATATATATTTCTTGAAAAGTCTTTGAGAGGTCTGTAGTACAGCAGTTTACAAATGGTTCTTTCAATAGGAAAGACAGAGTACAAAAGAATGGCAGGGGGAGACAATGTTCTTCAATGACCAGACAGTTTAATATTGTCTGCCACATGATAAGGAAGTGAAAAGCTCTGACTGCTGCCAACCACTGCAGCTCTGTTGTAACAATGAAATCAATGGCTGTTCAACCAGAACTGGACAGTCTATAAACATTATTCACATGGCATTTTAGATACGCACTGAAGAAAACAGTACCATCATTATCTGGAGGTCAAACATGTCTCAAACTATTAAAGGTGAATCTTGTTTAGTTGACCTTGGTTGGAGGCCTGTTCACAATTATATTTGTTTAGGAGCAAGCTATCACTGAGAACCTCCATCAAGCATACTGAATAGAGACTTTGAGCC
This sequence comes from Anabas testudineus, assembly GCF_900324465.2. Taxonomy (NCBI): domain Eukaryota; kingdom Metazoa; phylum Chordata; class Actinopteri; order Anabantiformes; family Anabantidae; genus Anabas; species Anabas testudineus. Next base: position 2,277,036 of record NC_046623.1, on the reverse strand, counting down.
AGGACGAATAGCTCAGTATGAATTAAATCATACAACAAACCATATGAAACCATTGAAAAGTGGCTTTGGTGGCTATCGTGCACACAGCTTCTTGTCTATGTCCCTGTGTCTTAGCTCCTGCACAAACACTGTGAACAGTAGCACAAAAAGACTGCAGAAGAGAAAACTACATCACTTAAAGTGAAACGTGACTTGGGCTGGTGGTGTTCTGCTTGTAATGGTATAGACAATAAAATTTGACAAGCAATATTTACAGCCTTGCCTACAGTCTGACATCCACCACCAGTATGTGTTTACCACAGTGAGCTTGTTAGGCTAAGAAGGCCATTATGCATGGCAAGTGACTGCTAGTTTCCAAATCAAAGCACAGTGTCATTTGCTACCCTATGTGAAGTAATTTTAGACAAAAATGAGAAAAAGCTGAACATACTCTTGTCGGTTCAGCCATTTCTACATATTTTTAACAAATAACTAACTTAACATGTGTTTGATTAAGAAAAAACATTCTTGAAAGCAATTTCCCCAGAGGCCAGCTTCTATAAGGTGAATTCACAATTTTATAAAGGCAAACTTATTGGAATATCAGTTTCAGGAAGAAATTGCCTGAACCATTAGGGAGACATCAGCAGATGCTTTTTCCCCCGCGATGTGTAAATAATTAATTTAATTTGATCTCTTCTCTATTCAGCAATTATTGCAAATAAAAAAACATGTCAGTGAACCAACTAAGGTCACATGGTTATTCTAATATAATAGTACTGACAGACGTCTTGTTACAACACGATATGTGGATTTGACCCTAATATACCCTGACAACATGACATCCGTCAACCTAATTAGCGGAATGGAGAAGGGGGAGTGGGTGTGTTTTGGAAAGTGGGTGACCAGTTAAGTGTGAACCACTAGACAACTCTACTGTGAGGTTTTGCCTCACTGGGCCTTTGGTGTCTGACGCCCCAGGGCTGCAGAGCATCCAGGAGCAAAGCCTAGAAAAAAGTAAACCAGGCTACAGTCTGAACAAAACAAGATGAGCGAAAGGCAGGCCCGCCAACAGATGACATAACAAGGACACTGAATAAAATAATGAGATTGAAAAATCTCCAGTCTGCTACTTAAAGGTCTGCAGTTAATTCTTTTCAAAAGATAACTAAAGACAAATAAATGAAGTCTGGTAGAAGAGGCAGAGGAGTTTGTCCGCCCCCTCGCTTTAAAGAAATACACCACACTGTTAAAGTTTAACTTGGTAACTATTTGGCTCACCTTTATCTTAGTCACTCACAAAATCTTTACAATATGTGTCTTCACTTCAAAAGTTGAGCCAAGCTCTCACATAAGGCATCCTGTGAGACAAGAGTAAAAAAATATGCTGTAGCTTTGAATCTTTTGTATGCTGTGGTTTGGTATGAAAAAAAAAAAAAAAAAAAAATGTAACATACTAAAACATTCACAAATGAATGACAGCACTCTTAAAGAAGAGGGGCACTAGATGAGCAGACAGTTTTTAGGCTAACAGGTAAGACCAATAAGCCCCTTCTCCTACTGTATGACACTGTAGAGTGTGTTTGCAGCAGCTGAATATCACTTCTTGAGTAAAGCTAGTAGCTCTGCATTGAATTGCACTGCACTACTGGACGACAGTTGTCTACAGTCCATACATACATGTGGGGAACATGGGGTGGGCTCTCATGGTGATTTAAAGCTTGGCATGTCTTTGAAAAAGCATTTTTGACAATATCTACTGTATAATGTATTTTTAGACTTTCTGCCTCAACCAGATAGGTCAAACGGCAAAAGGACATTAGAGCAAAAAAAAAAAAAAGACAAAATACAGGAGGGAGACATCGGATCACTAACTGGAACTGGAATGCAGGATAGATATCACAGCTGTTCACATACTCATTTTAACAAGAAGCACAATAATGACAGCACTGGTGCCATCACCACAGAAACTAAGCTGGACAACCGCTGGACAACAGAGGCCATGAAATCTTTTAATATTGATAAAAACTATTCTGAACACTCAGTTATTAAAAAAGAACACAAGCAAATCTTAACGATGATAATGATGATGATGATTATTATTATTCATGCTGCAGTATCTCTTAAAAAGTTGCTGGTAATTATCTTTCACAGAAATCAGTTTTGCTTTAATGTCTATGCCAATTTACTCAAAAAAGGCTATATTTATTTTATATTATATGTTGTTCGTGTCAATTGCCTTTGTTTTGTTTGTTTTTCTTATTTATATACTTGAGAACTTTTTTTCCCTTGGGCTCTGTTATTTCTGCAGTGACCTATATTTCCCTTAAGGATCAATCTACAGTATTTTATCTTTACTGTTGGTATACTGTTCACCAGAAGAACTGAGGTGAGACTAACAACTGAGGTAAAACATATTTACGCAACTCCACAGTTTCAGCATAACTTCCATCCAACAACTCCAGGAAAAGGCTGGAAAATTGTTGACAGAAAACATCAACGACAATCTCAGGTATGAGTAGCTGTGACAGGTCCCAGCGCTTACTGGATGCTTTCAGCACCTTGTCACAACAATCTGTTGAGGTTCTACACTTCTGGTACAATAGCGAACCAAACTTTAGTTGCATGGCTTCTCCAAACCCTTCCAAATAGTTTCACACCAACTTGTTGCCAACAAAGTCCTGAATGAGAACTCCATTTTGTCAATCCGATCTCATTATCCTCTGCTGGGCCATTGTGGGAATATCCTGGCAACTTGCTAATCAGTGTCTCTGTCAATGCCAGGATTGTTTACGGGGGAATGGAATCTCTTTTGGGAATGTCACGGCATCCTCGGAGGCCCGCAAGTGTGCACCAAGCTTGGAGCAACATGCTTTTTCACACTAAGAATGGAGAGTGCGCGCTTCTGTGCATGTGTAGGACGAGGCCTGAGTACAGCAGCGTATGCATTATGCATAATTGATGAACATGCGGTGAGGAATCATAATGGAGACTAAGCCCTGCACAATGCGTCAGTATCTAAGGCTGGGGTCAAAGGTCACGCCTGGCTTTGTGTGCATCTGCTGAGGACAGAGAGAAACAATAAGACTTTTGAGAGTGCTAGAGGTTTCATGTACGTAACAAGAAAACAAAAGAAAGCAGTTGGTTGCATGACAGGAGAGAGAACAGTGTGCACACCGTTTTTGATTTAAATGCACACAGTGTTTTCATACACTTGTTCTTTTCATTTTCACATTTATTTACAATTTATTTGGATAAACCTGGTAATATTATTGTTTCCATTCGACATACAAGCCAACACTCACACATTTAGCTTCATTAGGGTGTATTTGATTCGATTCAAAGGTTATGTGTTTGCATGTCAAGGCAAAATGTATCATGTCATCTTTATTTCACTACCCATACCTACCTGTATACCTGTTGAAAGTATTACTAGTTGTTATATGATAAGTGTCAAGCAAAAATAAAAATCTATGGCAAAGTGTTTACTAGGAAGTTCTTTTATAATCTAAAGGCACAGGGCTGTGTGAGCTTAGTGCTAGTGTGGTAACAGTAACAATACTAAAATGATGTTGCAAAGCAGGTGTGTTTGCCTGGTACACCATCTTAGTTCAGAACATGAGAATGCAAGCATCTGCTAATTCTCATTAAAGACAAAGTATCGTGGGGGCCGATGGGAATGTCATTTCCAATGCAACAGCTTTGACTGGAGTGAAAAATATGCTGCAGTCCTCCAAGGACTTACATCTACTCTAAGCAACTACAACTACTTCTCCCCGCTGACTGTTAAGACAGGGCTAATCCTGAGGTTACTTTAGCAGTAAATCATCTCTATTGCACTGCAGGGTGTTCCTTTAGCTGCAGCTGTCTGTCCAAACATGTAACAGCAGCATTAGATTTGCTCATTTGCTTGCATCAAGCACCTCACTTTGATAATGTTAGCAGTCTTAGTTGGGAACATTTGTTATGAGTGGTTGTGTTTACATTCATCAAACCTCTGCTGGACAGTGTCCGGGTCGACTAAAAGGCGTTCCTCAGTCCAAGAAAAGTCTGCTGGTAGAAATGCAGGGAACCTGCATTCATATTCACGTCTGTGTTCACTAAAGATTGTTGTATTAAGAGACTATCGGTAAATAAGCTATTACGACTTGGCCAAACAGCACAGATTTCAGCTGTTATTTAAAACAGGTTGCAGTTATTTGTTAAAACAAAGTTGAAGAACTGGTTTGTTGATAGTAATCACCTAAAGTGGGAGTACATGCCAGCTTGTAATATCATATTATTCCTAAGTGTTCAGTATAGGGAAGTTACAATACCAGAAATTTGATAACCATTCCAACTACCGCTAAAACTCTGCTATTCTCCAAACCAACTCTGATCCCACAGAAAAAAAATAACCAATCAAATTAGGTGCTCTTCTATTAGACAAGAGTTAGATGATGCATTGAGTGATAAAAACTGCAACTGTCTGTTATTTAAAATCTGTGCAAAAAATAAAAATGGTGGCATGGCATTTCTCCTGCATTGCCCAGCTGCCTAAAATATGGGAAAAAAAAGAATGCAAAATAATAAATAACTGATGTGTGCTATGAATGCACTACTGTGTAGGAGGTATGGCTCAAAAACAACCACAGAGGCTGCTGCACGTACAGCGTGCTAACACATACGTTGACATGCTGAATGGTGATCTCCACGCTGGCTGCTCCAGCAAACACCATTCCACATACTGGAGCAATATCTGGAGCATCATACTGGAGCAATATCTTCACGCCTTCTTCTCTTTGCATTTAACGACTACAATCAACTTTAGTTAGCATGATTGTAGGGTTCATAAGTGCTATAAAAATCACATTCTCCAGTCCCTATGAGTATGCTTTTAGTACTGGTAAAAAATAAATAAAATAAAAACAAAAATGCTGTTACTTTTTTGAGATTTTGGTATCAACATCATACTGTATCAGTTCTTGACAACCATACTCTAGTATACTGTACACCAGGTAAAACGCTTCAGTCATGCAAATTAAGCCATTGTATCATCTGGTAAGTAATTTATGCTAACTAATAGTGTTTTTACTTTATTGTGTTGTTAAATTTCTCTTTGGCTGATAAACAAATTTAGAAGAACAAAACATTTAATCAACTGACTTTAATGCTCTGTCAGCTAAGAGCACATTTACAGCATCATTATACAGTATATGAATGATGGCTTAAATCTCCCAGTGGAAGCCATTACTCTAAAACTGCAATAGAAAAGTAATACTCACTGACACACTCACTGGCAAAAGTTTCAGTCCTGAGTTTCAGAGTCACAATGACCTCTACTGCTGATTATCTAAAAAATTCAATACAATAAGATATACCACTGACATGAAAACGGATTGTTTAAATAATTCTATAGTCTAGCCATGAGGAACCCAATGACACAAGTTCTCTTTACAGAAATTGCAACATTCAAACTGATCAACTCCCCACTTAGTCAAAGATCTCCATACCACACTATCATATTTTAGTAGAAATACCTGCTCTTTGGCCCTGCAAAAGAACAGGCTGGACCACTGCTCCCTCTCACCACTAAATTTGTATATTGCTCTTTCAGGGAAAAATGGAAATTCCCGGCACCAGTCAAATTACAAATATAGTGTCTCACGAACAAGCATTTATGCCTAGTTTTCACAACAATTATATGTGAAAATGAAAGTAGGCACACTAGCATGTAGACCAAAGATAAAATGGGTTATTTCTTTATTTAAGAACTAGAAAGTAGAGTGTGGCTCAAAATAATATCAAGCACCATAAGCTAGGAAGTCTAGTGGAGCAGCAGATTAATTAGTGCTGGAGTTTATAACCAGAAAGTTGTTTTTTCTTTATCTCTGTATCCCCCTTGACTTCATATATTTGATTCTGTGTCTGCACCTGACATCAAGACAAGTTCCTAGTGCTGTAAAGTGTCCTTTACTGTACCTGGCAATAAACTGTTTCTGATTCTAAGAACAGTTAGTTTGTAATGATTTTCTCCCTCAGCTGAAATCATAGTGCACTGGACAGTGTTCCTGACAACTAAACACATAACAACCCATGACTTGCAAACTCTTCCAGCCCCATCATGTTGGAGACAGCAATAGAGTAGGTCTTTGAGGTATGTTGCTCCAACTAATTATTAGTCACACTAACCAGGAGACGTTGCACCACAGTGATGACTGGTAAACGGCTCTCTTGAGAAAACTATGCTTCAAGTGCCCTTGGGCAAGGCATTACCCCAACCGTTTTACTGGAGATATGAATGTGTATGTGCATGTGCACATCCCTCGCTGTCTGCAGCTGGTTTGCCTCGTTAAATAAAGGATTAAAGGTTTCCCCGAATATCTGATTAAATCGTAATCTAATACCGGGAACGAAGCATCAGGAGACCACTGGGAATGTGGCTCAAATAACACCAGAATGAGGCCAGCGTTCACACACTCCTTTGAGGATCTAATTTAGCATTCAACATTTCAAATTAAAGGGTTTTGAAGACAGAATATCAATAGGAAGGTGCAACTACTAGCACTGCAGCCCGAACAACAACTAATAATGTAATACTATTTAGATATGACCGCTATATATCTGAGGAGCTATGAAATCAACGCCGCATTAAATCGCTCTATTTTTTAATGGGATTCTGCACAGCCAACTTCATGCGAGCCGGGACTGGCTAGGGAGACGTTACTCTCGCTTTGGCCAATACCCCCTTCTCACTCACACACACACACACATACACACACCACCACCACCACCACCACCCTCTCTCACACACATACAATACACACATGCGCGCCGTCTAACATTAGACAATTTACAGCGTGTCTACTAAACAACTCCAGCTCTACATAACGCGACGTGCTAAAGTAAAGGAGCAGCAGTAGCATGTAGCACCCTGTGCTAAGTTCAAAGTACCTGGGTTTTGTGGTCGCTGACCACCGTTGGCTGCAGAGATGAGCTTAGCTTTCACTGTCTCCGTCTGGCGCTTCGCCGCTGTGAAATCGTCTCCTCATCCCAGCTCAGGCCAGCAGACTCGTACACGTCAGGAACAGAGTGTTTGACAGTATTTCTTTTTCAGTCCCTGTCCAAGCTGAGAGAAAACGCGCCCGCGCTCAGTGTCCACAGTTGGGTTTACCCCAAACAAAAAGAAACGGCTCCCCCGGGACAACAAGGCTCACGGGTAACGTAGCGTTCACTCGCTGTTCTGAGGGAAAACGACTTCTACTATCTTCCCCCAAAAGGTCCCCCCCCCACTTTAGAAATGTAAGTCGAACCAAATGTGCCTTTCGCTCTTCCAGGTTCCAACTTGCTGCGAGGCTGTGCTCGGTGTGTGCAGCTCCCGGAGCAGTGAGCACACCTCGGACTGAAGCAGAGGAGCAGCGCTGTCCCTGTGCCGCCTTAAGGTGCTGTTGGAAATGCCGGACACGGGCGCGTCGATCAAGAAAAACTGGGACAAGGAGAGGGCTGCCTGCCATCACTTCGAAGACACGTGGTTGTTGGTGCAATTCGCTGGAATAGCTGAAATTCTGAATGTCGCATAGTGACTTTTAATTTATTATTTCGTAGATTGCGCCGCTGAAATACACGTTTCTCCAATTCACATACTACTGCTGCAACATTACACACGTTACGACAGTTACCACTCTAAAATACACCCACAGTCATGATAATATTGTATAAAATGCACCTTTGTTATCAACAAACCCTTATCAAACATAAGATAATGGGTCTATAGTTTTGAAATATCCAAACAACGTTGGCTGGCCCCTTACCTATTCAATGCTTGGCAAATATACGTGCAGCCATTAAACGTACCTTCTAAATCATTTTAATGTCAGTCTAAATGAAAAATGTTAGAGAATGTGAACTTAGCTCTCTCTATTGGTGTTTAGTTGTGTGAGCAGGCTGTTTGTGGTGTGGTGTCAGTCACCAGTCAACTCACAGCACAGACATAAAGCATGTGTATAGTCTTGGCTGCATGCAGCTGGTGCAGACGGTCTGATGAACACAGCGGGCTCAAAGTTTTTCACAAATTTGACACTCACATGCACACACAGATGTTTTAACACAGTGGCAGTGTGTGATCTTCTGAGGGCTTCAGTTCAGAGGAGGATTCAGTTAAATCCTAGATAACACTGATACCGCAGGCAGATAGATTTTGGTCCTAGTTTTGCCTCACTGGATAGTGTCACATCTGTCTTTGCCCCTGGTTCCCCCATGTTTGAAACCCTTCTCTAAAATATCTGTCATCTGAAACTGTAAAGAAAAGACACAAGTGAATTCATAACAAACAGAGCTCGACATGATCAATATTCATATTCTGTAGTCCAGTAGCCCAAAGCAAGCCACTGATGTAAAATGTCCCCAGTTATGAAAGATGTCAAACAGTGCTTAGTCTAAGTCATTTTAGTCTTTGTGTAGGCCTGGACATCAATTACAACAGGCAGCTAGTCAAGAAAATCTACAGTCTAAAGACCCTGAGGCTAAGACGACCATAAACGTTTCTTGCAACTCTAGGGAGACACTAGCAGGGAGGTTAGAAGATTTTAACCTGGTAGTAGTGGTGGTAGTAGTAGTAGTAGTAGATGTACAGATTTTAGTCAGTCACCCCTACACTTGTACCACAATCTTCTCTATTTTCACATATTTACAAAGCACAGCAAAGCATTGCATTTACAATATTCAATACAGATTGTGTATAATGTTTCAGTATCACAGGTCATGATGGCATGGCGGCGGCAGCTCAGTTGATAGACAGTTGTGTATGATTCCCAGTCCAGTTCAAGACACAAAAACCCTGTATTTGCGCTGACATGCACTCTCTAGCAGCTGCCCACAAACATTCTCCCCAAGGGGATCAATAAAGTACGTCATTATTATTACAAAGCACAAAGCACAAGGAAATGTATTCTATTAGAAACAAACCTGGGTGTGTTAGAAGGTGAAAAAATGGCAAAAACGTTGGAGAGAAAAAAAAAACAGATGTCAACAAGGCTCTTCAGATCTCTGCCAAGAAGATTGTTGCTGGACTGACCTCTTTCGGACTTGATGTTTCAGAGAGACCGGGCTTCAAGGTTATTGTCCAAGAAAAACTAACAACAGCACATTGCCCATAACCATTTGGAACATGGTGATGAGTTTTGGAAGTCTGTGCTTCGGTCTGATGAGACCACACTTGAGCTGTTTGGGCTGCGCTTGTTTCATAAAGGAAGGAATCCCCCACAATTAAACATGGTAGTGGGAGCATAATGCTATGGGGCTGTTTTGTTGCGTCAGGGACAGGTAACCTTGGTCAGGTGAAAGAAAGAAAGAAAGAAAGAAACAAGAACATTATGTTGACACTTCACATCTACTGCTAGCTTTAGGTTACTGTTGTGTCATCTGGTAAGACAATGACCCATACATCCAAGTGTGTCTCTCTCAGGGCCCAGACCTCAATCCTATTGGGAATCTGTGGCAAGAGGTCATTGTCTATGCTCAAGAACCACACAGATTGGAATGGGCTAAGATCCCTCAAGAGATGTGTCAACATAAGTAGGAACTACCATAAGAGGAGACGTTTACATTTACAATTTATTGTCAGAGGATAATAATTATAGTAATAATAATTATTAGTCTTTAACTGCATTTTCAGCATCAGAACATGGCTGTTGGGGCTTGTATTTCTTGATGGTATCACTCAGTCACGTAGGACACATTTTTCCTGAATATCAAGTACACACATTCATTACGTAATACCTCACCACAATATAATTTTAATTCAGTCTACTGAACGGTTAGAGTAACTTCCTGTTTAAGAAAGTGCCTGCACTCCATATTAAAACTCCTTTACTCCTGAGGCTATACAGATTTGCTTTTATTCGTTCTATACTCAGGGATTTTCTTGAAGACCTAAATTACACATGTACAGCAGAGCATATGCAACAACTATAAGTTATCACTTAGTACAAATGTCTAAACTATACATCTTTACTCATCATCAGTAACTGAGCGAGTCAATTTAACAATGGCCTTAAAATTAATACTTTTCTTCATGATTTACCCAGAAAACTTTTTTCTTAACAAATGATCCAAGCCTGCCACCTAGTGAAAACATTTGCTCCCCACAGTAAAAGTTACTGTGGTGTTCAATATGGCATTTTCTGAGGACAGTAAGGCTGCATTTGGCACCAACATTTGAATTTTACTTTGTACAAACATATGTCAAGCATTTAGCCCTGAGAAGATGTGGTTTTCAGTTATTCCCTTTTAATGCAAAGTAGAACAGCAATATAAAATGATCCCCCCAAAAAGGCGAAAAAAAAAATCATCAACATTTATAGACAGGATGATCAAATATGACATGAATATTCACAAAAAAGGAAACGGGTTGCATTTACATTGTGCAATTATAGTATACTGTACATTTCATTATTCTCACCTGTTTTAATCTAGTCTGTTAATAACTGGGTTAGTTCAGCTACTGTATGTCTGTACCAGTACTGGCAAAAAGTAAAATAACAGCCACATAAATGAAGAAACAACAACAAAAACAACTATACTGTATATACTGTAATTCCAAAGCTGCTTTTGGTTGCTTTACTCATTTTCTTCAACAGATTTCAGTGAAGCGTCAGTGAAAGTAGCCACAAAAAACAAACATAAAAGGATAAACAGGCAAGGAAATAACGTGGAATACATTCGATTCAATTTAAGGACTGTAGGAAAATCATTAGGTTCTGTAGTGAGGCCGGTACAGAGGGAGTTTTCTTTTCTTTTAGCTAATTATTTTGGATCAGCAGAGTAGGATCTTTCATTCTCCAGGTCTGAGTTTTTTTTTCTCCCATCTGTTACTTGTGAGGTTTATTGTATAACACTACTTTAACCAAAACCTCGTGTGTGCCACAAAGGACATCCATTATGTATTTCTATCAGGTTTATTTTCTAGTATTTACCATGCAATTTAATCGTAGTTTTTGTTTTTCAGATTGGTTTTGCCTTTCGTCTACAACCACAAGGCTAGTATTTATAAGGACTAATAAGGCATTCTAGAGTAACAGAAGATGTGGATCTTTATAGTTTAATAGAACTGAACCACAGAGTGTGTTTCACCATAAAGTGATGACAGCGTTTGACCTGCTTCGTTCACACAAATTTCACAGCTGAACTGTTAATGGGCCTTAAAATGGCAATGTACCAACTGTATAGGCATGCTAGCAACTGACGAACCAATTAGTCCACCCCATTTTCTTTCTCCCTCAAACATTTATAAAGCATTAACTAAACTAATGTTACTCTCAATGCGTGATTAGGGGTTTGGCAAAAATGATTATGTAAAGCTGGAAATCATGGTTAAATCAACAAATTAGGGAGGCTGTAGGTTGTAATTTAAAAGGGTTATGTAGGTGATTTTTTTTCCTTTTAACCAAACTTAAGGTTCAGACCCTCTACCAACCAAAATAATTTTAATACAGTCCCTTAATTCAAAACATTTTACTAGAGACTGTAGAATGGCACATAAGGCAGCAATTTCTATCACCATGAATGATGTGTTAAAAAAGACTCTCCAGTAAAGCTACATGAATTTAAGTCAAAATGTCTTGTTGGCTCAGTTCAACACACCTTAGGTTGGCGTTTTCTTTATTTTAGCAGTTACCTGAACAGCAGTCTGGTACTAGATGACATCAGGAGCAATAATTTGACATGTCTTTTAAGAAAAAAGCTAAAATTAAAATGTATACAAGATTAATGATAGACAGTGATGGATTTTTAAAAGTTGCACAGCGTAAGCATGTCAGGTGAAAGGGCAATTCAAGGACGATGCAATAAGTGCTGGGATTCAGGTTCACTATTTCACTTTGTACTCACAAGTGCACTCTTGTTTTCTGGTATGCAACAAATATATTTTAGACAGATGGAATGGCACAGAACCTCAATTATCTATTCTGTCTGACCAGAAACCCCCATTATGCTTTTCTAGAAAATATACTTTGTTTGTGATTCTTAGATTTCTTAACTTTTAGTGCTCAATATGAATGTGTACCCCCCCCCCCCCCCAAAAAAAAATCTAAATTACATGAAACCACTGCTACACTAAACCCATTTAACTTATTTAAAAGTGACCGTTACATGATGGACTTAATGGGAAGAAAGGGTGTAGCAGTATACTGCAGCAACTGTTCTCTAGTATTGCACTGAATATTTTGGCAAAAAACCCTTAGGCACAATATTAACTAACCATCAGGACATTGAGTCTCAGCAGCCTACAGAGAGGCTGGTCTTACAAGCCTCTGTGTCAGCATTGTCACTAATCACAGCTGTAATACTGTCTATATTAGATGTGTGGCGACGCCTGGGGATAGTGGAGTCTGACTTTTACTCAACTTCTAAATCTTACTATGAGTCCAGTGAGTCCATGAAAAGCATAGAGAGCAGAAAAAACTGAAAGAGATCATAGTGCAAATAACAGAGCAACTATCAGAGACTGTTACTACTATAGGGAGGAATATCCCACAGTGCTCACAAGTGCCACATTTGTTTTAGCAGCAGTGGCAACACCTGACATTGATCCACAACCACAGCTGATGCATCAAACATGTTAAATGCTGGATAAAAATTGAATTTCGTTTAAAAAATAAATACTCTGTACTCATACATATTTCCAATCACGGCATTGGAATGTATGAAAATATTTTCATTGTCTTTTACAAATATGCAAATGTGTTTCTTCTCATTTAGCGCATTTTGAGGTTCTGTAGTTTCACGTATTCTCTAAAAGTCATCGTTTGAAACTTTTTTTTTTTTTTTTTTTATTAAAACCAAATGACATTAGCTGTTGCTCATTTTGGGGTGCAAAGGGACAATACGATAATCTTAAATTGAATGCATTATATATGTATTTATAGTGAGCAAACAAGCAGAAATGTACTGGAAGATCCATTTTTACCAACCTTTTCTTAGAAACTCCAGCCAAGTGAGCAGTTTGAAGGAAAGGTTCTGTTAGAAATAAACCCGAGGTGGCTCTCTGCCTAATACTGCACATTCATACATGTATGTGAATTCAAGATATGAGTCAAACATAATTTGCGAATCATAGTTAAGTGCATCTAAAGGGTGAATCTTAACCTACTGAGTAAATGTGTAATAAAAGCCAAAAAATTAAGTTAAGCACTTAAAGTCTATAATTCTGTGCAGTTTGTTTATGAGAGAGAAATTAGCTGATTTTGTTTAATCAGTTTAAATGTGGAAAACTTCATCCAGCTGGTAATTCAAGGTGGCTAAAACAAACACTCAGAATGACTACAGTCTAAGCCTGGTTTGAATGTATGTTCCCTTGACAGACAAACACTGTCGTATTTTAAAGACTGTCACTCACTCATTCTCACATTCTAGAAAAAAACAAAACAAAAAACAAAACAAGAACACTGCAGCTCGTTCTATTTCAATGCAAACAAATGATATACACACTCATACTTTGCTGACAATTTCTGCACCATGTTTGCTCAGACACTCACTATGACGGGGTGAAGTGCATGCTGGGCTTTAGCTGTCATCTTCTGCATTGCTGTGTGACTGAGACTTCTCTGGATTGTAGGAGCCTTCAAAGCGCTGTGCGGCGCTGACAGCTTGGTGAGACATGCTCTTCCTCACTATGTCACCTTTCCTCCACAGAGTGATCTCCTACAACAATATAACACAAATGACATACAGGTTATACATTATAAAGGAATGGGCCAGTCGTTGGTTCTCACTTCTACTGAGCTAACAAGAAAATCATATGACTGGCAACAGAATTAGACTTTCTTACATATGTCACTTAGTTCTAATCTAACCATGTACTGTATTTCAGCTCCGGTGCATCCTGTTTCCACTGATTATCCTTGAGATGTTTTCAACAATATAGACAAGTGCATTTCCCAAACTGTCAACCTCTTCCATTAATTTCCAATAAGACTAAACAAAGCTTGTACGGTAGAAAATCTGGCCCTTCAAAAAACAGTTAAAAATATAAACTGATGTTCTAAAGAGTTCACAATAAATTTTTTGTTGATTCATTAATTTCAATAAATGTCGTAGGTCTAGGTTAAACTGTATAATGGACATAGGATGCTCGGAATGTACATTTTAAGGAATTGATGAGACAAAAACAAAACCTTTACATCTGTTGCATCATTGACCACAAGGAACCACTGCAGATAACAGCTAAACGATTTGATGAAAAAGTCATACTGTGACTATTGAGATTCTGTTATAATAAACAGTATAATGAAAATACAGAACATGAAGAAATTATATAAAATGAATTATCTACATCTAAACATTGAAATGAATTCATGAACAGGAGAGAAAACTTGCTGACAAATCTGAGGGACTCACCTCAGTGAAAGTACTTAGTGTCTTGCCAAAAAGTTGCTAGATTTGTCGCTTTAAAAAAAAGTCACTAAATCTAGAGGCACAGGAGTTATATTGGCAACACTGCACACTGGGCAGCCACGTGAAAATGCACGACACACTCCAGTGCCTAAACTGATACTGGCTGGTCTCTGACCTCCTTATTAGGGGTGATGATAATGAGCAAACTGTGCACAAACCCAGAATATGTTGTCATGTCCACATATGCATAATTTTTTTTTTTATATATATTTATTTTTATATTTCTTCTGTGGTTATATAGTCACACAGGCTGACATGACAACTGTGATTAGATTCATTATGCAACACCACTTCCAAGCTAGCATGAGGCCACAGTGCAGTCAGCGTACCTGCTGTTTGAAATAACGTCTTTCTTCCTCATCAATGAGGACCAGGTTGAGGTAGTACCGCACAGAGAATTTCTTGTTAATGTCCCTCATGGTGGGCGTTATCTCATAGCCTGCCAGAAACAGCCTGATGGGGATGGACTCTCCTGCAGCACAAGAAGAAGATTTAGTGTGCAACAGATGAAGACGAAGCAACTATCACAACAGCAACACTGTTTATTGTACAGTACAGTCAAGAGCAAAAACACTTATTACCTCTGACTGGGGCACCGTCCATAATTTCGTACTTTGCTATAGTGTCATTCTCATGATAGACGTTGGGTCCTGTGCCTGTTGTCTCTCGCTTGATGATGTCAATCTCCATATGTTTGATCTTAATTCTCACCAGAAGAAAGTAAATCTTTCCTACAATCACGTCTTTTAGGTGATACCTGCAAACAGGAAGGAAACCGGTAAAATTGTCATCTAAAAGACTGAACTCAGAAACACGGAGTTAGGTTTTAGCAGATTATTGTACAAACACATCATACTTTGATTTATTGTACTCAAACTCAATGTGCAGGCAGTCCTCAATCCCCACTTCCATCTTGATGGAGGAGTTAAGCTCAGGGTAGGTGCTGAGTGTGTGGACCACAATATCCAGCTCTTTGCTGATGTCATTCAGTCTCCGCCCTACTGTCGCCCTCAGAAAGTAGCTGAAAGTATATGCAAAAATTAGCTTTCAAGCTATTATATAGCCATGCTAGTAGTCAGTGAGTGAAACCTGAGGTTGTAACAAACACAGTAGAGCTCACCGCAGTTTGACATTTTGACCAGTGTAAGACTCGTAGGGTTTCTCCACGTGTGTGAACTCGAAGTCAAACGTCTGTGACTGTGTGAGCTCCCCTGGCCGAGCCAAGTCTTTGACGAGAGACACAAACTCGTGGTGGTTTCCTCTGTCATAGTACAGCTCTGGAAAAGACACATTGAAAGCATCAAACAGCTGCAGTGTAGCATTTCTACTTATTCTGAAAACAACTTGAACAAGCTTGTTATTTAATGCTGACCGGTGCAAACAGCCGAGATTTCGTTTGATGACTGTAAGCACAGCTTCTATTAGTCAGATAATGACCTGTTATTTCGTTACTGGGCCCAAAAAGTACATCTGTAGCATTGTTTAAACAATCTTTTGGAGACAGAAGAAAGAGAGGTTTCTCTCCCATCCACTGTATTTGCACAAGCTTTTTCTTTCTGGAGACAAATGGCGGCAAGTAGGAAAAGAGGATAGGCAGGAGTGCAGCAGTGAGAAAAGCATTTCAGACGCATTCATATTAAAACTCTTGGGTAAGATTTAAGTGGGAGGAGCCTCCTATTGTTGCAAAATGTGTGTAACTGATCTTAACTATAATGATTGTTTTTATAAATAATTATTATTTAAATGTTAAAAGGTTGCAAAAGAACTGTAGCTGGACTAAACAAGGGGTTCTATTTTCTTAAGTTAAAGTGAGACTGAATCACAGGGTGACACAGAGCAAGCTTTGTGCACTTAGTTGCAGATTTCAACTGAGATATTTATGTTCTTAGAGATCTCCAACACAGCTAAAGGTTTACCACGTAAAGGCGACCTACTCTTTCAGAAATGCCCCCTTATTTTGTTAGAATGTACAATGTATGTGTATTGGTATCTGTAAACTGTCTCCCATCAAAGTATTAGCATGCAATGCATTTCAAACATGTAAAGTAAAAGATTCCGTGTAGAAGTCATTCCTTTTAGCATTAATAGTAAAGTCAGCCCCTGAGCTTTTATCAAACCGCTTCTTTGGAGCAGCGCGGCTCTAATCTGACCGTTATAAACAACAAGGGTCAAAGGTCAACGGTACGGCTAGCCAATGGCGTACGAGTCAGCTGACGTTAGCTTGAACCCGCATCTGTCACGAGACCTCGCACTTCAAAGTGGCACTTGTCGCGGCGCCGCGCGGGGTCACCTCCCGTCACTTGTCGCGGCGCCGCGCGGGGTCACCTCCCGTCACTTGTCGCGGCGCCGCGCGGGGTCACCTCCCGTCACTTGTTGAGGCCCGTTTCGACAAACACACGCACACATGCGGGTGTTTAGCTACCGTCCCACCGTCCCCTGTCACACTTAGGCTACTTGTGTCAGCGGGCTCAGCGCGGAGCGCAGGCCCGCCCGCCGCTCACCTATCTGGCCGATGAACTCGATCTTGATGCCGTTGTGCTCCAGCCTCTTTCCCGGGTATTTGAGCGTAACGTTCACTTTCCCCGACACCGTTTCCCCGTCGTAGAAGAGAAAATATTTGTCCTTCCTGCCGTCTTCACTTTTATGCTCAGCTTTCTTTCGCGTCTCGGCGTCATTTAGAACTATGTCGATATCCGCACTTTGACCAAAACCAAAGAAGCTCATGGTGCTGTCTGAGTTTCTCTGCTGCTTTTCTGTCAGATGTTCAACACGAGCAGCTCGCAGATTATTGAAGATTTCCGAGTTACTACCGGCTCACTGCGCATGCGTCGTCGAGTCACGTGAAGCACGGACTCTGTGTGTTTCTGTTTTATTTCTCTTTAGTTCAAAGTTTGAGCCAAACTCCACTTTGATGCCGAAACCAACGCAACGTTACCAGAGGGACGATTGTTTTAACTCCGTTATCTCTTCTCGTAACAATTTGTCTGCACTTTTTGGCGCAGTATCAACAGGCAGAAGCAGTGCGCTGAGCCTGTGCTGCCCGGAGTGAAGACTTCCAGGTGGAGAGGAACTTCAAATGACACAATATATCCAGTATCTCAGAAATAAAATGACACACGCATGAAGCCAATAGCTTAACATGTGGAGACATGCCTTTCTTAATTTGATATAGGTTGGATCTTCTATTATGGATGTGATGTGAGGGGGGGGGAAACAATTTACAGCCTGTTGATCAAACAGGATCACTGTTTGTGTGTGTGTGGAACAAGCTAACCGAATCTCATTTTGATACACGGTGCTGTCCCAGTAAGACAACACTAGTAGAACTGATCATTTAGGATTTGAGCTCCAGCGTGCACTCTGACCCTTCCCACTGTCACTTCTGGTGCGCCACTAGAGGGCGCTGTGGTATCACAGCGGGACAGAGCACTGGCCTCAGTTCAACCTCAGTTCAGGAGGTTTTTGCTTTTAAGCTCTTGATATTTAGTGGTATTATTCACTATGTCACATTTCCACATCTAAAAAAAAATCCCATGCTGCTGTTTTCTATTTTCTTTGACCCTTTGACTCTTTGGGATTTGAAGTGGTGATATGATGGAAAAGTTAAAAAGGTTTCTACTCACAAAACAGCAAGAAATAAATATATAAAAGTCCTGGAACAGCCCAACAGCATGCTGGGACATCTTAGAGTGTCACTCTTACATTTGGACCAGTGACTTCAGACTTTGAGGCCTTCTAGCTGTCCTGAAATGACTGAAACCAATTATTTATGTAGGGTTGAGAGCAGTAGGTGCAGCTGGAGCCTCGCTCAGATGCTCACAAATATCCTGTCAATGTGTCACTTCATCATGTCAGGCTGTGGGATTTTCTAAACAGGCTACATCCTACTGTCAACTCGGATTTTCTGCTCTCTGTGGCGTCTGCCTCTGCTCTGTCTGTATTTGATCACTGCCCAGAACTGACTCCAAAACCGTCAACGTGTCAATAATGTCTGTTGATCTTAGGGTTAGACTGATAAATCAGCCAATGTTGCAGCTTCACAGTCTCTCTACTGTCTAATGTCCATAAATGACCTTCAAACAGGCATGACCTGGTGGTAGAAATCCTCAAATTCAACTTTACTTGACTAAAATCAGCAGTGCTACAGTTATTTACTTTACTTTTAAAAGTAAAAGCTGTGCGTTCAGAAGTACTTTTATGCAGCATGGCTTATAAAATCCTGAGAACCACATTACTAACTCCTGAATACTGAGGCACAAATGTGTAAGCATGACTAATGTGGCAGCTGGTAAAGGTGCAGCTGATTTTTCCATCCATAACATCTCATTATTTATTGGCTGATGAGTGTTTGTTAAGTAACTAGTACTAACTAGTAACTGTCAACTATATGTAGTGAAGTAAAAAGACAATTCCCTTTGAACTGTAGTCGAGTAAAAGTAACTTAAAACTCCATAGAAATACCTCAATGAAGTATATGTATCTAATAATGTTACTCAAGCACATTACTTGAATAAATGTACTTATAGTAGTTATCTACCACTGCTTCTGTAAAGAGGAACTCACGTATATCCACACAGACGGTTGTAAAAATAAACTTCAGTGCTAAAGATTCTGTGGTGCAAATGTGATTCTAATTATTCTGACTCCGTGTTCTTCATACACTCAGCACGTGCACTGTTCCACCTCAGTCTTTATTTACCATCATGCTGCCGTGGCCGTCACCGTGTCCTGTCTGTGTAGACAACTGAATCAAACGCTTCGATTGTTGTGAACGCAGCACATGGTATCAATATGGAGAGAGACACGGCTCAGAGAAACACTCTGCTGTGTGGGAGTAGGATGATGGGAGGAAGACCCAGTAAACCCACATCTGACAGCCTCTCATACAGTACATATTGTGTAACTTTCTCCAGTGAGTCAGCCTCCAGATTAACTGTACTTCATCCTGTGACGAGCCAAACAGGAGACACACACGCTTTAATTGATTTCTCTGCCAATTTAATAAACGTGTCCATTTGCTCTGCTGCAAACTACAATATATGATCCCTGCTGAGCTGATTGATTATAATGCTCTTTATCCAGGAACTTGCTGCCAGTTGGCACGGTTACCCGAAAGGAACAAGCAAGCTGTTGGAAATGGAAATGGCTTAACTCCCTCTAATAGATTACGGCTTTAGATCAACAAAGATGCTGTCAGTGGGATATTTGATGGACCTTCACACTGAACGGGATTTCTGTGAACAGCGGGAGACGCCAGAGTGGACGAGGAGGGATTGGAAGAATCAGAGAAATTGTGAAAGAGTGGCAGTGCACATGATGAATCCTCACCACACACACACACACACACACACACACACACCAGCCCAACACAAGTTTTCATTAATATTAGAAGTGAGTTTATTAATCACAAGTAGTGATTCTAAAATGAACAAAAACAACCCCAGCAGACCCTAAATGGACATTCTTCTGTATGTGGTTCAGAAAAACATGTTCTCCTACATGATGTGCCAGTCCTCAGTCAATAACCACTCAACAGCGCTGGATCAGTGGAGCACCGTCAACACAACGGTGAGCATCGTAAGTTCCTATTGGTTTCCTGCTGACACTTTGGATGAACTCTGGTTAATTAAAAGCTCAACACACGTGAATGATCAGAGCTCCGTTAAAGCTGCACGACACTTCTGGGAAAACTGAGCATCTGACATTTGAACTTTATTTTCTAAAAGCAGCGACTGGATTGTTAATGGATGATACACAGCTCTACAAATCAAAAGCCTTACTCTTACTCGGTGTAAATACACTTTGGATAAAGGTCATATACTAAATCAATGTAACGTATCTTTTATAAACCAGAGTTCATATAAATGTCCGTTGTTTTTATTTGCCTGATAGTGTCTTTACCAGAAACAAGTCCCACTATATTTAGGCACTAATATATTTCTATGTCCACTTCAACATGTCTACACCTTCAACTCTACAAAGAACAAAAAGCAACAAACACTATTTACAAATTTGCAGATATGTATAGGTGGATATTTGCAGTGACATCATTCCTCTCAAATGCTGGTGGTTACATGAATGCCAAGCATTTTGCTTGATTGTAGAGGTGGGAGAGAGCGCGGAGAAACTGGACTTGCTGTGAAGGCAGAAGGCACTTAAGAGGAATGAAATCTGTGTGGAAGGAGAGGGAGGTCATGCACCTGTGTGCTCAGTGCCCCGTATCTCACCGTGTACTGAAGACTAGCTGTTAGAGGGGTCATTCAACTGGGATCACGGTACTTTCCCTGTACAGTGTTTTCTCTTGGTAGTAGTAGTGTTGACAACGTCCTACGTGCAAATGTTGGGCAGATCGTCTCTACCACGACTGACGTACAGTTAACATTTGACCATGCTGAACATGAGCTTCATGACACAGTATGATCAAACGGTAACTTTTCTCAGCCTCACAAATGGAAAGAGCTTCATATCGCCTCAAACTGGAACTTTTCTTTTCACCCCCTTACATAATCGAGAGAGAGAGAGAGAGAGAATCTATATACATCGAGTACAAGTGTTAACCCTCCAGAGCCCAGCTGTGTGTTAACTGTAACACTCAAGTGTCGGGTCAGTCCTTTGCTGAGAGGAATGAGCACAAGATGAGCTTTCTTTCAGACATTTAGTCACAACTAAAGGTTAGAAGTGTTATAAGATCTAATCTCTAATAAAGCAAAACCAGTATGAAAACACTTCAGCATAAACATCCACCAGTGTCAAACACTGTGCGTTGTGATTCCTGTGCTTTCACCTGACTGTGTAGAGCTGGAGCATGTTCACAGATGCTGTTGGCTTCGGTGATGAAATGCTTCACATAACACCTGATACTCCTGATAACAGCTTTTACCGGTGAGGTCTGTGTTCTCTGCGTCAGGTTGTCCAATTAGTTTCTATTTAGGATTCAGAGGCTTTCACATTGGAATCTGCTTCTATGTCTAATTTAAACTCTAGATGGTTCTGGAAGGTTAACTTACAAACCCTGTTTTATTTTTCTCATTATTCTTATTATTCTTATTATTATTCTAGTGTAATACTGAACATATGTTTGACAGCAACACTCCTGGACAGAAAATTCAATATATACAAGATTAACATCAAGCATAGAAGGACACTTAAAAAGAAGAAAACGCAGCACTGATTGTGTAACGTTACAGTGTTTCACAGCATTTGACTGGCACTCTTTAAAGCCTCTTACTAAGACTATCTACAAACATTAACATGGAAGTCTCTCACAACACAAACTGGACAAATTAAATATGTAAGACCGCCGATCCAGGAACCACGTCTTGATATGCTAACCCAAAGGTGTAAATGTTTACAGCTTGATGAAAAGTGGTTAAAGTGTTACATATTGTTATCCACAACCAAAAGAGAAGAAAAAAACAAAAACAAAACAAAAAAAAGCACGTTAGTATCTTACAAATATTTAAAAAAGTAAACCTTTATCTATAGGCATTTTAAAATATATTCCATCAAAAATAGTCTGACAAATTTCAACAGTAGAAAAGAAATGTTATACAAATGACAAAAGGTTTGAAGCTACAAGTTTACAGTAGAAACGTGTCATGATAGACTGCTTTGCAGGAGAGAAAGCTCCTTTTCTACCTGGCAGAACAAATGTTTCCATTCCTCCGCCTTGTTTACTGTTTAAAACATGCAATAACTGTAAAGTAACAACTCCATAATTTAGCTAAAGAATTCAGCCCCGCCCAGATAATAGTGGACAAATCCTCCTCAGTCATTATTAGTTTAAAAGTTTGACATATTGTTGTCCTGTGAAGTCTGGTCACCTTTGGCAAACTCGAGTAGTTGGGTTTCAGTCATGCTGAGAGCTCAGGGCATGAACTGTGGCAGCTCCGTAGTCAGACAGTGTGGATGGAGCGCAGTCCCACATGTCATGTCTTTCACTCAGCACGATGGCCCTCGTCATCCGCACCCCTCTCAGATCACAAATGACGACTTGTGTCGGAAATCCCCCTGCAGAGAACATCCAGACAAACAGAAGCCATATTTGAGAATGTGGAAAATGTCTCCTTTGTGTTTCAGCAGACGTCTGTGTCTGTCTCACTGCTCTATAAAATGGGATTTCATATTCATACATAACATTTCCTTTCATTGTGCTTCTTCTAAGTGTCAATAAAGAATACCAGAAACTACTTGAATCCATTATTTTACATTTTTTTCCACCACATCACTTGAATCATTCTTTCAACAAAAATTCCGATTCTTTCTTGTTTAATGTAAAACTGCACTTAATCTAACTGTCATTTATCTAAATCGAGTTGATGTCGTTCAAAATGTGCATTTATGTGAGACAATTTTCTGGTAACTCCAGCTTAAAAATCTTGGACAGTTGAACTACATGCATACAACTGATGTTTTCTACAAACCTCATCCTCTGTCCTGACGTAGTCCACTCCATCTCCTTTAGCTGGAGCTTTGTAACTAAGGGACACAAAGCACATTATGTTTTTATGGATGACTGCTCATGTCGGTTAGAGAGGAGTATGTGTATTTGTTGATGTTTTATGTATATCTTGATGTCTTACTTGTTCCCTGTCTGTTTTTGGCTGGAGAAGTAGCCTCGCTTGTATGCACAGCAGATCCCCACAGTTATACACAAGAGCACCGTGACCACTACTAGCACTCCCAGTATAATCCCCACAACATCAATATCATCTGTGATAATTAAATACAGACATCTGGTTAGGATGATCAATAGTTCCTCTAATGACACAACGTCACATGATGATGTTCATCACCACAAAGAATATACATTTTTCCAAAATATCTGAGACGCACTTACAGACTTCCATCGCCTGGGGTAGACACTCAGAGTATCCTGCATCATTCTTTGCCCGGCAGAAATACTCGCCTGCATCTTCTTTTCTCACTGAAATGAACTTCTGCACAGGAAAAAGCACAAAATGACAGAATAACTGAGCTAATTTAATAAGATTAAGGCAACAGTTTGTTAAAGTAGTGAGCACTGAGTGGTCAGTGTGCTCTTTCCTGATATCAGACCGGGTCTTTTGGGATAGAGTGCAGCAAGGAAAGTGTATACAGAGTTACACTTTACATCAAGACTAGCCCCAGTTACAGTTGCTGTCATTCTCAAGACAACATACATGTACTGGACATGCTTATGGTACTAGAATACACTAGCCATTTTAAAATTACACACAGAGTGTGTAGTAAACTCACTGCACTTACCATTGTGTTTAATGTTTAATAAAAAGAAACTGCAAAAACAATCAGTGTAGTATAATACAAATCAGATATTTGTGGTCTTTTAACTTCTATTAGTTTACTCTACTCTATTAGTTTGACTGGTTCCAGTATTTTTTCCTCACGTGCGAGTGGCAGATGGGAATGATCTGTGTCATATGTGGACAGACTAAAGATAACAGTTTAAAAAAGGACAGGTACAAAAAAAACATTAGCTGTGACTTGCAACACTTGCACTAGAGTTTCCTATGAAGACACCCGATGTAGTTTGTGTCACATCTTAGAGGCCAACGCCAAGGTTGGCAGGAGAGTGTTCCAGGCGAGCCATCGAGCAGACCGAGCTGTAGCTGGAAAGCAAGTGAGAATTGAGGAATGTGCAAACGAGGACAGCAGATTCCCCTCGTGGCTCAAGCCCTCTCGCACCATCAACTGTCTCCCCAAAATATCTGCCCCCACCCCTGGGCGTCAGGCCACCATCCCTGCTGCCCCGCCCTTGCCGCTCATGTATGTCCTTGTCCAAAGACATGCACACATATACTAACCAGGGTTCCTGTTTCTGCACTGAGTGTGTACGAAGAGTTGGAAAACTTGAAGTTGGCCTTTGGGTCTTCGGGAATCGCCTCCTTGTTCTTGAACCACTGGTACTGAGACTTTGGAAATCCCTCCTCCTCCACACAGCTCAGCTCAGCTGACTTCCCAAAAGGCACGGATTTGGGGACACTGCATTTTGGCACCACTGGCTTTACTGTAGTGACAGAAAGCATATGATCATAGTCACTATTGTAAGTCTTCACTTGAGATGAGTTTTATGTTCAGTGAGCATCACTGTGATAAAAAGCTGACACTATTCTTCTATGATGCTGCCAGGCCCGTGATTGACTTTGATGCTTTAAAAATACAATGTCGCCCTGACGGACCCTTTAAGGTTTGCTAGGCCGACTGCATTGACAGGACTGGACACAATTTTTGGCTTGTGCCAAAAAACGCCACCAACATACGCAGCGCTCGCTTTCTTTAGAACAGTAATTCAGAGCAGATGCAGTTTCAGAGGTTTCCTCTTATAGCCCAGAACACGCCTTTGCAGCTGGGCAGGTCTGGTCATAACGCATCCTCATGTATATGCCAAAGGGTTGGTGCGACCTACAACACGGTTTCATCTTACAGCAACTACAGTGTGAATCACTATGCAAGGTCTCTATTTTAACAGCACAATAATGCCTTGTCTTGTCTTCTTCATTCATAAGAACCTTTATCATATTTTAACATATCTGTCTCATTTCTTTAACAATACATGCATTGCAGGCTTAAAACACACATGCACGCACACACTCAGACACAAAGATGAATTAATTATACAGGTGAAGCAGAGTACCTCTTACAACAAGGTTAATCACAATCTCGTCAAATGTCTTATGGTCACCAGCAGCAGTGACCTCACAACGATACTTGGCTGTGTCTGATCGGGTGGCGTTGGTTATCAGTAATGTGGCAGGTCCTCTAATCTCAGCTCTATTCGCCAAATCACCTGTTGGAAAAAAAAAGGTTCAAAAGTAAGCTGAGAAATGTACAAAAACAGATTAGATAGAAATTTGACTTGTACTTAAAGTGGAAAGAAAAAGTATGTGAAGCTTTTGGAATTTCATGGTTTTCTGGATTAATTTGTCATAAAACGTTATGTGATCTTCATCTAAGTCAAGAGTATCAACAAATATAATGTTCCTAAAATTCATGTCTTTATTGAGAAAACCTCATAGTGCGAGTGGAAAACGTATGTGAACCCTTTGAATAATGACCTCAAAACAGCTAACTGGAGTCAGGTGCTAGAATACCTGGAGTCTTGTTTAGAAAATTAGTTTAGAGACAAAAAAACATTCAAACTTTTTGAGGTTGCTCAGCAAAAAGAATATGCTTATGTGAGACATTCCTTACCATGAGGAGCTTTTAGAGGATCTACGCTCAAGAATTTATGATTTACATAAAGCTGGAAAGAGTGATTTCAAAGACTTTCACCAGTCTACAGTTAGACAAACATTCTACAAATGAAGACACTTTGGGACTGTGGCTACTCTACAAAGAAGTGGGCGGCCAGTTAAAATGACTCCAAGAGCACAACAAACACTCATCAATGAGGTAAAGATACAACTCCGAGTGACAGCCAAAGACAATGTGAGATTGTCTATATGTCAGCTGAAACTTTGTAGAAGTTGGGTGATGGGAGAAGAAAATGTCCCAATGTGGGATGACTTAAAACACCAAAGCAAGTCCACAATAGAATGGCTTTAGAAAAACAAAGAGCTGCTCTTGGAGTGGCCAAGTCAGAGAACAACTTGAAGAGAGCAACACATGAGACGTCCAAAGAATATGACAGAGCTAAAGCAGTTCTGTCAGAAAGAATGGGCTAAAATTCCCTCTGAATGATGTGCAGGTCTGATCCACAGCTACAGGAAGTACCTCGTTTGAGATTATTGCTGCCAAGGTAGGGGATTCACATCGTTTTTGCACTAGCACTATGAGGTTTTGTGGTTATTCTTAATGAAGACATAAAAGATCTGAATTTGTTTGTGTTATTATTTTCAGGCATCATATTTGTTAATCTCTTGACTTACAGATGAAGATCAAATAACGTTTTATGAGAAATGAATGCAAAATACCACACCATTAAAAAAGGTTCACATATTACTGTAGCCTATATGTGCACATTATATATTACCTGAGATCTTCTTCTCAAAGTACACATAACTCGGTCCTTCACTTGTTATCTTTTTCCATTCAATTCTTGGGTTGGTTGTAGAAATGGAGTCAATCAAGCATGATAACTCAACTTCTGCAGGACAGAGAAAAAAAGAGTGATGAGGAAGTCCAATGATGAAGTGAGAAAAGGCTGTTTTTGCATTTGTTTTGGGGGGGTGTTCATTAGCACTTACTGTCAAACTCATCAGTCCACGGTGAGTTGTTAGCTGTTCTCAGTACCACTGCTAACACATTGAAGTAGCCTGCAAAAAGAGAGGAGACAAAACGTTAGACTCTTCAGAGCATATTTTTTATATTTTTTGTGACAGTTTTAACACGCTCGTAAGGGATGACTCTACCCTGTTCACTAATACAAACAGAAATGTCAGTCCCACACGTGTGATGTGTGGGACTAGAATGTGATGGTCTTAACATCCTAGCCTTGTACTGTTAGTTTCCATTTTCCATTTTCAGTTACTCCATTGGTCAAACAGAGTGCATGTGTGTGGTGTGTGTGGAGGGTGGGGGGTGCTGATTCTATGCACAGTGGATAATTGCGCAGGGAGGCATGTGCCCTTTTCAGGGCAGGCTCACCATGCCAGTAGTTCAACTGCTGCTGAGCCCTCTCTCTATCTCTGTCTCTCTCTCCTCTCTCTTTCTGTCTCTCTCTGGGTCTGATGCTCATGCCCATGTGGTCCTAATGGTGCAAAAGCACCCTGGTAAGATCTGTGTTGGTATGCAGTAGAGGGATACGGCCTTGGGAAGGGGCACTGCTGAATCATCCTGACAGCCTATGGTCCACAAACAAATCTGCACAAAGTCACTTCCACATGAATGTTAACTAAGGAACACGCACATGAACACTTGCAGTGACACAGAACTGTGGCATGGCCTTCACTTTCAGGGTCACTTGTGCAGATTGTACTGTCACTGAAAATCTACGAAATGCTTTATCTCCATCAGTGCAGCCTCCCCTGCAGCCAACTAAATCTTAAGTCTTAAAAGGTAACAGGTTAATGATTTAAAACTATTGCACTATTTTTACTACTGAAAGATTTTTAACTCAACATGCACAACACAAGATGCTCATTTCTTATGTACTGTATATGTACATGTGGCTTGCATCATAAAGCTCACTCATGCCATGTTACATCTTAGTAGTCCATTATACAGAAATGATTTTAACTTCAAGGTAACTGGGATTATGATACAGTATGTTTGGCACATATTTGCATTAGTTGTAATTGCCGCATATTCTTGTGGATTAAGCATCAAATGGCTAAATGGTGCCAAGGTGGGATGGACCTGGAATCTGATTTGTTGCTCCTAGTGCCCCCATAGCTGGATAAGCTATTGCACATGCCTACCAAGTTCAGGCCTGGGACACCAGTGACATTGCATGAAGTGACTGCAAACATGTTTTCTTGACGAAACACAGAGGTGGAAAACAAACTAAAAGACATGTTAACATGACCACAAAGCCAAAAAAAATAACCATAAAAGAGACAAAAATTACTACAGCAAGAAAAAAAACATTATTACATTAATAAAAATGACCAGAAATTAAATGACTAATCCTAACCGTAACCACAGGGACAAACAAACAAAAAAAACAGGATGACCACAAAAACGATGACCACACAAAAAAACAAAAATATACCACAATAACACAACACAACAACAAGCAGTTTAATAAACAATGGTCACAAGTGGACAAAACAACACGATAAAGAGATAAAAAACACTCATTTTACAGTTGTGATGCCTTTTTATATAAACTTGGTCCCCAGTCTGGCCCCAGAACCTGACCTCCACCAACTGTCATCTGAACACACAGCAGTGTCTAGGGTCACCTGCTAAAGCAGACAGGGTAAGCTGATTAACCCACGGTCTTTCTGGAGATCATGACAAGACGACAGCTTGTTTGTAGCTGCTGCTGACGGTAATAACACTGCATGGAGGTCAAAAGTAGGTCACACCTTCGTTTGACAATACCAGATCCACCCTCAAGCTCCTTGGAAAGTTTAATGTTTACATTGGCTTTGTGCGCCTGAATATTCAGCTTGTGTTCAGACCGACTATGGCTGTTCTTGTATAAACAGTGAGATAACAATAAAATAATACATTTGCTCATCATGTACAATTTTGCATGAAAGAAGATATCACACCAAGCATGTAGGAAAACAAATAATAGGGATGAAGCTAGTGCTTAAATTGGAAAACCTCATTTCATCAGCCACCTTCCAGATGATCTTTTTACCAACAATTTGAAGCTACTTGTAGAGAAATGCAGCTTAAAAGTACAACAGCTGAGACCTACAATGAAGAGAGAATTTCAATAAACATCTGACTTAGTTTTACATCCCCATGTGTCATTTATTCTTTTCTGTGCTACAGCAACAAAGACAACTAAGTTTGGTCCCATGTGGATAAAGTTGAGTTTTATAGGAAAAATAAAAAGTGTTTTCTAACTGAGAACTTCAACAAAGAGCTGCGAAGGAGTAAGGATCTGTTCAGAAATGTGACAGTCAAAACACCACCAATAAAGTCGAAGCCTGTCACCTATTTACTTTCCTCTCCACAGAGCAGCACATCCAGTTCTCACAGAACTAAAAGCCATACGCAGAAGAGACATGATTTTCAACTTCCACTGTTTCTCCAAGCACTCTTTGTACAAATAGAAGGGGTCTTTTAATGAAAAACGACTAAAGGGTAATCTTTTCTTTACACCGAAAACGACTGAATTCATGTTTACACAAAGGTGCAGATTCCTGCTCTTCAAACAAAATCCTGTCAATTGCTATTCAATTCATACATGTTTGTAGAAATTTGCTATTTTTACTGGTTCTGACAAAAGTCTGAGGGTGTGAAGCATGTCAGTGCTTACTTGTGGGTTTAGGTTTCAAATGTACTGCATGTACTATGTAACTTCATACCAAATCTAACTAGGCCAAGTATGCCAAGAGTCCAAAATATCAGAATATGTGCTACTGAAATTGCATCTGAAGTTGACAATAAATTATTCCAGGTGATTAATTTAGTACTATGACTTTTCATTAAATGCAATCCTCAATATCATCTTTGCCCTGCTAAAGCTAATGGAGTTTACCCCCCGTCCTTGTGCGCCCCTTTAATGCAAAACGTATTAGCGCAGATTAGGTGCCTCAGTGAACATGATGTAGACATAAAAACTTTAGAGATCTGTTATAGAAACAGCTGTCCAGGAAAACACGTGAAACCCCTGCTCTAAAACACTAACCACTGATGTTCATCTACATTTTAAGTACACTTTTCTACATGTAAAGTGAGTAATGACGTCTGAATGAAAGATGAATATAATAATGCTGCAAATTCTCACATTGATAAATATCTTAATAGCTAACCCTCCAGTGATACAGGAGGGAAGAGTAGTATTCTGAAAAGGTCCAGAGAACAATTCATTGTGTCTTACACTGGTTACAAATGTGACTGTTTTGACTTCTCTCTGATTTAAAGGAGGGAGGAAATAAAATACAACTTAACAGCTAAAAATCATACTGTCCATACTTTATACTTGATATAAATAATATATACTGATATCAGTTAGAAACAGTATGGTTTATAACTTCCTGAAGTAATTGGTGGTATTAGTAACTTTTCACTATTGTCCGACATTTTATAGATAAAACAAATCACTCATCAAGTTTTCATCAAGTCATCATTATTATTATTATTATTATTATTATTACTATTAATTATCTTGACATGTTCACTTTTTTATAAATGTGAACTTCAAATAATAAATAAACCAAGAAACAAACACAAAATGGTCTACCTTTGGATTTGGATCTTTACCCTTGTTCATGATACACATATTTATTCCTCCTGGGAGTCCTTTTAGCACAGGTTGCATCTTTTTCCAAGTGTGGAAAAGCAGAAACAGCTGGAGCGTCCAGTATGTATCAGGGCCCCGAGAGCTCGGGAGGCGCTGACTGTGTGTTATGAGAGCGAGGTTTCCCATCCCTCCTCCAGTCTGACACATCCTTTCCCGAGACCGTCCTACTGACGGTTTTTCCCTCACCTGTTATTTATATGGAACCATGGAACTAGCATTGTTTCTTACAAGTGTGTGACCATTGTGAAAATGTCACTCACACTAGTACCAAGCAGGGCATGACCAACTGTGTGTTCATAAGATCTGTATAATGCAGATTATTAAGGCATGCAGGTGCTCAGTGACCTACATATCCCATCATTTTCTTTTCTCTGTTTCCTGCCGCTGTGTTTTCCTTCATAGTTGGACACAGCTGTGTGAAATCTGTCAGTCTGCAAATCTGCATTAAAGTTTTTTTAATCTTCCGTGCCGCCCCCATGATGGGCGCAGGGTTTTCTCTGTAATCTTAGTGTAATGCCCTTATAAACCCCCCCTGGTTTTACATCACTGAATAATACAATAGGCACAGAGGAGCTGGGTATTTCTTGATGCCTGTACTGTGTAATGAATCCCCCTTTTTTCTGTGGTTCCCTCCGGGAGACTGAACTTGTTTCCTGTGCTGCTGCTTGTTGAATCCAGGCGAGGTAAGGCCGGTATCATAAATAGAAAGGTTCAATTAAGCAACCAGTGATATTCCCTGTGGATCATCTCCGCCTTGTGCCTGTGGAGAATATTCCCACGCCCATTTGGAATCTCAAACATCAAAGTACACACACCCATTTTCATCAACCAGTTGCTGTTTGGAAACTCTGCACGTATATGTATCGTGCTGCTGGAGATGCACTGAGCCTCTCAGCGAGTCTGAATTTCTGTCAGTATACATGTGGGTGATATGGATAAACATAAGGCTATTCTTAATTTTTTATTATATTACTATTTTCTCTGAACTTGTGATTTCATTTGATTGGACAACAAAGACATGTAGTATGTTCAACAAGCGCAGACAAGGGACTGTCTGTCTGTCTGCTTGTCTGTCCAACAGAAATAACTGGTCATTTCAATCAAACACTCTACTGCGCCCCAACATCTCCAACGTCACATCCTCAGAGGTTATTAATGAATTATAAATTATTTTTAATGCCAACTAAACATAATATTCTGTATCTATTTTCAATGCTCTGTTAATGACAAAAGCAGCATTAACACCTTTCCACAAGCAAGGTAGAATGAACATGTGCGTCCAAACACACGTGCAGGGTCAGGGACATGCTTATGAGGACATGCAGTACATACAGTACTACATATTTACCACACACAGCTAGTGTTACACGAATAACATGGCCTAGATAGCCCTGATATGAATTCAGCACCATGTTTCCAGTTTAAACTTAGGTAAATAAGTGATAAGGCTGGTGAGGAGAGAAAGCACGCTCTATTCCTGTGGTGAAGAAATAAAAAATGTAAATGTTGAGGAGAGTTCAATTGGTCCATCCTTCCCCAGTTACAGCACACGCATGCGCACAGTTCATCCTGTGACTACAGGCTAAAAAAAACACCAGAATGAGAAACATGTTTATCATCACTTCAAAAGCTAATCAAAGTGAGCAAGAAAAAAAAAATTACACCAAGCAGGCAAACAAACAGGTAATCAGCTATGTAAACCTATGGGTTCTGATAAGTTATGACGTATTAAAATAGTAATCACATGAAGGGGATTCACAAAATGCAAACTTCATAACAAGGTCAATATCAGTAAACTGAAAATACAGGTGTAATCTGTTTTTTATAGAAAAACTATTCTTCATTGATCACCCTAGTTACTACCAAGATAATTTAATGTCAGTAGATAAAGACGCACAACTGAATAAGCACTTGACAGGATATTTTATAGCAGGACGGCATGTATTGCCGCTTCACAGGTATGTTCTGAGGCCTTTCACAACTATCAGTTATTCTCATTCTTTTCAGACTCTGCCTCATTGTTTTGTCAGTCAATTGATTTATGACTTATCAACGAGACAACCCAGCAAACCACTGCTCAGTAATCACTAGAGTTCTGGAGGTAGAAAGCCGAGCATGAACTGTTGGATGGCAGCCAGAAGCTTGTAATGTTTACGTGCACTGACATAGGTGCTAAAAAAGACCTTAAAAGGAGTAAACAAGCTCAGAGTTTTGATGAGATCCTGAATGGAATGAGGCTAGTAAGACTTTACAAAAGATACACAAGTGATGCCATTTGTTGTTTTACTTTAGTTATACTGTTTAGGGAGATTGTTGGGTTTTCTGTATAATTCTGTTTAGTGTACACTGTTATATTTTGTAATTGTCTTAAACCTTACACTGTAAAGTGCCTTGATATGACTTTAAAAGGATGCCAGGCCTCCTGTGGGCTTTCACTTGTACATCTCTTTAGGCAATATCTGTTCTTATGAAAGCATACACAACAGCTTTTAAAGTTTTAAATGCTGATGTTCACATACAAACCACGTCACTGTTTTTTGGCAGTGCACACATGACTGTTTCTGGTCACAGTACACAAAAGTTTGATGGGAGCTCCGAGCACAATATGGTCAACCTATGAAAGAGGGGAATTTTAAAAACGTGTTAAGGAAAAAGTGTAGAAAAGAATAAAATATAAATCTGAGCATTGTGTGTTTTGTAAGATTTTAAGAACTGTTTCACAATAATGTCATCAATAGGACAACTGAATTAAAAGTTAAATAAAAACATCATCAACAATAATCTCAGATAATTGTTATTTACATTAATCAGTCACATGAACATGAAAACCACCAGAGAGCAACTAATCTCTAATCTAACTAATCAACTATCTCATAGCCACTATCTTAAAACCTTAAATCAAATATTACAAAAATCTGATTATGAGTCATTATTAAAATTACCATTTAATCATCAGATAATAGAGGACACACTGTAACACTGTGGTACATGGAGCAAGGAAAAGGTTGATCAGTGTATTGGTCAACCACTCTCATGTCTTGCATGCTTTACCCTGAGTAGATGCTAATTTTCCATTTGATAAAAGTCCATGATGTCAGCTAGGACACAAAGCCTGACAAATTAATTCATAAGAGCATCACATATTATCATAAGCTTCTTTCTGAGAGACGATTACAGCTACATCCTAGACAAAGCATGCTCTGGTGCTCCAGTTCCCATAGCAATTTTGGTGATATTTCCATAGTAACTGGATTCTGTTTCGGTCTTATGTGCTGTTTCCCTCCCCCTTCCCTCCCCACTGTTGAACAGCATTAGACAGGATCCCACCTGTTTTGGTAGCTGTGGGAGAAAGTGACTAAACAGACCTCTGAAGTCTTCTTCTATTAAAATAGCAACACTGTGACATGATGACAATAAGGGAGAGGTTTTATGGCTGAGCTGGCAGGGAGAATGACCCCAGGTTGTATTGTCACAGCTGTGGTCATCTAACACTGTCGGACTCTCTCCATCCTCACATGTATTTTCAACTTTCTTTCACCTATTTGCTCCTGGTATGTTGTGATAGATCTACAGAAACTAATGACATTTCAGAATACCACAGAGATATTCCAAAAGGTAACATAAAACACAGGTGTGCCGGAGTCTTTGCTCAACTGAGGAAATCATCTTTGACTGGCTAATGAAAAACTATTTAGTTTTAATTGCTTCCTAATTCATTTTCTATTAAAGCATATCAGTTTTCACTGACAGACTTTTCCTTGCTAAACTCAGAAATCAAAGTTGCACTTTTTCTTTATTTAGCTGTTGGCATGTTCATAAATTACATTTACTTACAGCCAAAATGATATAAAAACTTTAGAAATGTATGTAGAGAGGTTAAAAGAAAGATTGTTTGATTGATAGGATACTATGTGGCCTGTTTATCATATGTCCTACCCACAGGTTCATTAAGAAGGCTGCATCAGATGCATTGTCGTCAGTTTGAGTTCAGAAATGGCTGGACCGAGAGCAGCATATCACTAAAAGAGCACTAAGCTTTAAGGGTATGTTAGATATGCAGCTATATTAAACCTACATACAACTGTATCACATGTTGATCCGCGGTGCAGTGGTCCACTGAACTCGTGGTTTGCTATGCTAACAGTATGTCAGTATTTGATGCATGCTGTGAACGCCTGAAAAAAGGCTTCTCCTGGCCTGTTACCATCTTTAATGTGATTGGTAAACAAAAATCAGTTTAAAAATGAATTATTATTTATTAGAACATTACTAGACTGTATTTAGGTTAAAGAAATAGTTTTGGGATATAGACTTATTATTTTTTATTTTGGCTAGAGAGTACTGTTGAAGTTATTTTTGTTTAATTTGTTTCACTGTTTCCAGTCTTTGTTGTCTCTAAGTTAAGCTTACTGGCAGCTCATGGTAGCTTTATACATTCAGTACAGACATTGCACAGAGCCTTCACAATTATAATGTTTAGTGATAAAATAGAATAAGACACTGTTCAACATGCTGAATGGTTAGTATGTAATCAGCTTTAATAAGCGAGTGTGGATGAAAAAGCAATTGTGTTGATGTCAAATGTTGTATATAGAATCTAACTAAGCAGGGAAGGCTAACAGCCTGTTCGCATGTTTATCCTGAAGCGTAGGTGTTGTCCCAGACAGGCTTTTTTCTAAATAGTCTACCCCTTGGATAAACTTATTCTGTCTGCCTCAAACTTGTATTTCTGTATCAGGAGTTCATTCAAATGCATCCCTTTTCAGGTGTACTCAAACACTAGTTGGCTTTCCCCACAAGGGATCCTTGTGTATTCATTTATTCTGCATTAACATATGAGGCTGCTGCAGGCCCTGATCTGTGAGCCCGGTATGGCCGGGGCAACAATGTGCCTTACTGCTGGTGAGCCCTCTGATCTAGGCAGGGTCACAGACTCGGCCTGAGCCAATGAGAGGATGGGGGTGGGGGTGGGGGGTGTAGGGGAGGAGCCGATGGTGTCACTGAATGCCTGGGAACCTGTCACTTTGTGTCAGTGTTAGCATCTACATCTGGCCTCCTCTCTCTCTGACCTCAAGCTTAGTACAGCTAGCTCACAGGGCTGGACCACGGAGTGGGAAAGGCAACTTTTACTCGTCCACCTTACGCACACTGCCTTTCAATTGCCACGGTGCAAGTCTCTGTATTGAGCCATCACTTCACATTAGAGGACTCGGTTTATTGGCTGTTTGGGAAATATGCACATCTAAAAATACTCACATACTGTATGACCTTTCATGAACCTCTTTAACTTTTAGCTATTCTCACAAGACCCAGCTTTCACCTCTTTATCTCATAATTAAGAAAGTAGGTTTATCTATTACTAATTTAGTCCTTTAATTCCTGTATATTATAGCAATACAATAGACACAAAATGAGTGCAATAAACTTCCTAACCATTGCTTGCAAGGGTGCATTAAATCATCTTTCTAT
The DNA here is from genome assembly GCF_900324465.2 of Anabas testudineus. NCBI lineage: Eukaryota > Metazoa > Chordata > Actinopteri > Anabantiformes > Anabantidae > Anabas > Anabas testudineus. Next base: position 2,241,293 of record NC_046623.1, on the reverse strand, counting down.
TCTCTTTATTATCATCTAACTTTTACATATCGTATCACATGCCACAACATATCTGACAAATAACTGTTAATACTGACACATATTATACTTTCCTAACAGTGCTAACTGATGTGCAAGCACCTTCTAAACTATTCTCCCTCTCATGGTGCCAAAGTTGCTCTGAAAAGTAATTTGTTTTGAAAGAGCTGATATCCACTGAATAATCTTCAGTGATAATATGACTCTTTCATTAAGTCATGTGTGACATCTTGGCCCTAAGATAATCAGATTCCGGTTGCTGTATAAAAATAGTACTGTTGTTTGGTGTCACACTGCCTCTTCACATGATCCCAGCAGCCATGCATGCCAATGGAGACCTTTGTTTTGTGACACAGTTTCAGCCTGTAGGAGTGAAGGAATGCTTAATTAAACAGAACAATAGTTAATGGCTATTGTTACTGAGGACGCTATGACCATCAAACTAATATATGGATGAAGTTTGGACCAAAGTCTATTCACCAAAAATCTAGTCAGGACATTCTTGTGGAAACCATGATACACCAAAGGGTTTTATTTGAGATGCAGTGTAATTCTAGCATTGCACCCGCTGATGAAACACTGTGCCCCCTCCATTTGCTGTCTGAACAAGAAATATTAGGAAGATGACTAGAGTACATCTGTCAAATTTACAATGATATTTAATTTGTTGTAAAAACATACAAAGTAAAACATCACTATCTGGTGCAAACACACTTGCTGCACTTTTTTTTTTTTAAACAGACTTCACTTTTAAACAGTTTTAATTTTAACTAGTACAAATTATGCATAGTGTCATCATCAGTGGCAACAAGTGCTGGAAGTGAAATGAAAAAGCTACACATGGTTAGGTGAAATACAAGTAACATAAAATACAAAACAGGTTTCTGTACCAGATGATAAAACAGTACAGTTCAGCAAAGATGGGGACGATCACAGCTAAAATTCTGTGATCTGCTTCTCAGTAGAATGAGAACAGGTTAGCATTCAAATGTCTAGGCACTATATATAGCACCAGCCAGAGTCCCTGCAGCCTACTAATTGGGATCTTTCACAGGTAAAAAGCAGCAGGTAGCTGTCCCTGCCTTTCACTGGTACCCAGGAAAACCTTCACCAGTTTTCTTTCTGAAATAACTTCCCACTCATTTTTCTAGTCCAGGTCAGCTTGTTGACTAAGACAGTGAGAGTGCCCTGTCAAAACAGATCGAAACATAAGGCCATGAGGGTGAACAGGCCTCCCCTGGCGCAGTATTTCTGTTATGCGAACAATCTGACATGCCACACATGTTGCATGTCCAAATGAATTGGGGAGCTCCATGGCGTCAGCTTAGAGGAGATCTAACGGGAGGGGGTGGGGGCTAATTCAGATCACTGCAACAGTTTTTTTGGGCTGCAGACAGAAGCAAATCCCATGCTTGAATTGAAGCTGCTACCACAAAAATCTGTGTTAAATCGCGCCACACTCAGTGCCAGAATTAGCTCCTCACCACACTTAGCACAGATGGCATCAGCGGCACTCATTGCAAATGCTTTGCATTCTAGTCCAGACTGCCTGACCTCTTCCTTAATCCCAATTAGGAATGCAATTTCCACGCAGTCCTTTTTCAAGCATGATGAAAATAAACGTTTGTATAGCTACAGCACTGACTTAAACGAATAGATGAGTTGATTTGACATGACTCAGAGCGTCCACTGATTATGATGACATTTTAAACCAATCACTACAGCAGGGCACTAGCCTATATCCTCCCTGTGAATAAACAGACAATAGATAATAATAATGCATGATCATAAATCTCTGAATAAAATTCTGCTGTTTGTCCCCTTTACCACACACGCCAAAACCTCTCCTAACCAAAGTATTTACACCCACACATTCCATCTTTAATAAAAGTACTCATCTTTTTTTTGAAGCTTTCAATCACCACACCACAAAGGATTAACCGATGATTCCATTACAGCATATAAAGATGTGGAAACACTGCATTTATCAGGTTAATTTTTGCTGCTGGAATATTAACACAGCTGCGTAGTTTTTTTGTTTTTTTTTTGACCAGCCAGACACTCTACTACAGCCTGCAGAGATAAGCATTCATTGTGGAGTGTGTGGACGGTGAGCGGAGCTGACCACAATGAGCTAAGGCTCTACTGACAACTGAACAATAACACAACAACACACAGCAGAGACATGTTGACTTAGCAGGTCCAAAAGGTTTAATCTGCCTCACTTCCTGCGTGCTCCAAGGATACCCGCTGTGGGCTGAAAAGAGCTGAACTGAAAGGGTGATGTTGGGATGCCGCCTTTAGCGACACACTAACTTTTTATACAACTCTGCTGACTTTTATTTCTAAGTGTTTTCATGAGTTGCATATTCCTCCATTCAGCATGGAAAGATGCTGAGCGTTTTTTTTTTCAATGCCTCTGCAATGGGAATAATCTCATCTAGGCTCACTGTAATTAAATGACAGCATGAATGCCAATAGACAAATATAACAACAAGAGTGTAACCAAATTCACTCATGTCTTGAACTGTGTAACTGCACGTTGTGGCAATCTGGAGCATAATGTGCGCAAGGCAGCAGGAATCTTATAAAAGTTTTCATAATAGGGCCTCCCAGCAGCATTCAGCTTAGTCATCAAGATGCTATCAGCTCTAAAACAGCAGGCCAAAGACAAAATTCCCACTTTTTCCAAAGTGAACTATTATAACAATGGCTCTACACAGCACAGCCCATTAATTGGCCTTTGTATTCACTCTTGTACAAAAGCTATGTTGTGTAGGCCTAAAGCATTAGATTGACATGATGTGTGTTTGATGAAGACAATTCTTTCAGCCAGCCTCTCTTTTACAGTTCACATTCAACATTAAAATATGTTCTCAAGGCTACAAATTCAACAAAAAAGAAGATTCTAGTTTTTTCAACAGATGACTCATCACTAACCTGTTTTTGTTCTAAGACTCACCCACATGCCATTTCAGTGAAATGTTTTTCAAAAAACAAACAAACTCTAGACTGCACAAAGAGCCGCTCATGTACTGTAACTAGTATATAGTGAGGCTTCTGAAGAAAACTGTCAATCCCAACGAACAAAGTGTAGACGCTATTTAGGGAATTACAATATTAGGAGCCAAGAGTCAAACAAGTTACTGATGCAAAGATTTACTCTTTAACAAAGATTCCCTTTACACAAACTGTGGCCTGAACATTGTGTAATGCTGTGGGAAGTAATTATGACTGTTTCATTGTTCCTTAGTAAGCGCTAACATGTAGCACATGAAGAGGAGTACACAATGTGTGGTCACCAAAAGTGTGTGACTGTGTGGGGATGACTGGTCACAGGTGAAATGAGTTTTGACAGGCAGACAGGAACCAGGGGTCACTCAATGCCCCCGTACTTTTAAAAAGAACAGTTTACATGGAGAAAGTAATGTTGTACTGGGAGACACAACCTTCTCTTCTATGTCTGTTTAGGAGCCTCTCTGGAAAGCACTCTCTGGTTTATGTACAACTTGGTGGAAGATATAAATGACACAACGAGCTGCTCTTTATCAAGGAAGTTAGAATTTGAGAGTTAAATATATTTAACATTTACAAAATACTAGATGTCTCACCAAAAAGATAAAAAAAGACATTAAAGTGTTTACTAGAATCTCAGAAATAACAGAACTCTTAGTTAAAATCATGGACACGCCTGTTCTCATGAGCCACATACTGAAAACAGACCAACCAAATTCCATTATGTCAGACACATAACTGGGAATAAATCACAGCCTCTACTCATTATAAGACACAGTTGTTATGAACATTATGAGCCTTCCATGTCAAAAAACAAAAATAAAGACTGTGACATCCTCAAGAATTTGCCAATAAGCAGCCCCCTCAGACAACAAATGTACATAAAGGCATACTCTGCACAGGCTGGCTGAGCTGTGGGACAGGGAATGTTCCTTCAACAACAGCTGGGGTGGGAAACCATCTGAGGCTCCTGCTGCTGAACCCCCTCCCTCCCAACTGGAGCCACACTTCCATCACCTGCTCAGGGAGGAATCCTTGATGGGTTTCCGTGGGAAATACCAGACAAAGACATCAGATAGCCAAACCACTGACCATTTCATGCCACCCATTCTGTTTCCAGACTGTCACGTGAACTATGCCACCATGTGTACAGTCACACAGGAAGTGAAGGTGTTCCACACACAGTTACAGTGCTCCTACTGCTCCGGGAAACAATGGCTAAGTTCCAAAGTACTTTCATGGTAAGAACAGAGGACAGCTGGCGACCTCAGTCACCTGCTGTCTTTGCTAGTGTCAAACATAACTGTAACGTGGTGTTCTATGCGCTGTGACTGTATACTGGGTATGTATTCATTATACAAAAAGTTTTGTCTTTTATTGCAAGCAACACAAAGCTGAACACCACACACAAAAATTACAAGGAAACATTTTCAATATAATTTTTTTTCTATTGCCATGAACCCAGGAATGGTTTTTAAGCAGATTATAATGCACTTTGTAGTGTTTACATGCTAATACAAGAACAAAAAACAGCATAAATCTGGTGCTTGATCCAGTAAGGACATTTAAACCCCACAGAGTTTATCTCTGTCTTACTTTTGACTGCCCAAATATTACAGTTTTTGCTACAGCAAAAAAGAACAATGATTCAGCTGCGTGTAAGAAAAAATAGCCCATTAACATAATTACAAGTGAACATTAGTCACAGTGAGCAGAATATTCCATCAATTAGATACTACTATCAGTTGCTCCCAGTAAGGAATATCTAGACCGCACTGAATGTACTCAGCGGGCCCAGACCTGACAAGCCAACATTTGCTGCCCAAAGGTATTAGTCTTTACACTGAAAGGAAAAAGTTTAACAATTTAGACAAAAGTGTTTACGCCCTGTTCCTAAGGATTGTTATCAACCTTTACTCTGGATTCCAGCACAGCACTCATTCTAAACTGATCCCTGACTGCAAAAGTGAGCTCCTCACTGAATGATACCAAGCTAACAATCGCCCCAAAGGAAGCCACCCACAGATGTGAGCGCCAATGATCTTAAGTGTTGATGATATGAGATAAAATTGTACAGTCGCTTGGTTCTGCATGAGTGATCTTTGGCTAGGGAAGGAAAGGATGGAGATGTGGAGGGGGATGAGTGGGGGATTCATTACTCCAAGCAGTAGTTGGACAGAGGCCATTCAGAGACACTCATCAGCACGGAGATACAGATTATTTCTGAGAGTGTGGTGGAAAGCTCATGAAACCATAAGATTATTGTTCTAGCTCAAACCAGATCGGGCCTGAATGAATAGCTGCGAGAGAATTCTGGGTTCAACTTTTGGGTGTGGTGCAGTGGGTGTAGAGGTTAGTGGCCGGTTGTATGTTTTTCTGCTTGTTGACTTCCGACAAAAGGTACACGCACACATGTTCTGGGCCCTCATGTGCGCACCATAAACTCTATCCCTTCCAACTAAATGGCTTTTGTTCTCGTGTTTTCTACTGTTGTTTTTTATTTTCTTGATGAATTATTTGTTGGCTCTTTGCTTTTGTACGCTGAATATTTTAAGAACCACACAGCTGTGCTCTCTGTATTCTTGGGAACAAGAGAATAACACTCACATGTGGCTTGGTTTGTAGATACAAAGCACAATGAGAAGCACACCACAACCAATCAAGAACTAGTCAAACACCTGAAGAACAAAGTGAAATTTCAAAATGTAGATGTCTGTTAGAGCTACCTGTCAAAATAAAGTAGTTTCAATCATGTTTACATGAAAGTGAAGTGAAAATTTGTTCTGTCAGTTTGTTCTTACTGCAGCTAAAAAATACAGTTAAACCCAGTTTTTAAAAATATATCTAAACTGCATGAGCAGCTTGAGTTTATTTCTTTTATTGTGGCATATTAACACAATTTTAACAATGAGGGCAGTTTCAAGTCTTGGAAAATCCCTGTAATAATGCTCTGTTATTACCGTGGCCCTGTGAGGAATCTCCACATTTCAAATTAGTTCTTTTAAGATAACTTTTGAAGCTCTGATAATGACCATTGTGTAAATATCCAACTTTGGAAGCGGAACAGTCTTGTGAAAGGAAATGGAAGAATAGATAACATGGTCATTTTGACTATTACTCTGCTTTTCTACAGGATAGGAGGTTCAGTGTTGTGAGACAGATAATTTGGCTTAATTACAATCTTAACAGACAAAAATTCAGGAAATCCCCTAACACAGTCGGGCTGTGGAATATTCACTGTTTCATCCTTTGTCCTGTCCTAATTTTGTTCTCATTTCCCATCATTTAGCCCAAGTCAATTCAGAGGACAGCACTACTGTAAAATAATATTCTTCTCTGTGTGCTGCTGTCTGGTGAACAGTCTTGTTGATGTCAACAGTTCACTTAAGTCTGTTAATGTGCTATTGCTAAAATTATAGGACAGTTCCAACTCAATACCTAAGTCTGTGATAAGCTTTGAGGCTGCAGCCAGGACATTTTGACCTGTTACAAATGCCAGACAAACCACTGAGTCACGGGGGAATCCACCCAAACTGCTCTCTCCTCTTTCCCTTGTTGCTTTCTATGACACAGAAACCAAGCAGAGGCACATGTAAAGTCTCCACGAGCAGCTCAGACAGGGGCCAGCCACCATGTTACAAACTCGCTGCCTATGTCTGGCATCCTGACAAATATCTGAGGCACTCACTTACCCAAAGCATGCTCTCACACACATATGGAAACAGCACTGTGTATATTGAGCTTCTTCTCTAGTTTAATTCATAGCAAAAGCTAAAAAGCATTGGTGATCCAGGCCCCTTAGATCTTTTCTGACAGGATCAGAAAATTCCATTAATGCTTCTTGATATCAACCATTTCAACTCTCTTTAAGTATTTATTCTCGTTCTATCTAACAACACTTTGAATGAGTGCAGTCTCTCACACAGCTGATAACAAAGTTTTAGAGGAAGCAGAGGAAGAGCACTCAGCTCTGCATCTTCACAAACCTGTGTCTTTTTCACCCTAATGTTTTGGCTATTTTACCATTTTGCATAAAACCCACTGATGTAAAAGGTCAATACTAAAATACTAATACAATACTAAAAATTCTAAAACAGCATAACATAATTGTAATTCAATGTTTAATATTTACCACAAAGTAGCCCTGAAGGGATAGCTGTCACACCATATGGTGAGACAGTCTGGTTACAATCTGTCAACTCTTATCTGTCCAGTCAACTGAAACCTCACTGTACTTCAGAGCTATTGATTATACATACACCACAGCTTTTGGAATTTTCCCCCAAAAATGATGGTTGTGATCTCTCAATTGTTAATTACTAGTTTCAAGGTATTGTTTGACATTTTGGGAAAATATCTTTAAAATCACTAATAGAGAGAGACTAATATCAATCTTGTCTGATCATAAAACCAATAAGGCTGAAATGGTTCCTTAAGAAACTCTAATAACTTGATTACAAGAAAATACTTGCTAAATGCTAATTCTTAACCTCAAAGCTCTCTCTCTCACACACACACACACACACACACACACACACACACACACACACACACACACACACACACACACACACATATATAGTGTATATATACACACATATATAAATATATATATATATATATATAGAGAGAGAGAGAGAGAGAGAGAGAGAGTGTCCACAGTCTAGGATCATGTCAAGCTGAAAATTCTGTATGCTGCATTTATTGTAAAACTGAACTAGCCTTATGATCTCAACAGAAAGTATCCACAGAGCAAACCCAACAAAAGGTAATTTATGTTTTTTGCCTTTTTTGTTGAATTCTCATTACTTGATGTCTTTGTAAAGAGTACTTAGAAGAAAAATATGATGGCAATATAGGGTTGGGTATTTTGTGAAGCCAAAAAAAAATGTATTCATACCATTCATGGGTACATGTAAAAAATGAGAACAGAAAAGAAAACAGAAAAGAGCAATTAAATAAACACACAATTATTAAGCTAGAATAATTACATGAACACGTCATATGTGAACATATGATTTGCACATAATCTGTTTTCTTTCTGTTACTTTGCTTCCACAAACAACATCTGGAGTTGCGCAAGTGCAACTGAATGGGACAGTATCCTCATGCAGCACAGTCTGCATGTCCTGCTTATAAACAGCCTACAGCACTGTCAGGTTTTAAAATAATCAACTACAGCATGTGTTTAACAAACTTTAGTGCTTGGTTCAGGTCAGGATTTGATCAGAGTGCAGGTAATGGGTTGATCATTTGCATGTGGAGGTTTGCAAAACTGCAAAAACCCATTCAAGACTGATCTGTGTTGACTCTTCCAACCATCATGCCTACTATTTTGCTTCCAACAAAGCCTGCAAGAAAACAGCACAATATTCTTGCTGCAATTTGGGCAATAAAAATATAGCTTTTTCTTCCAAGAAAACCAGTTAGTTGTTTATTTTAATACACTTGTCTTATTTTCTCTTCTGTGGTTTTATTGCTTCTCTTTTTAATTAAGCAAAATTATGTCTTATCTGCATACTAATTTTATTGCTGGAATAATCAATAGATTACTAGGAAATAGGTTGTTACGGTTGAAGCCATTACTGAAGAGCTCTATACTTCAACTTTAATAGTAAGACATTTTATATTTTGGGTCATTTAAAAAAATCTAATGTCGCAAAAATTCTAACTCTATAAGTCTCCAAGACTAATTTGAACAAAAATCTACTTTGTCATTTACTATTACTGGCAGCAATGCCCCATATTATTTTAAGACAAACTTGAGATTATGTTAAGAATGCCTACTGACAATTTGATGTTAAGATTTCATCTCAAGTACCTCAGTGTTTAATGTGTTACTAAACTTAACTCATAAAGCGACAAAGCCAATAAAGGGACTAGCAAGAATCTTTTTATAGAGAAATTCACTCAGCATCACTCTCTCTCTCTCACACACACACACACACACGCACAAACAACACACTCACATGTTAATCATCACCAATAACTCATTTGGATGAGCACTGAGATTTCTGTGTCATGTCTTACCCCTAGCACTCTGAAATCCCCTCACTGACGACTGTCCTGCCAAGTATAGAGCTACTGAGTATCTCTTTAAAGAGATGATGACTAGGATCATGCTCTGACATGGATTTTTAACCTCTCAATTAGTTTCAATTAGGAGAAATGTTATAGAAATGTTTTAGAACATGATTGTGATTCCTGGACTATATTGAGTGTTTGCTGAGTCTGAAAATAACAGATGTGTCAGCATGTAATAAATAATTTTCTAATTTTATTTATTTTTCAGTTTAAGAACATCAAGGTCCAGGTCTCATGCACTGACCAAGCCCCATCCATCATTTCTATGCTGTGTGGTTTTAAACCCATTTTAAACTGACCCCCAGAGGATGCCACTAACTCACATGAACTCTTCTACATGACATTTAGTGTCTCCTCAGAAATGGTTGGATTGTCCTCCTATTAAACAGCCTTGTTTCACTTCTGGACTTTGTTGTCCAAATGGTAAACAAACTAGACATTATATGCTTTTCCTTTTTGTTTGACAGATACATTCATATGAGGCTATAGGGGTGGATGTAATTCCATGCTACCACAAGCACACCTGCTCTTGATTAACACATGAATTTCTTGTCTAATTGTTAGAGATGTACTGATGGATCAGCTGAAGACTGATCTGATTCTGTGTTGGTCACATACTGTATACAAGCACGATAGTTATTGCTGCGCTCCGGAGCGCAGTGGAGCTGTGATAGTTTCCACTCATTGCTATACACTGTGGTTGACTACTTTGGCTGAAGTACATTTAAACAATCCTGGAACTGTGAATAAAAACATGCCATTAAGCTACTGCATATACAGAATAGTTGATGTATTGGAATAAACCGTGATCAAACACCTGAGGTTGTTCAGATGATTCTGCCTTCTGGTTATTTTTAGACAGTAATTGCACTTTTGTTACAGCCTGGTAAACAAAAGATGAATCCAGAGCGATTATCTAGTTATGAGTCTCAGTGGGAGTGCAGCCTGAAGCTTTTTCCTTGCAGTGTGACAGCAGCTCAGTCACATGGAGTTCATTGCCTCTGCCATGTCATTATTGAAACCCCTAATTATTTCACTAAGCTGACAGCATCCCAATGTTTGATCGATAGCGGTCTCTTTTGACCTATTGATGTACTCCATCGGTATCCACTGAGCACATGAGCAGGAGAACGGCTGTGGCACTTCCTCTCTATAGGGATCGTGTGACCAGTGATAAAGATCATTAAACAGGAAGCCACTCTTGTACTGCTTAAGCCTAGTCAGCCAGTGCAAAGGCATCTTAGAGATTATCATGTTATCCTGTTTAGAGTGATCTAAACTTTAAATAATGCCTCAGTCAAAACAAACAACGCCCGATATTGATGAAGCACCAAAATTCCCAAAAGCTCAGCAGTCCAAACAAGATGACAATTAACTCCTGTTTCTTATGAATACCTCTCTTATCAGAACAGCTCCTTGTAAATCTGACCAACAGAACCTTACAAGAAACACCCCTTTTCCTAACTGGGACCATCATAATATTTTCACTGGGTATTTTTGACTAGTATACTGCCTGAAGATTGGTCCTAGTTTGTGACCGATAGGTCTTTCACATGCTTGACATTTGAAGCATGCACATGCCTGCGCAATTTCTGAAACATGAGCATGTTTGTGTTTACCTTTCAACTTCAGCATCTGCTGGAGCTTACTGTCAGCAAAATAATAAAATGGTAAAAGCAGAACAGGGTGCTGAATAGCTGAATACGCTTCTGTCCTACATTAAAATGGATTTCTGTCTTAGGAGATGTATCGTCACACCCAATTTTTTTTTTTTTTTTTTTGAATGCCTTCAACTAGTAACACTACTGAGCTTTCTTCACTCGCCCCCCTTTCTGCTCTGACCTCAGCCAACTCATCAACAGGGGTCCTTTTTATCTCTTAGGAAAACAGGTGGTTATAATTCTTAGTCAGTCCACATACGATGAGAAGGTTTCTCCCTCCATGTGTTTTCTATTTGGAATGCTGCATTTGCTAACACGCACACTCAGGTTTGGGAGGGACGCGGCAGATATTTCTGGTTATGCCTGCGATGCTGCTCAAAACACCACCACCCACTCCTGCTCAGCTGTTTCAGGTCATTCCACACTAAGGGCCATGTGCCACTTCGCCTTTATCCCCACGGAGGGACTGTTGTTGCAGTGAGATCCATATGGCTGACTGCAGCCATTTAAGAGTTACTACAAAATTGTGTGATTTTGTAAATGCCCCACACAACTACACAACTCCCAGTTATGCAATAAGCACAAGCAAGCCCATAGTATAGTACCTGCAAAATTTCTCCCTGCTGACGCTAGACCTAACAGCTACTTCACTGACACCTCTCACTTAGGGGAGTCTGGAGAGGAGAACTCCTCAATTGTAACAAACAAATGCTGACTAGCAAGGGACTGTTTGTCTCTCTGTCCCTTTTACTCTGCCATTTACTGTCTCTGCAGTAAAATGTCAGACTGTAAATGACTTGCCCACAGGGACCATACATGCCATTCAAAGAGTGCTTCAAACATTTGCTCACAAGCTTTTGGTGGGTAGGGAAACATCTGATAACATGCACCTCCTATGGGAGACGCTATCACCGGCTCCTGCCATACCAAATAGCTATGCCACACATGCCAAACAATGAGAAAAGTGCAGACACTTGGCTTTCTTTTAGACAAATGTTTGAGGAGCATGCTGGGTAGCGTCATCCCACCAGCACCCCAGTTATGTGTGGGTTAGCGGCTGTTCAAAGCTCTTTGAGTGATGCAATGACTTATCAGCGAAGAGCACAGGGGGTGAGGGCTCAAAAATAATCTAGTGGACAGATTTCTCCCATATCTTATCTATTCAGATGAAAAGAGGTCTCCTGTTGGTTAAAACTGGCAATCATGAGTGAAAACAAAGATAATGTCCAGTCATAAAATTGTCAACTGTCCACGAAGAGAAACAATGTCATCACTTAAGCAAATGTGAAAGCTGATGCAAAACTAAAACAGTATTTCATCTTCTTAGTCTGATTTTCAGTTAGCAAATCTGATTAATGGGGTGGCTGTGGCTCAATAGGTAGAGCAGTTGACTGCCAATCATAGGATTGGTGGTTCGATTCCCGGCTGCCACGTCACATGGGCAAGATACTGAACCCCTAGTTGCCTCCCGGTGAGTCAGGTCAGCTGCATGGCAGCTCTGCCATCGGTGTGTGAATGGGTGAATGAGAAGCACTGTAAAGTGCTTTGAGTACCAACTAGGTAGAAAAGCGCTATATAAGTGCCGACCATTTACCATTAATTAGAGTTTTGCAATTACTACATATTTTTTTATTAATTTAATTTGTTGCTGTTCATCCACTCAACTACAATAGTGCAGCATTAAAGTCTGAAATGTGCAGATGTATACAGGTGTTTCTTCTAAGAGTCAAAGCAGTGATCTCTAAGTTTATATTTGCTCATTACTAATCCACTTTGAGAATCTTCCAGGCTCTGACATAACTTGGACGTGCTCTTGGCAGGAGGGTCCTGGCAGATGTCCTCTTAGAGCGCACCACTTTCTTCGGATGTTTTAAGGGGACTGGCTCAGGTGAAATCAACAATGGAAAATGTCAGTGAATTCCATTAGATCACATTGGAAAGTTTGCTATAAGCATGTGTGCTTAAAATAACAATGAACCTTGTCTTTCGATCCTCTGACAGATGACTGGGCTGATATTTGCAGCTATGTTCAGTCGTGCTGCGTTTAGCCTTCCCTTGGAATGGCTAGAGTTGCATGGCTATTACGATGATAGCTACTGAAATAATGTCACGAATTGAAAGTAACAAGCACATCTCACAGATGCAGAAAAAACCCACAGAGCGTGTGACCCACAGAGCAAGAAATGAAGCAAATAAGCCAATTCCTGTATGAAATATTAAGAGGAGCTATTCCAAAATACAACAAACATCCAAATTACAGTCAGTACCTATTAGTAATCAAAGCTTATCAGCACCAATTAGTAATTCATAACACAGCTTACAGCCAGCTTTAGTCTAGCCAGATTTGCCTTTTTTCTAAAGGCAGCAGTGATGCTGGCTGGGAGCCAGTCAGCCACATGGCTAAGCCCTGTCCAGGCAAGACAAAAGAAATTCTTAAATATTCACCAGTTCACTGCCCCCGATTGCGCTGCTATCACACCCTGTCACAAATTTACTGAGGGGAACATCATTAAGAGCACTGACTTTGAAATGTATCGCATGGGAAAACAAATCTGCGCACAGCCTCGAGGTATGTCAAGAGAGACAGTTTTGCAAGTAGAGTACAGCAACAGATTTTAAACAAGCTCCACTGCTATTCCTCATTAAAGCAAAGAGAACAAGCCAAATTACACGTGAGAGATCACAGAAGGTTCTTATGAATGTTTTTCTCTTTGATCTATATGTCTGGCCCTAACACATTCTTTATATACATCCAAAGGGAAAAACAAGCACTATAGTTCATGCCAAGTTGTTACTGTGACAATATAACCAGTTATTCTTACATACACAGAAAAACTGCACAGTTTGGAAATGTAAGACATGCTCAGACGTTTGTTATACCTAAAATGAAATTGACTCTCTTTCATTTCTAAATCAACTTTTTTAAATGACTGAACCATGACGAGGGGCAGGCATAGGATACTCACTATCTTCAATGAAGAGCAAGTCCCTGCTAACCACACACTGTTTCATTTTATAAATATTTGTAAGTAAACTATAGTTTTACATGGTCCTGAACTGAAATAAACTAATCTTGTAGTTTGGGAGCAAAATCTTATCTTTGACAGCCTGAAAGCCTGAAATAGTTCAGCAATAAGAAACACACACACACACACACACACACACACACACACACATATATATATATATATATATATATATATATATATATATATATATATATATATATATATATATATAAATATATAAAACACATAACACAATAGCAACAAGTGGCTTTTTGCTAGTCTGACAAACAAGTGCAACACGTGTAATTAAAATGTCCGGAGAAATGTTAATTAATCTTAATCGTCTTCATTTGTCTTCATTTATTCATTTATTTTGTGTTTTTCCTCCAACTGTCCTCAGAACAGGGAGTACATCTAAACTTAATACACTTCAATGGTGTTCCGCTCTTACAGCTGTAGGACTGATAAACACTGATAAATAACCACTGTGGGGACTTCGGATATTATATATATATAATATAAAGACACTGAAACCAATTGATTTTCCGACGGCTGCTGCTGTTTAGCAGCTCTGCTCTGGTGCGGTTTGAGAGGGAGGTGATGGAGGTGGAGGGGGTAGGGGACCGTCCCTGGCTGTGTGGCTCCCCCCGCGGACCGCCAGCTTTATTCCGCCGCTAAAAAAAACCGTTACCTCGCATCATGACTTCCAACATCTCTGCTGCCACCGCGGCTCCAAACCCGCGTTGAATAGTCAAGTGCGCTGGCTACGAAACTGCCTCCATTCATATTTAATTCACAAACACAAAGTCTGTCCCTAAAGTTGAGAGGCTGAAACTTTTTTTATCCGAGGTGAAGACACAAAACGTGGACTCGGACTGAACTGATACAAGAGCTGCTCATTAGGCTCTGTTCCTCCTGCTATGCTAACATGTGGCTAACTACACACAGTTGTTTAACATGCAGCAGCTTTATTCGAATAAAAGACGACGAAGACGAACCGATAGCGACGGACTGAAGAACCAAATCCAAGCTTTAAACCATCGCTCGACCCCGCACACTTCCCAGTCGCGCTGAAAATGGATGACAGCAAGTTAAATGGCGACTACATTGAACACTTTTAAAGAGAATTAGTGACTATCTAGAGTTCCCGCCGGTCACATTTGGTTTTCTGTCAGTTTAGCTCGACTTTAGCGTAAAGTTGGTCCAGATAACGTTTTACTTCTGAGGCACCATCTATGTTTCGCTGACGTTTCTGTAAAAGCTCCAGCAAACCGATGCTGAACTAACTAACAGGCACGGAAACTGAACAGAAGAGGCACTTTGACGGGGTTTTTTTTTTGGACTTACAGTGAGTTGAGAGGAGAGTCAGGAGGCAAGCCAGACGTGTTTTCGCCATCTTGGAGTGGATGCAATGCTCGGTTGGACTGGCCGTACATGCGCAAAGTAGCCGAAAGAGGTTTAGTGTGGATGGGGAGAGGGAGAGAGACGTAGGCAGAGAGTGGGAGAGAGAGAGAGAGAGAGAGGGAGAGAGGGAGGAGGAGGAGGAGGAGGAGGCTCTATTCTATTGGGTTTCCATAGCTACGGAAAGCATCACTCACAGAGAAAAGAATTTCTAGTTGACACGATGGAGGCTTTTACTACTGTGGCTTCTTACTGTAGGTTGGAAGCAGCTGGGAGCTCAGATTAGATCCCACTAGCCTCCAGTCTTTTATGTGCTGTGGGATACAAGTGAGATGACCAACAAAATCCCACATTTCCCAGTTTAGGGAGGAATCAAGAGGTAATGTCACAGTTATTATAGACGTACTGTAGTGAGCTACTAGGTAATATGCATGCTGGCCTGGCATGTTATACGCGCACTCCCACAGAAATATTTAATATGTTAAAAGTTGAGCTTGGCACCCTGTCGCCACTCTGACCAGAAGCATACGGCACTGGCTGTAAATCATAGTGCTGTTGAGGACTGGAGGCTAGCTCATATGTCTGATCCCAGTGACAGGCACTCCAGCCCTGTCAGCCTAGAGCTCGCTTGCCTTATTCACATGGTAGAACAACCCAAGCTTGTAAAGCCCCGTCTTTGTCACAATAGATAGGTTATAGCGTGCTGTGCGAGCATGCACTTACAGTGACATGCATTGCTTACATTCACCACTTTTCACCCCGTGCGATGACAGCTGATGCAACCTGGAATACAAATACAACTCGAACCATGTCTGTGACATACCACCTGCTTCAAACTGCTCCAAAACCAGCAAAATAAGCGTATACAGAGTACACCTGCATCTGTGTGTCACAGAAATACATAATATAGATACATATTTGACATCAGAATGTGTGTATCATTGTAACAGCCACTTACTGCATACATTATAACTACATTAATTATGTCTAAATATAGAAGTAGGTCTAATTATTCTAGCATTGGTATAAATTGTATTACATAACACATGTAAATGTGTAATTCATTCCAGATTCTAATGTGAATGTGTGTGTAGTTATTTTAATCACAGCGTTGCCTTGAGGCTGTGCTCTCTAGGTTTGTGTTATAAGTCAGTAGCTGTTGTTTTGACTGTAAAAAGGTTACGTACCTATGAAATTAAAGCCAGGTGTTTCTAAATAACTGAAATCCAGCCATCTTCCTTTTCAACCCGATGACACAAAGCATTAATTGGAATTGAAATGAATATGAATCACTTTTCTTAGAAGCATCTCACAATTGCAAAGTTACATCAAACTGTAGATTTTTTTTTTATATTGATACATTAGCAATAGACAGATGTGTGTAAGATGCTGCATTTATAAAAAGAAAAAAAAAAATACTGAGAATTCCAGCATCAATCAGAAATGATTCTGCCATTTTAGCAGTTGTAGGGATAAAGCAGGGTTTAGCCTTGGCTGTTCCAGCTGAACCGTTTATTTTTACATTTTATTATTTATATATTTATTTTTAATGTGAAACCTTAATCCTGTCACGAGTGACAGCAAAAACACACCCTAATAAAGAATCTAATATCTGTTGTTTCTGTAGCATTACTTTTTAGTTACATACTGTCTCACACATGTTAACACAGTTTCAACAGCTGCAAATGTAAAAACTAAGAAGAAGGGACATGTAAGTTAAGATATAAGGTATTAAAGATGTAAGATATCAAAAACAAAGTCATACAAATTTTTAAATGACAAATAAAATGTGTGTTACTACTTTTCGTGTTGGATTCAAGAGAGACCTCTACACCTGTTCAACACTTACACATGCTTCCTGCCACTGTCTGTCAGTGTGCACTGAGTTTTATTACTGGCACTGAATGTCTCAACTGTCATTGTTTCTTGTAAACTTGCAGCTCTGTTCACTGGAACACTTCTCTGTAAGCCTGGGCCTGCCTCTCTTCTGGAAACCCGAGTGGAAAATAACTGTGTATGATCAGAGAAATGTGTGTGTTTTACTTTCTTTTTTTTTTTTTCCTGTTCTTCGTGTCGAGGCAAACGGAATTAGACCAAAGGGCTTTCATGTTCTCTGCTCCCACAGCCCGTAGGGAAATTATGTAAAACTGAAAGAGCTGGTCTCTCTGTGTGAGTTTAAAATGATTACGAAGGATGTCAGGGCAGATTCAATGATGGACTATTCTTTCTTTAGCTTAAATCTATTTCAGCTTGTTTCCTGTTTCCCTATTGTGTTGTTGTCCTACTGCCCTTTGACCGGGCCCATAATGACTTTTGACTGAGCATTTACCTGTACGGGGCTTTAACTGTTCTTTTTTTCATAAATATTTATGTCATCATGTAACATGTGGTATTGGTGATGCCTATTACTCAGCCAAGACAATTAAAAAAGGCAAAGGAGAGTTTTTAATCCAATGAAAATACTTCACTAAATAAAACTGAAGAAAATGTCCTTGGAGACACAATGAATTAAAAATAACAACATATTGCAAAGTGACCAATTTTTGTGCTTTCTGTATAGCTATTTTGTGAATGTTTTTCTTCCATTCAGCTGAAAGATGGCCCCTCGTTGGAATGGTTGCCCTGTCTTTTTGAACACAGTCGTTCCATGGATCAACCAGCCAGATGGTAATATCTGATGGCATCCCAGTGGACCTGAAATGCCAGCCCTAGTATTTTACTGCTGTCATGCCAAGTTAATCCTATGTAAAAACTGCACGGCAGGACAATCAGTTACATTTGAGTGGACAATAAATGCACTTCTGCTAATAGAAAAATATGTTAAAATTACATTGTAAACTGTAGAATTTTTTACAGCTTTCCCCAGGCGATTGTGGTGCAAATGAAAGCTAAAATCTAACATTGTTGAGCTATTAAGAATAGTTTCTATTACCACTGCCATCATAACGGGCAGTGCAGAGCTGAGGTAGCCTTGGAAGAAAAACTCCCTCTAACAGAAGAATTCCAGTAGAACCAGGCTTAGAGTGGGGGGCCATCTGCCTCGATCAGGGTGGGGAAAGACACAAATAGACTTACATACATTAATTGGCATATGTTGTCTTTTGAACATCTGCAGTACATCCTAAATTCTGATTAAGACAGAGGAGGCAGAGGAGGTATCCTCTCATCTGGAATGGCACATTAATAGTTGCAATGGCAATCCATCTACGAGTTGCTGATCAGCAGAATCTGTGTTAATACAGTAAAGGTTAGAGGAGCAAATGTCACTGGAATACGATGTCAGTTCATGGTTGATTTTAAAATAATTCTTTGCCGTGCTGGTTAATGGAAAGTCTTTGGTCCCCTGAAGATCATGAATGTCTGCATGTAGTTTCACAGCAGCACATCCAGATATCAAGATATTTTAATTCAGACCAAAGAGGTGATTTTGTTGAGGCTTCTGTAGGGTAACAGTGCTAAACTGAGGCATTATTTAAATTTGAATGGTGTGAACCTTTACCTTTTTACATAAAAAACAAAGAAGCAAAAAAAAAAAAAAAAAAGTGAACAAAAAGTTGAGTTAATGTTTTGACAAAAAAAAAAAAAGTATTCCACAAGTTGAGAAAGACGATACAGCGAGTGTAGTCATGCGAACTGAAGGAACAAGAGACATTCACCCATCAGGTAGCAGAGCTGCTCGTGTACTTACAGTCCAGTTATTTCCATAGAACAATGATGTTATCTTCCACAGACTGTAGCAGATACAGCACAGATAAATTATGCACCAGATGCATCAAGCTTTCCAGCGTGGTGCAGATAGGAAGACTTCTGTGAGACACACACACACACACACACACACACACACACACAGATCCATTTGCATGTCCATACACACCACATTTCCGCTTTTGTTTTCATTGTGTTCCTTGTGTCTTTTGAATAATAGAAGTGGCTAGAGACTTATTGAATTCTCAGATTTACTTCCAGCACTTAGAACAACACTCTCCCTTTCTTCATTGAGTCAAACCCAAGCTGCTGGCACTAAGCCTACGCTCATTGTATTTGTGAATCTTTTTTCCCCCCTCTCCTTACTTCTGAGCGCGCTCTTTTATCGCACTCGCAGGCAACTCGGAAGACAGGAGGAGCAAGAGATGTCGAACACATTGAGCTGGGATTGAATAAAACAACAGTGAGGGTGTTTGAGGATCACCTCTTCAACTTTTTCAGCACTCAGTAATGTTACGTTCCGTAAATGCATGTCGTGAGCAAGATATTCTGTGTCGAGCATTACCTTTTAATTTCACTATATTGTTTTCTTTTGCTTTCACATTTCCATGTCACATTTGGAATCAATGATTGATTTCATTGTAGTTTGTTGAATTGCACTCTTCACCATATTTCAGTGTTGAGAAATCAGTGTTACCTTTCAAACTAATCACTAATATAACTATTTGCCAACTTTTTAAAGGGAGCACGCTTTCAAAATGTTCTGCAACTAAGCACGAGCTCCCTAAAGTCATGATGCTGTGAACATGGTAACCAGGAAACTAACTTCTCCATCAGATGTGCTAATGAGCTGATCCTCCCTCAACCTCAACCTGACCTTTCACCCCGGTCCACCAGCAGGTAAATAACATCACATTTACTTCTATCTTATCATGGACATGATGCATCAGGCTGACCTGCAGTTCAGTGATGCACGTCCAGTAGATGCATACATTCATGTCCCTCTCAGAATGAATTGTAACTATGGTGATCTCATCAAGCAGCATCCAGAGGTCAAAATTTTAATTTGTCAGTCTGTTGACATTCCCATCAGCCTCAGTTGTACTTTGTAGTGCTAGTTAACTGTTAGCATGTGTGCATGCTGTATTAGGATAACGAATATGATCTGGTGAAATTAAGTGGAACATACTACACTACATAAGGGGAAATTGCTTTTCTGCTAGATTTCAATGCATTTTTATTTACTACATACTTGGGAAAACAACCACAGCAGTTGCACAGTTGTGTATTTGCACATTTGAAAAACACAACACAGTTAGAGGAACTGCATACAAATGCCTGAATTTGTTAATTTAATAATGAATGGGTTCACTTAAAATCTTGCAGTATGTAATAAAATGGAGTTTTAGAGGCATGTTGTTAAGTTACAACTTAGGTTTAGTTTTCAATTTAAGCCTAAATTTGAGTTTAAATAACACACAAATTTGAGTTGATGTAACATCTGACATTATTACATCAACACAACTCATTAAAGCAGGTTTCTTTCACCTGAGTTATTTCTTCGAATAGAAGAATAAGAACATCATTATGGTCACATCAACAACCAAACATAATGGCTGACTAATGAAACTTGAAGAACTGGAATGCTGAATAATTACATACGTCAGGAGACCAAAACGCCTTCTTAAAACATGATGCTGCTGCACAGGTTGCTCACATTTTTATATTAACCAGCACAAGTTGCTGAAATTCAAAGAAGAACTAGCAGTTGTCTGCTTTAGCTCTTGGTGACCTTGACATGCACAAGTCACTGTAAACACTCCATAACTGTGACTCTGTGGTGTCCTAATCACAGCCAAACCTAGACACGTGTGCCACCAGACTGCACACAAGCTAAGCCTTCTGCTGCTCTGTCACCCCAGGCAAGCCGTTTGTTTCTCCTCCCGCCGCAGCCTATGTGTCGCACAGCCATTGGGAAGTTCCCACAGTAATCGAACACATTGCAACATTGTGAGCTTGGATGTTTAGCTTTTCATACGCCAGATGGACGCGTTGGACTATCTCCCCTCAGCTTGCTTAGCTTGAATAAAAGTCAACAGCATTGTTAGTGTCAGCAAACGTGTAAGTTCCCAAAAGATCAGGGAGTTGAGGTATGTCCTTACAGGGACAGGGACATGCACAGAAGCTTTGAGGGGCTGTTGCTTAAATTGGAAAAAAGTGTAACCCTGTTTTACCCCTCCCCATGTGTGTAGAGAAGGTGTTATCCAGTATATGGCAGTAAAAGGTACTTCTCTACTCCCTGCATTCATATCAAAGATTTCTAACAGGAGCATCTACTTAATTGTTGCCAACTGAAACTGTATTTTATTGCAAATTTAACACACCTCTAAAAGACGTGGGTTTTATTTACATGTCTGCATGTGTTGTAGAAACATCTGTCATGATGCAAATAAAGTTATGTCTCTGGAGGCAATATAAATCAAATGTATGTAGAAAATCTAGTTCAGTTATAATCACAAGACTAACTATACATAATAAGACTGCATGGTTGAGTGAAGCGACAGTCATACAGGGCTCTAATGTTTAGCCATTATTGATCAGTCCTGCTGTGAAGCCACTGCAGTGCTAATAACGGAGCAGACAGCAGCGTCGGCTGTCAAAGCCCTGTGGACTCTGCTGATCCAGCTCCTTACAAAACCAGAGAGGCTTCCTGATTGATACATATCCAGCAGCTGAGTGATTCTGTCACACGGTAACTCAGGCTGACATGCAGCCACCCTCCATGCCTCCTCAGAGGTGCAGTGTATAATGGGTGTACTACATGGTCTCGCACCAAACGTGCCAACGAGCTGGGCGACCCGATTCATTTTCGAAATGTTTGGCTTACTGCTCCGACTCGGAAAGCACACCATCATTTCTGCACCGCACATAAATACTGCAGGACTTTTTTGCACTCAGCAAGCACATTTTTGAGAAAAATGAAACCTTTCCTCTAGGTTTGTGCCTGAGGGAGCGAAGTTGTCAGTTATCCAGGCGTGTGTCTGCCACATCTCGCTTTCATTTCATTTATTGCTACGCTTGTGGTTTGTGGAGATTGTGTTGCAAGGTGTATTGAAAAATTGATAGCTTTACATATTATTACGTGTCTCGTTTTCCTTCTTGTATTGTTCCACGATGTTTTGAAGACAGGTTCATAATGCGGGGGGAGTCACTGGGGTGGTTTTAGCTCACATGACAGCAGGCAGACAACCATAATAAGTGAAAACATTTAGCTTCATGGAGAAAATACGCTTCAGTTTGACTTTTGACACTTTAATTTCTTTTAAAATTGCAGGTTCAGCCAAATTAAAACTTTACAGTCTCTACTAATTCATATATCAGCTTAGCAAGATCAAGTGTGGAGTCATTCAAATAACAGTGTGGGACGCTGTGCTGGTGTTTAACATTCAGGTGAGTCGATGAAATACGATCTACAAAGTCCAGTTTTGTGAAACAGATAGCCTAAGGCTTAGCAGATGCCCAAACTCTGCACTGCATATTCTAATCCTCACAGACAGGATTGTGCAACTGTGTACAATCGTCATGGCGCCACCTTTTTTACCTCTTAACAGTTTATACTAGCAGCATTCATATTACAACAACAACAAACCTGTCCTCAAGAATAGCTACGGGCATATAACAACATTTTTACATTCAAGTGTTGATCTGATGGGTTCTAGACTAGAGGGAAAAATAAAGTTCCTGTTCAACCTGTACTAAACATTAATGGTGGAAACCTTAACCCGAACTCACCACTGAGAAGATCCATCACTCAAAAACACAAATGTCTATATACAGGAAACTGCTGGGATCACTAAAATCATAAGTGTCATCATAAAGAAACCAGATTTTGTGCTCCAACTACATTCAAATGGGTGATTTTCTGATCATATTAGACAGCAGTTTCTGACACAGCACAGCATCAGGGTTTGACGCCTTAGGTGGATTGTTTTCAGGTCTCCTGCTGCAGCTGGCACGAGTCCCAAAAGTTGCACACTGTCGCTTTAAAAACATGAGAAGAGAAACCGACTCATACAAAGATGAAGATCTCACCTCTCAACATGATCCATAATAACATCAAAAGACAAGAGGCAATCCAGCTGGAACTGGAATTAGACAAACCTTACATCATGTGGCTTAAACCTGCACCCAAACTGCACTCGTTCACACTCAACAACCAATCAAATCCACAAGAGATCCAGATGGTTATGTCAGTGTAAGTTGTGAGCTGGGGCCCCTACAAACACATGCATGTGATGTCTTCTGTCCTAGTAGTAAACAACAGACACACTCGACCGTCCACATCATAAACCTTTTCAGAATTGGACCAGATGGGTTACATCACTTTCGGTATGTACTGATGATTGTATATTGTGAAGACCCTACTAGACGTGTTGTCTTGGAGATGCACTGAGCAAAGTGTGAAGTGAGCCAGTTAACCTGAGCAGAGTGCTTCAACTAGTGCAGGTTATTTTGGGACTCTGTCCACCTCTGGTTTCTGTCAGACAAATCCATTTATCAGGCCTAAGTTTCCATTTTCTCACTGGTTATCACTGTAATGTGGACTGTTGGAGGCCGTGAAGCAGCAGCAACATGACATTACCTGATGCCTGACTCATTTGCTGTGAGCGCTCTGTGAGGTTTACGACTTTCCCTGATTGGTGCAGTCAGCTCCACTTTGCTTGAAACATATGTTTGATTAGTGTGTGTTTTTGTGATGCTGCAAGAAAATGATTGAAATAATCCAAAAGTAACATAATATTAGTTTTCCTCTGTAAGTTACCATGGCAATGGGTATGGTGAGCGGGGGAGGTATATGAAGAGTGATAAGGTGATTCACCCACAGCCAGTGTAATCTACATATTTGGACTCTTGTGCCTTTTTGCAGCTGTTTCCGTGTCTTCGTATGAAAGTCAAAGAGAATTAACTCTAATTAGAGATTCAGATCTAACCACCTAACATTTCCTGAAAAGGCAGCAGTGCCTCAGTTTAACAAGCTCCTTGTTCTTCTGTTGTGGTAATGCGGGAGGCTAAATGTGCGCGCACGTGGATGAGCTCACGTAAGCTCACCGAAGGGGGCTTCACCCGCTTCATCCTCACTGACCACCTCCCACAGTGCCATCTGGCACCCTTTTTTTTTTTTTTTTTTTTGAAAGGTTGGAGCAGGGCTACTCTCTATCTGCCTGTTTGTTTAGTTGAGTGAGTGAATGTGTGAATGCGTGACTCCGCCTGTGTGTGCACTGAACCGAGCAGCAGTTCCCCAGTATTATCCATGTAAACACTGCTATTCCATGATTTATTGATCACGCAGCGAAACCATTTTTTAACCAAGCTCTGTTCATTCATTTGTTTTGACAGGCAAACAAAGTGGACAATCCTCCACGGAAGAAGTGTTTCTATTTGTTTGCCATGTAATCAAATCATACCCAGAGACGCGCGTTCTCCACCGATCACAACTTGTGGTAAATTTTCAAGTGTGTGTGTTCTGCAATAAACATTTTCAGTATTAATAAGCCCTGATGTCCTTTGGATTGGTGGTGTCTTGAATCTCTAGTGTAACAATGCCCTGTACACAATAAGATCTACCGCTTCACACTCAGTTTGCAGGTATTTTTGCACTGACTTGCTTTTTCCCCCTTTGAATCTTGCCTGGGGGTGATGCTAGTACAAACAAAGCTCAATACAGCAGTTACTGTATGATAGCACATACATTGTATGAGAGATTTGCTGAGCATGACAAATGATTACCTCAGACATATGGTGTCCCTCTGAGAAAAACTCAGTCCCATTTCTTTGATCTGAATTTATGCTATGCTTTCTTTTTCTGGCTCAAGCTTCTGAATCCCCTCTGTGCCTCAGATTATTTTTCTGTTTTATTTTTTTTTTCCTCTGGGGGGGGGGGGGGGGGGGGGAGTGGGGGCATGGGGCAAGATGCTGCCATGGAGAATTTTGTGTGACAGAAGCTTTCAGTTTGCCTGTCTATCACTTTGTAAGCTGTGAGACATGAGGGATATAAATACACTGCCTAGATACCCTTGTCTCCATCCTTCACCAGTCTTCTCTCATGTAGTCTCAGTGACTGCGCACTGCCCACTTTTCATGGCCCCTCATGGACACTGGACGTTCGTCAGAGTGCAGGGAGTGCTTCGCCCTCGGTGACTCTGATAAAGACCTCAAAATAGCAGAAGCCTCCATCATTCTCAAATTGGTCAGCCACTACAATGCAATGAGCAAAGCCACTGACAGGACAGATGCTTTTATTGCGTTAGTCCTGTCTGTCTTTCATGTCTTTCTTTTTTGTGAGACAACCACCCGACATGACATAGTGAATCTGCTAAAGGCCGGCGGGCGCACGGGAAGATTGATTTGATTGATTATAAGAATTATGCCTTTCAGGAGAGATGCTCACTCTCTGCATCCGTATCTATTTTGGCTGGTCGAACAAATGTCTTGGCTGTGCAGACAGACAAGCTGAGCTGCACGCACTGATGCAGTGACCCAGATCAAACACCTGGGGCCAGAGGGGAAAAGACCGTGTGCACAAAAAAAACCTCTTCTGAAGGAATGGGTGGAATATATTACACTGCATAACAATCATTTTACATTTTTACATTAGTGGTATAACATTCTTTGTCTTCATTTTTCCCTCGCTGTCACCTGCCCATCACTGGTAGAGGTTCTACAAGCTCAGTTATCTTATTTAGTGACAAAGGTTTGATGAATAAAAGTAGTATTTGTAACAAGCTTCAATCACACTCACTACTTTCTCTTTGTAATGGAAAATAAGAATGATAAAAAAGTGTTTAGCTGCAGTTACTCCGACAACTACCAGCAGTAGAAAAGTGAATATACTGTACAGACAGTAACAGAGTAAAGAAGAAAGAGTGGACGTGCCTGTGTAAACCAAATGCTGCTGTAACATGGTTTGTATATTGGGATATGACATTCAGTGGAGTCTGCAGTTACTGACAGACAGACTGTTAAATGTGATAAATGTGTTAAATGAGTGTAGACCAACACAGCTTTATAACCAGGTCTGGTTAAAAGTGAAAGATATGAAAAGATAAATCTTTTCAGTGTGTTGTGTTCTAATTTTATTTTTTTTAAATAAAGTCATGGAAATCTGTTGGATTCAGTATTCTGCTTTTTCCAATGTTTGTACAGAAGTGTAGCATGAGCACAGCATTCTCTGTGTATTATGCTTTGATTTGTAGGATTTGCTTCAACAAGTGGACAACCTTGCCTTTATTCATGTTTCTGCCTTGCTTGTGTCCAGTTACCTGGCAAAGCTCAAGCAACCCTGGCCAGACTAACACAAGCCAGCTTGGATGGGGCTTTTAGTTGACGTTAACACAGCCGTTAGAGACTGAGAATGAACTTGATATATTAATATTACAGCACCGTATTGTGCTTTGATCAACACTGAGTGTGTGGTTATTAAAATATATGTGACATCCAACAAGCACCAGAATAGATTCCAGAATATAGAAGTCATTTATTTATTTCTGCTGAGGCTGTCAGTCGCCTTGTGTATAATCAGCTTGGACTTTATCCCATGTTTTCATTAACTGTTGTGCTAAAGTTATTTTCCTCTCCTCCCATACGGTGTGACAGGGAAATCTTCTTTACACGGCCACTAAATCAGCTGTGCGCTTGTCATATACTGATATTAATTAAGAACAACTACAACAACTAAACATTTCATTAGTACGACATACTGATTGCATCTAATTACAAATGGTCGCTTAAAGTCATTCAGGCCTGCTGAAGTACAGCTATGTATGTCAGTCTTAGCCCAGCAGATTAGAGCAACAATCATGCTGCTGCTGCTGCTGCTGCTGCTGTGAGTGGACAAACGTTGGTCTTTTCTAAGGGCCAGCCTCAATTCCATTCAGCTTTTTGTGTTGGATTAATGACATCGGTCTTTAGTTCTCATCACAGAGGGGCTGCACATTTGTTCTCAGGGAAAATGAGAGTGAGATATGTGCTTCCCTTCTCCGCTCCTTCAGCATATCACTCTCAGCGTTTGGTGCTCAAGGCGAGGCTGTAAATCTCACTAAAGCTGGACGTATTATACTCTTCACTGTTCACTGTGAAAGCGTTTCAGGCTTCTTTACGCTAAGACATAGGGATAAGATTCGCACCTCAGGGGTGTTGAGAAAATCAAACCAGATGCTATGACACAAGCTTTACTCAGACCTGTCCCACTGACTGACAGATAAAACGAGGTATGCCTGTTTAAAAGGCAAATGAGTGGAACGAAGAACAGCAGGATAGGACAGCCTCCAATCAAAACCAATCACAACTCCTGCACAATCTCTGAGGAAAGGAAATCATTTTCTGTTAGCTGTTAATCAATCTCTTATGTACCTTTAGGTTATACCAATTTTCTCTTTTATTTGTTCCAGAGTTCTTATTTTGTGTCCTCAAACACTTTGAAATGTGTTTTTTACTCTTTGGTTCTATTCTTCCCCAGCTATGGTTAAAAGAAAACTCCCATATGTAATGTGGTTCAAGCCTTTTCATGTCCGGTGGCACGTTCACGATGCTCCATGCTGCCATCACACATCTCAGACCTGGACATGCAAGGTCACTGATCCTGACAGATGAAGAGTTTGAAGTAGAGAGGCTGCTGTAAGAAAAAAAAAAAAAAACAGTCAAGATCAAGTCACTGTAGCATGACAGATCTCATGAATTAAACAGTGTTCTTATTAGATGTAGTGAACCAAAGGAGTTGGCTTCCTGCACTTGGCTGAAATGTGCTCTGTGCCATCTCCCTATGTAAACGGCTGTTTGACCACACAATCAGGGGAAGGAAAGCCTCTTGCAGCAGGACGGCGTGGAAGTAGGAGTTGTTGTGAAGGAGGGAGAAGGATTGGGGTGGGAGGGGGGTGAAAACTCTACCAGGAGTGCAGTGCAGACAAAAACACAGGCCAGATGCATCTCAATTCCAATTAGGTAATGGGAGCTGACAGCAGGCATGAGCAAGCCACACGTGGACTCTGGAGCCAGAGCGGAAGGCTGGATGGATCTTTACATGCTGCATTTTAGAGGCTCCTTGACCCAGGGTCTCTGGGAGATGAGGGGAGGTGGTTACACTACAATCAAAAATTAATGGTGCTGAATCGAGTCAGCGTTGAGAAAGGCATGGAGAAAGGATGCTGACATGAATGAGAGTTCACCACAGACAGAAGAAGAAGCTCCGGTACAGGGGGATGGGGGGGCGTCTAGTGGTGAGATTGATTGTCAGAGTGAGGATGGTGTGGCAGGGAGGAAAGCCTTTTTCCCCCCTCCGCGCTTTTATTTAACAAAATGTAACTAAAGGAGGCCACGCACTAACAAAGTCTCCATCAGGTCTGGTTGAGGACGACTACAGCTTTACAAAGGTGTCAGAGCAACACCAGCTGTGTACGGCCTGTTCAGAGTTTAGCATCATAGATAAAATGTCAGTCATCCAGAACAACCAATCTGTCAAGCACAATCTCTCTCTCTAACTCACTCACACACACACACACACACACACACACACACACTAGCACACATAACCCTGAACTGACAGACTGAACCAACCCTGTTAATCTGCTCATAATTTAAGTCATTGGGGCTAGCTGAATTTTGCACATCTGTCATCTCTGCATCTTGTCCAGTCTGATAGCATGATGCTGTTACAGTGGAACTATCTTCTCTCAGCGTCTCCTGCCCATTGTCTCCTGTTAGTGTCAGCACTGCTTATCAAGGCCAAAGCCTGTGAGGAGCAGTGTGAAACATTGGCAGTAAGATGTTGAATGTTGTTTTAAGGCAGTCCTTATAAATACATGCAAATCCATACTGTATTGTAGCAGTTCACACAGACGAACTTTGATTTTATCTAGATTTAAAAAGCAAGAAATAAGAAAGTCCCATTCACAACAACAACAACCAACATCATGTCAGGAACACCTAGAAGGAATTTCACTACATCTGCCACAAACCTCCCCTTTGACTCATGGATGAACTGATTTAGACTAATAGTCTGGACAGACATGCATGTCAGCAGATTGACTGGTTGACAGAGGCATACACCTACAAGGATGTAAGTCTAGTTTAATGTGTAATTCTTAATGCCTGTGTTCATTTGAATTTTGGGGCAAACTACAAAGACACTACAAACTACTTTTGTCGACAGACATAAAAGCAGAAGATGCAGATTAAACTGTTGTCAACATTTTCAAGTATAAAATGTTCAAGTATTTATTAAATACTTCAAATATCTCATGTAACTTTTATATTTTAAGCTTGTATTCAGCTTCAATTTAAATTATTATATCACCAAGCTATTCGAAAGGCTGGGGGTTAATAAAAAAAACCTGTCTCATGTCACGTGTCCTCATTGGTCAGTTTGCTTTTCAGGCATCAACATGCAACCCTGATAGGGGTCATGTACTGGATTTCTGCATTATGGTGATAATATCGGGCTTTGGCAGACTCAGCCCCCTCACGCGTGCAAGACTCAATCGGATGAGCCCTGCTCCACCTGTCTCTCCCTTCCAGCTGCCAAGACTGACCGAATGTCTCTACTCTCTGCCCACAGCTGTCACAAATTTCTGCATGCCTCGCATGCATGGTACACAGAATGCTCAGGCCAGCAAATTGCCCGGTTAGTTGGGTTGGAGAGAGCAAGTATCAGAGATGAAGTGCTCTCTTGGCACCTCCCGTGTGGCACGACGTGAGATTCAGGACTGATGCGGTCTCCTACTTCTGCCTATTGACTTCACTTATGTGGCCCAAATGTGCCAACATCTGGACAGAGACATGAGTCTGCTTCAAACGAGAACAAAAAATAGAAAGCTGGACTGGCCCTGTGCCATCCTTCCAGATGCTTTGCTTTGCTGCAGCATGCCAGGCTCAGTATCACCTCAGTGTGTTCCGCTGCTTCAGTTCTGCAGCCCCCCCCCCCACACACACACCCTCTGTTTACCCCTGATGAGGCGAGACACTCACTGAGCTAATGCTAATTAACATGGATTGGCACTCGATTACATCTGGCCTGCGCCACTGTTGTTGATTTCATCAAACAAGCTCACCTCCAAGGTGACTGAAACAGATTATGCTTTGAGGGATTTCTCGATATCTCCACCTCATCACCTTGCGCTGGTGATAATCAGATATGATGTGCTGATGGAATAGCTGTTATGATGCTGTCATACGGACACAGGGTCACAACTTTAAGTTTCATTTGACAGCAAGTGTATCAGAGCACCTTCAGTCATATTATTACTTGTGCTACAGTAGAGAATCCAACATGTGATCCACCACTGGAAATAAATCAGGTATTTTGACCCGGCTTCTCTCTGCTGCTGTTTGCTGATTTCTTGGCAAACTCTCGCTGCAGATTCCACCGTGATGAATGTTCCATTTGACTAAAGCAGAGCAGAGAAGACGAGGACACGAATGTTTAGAATAATGAGAAGGAGATTATTTATAGAACATCTGGATGCGTGATTGTTGATTTAATGGTCTGTACCTTGTCACCTTGTCCACATTTACCGAAAGATGAACATTGTATGTGCTCCTGCGTAAGAATAAATGAATCAAATCAAATCAAGTCACACTCACAGTCTCTTGTCTCATTAAAAACCACAGACATATTTGAGATGTCTCCCTTTTACTGTTTAGGTTCATGAGTTCAGACTCCAGTTACTAATAAGAAAGCTCTGAACTGACAAATGAAATCATGAAAGTACATATTTAACTAGAATAACAGAAGGTTAAATGTTGGTGTGGTGGGAGCACGGAACTGGACTTGTTTAACTTGCAACAAATAATCCATTTCCTGATCTATCTCCTCTGTTGTTCACATGCCAACGTGGGTTATAGAATGTTTTTTTTTTTTACACCATGACCCGAGCTCAGACAAAGAGGGTCTATCTATGTTCCTGACTCGGGCACGCACATATGAGCAGCTTGAATAGTTTTTGCCTGATTAAGGGTTTTGTAACTTCTAAATGTATGACTGTGTTGAATATGTTTAGATAGTTTTATAACATTGTCTGGATAGCAAGACATTAGTTGTTGTGGAATGAATTAGAAAATGTGATGATGTGGTCCACTGCTGCTACAGTCAGGCTGGATCCAGTTTAGTGAGTTTATTAAACTCACCGCTCCACTAAACGTATTGTCTTGGCTTGCTGTCCTTCACACACCATGGTTAAACTGGCCAGTATCAAATGTTTATCCTATAACACCAACATGAAAAAGTAATTACCCCCTTCCATAACGCAGGGGACATGAATTCAGCTCCCTACCTCAGAATCCTGAAGGAGAACATCAGGTCATAAGTCTGCGAGTTAAAGCTCAATGAGCCCAAGTGAAAGAATCAGTCCACATCTGAAAGCATCAGAAGGAATCAAATGAAAACTCTGGAGTGGCCTCATCGCAATCCAGACCTGCGCCTGACATTGATGATTTAGGTCCTGAATAACTACTTAAAAAAACACTATATGTGAAACAGGACGAGATACAGAAGAAATCAGGAGGGGGCTGGATATGTTTCACAGCCCTGCACAACATGGTTTATTTTATAAAAGCCATGTTGGATAGAAAAGTTACCTGTCCACCACTAAAAAGTACTTTTAGACCAGTGAAAGCTCGTCTACTGTCACATTGGAGAGAGTGAAGTGGAGAGAGGGAGACAGGACGTGTGAATGACGCCCCAGTAGAACTTCTTTTACATACATGCTGCACACCATCTGTTTGATAGTTAATTACTCTGCGCTCTATCTTAAGAACCAGACATGAGTGTGAAATGTCACATTTGCATTAAGGAACACAGATGTTTTTCTCTATTGATATATTATCTAATTACATACGTTTTCTTTTTTCAAGGTGAAAAGGTTAAAAGTTCTTTCACTGAACGATTCCACATATTAAGACATGAGTCTTTGTGCAAAAACAGTACAACTAACCAAGTAGTGTTTTTTCCCAGCATTCATTTCTGTTAATTTGTCGTTGATGTCATTGTGAATTAAAGTCATTTATCAAGAAACTGGTCGTAATCCACTTGCGTACATCCATTTGCAGTGAGTTCTAATTAAACTGCTGGTTACATAAGCTCACTTATTATTACTGTTCCCTGATTCTTATAGGTGCTCATTAGACATTTGAAAGATAAGCCTGTTCAATCTGTTGGAAATAACATCTCCAGTGGGAGGATTTATCCTGCTCTCTGAGTGGAGACATGCAACACTGGCCACTGCTGCTTTCATTACAATTTAAAATGTTTAATAATGATGGTTTGAACACTGCGGCGTTCCCCTTTTCCTCTTTTATATGACTTTACGGATTTTTATAGTGTGTTTGAATATAAATCAAAAACACTGGAACATTTCGAGTTTGCTATTTACAGGAAACAAAAAGATCTCAGAAGATTTAGTATGAAGAGGTGTTGATTTTTGATTTGAGTGATTTGGATAAAGTTACAAAAAGTCTTCTTATTGGTAAAATCTCAATAAATTAAGATTACTTATCTCTTAGTGGGGGGGGCACCCAGCTAAGCCGACTCCAGAGGCAGACAGCAGGAGCTCGCTGAGGCGAGAGAGAGAAGCCCAGAATAACAGTGAAAGAGCTGGTTAACATCACAAGTCTAGAAATGATTTATTCAAAGAAGATTCCTACAGCGAGTCAAGTAGTGTTGCCACGTTTCTTTTTTTTTTTTATTTCAAGATTGAGCACTTTGTTGACTGGAAAAGAAGAGACCTAATGGTCCTGTGAAGTCACAGACGTGTAACAGGGTAAGAAAGGAAGAGTGAATGTGGACAAATGTTGAGGGTGTGTGTGGGGCTGAGATTATGGAGGAATGCTGGCAGTCCAGGCCAGTCTCCACTGCAGATCCTCAGAGGATTTTCTGCACAATTTTTAGCTCCACACAATTTGAACAGAGCCTCCATGATCAACATGCAACCCTTTGAAGCTGTGTCCAACAGGTACAGGTGTGTGTGTCTTTATTCATTTCTGTCATTCATTTCAACTGTATTTCATTTAATTATTCTTCAATTAGCTTTCAGTTATTAGAAGATGCATTTATGAATGTGATCAGAGTGTTCCTCTCAGTGAATCTCTCTCTGAAGAAATGTTCAACTTGATTCCATAATGCTAGAAAGGGTTAATGGGAAAATGTCTTTAGTTAGAGAGATATGTACTGTACTGTAAGGCTAGTTAAAATTTTAATGAAATTAAATTCTGTTTCAAAAGGTGACAACTACATTTTAAGAAAACTGTCAGTCAGGAAATGTTAGAACCTAAGTTTGTAGTCGACACGAGGAAAGAAATAAAAAAAGAGAAAATGGAAACACACAAAGCAAAATGTAAAACCACAGGCTATTATATCAAATGCAGGTGGATATAAGAATCTTATTACTGATACATTCTTATGCAACTTTAATGTGTTTTAATTGTGTTGTAATTCATTGTATGTTATATTTCATGCATGTATTATATTTTACAAGTTGATGACACACTGTAATGACTTACTTTAAATTTACAGTGGATATGCTGTATCTTGCTGTATTTCATAAAGATTGTAAAATACTGTTAGTTAATTGACCTTTATATGTAAATTGACCATTAAGTGTAATTTACCAGCATAATACAGGTTTTTTTTTCTATTAAGCTATGAAAATTTGCACAATCATTCTTGTGCAAGTCTCTATCCATTTCAATCTTTGCTAAGGTTGTAAGCCAGTGGTTCTGTTTTGATAGCTATTTTGTTGTTGTTTATTTTACAGTCACTCACCGTTGCTGACCAATCCACACAGTGAAGTTGTTTCTCTGTGCTCGCCCTTTCTGTCTTTACTGTCATGGAATTCATATTATAACATAACTTGAATTTTAATACATATTGAATTTATTACAAGCTAAACTGTGATGCACTGTTGGTGAGCATTTGTTTATTTCAGCATATGATGTTATGCTGTAATATTTGTCTAAAAAATCAGGTGCATAGACTAGTTATAGTAAACAACAGTTTCATATTTTCCTTTCCCTACATTTTACAGGACATAAATGCAAAATTTGAAGATTTTTATTACCCCTAGTAAATTATCAACATGCTGGCACATAATGCAAAAATACAGTAAGATCACAGTTTTCCCACCGTCATATACTGTAACCTAATATACAGTAATCTACTACTAAAATAAATGACAGTACTAGCACTTTAAAAGAACAGTAAAATACTGCCGTTCCTGCTGCCAGTATTTTACTGTTAAATTCTTTACAATGTAGTTTGTATGAGAAAGAGTCAAATGCACAGGAAGTACTAAGTTAAAGCGCTCAGTATGCAGAATGTGCTCACTACATGTTAATGTAGTTTCCACATGAACACTACAGTATAGGATCCATGGATTATCTGGTGTCACGTGGTACACTGTCCCAGCTTTACATCTCACAACAGTATTAAATATAGACCATAGGAGGTTAACGCTCCACTGGATCTAGTGAACTGTAGCCATAAGCACAGTTTACCCTTCTTTTTATTTACACGATAAGGGTTTTCCACCTTTATGAAGCGGATAGACTGTTGAACTGTTACTGGTATTACCAAAGTGGATTTGAGGGTTTCTGGTGGTTGTTTGGTTACATTTAGACACACGCAGGAACCTGTCATGTAGTAGTTATTGACAGAAACACTCTGTGATTATGTGATGCACTGGAGTACAATTTCTGCCATGATTTTCTGCCTTATTTTCAGTTTTCTTACTGTTTTTAGTTGGAATTGTGATTCTCTACACTCAACCACAGCTTTACATTTCATCTTGAGAAAGATCCACATGCATCAAATACATCAGGCGGCCTGGAAACATTTTGTTCAATGTAAACTGTTAATGAAGCACCAACAATGTCAAACGTCTGTATTGTAAAGTAAAATACTGCTGTGGGGCATGGCTATATTTTCAGATAAATCCCATCAGCAAGGTCGTAACCCTTCCCTTAATCCACTGTTTTTAGCCACTCGCAGTCTGAATGCTGGAGAGCAAACCATGCCCTCTCCCCTCCCCTCTCAGCAGAGAATACACTCTCCTCCTTTTGCTAAATGCTCAAATGACAGTCGTAGCCCAGGGGTGCACACAACCAACCCTGTGAAAGTGATTTAATTGCTCTGTCAGGTCAGTAGAAGCTCACAGGCTACCTGTTAATGCAATACACCTGCCCACAGCCAAATCACTGGCAGTCAGTCCTCAATGAAATGAAAGGGGGGCACTGGGATCTGTGTAAATTAGCCATGACAGGAGGAAGAATCATCCAAGAAAAGAGCCAGGCTGCAGTTTACTGGCAGCCAGCATTTGACACTGTGTAACATCCCTCTAGATTTAATGACTCTCTCTCTCTTTTTCTTCTTCTTCAGTGCTATTGCTCTTGGTGCAGTAAAGCAGTGTGTCACTTTAAAGCTGCAGGTGACCCACATGTATGTTGGATCACTCTTTTAACACCCACACCCCTCTAATGTGCTCCTAATTAGAGAATTACAGAGCAGGGAGCATAACCAGGATAAATAAAACATTTAGAGCTGTGTTTCCTTCTGTGTTTGTGAAGACACCACACGGCTCACTACATTTTCTGATTTTCAAATCTGTCATCATCATTATTAGTTATTAACATACTGATGTACGTTAATCACTTAATGTATGTTGTTAATTTACTCAAAAACAATGCTTTTTTAACAGCACACAGAAATGTTTGTGGTAAAATTCTGCCCTCGTGTGGTGAGTAGACCATTTAACCAGCAGGACCTTAAACTCTATTACTTATTCCACATGTAGTAATTTAATTTAGTAATGTAGTAATTCTTGTAATTTTCTCTTAGTTTATTTAAGTTGATATAAAGTATTAAATTCTAATAATTATTACAGCTATGGATTATTTGTTTGGTTTCATTTTTTATCTCACCCTGTATGTTTTATATTTTAAAAAATATAAAACATACAGGGACATAAATGTCCAATTACAGGGTCAGCTACACATAATCATACATTCACAATTAGTCATTTGGCAGAAGCTTTTATCGTACAAGTGAGGTACAAGGCACAGGCAGGATAAGAAAGATGCCTAGTGGAGGTGGGCCATAAGTGGGATTCAAACCCCATACTCCCACATGGAGGGCGGTGATGTTACCACTACACTATGCAGCCACTAACTATATGTACTCACAGTATGTACACATACACATTTCTGTTTTGTATCCTACTAATTCATCATTTGTGCATCCATGGCATTGTGCAATCATTCTTCTATTGGAATTGCATCACTCCACACCGCACTGTGTGTATGACATAATAGTCATAATGAGACTAGATCTAAAGAAGAGTTCACAAAAATGTAGATAAAACAGTGAGTGCATGTCAAGCACAGAAAAGAATTCAAAATTAAACTATATTGTTTATGTGACTGAATCAATTCCTAAATATTTACATTTATATATATTTGAAATAATAATGTCCAGCATAACCAAGTTTCTTTAATTTGCTTTGTTTTCATAAAAGATGCTCTATAAGTGGTGTTTTGTTTATTATCTTTATGGTGCCTCTCTGCTGCTGCTGCCTTTCCACTACATTGTTCATTGTTCTTATTTTAAGATGATTCTCACTTAAGTCTGCTTAAGTCACATTAGTATAAAATTAGATCACCTGGCCACAGGGAGC
Source organism: Anabas testudineus (assembly GCF_900324465.2). Lineage (NCBI taxonomy): Eukaryota > Metazoa > Chordata > Actinopteri > Anabantiformes > Anabantidae > Anabas > Anabas testudineus. The sequence continues at coordinate 2,204,687 of NC_046623.1, read as the reverse complement.
TATTTGCTGTCTAACATGTAGTGTATAAAAGCATGACGTTGGCTATTTGTAGACAACCAACAAAGTGAGTTCTACATTTGATTAAAATGAAGAATGACTGTGGAATCAGATGAACTAATCACTACTGGCCTGAAGAGCTTGTGCACTAACTAGGAATAAAATTGTAATGAGCAAATCAAGATAATGAAAAATGTCACCATGAATACTGGCCCTTACGTCGAGTTCAGTCGTGGAAAGGACATTTTCTCAACTCTAAGGCACAAACTATTAAACTACTACTGTTACTGAATATTTCAGTGTTATGCTACATTGTACTTAATAACAATATAATGAATAGATGATGTACATTTTACATTACTGCTTTCATTTGTTATAGTTACTTTGCAGTTACAACAACAAAAGAAAGAAAAGTAGTTAAAAACAATTTAGTTACTAAACAGCTACCACAATTCATGTTTACATATGTATTAACAGTGATGTTTGAGTTAGAAAGAAATGCACTTCTGAAAGAAAGGGAAGTTTATAATGTAGTCAGCTTAGTGATTAGTAATTAGCGGTGAGATTAATCTGTCAAACAGACTACAGAGACTAAAACGACTACAGCAGAGTGAAGCCTGCAAAGTTTCCAATAAAAATACAAATCACTGTTTGCACATTATTACATGATGAAGAGAAAAAAAGAATAAATACAAATATATAGAGAGTGTAAGATACTCACTCACGCACGTACATGTGTGCATCAGTAACACAGTTTCTAAAAAAACAGGACGATGAGCTGAGCTGACATCATGTGTGCAGATCTCTGGGATTTCTCACTTTGCTCTTGGACACTGACCTGAGTTGACCTGTTACAAATCTTCACAGAGGACGTGATCATCTGGAAAACGAACACACATGGAAAATCAAAGCTGCTGGAAAAAAAACAACTACTGGACAACAGATCTTGTTGCCAAAGAAAACTTCTACATCATCGAGCTACTTTGAAAACCCAACTACTCCAGTATGGCTTTGAGCTCTGTCCAGCCAGGAACAACTGCTGCTTGCTGTGATATGAACAATAGAGTATTCGGATGAAAGCAGTGATATTTTTGTTTAAGGGCGTCGAAGTTTACAAAATGTTCACCCAAATTTTGGGGAAAAAGATGACGACCCAGTGAGAGCTTTTCACTCCACTACATATTCCATATGTACAGGAAATTACCTCCCAGTGTCAAGTGCTTTGATTCTCTTTAAAACACGCCAGTCTACCAGCCACAGTTCACTGATATAGTTGCTGTGACAAATACAGCTTCTTGAGACATGTCACACTAAGATCCTGGCAACTGTGATCACAGGTGAAACAAACCAGGTTTGTTCAGAGGATGTTGTAGAGTTCAGCAGCTGCACGTTGCTGTTTTTCACTTTGTATAATCTGCTTCATCTCAAGTTAAAGTGAGAAACAAACCGTCACTTCAACACCTAGTGAAACCTCTTTAAAACTGAATTTAATATAATTTGCTGTTGTTTGAAACAGTGTTTCAGAGTAACTGTCTAATAATAACACATGTTCTAACTGCACCCAGGAAACAACATCCATTTTCTTGTTAAGACACGCGAGGTTTTACAGATGATATTTCCAGGACTGATTAACTATAATCAGCTGCAGTTGCCTCTGCTCATTCTGAAGGTGAAGCCTTTGATGAGTGGTCCAGCTGTGGGTAATTTCCACTATCCTGTTGATGAGGAACTGAACACAGCTGGTTTGTGTCACTCCATGACACTTGAGATTTCAAAATGAGAGTTTTCTCTCTGCTGTTATTGGTTTAAGAGTTGTTCTGTGTTGTACAGAGTAATAAATAAAAAAGAAACCTCTTCACCTTCAGCAGTGTGGTGCTTAGCACTGTCTCCTCACAGCAAGAAGTAACTGGTTTGAATATACTGGTCAGCAGGGTGCCTTTCTGTGTGGGTTCTCTCCGGGTATTAGCTCCGGCGCCCCCACACTCCTAAACAGAAAAAGCGGTTAAGAAGATGGATGGATGATGGTTATTTACTCGTATAGGTTTCATATTCCACCAGTCCAATGTGGAGCCTCATTCGTCAGGGATGAGTGGAGCTACACAGCTCATAACCTGTGTGTGAAAACCTTTACTCAGCCTTCCTCATCAGTGCAACCACGTCATTAAAAGTCTCACGTGTCTCAAACGTCTCTTAACTAAGGCGATTTCTTATTGTTATGTTTATGTCGACTGACAGCATGAAGAGAGACACAGAGAAACACAAGAACCTGACAGTGAGCACAGAGAACAGAGAACAGGCCATTAGAAATAGTGACTGTCCTGACAGGTGGCTGCCTGTGGGGGGGAATACAGCGACATCTGCTGGTTGAACGGAGGATGGCAGCTGAGTAAAGTCTCATAAGACCGCAGATTTCTGAGGTTTATCATTTGTTTTGGAGAAATAAAATACATGTAGTGTTCTGTGAAGTCATTAACATAGACGGATAAAGTACGGTAGACAAAGAGTACTCTCCAAATTCTACATCATTGATGGTTCAGGTTGAATCTTTGCAACTGTCGGAGTTCACTGACACAAAACTCGAATTATCTTTATAAAACGTGGATTTATCTTTTTTAATCCACATCCCTACCCTCAATACAATCTTTAAAAAGGCTGTTTCTGATTGATACTTTACTTAGAAACACTGTTATTATTAAATAAATGTTAAAATCATCTTAGAAACACTGTTATTATTAAATACACGTTAAAATCATCTTAGAAACACTGTTATTATTAAATACACGTTAAAATCATCTTAGAAACACTGTTATTATTAAATAAATGTTAAAATCATCTTAGAAACACTGTTATTATTAAATAAATGTTAAAATCATCTTAGAAACACTGTTATTATTAAATAAATGTTAAAATCATCTTAGAAACACTGTTATTATTAAATACACGTTAAAATCATCTTAGAAACACTGTTATTATTAAATAAATGTTAAAATCATCTTAGAAACACTGTTATTATTAAATACACGTTAAAATCATCTTAGAAACACTGTTATTATTAAATAAATGTTAAAATCATCTTAGAAACACTGTTATTATTAAATACACGTTCAACTATTTCAATAAATGTCTTGCTCGCTCACGCACGTACGCGTGTGCGTCACTGACGTCATGCGTGCGGATCTCTGGGAGTCCTCTCTTTGCTCTTGGACACTGACCTGAGTTGACCTGTTACAAATCTTCACAGAGGACGCGATCATCTGGAAACGAATACTTAGAGAATCAAAGCTGCCGGGAAGAATAATACTGGATATAGAAAATACAGATTTTGATGCCAAAGAAAACTTCTACATCATCGAGCTACTTTGAAAAAACCCAACTACTCCAGTGTGGTTTGGAGCAGGCCTCTGTGCAGCCAGGAACGACTGCTGCAAGTGAGATAGAAATAATCCTGCTTCGTATTTCTCAGGAATTCTTTTTTATTCCTCCCTTAAACCATTTGAAGCTTTGTCAACCTCAAAGACCTTATGAATTTAGAGATTGACAGTTCACATCATGCCCATTTCCTGTTGGAACATCACCGATTTGGTGAAAAATGATTTTATTCGACGATTTCGTCGTGTAATATCATGATTTGTTACTGAGAATGTGTTGAATTTCCCGGGACAGGTGTGAAATGCATGAACAATAGTGTATTTTTATGAAAACGTAGATAATTTTGTTGGAGGGCGTCGAAATGTACCAAATGTTCACTGAAATGTAGGGGAAAAAATGGCGACTGGGCTAAAATTCATAAAATGCCAGAACTAATTTCTCGTGATCATGGAGACGATGGAAGTTTTAGGAGCGAACGTCAGCTGATTAAAGTCGTTCTAGTGGATGAAGCTTGGATTGAATTCATATGTTCATGCGTAATGACGCACGGCGCGTCTTCTTGCCGCACACAGACTCCTGACCTCACAGAACTTTTCCTCCAGTGGAGTCGTGGACGTCTCATTTTCCCGTTGCTTTTATTTTTGTCCAGAGAAAGATTTACAACACAGCTGTGTGAGCTGGAATCTGAATCCTTATCCAAATAAAACGGTGTGAGCTGCACGTGAACACGTGCTGCGCTTATGTGTAACAAGTTGCTGTGTTTGTTTGCTAGTGAATTTCTTAAAGTCTTTAACATCACTTGATCACTACTCTTACTCTTACCCTTTAACATCATGCTTAGATTATTTTTACTCACTCTGTTGTATTTTATTACCAGCTGAACCAGAACCCACCAGACATCTCTGATCCCATGAACCAGTGCTGCAGCATCATCTGCTGTGAGAATGACATGTCAAAGGTGATTTATACTGTGTGCTCCATAATGAGCAGTTGAAGCCATTATTTCCATCACTGTACTTCTGTGCAGTGACCATCAAAACTCATGTTGTTTGTTGTTGTTACAGATGATGCTGTAGTGGCTGGAGACCATACCCTGATTCGGGTAGAGGCTGCTTTATTTCAGCATTCAGGATTATAGTATAAACACTACACCAACCTCTAAGAAGCTACAAGGTAGACAAACGAGACCTGATGCCCAGGGTTTTCTCGGCGACAAAGCCTTGAAAAAGCAAAACTTTACATTTCGTTGATGTGGAGGAAGTAAGAATTACAGCTACATCAAGTCATTTTTTCTGGTTTTGAGTGGCATAGTGGAATAAAATCCCCAGGTTTGGGAGGGGGTAGGTTTCATAATGTCAGCTATCATTATGTTGGCAACAGTACCAGGAAACAACAGTATATTCAACTCAGGCTAAACCTCATCCACAGTGAACAATGATTCATTGTAATGTAAGGACGTCTTTGTTGTTGACAGTTGACACAGATTTCTCCACAGTGTTATTACCCTTTTCAGTGTTGCTTTTAAGAACAAAAAAGAAGCAACAGCTCCCCCATGTGATGATACATGTGCAACAGATTGCAGCTGCATTTTAATCTTTATTAGTTTGACTGAATTGTAGGCTGCAATAATAAAAGAACAGGATTTTTGACAGTGATTCTATGTTGCACATCATCTGCCAGTGCAGGTTAAACCGTATCAGTGTTGAATAGATGCCTTCACAAACGATCAGGACCTGATGACACTGGTCTGTATGTACTGTGGTAAATTTTAGAGAATTAAAATGAAATGCTAATCTTCAAATAATGCTGTGCATGTTCATCTTTCTGCTGTTGCTTTTTGTATTCCTTTATTCCCTTTGCCTTGAGGGGCTGGCAGTGGTTTATGATTATGACTGTTTATTGCATTGTGCTAGATAATCTTATACAGTACAGTACTCAAACCCCAGTGTCACTTTGCAGGCACACACACACACACACACAGACACACACACACCCTCCATATCGTGATGAGTTTGAACAGCTTTATGTCAAACACTGCAGATGAAAAACAGCCCCTTTTTACTTACTCCATATCTGATATGGATAGTTTAAATAAATTATCTGCAGCACTGCGTTAATCAAGACTCTGCCAATAGAAATAAGCTTTTCCAATGCAGGCAACTTGAAATATTAATCAGCGTGAGCCAGACAGTTTAGTTTATTCATGTTGTAGGTCTGCTTTAAACCTAAAGTAAAGTGAAAGCTTAGTTTTTACCCCATTTTCAGTCATGCCTTTCTGCACCAGAGCTGCAACCTTAACAGATTCACGTCTTTCTCTTTAGCATCAGATAGGCCAGTCACTAATTTAACAACTTTCTCCCAAAGCTAATTACACACTAATCTTTGTTCCACTGTAAGCCAATTTGAGTGTGACTTTATGCACCCACCGCCTGAATTCCTCTTTTAATGTGTGCACCCACATTATCTATAATCAGGTCGTCTGATCAGCAGTCTTCTTGTTATTCCTATTGTAATGTGACCCAGGGTGATGTTACTTTCAGGTTTAATGATAGTAGTAGGTGGAGGGAACTATCTGATGATCAGAGAACACCCAAACACATCCCACAAGTTCCTTCAAAAGTATGTTAAAAACATGTTTCATCATTTATGAATCTGCTAATGCACTTTCCCATTAGAGTTTGTTTCAGGCAAGACCAAAGAATGTGAATGTTGGACGTTCAATCACTTGGTGGTCAGAAACATGGCTCAAAATCATTATTAATGTTGCTGTATAACTCCAGCATGTGAAGCTCCGTGCTAATACGTACTAATAAGTACTCAATATCAATTCAATGGGTGAGAGTATGTTAGTCTTTTGTTTTAAAGTCAGCATACAGTACCCACAATAATCCAGTTGTTCATTCTGGATTTTGACAAAGATACATATAAAATGTAGTTTGACCATTGGCATTGACTTTGGTGCCAGTCTGGGCCAGAGAAACACCTTTAATGTGACTTTAGTTGTGTTAATCCTCAGATACTGACAGGATGTCAGAGCAGTTAGCTCTTCTAACTTGTTAGTTATTGTAGGACTATTGCATTGGTTCTAGCTACTATGTATGCACCTAATAAACTGGATGCTGAACATACTAGATGCAGTTGCTTCATTTGCAATGTGAAGCTTGAAATTCTCAAAATTCTGTATGTTTTTACAGCCTTCCTCTGCACATTGTCTCTGCCTTTCAGGCATGAAGCAGCCTGCAGTCAGCACCACCAACAAGAACTAATGAATTAACATGAGGGTCAATCCAAGCTCAGCTGGCTTGGTCCAAAATAGTATAACACCACTAAATTATACTTCAGCGCCCAATTATGAAGCAGGAAATTGTTTGAGACACTGGATTGTTAATGTATTCATTGAGATTCGATAATAAATGGGGGTCACATTTACAAACTAAACCCGGGATGATTAACTCACTAATTTACAGTTCTACATTAGTGTGTGTTGGCCCTGTTTGGACTGCAACAGTTCTTCAAAAGCTTGGCTACAGTTACGGCATATGTGTACAGTGCATCTCCTTGAAGAGTGGGGTACAACATCACATCACCTAACATCATGTGCAGGTCTATACTGTACATCTTCTTTGTACAATATGAAAACATGTAAGCCACTTTCCAGTACTATTTTCCATCACACTGGTCCAATTCTTGGGTCATCAAACTTAGAAAGTTACCAGCTTAGAATGTTACCACAGAGTTGCACAACTTGCTGTCACTGCAAACTGATGTAAGCTGATGTACTGTAAGTGGTTCACCACTCCACTGAGCATAATACACACACAGAGGCAGAGGAACAGAATTTGGGGAATCACCACAATATAACAAGGCAGGAAACCATAGCAACACCAGGTGTCACAAACATTATTTATAAGGCAATACTCCTGATACAAAAGTCGAGTATTATGTGCATTCATTTTTCCCGTTCATTTAGAGACCCGGTGGGAATCTGAACCTGCACTTTCACACTGTCAACATGTGAAACAAACTAACATGTAGGAGCAGATGAGGACAAGGAGGTGTGTGACTCATTCGTGTTCCCTCTCCTGTTCACCACACACACACACACACACACGGTGGACACAGTGAATGGAGCATGTGAGCGCCTGGTGAGAGGCGATGTCTTGATGACGGTGCTCGAAGGACAGCAGTGACAGACGCTTGCTTGCATCAGGTGTTGGTGGGTGGCTGCTGAACAGATGATGTCAGAGGGAACAATGCTGTACGGTACATGGTGTTGGCTGGATCAGAAAGGTCATTAACATTAGTCATGATTATTCATAGTTGGAGCCCACACATGGAAATATCAGCCGCTGAGTCATGTTAAGTTTCACGCTGGCTCCGAGTCAGCATGGAGGCTGGACATATGCAAGTGGCCTGGAGATTTTGTCAAGTTATATAGTTAAAAAGTGGAAGAAGCAAAAGAAGGTTTCAGAATGTACAGCATAAATTCTCCACGTTATAACCTGTATTATACACTATGACTACTGTGGAATATTGTGTGTTAATATTGTGGGTGATTAGTGTTAGTCCATGGGGACTCTCCTAGTTTCTGATCTGATATGCACGTGACAGAAAGTTTTTTATGGGTTGATAACAGTGTGTGTACAACTGTACATTTGAAATATGTAGTAACTTAAAAATAAGTGACTTAATTTAAATGCAAAAGAACCATTTTGATCATTTCAAGCTGCACTCATTTATTTTTGACTTGGCAGTGCAAGATGTAAACGTGTAACAGCCCAACATTCAGTTTCTTTTTACTTTGCTTTGGTCTCCACCAATTCAACCTGAATTTCCCTTGTGATATTAATGAGTTCTTCTTATCTTATCTTATCTTATCTTATCTTATCTTATCTTATCTTATCTTATCTTATCTTATCTTATCTTATCTTATCTTATCTTATCTTATCTTATCTTATCCCTTCCCTTTGTTTGCTTTGGCATTCCTACTTGCCTGTTACCAACCACTAGCAGTCTGCTGGCCTCATCTCAGCAAATAGTTTGAACAGCTCCTTGGTTTCTTTGAGTTGTCAGATAGGTGCAAAGTGACTGTTTTCTCACATCTAACAACAGGACATTAGACTTAAATCGTAAAAATATTCCCAAAGTCACATTTATACGTGTTTAGCACCTGTTACACATGATCTGACGCACAGGCTGAGTAGAAAGCTGGACTGAACACGTGTTTCTTAATAAACACAGCTGACACGTTTGTGGTGTAGACACGACATCAGTTAATGTGGGTTCATTAAATGTCATCATTTGAAGCTCTGATAATATAAAAAAATATTGATAAACATGCAGCAGCATTAAGTAACATACAGTTGGATTATTCATGTTATAGGTGGCCACAAAAAACGATTAATTGATGATCATAGCATGAAGATCAGTTTCTTGCTTTAACATAGAGCCTTTTAGCATAAACACGTTTACTTTCCCACCATCTTTAAGGCTGATCACTTTAAAATCCACAAGCAGCACCATGACAATATAACACACCTACAGAATCCCCTATTGTAAGCTGAAAATCACAGAGTAATCACACCTCTGCCTATTTTAAGAGTTGCTAGAACATAAGTGAGAATGTACAGTGAAAAGTAAGAGTTAACTCTTAAACCTGCTTCATTATCCGCAGGTCACTGACACCATTTATAACTATATCTATTATTCAGAAAGGTATGAAATTGATAATAAATGAGAATTTAACAGAGATTCAAGGTGTAAAAGCAGGCGTGCATAGATAGGTGAATTACAGTCATAGTAGTGAGTCACTGTGCTGGCTGGTAGTGGGTCAGGTTGACGTATTTCTCCCACCCAGCTCACTACTCATGAATACCCTTCAAGATCTAGCCCAGCTGGGATTATTTTTACAGTGGCAAGAAAAATATGTGAGTAATAAAATGAGATCTGATCGTCATCTAAGTCGAGAGTACTAACAAATACTATGTGTCTAAACAAATAGCAAATAAATTCTGATCCTTCATGTCTTTATTGAGAACAATCATAAAAACCTCACTGCCATGCCTCACCATGAGAGGCTTTCAGGTGATCTACAATCAAGAATTGTTGATTTACATGAAGCTGGAAAGGGTTACAAAGTGATGTCAAAGACTTTTTAACCAGTCTACAGTTAGACAAACAATGTTCAAATGGAAACACTTTGGGACTGTGGCTACTCTACCAAGAAGTAGGTGGCCAGTTAAAATGACCCCAATAGTACAATTGACAGCCAAATATTTTAATGCATCATTGGAACTGGTTAACATCTGTGTTTATTAGTCTACCGAAGGTGAAACATTGAACAAGCAGGGTGTCTATGGCAGGACATCAAGAAGGAAGCCGCTGCTCACTAAAAAAACATTGCAGCACACCTGAACTTTGCCAAAGAGCACATTGACACTGACACTGTGGACTGATTAAACTATATTGAACTATTTAGAAAGAACACACAGCACTATATCTGGAGTAAAAAGGTCACTTTATATCATCATAAAAAAATCATCCCAATCGTATAGTATGGTGGAGGAAACATCATGATTTGGGCCTGCTTTGCTGCATCAGGGCCTGGCCAGCTTGCAGTGACTGGGGGGATTACTCATGGACACGTAGAGTGTCGAGGGGTATTCTTACCTCAAGTAAGTGTCAAATAGCATCTACTTTGCAAATTTAGAGATGAATTACAGGGAAAATCATTCACAGCCATTCAAGCCTTTTGAAAAGAAATATGCAGGACTGGTTATTTGGATGTGATTTAGATATACTTTACATTTAATGCAGTTACAGTGTGACTATGTGGGGAAAGTACTTTAAAGTACTTAAAGACTTTTACATGAGTAAAGTAAAAAAGTAAAAACATAACCCTAACGTGTGGGAGAGCAGACACCAGCTTTTACAAACTGATCATATACTCTATTTGTATGTAAAACTAGGTTATAGGAAGCCATTGCTATTAGGTAAATGTAGTTATGTACATCTAACACATTTCCCCCTAAAATTCAGTGAATTAGAAGTATAAAGAATATTTTTACATTTTTGTCTGTATTGTAAACAATAGTATAATATAAACCAGCACCCGACTGACTGACTCACAGCTATAACTACTTAAACACAGCCCCAATGAAAGATTTTCTATGCAAATGAGACTTAAACTCTGATCTTCATACAAGAAGTCTGGAAATGCTGGCTTACACCTAAAAAAAACCACAATCCAGTATTAGGGAAGATTATTTAGCAATTAACCAGCGGTTGCCATCTGGCTTCAGTGCACACTGCAGCCTGCATTCAAGCTGCTGTGTTCTGACTGCATTTGCAGCTTGATGTGTTTACAGGTTCTGTTTACAACAATGACTTTAATTTAATACATGAGCAAATGAGTTTTCTAGTGAAATGGACCATCGTGCTCATTAGTGCATCTCAGAGTCAATATTTCCCTGTAATTACACTGCACATTAAAGTATAAGAGTCCTGGACGTTTTTTTTCTGTCAGCACAACATTGAACCAGGTGGGATTTGACTTGAGGTTTTTGATGCGTGTGTGGGAGCAGATCTCCAGAGCTTCATGTCATTCAATAACCAGTTCATGTTCAAAACTAAAATCTTAAACAAAAGCAATTTTTAGGATGCTGATGGAGAAATTATTTTTTCAGGTTGTCCATCTGTCCCATTCTTGGGAACACAATATATAATATAATAGGGTCCATGTTGATTGACTTTCCTAAAAACTGGCTCAAGGATGAACTGATTAGATTCTGGTGATCCAAGGTCAAGCTCACTGTGACCTCACATCTGTCCCATTTTGTCGACACAGTATCTCAGGAACATCTAAAGTGACATTTACACTAATAGAGGGTTAAAGACTAAAGCACATGTACTTTTGACTGGACCTGCTATTTTCACATGAATTCAACATCAGTAACATAGACGTTACTGACGTTTGACTGCAATGTGTCATAAAGCACACAGGAGAGTCAAACTGTTTTTTACTCATGTAACTAAAAGTTTTCTGGCTCTGAAACGCAACATGTCACACTAGACATCATCATAACAACAACACACCCACTGTGTCTGAATCATGGTGGCAGCGTCATGCTGTGGTGATGAAGCCCTTGAAAGCTAGTGAAGTTAGCAGGTAAAAAGAATGCAGCAAAAGCTCACAGAGCTGATGATGATAGAAGGATCCAAGGCTAGAGTGACTAGTGGCTAGTGAAGAATGGCTAAAATACATGAGTTACAATGTCCTGGAGGGGTCCAGTCCAGATCTCAACTCAATTGAAAATGTGCACTTGAGAAAATTGAAAGAGCTTCACCTCTTGTGTCTAGATGCAAGAACGGAAATCTATAGAGACCTATGAAGCCTCGAAAATGATTCAGAGACGGTTGATAGACTATATGGTGTTTTATTCTTTATTTCTAGTATTCGATCCCTTTGTAGACATAAAATCCAAACATTTTAAAAGGGATGAATTGGATTTCTATATCCAGTGGAGTCAACCTCTTGCATATTACAACTGCTGGACTAAATGTTGAGAATCGCACTAAAAGGAAGTAGTTCTACAAGGACGTGCAAGGACTTCATGCAAGTCCGTGAAACACAAACAAATAATCTCATCAACTACTAATCATCTCTATCGACTGGACCACTCCTAATCTCACACTTTCCAGGCCACAGACTACACTTAACATTTCATTCCTCTCCTTCGTCTATCACTTGTCCTGCTCCCTTGTGACCTAGTGTTCCATTTTCCCTCCAGTCTCTTTCTCACCACTCACCTCTACATTTGTGCATCATCCAGCTCCTCCTGTTTTCCAGAATGACTGTGCAGATTTTTTGGTCTCTCGTTTATATGCAAAGTTGTGCTCTCAGACAGAGAAGTGGAATGCGGGGATGGAGTAGGGCGCTGAAATGACAAAAGTAGTGCTGCCACCAGGAGCACGACAGACATCTGTTCTCTTTGACAGTTTTTGGCAGCGTTTGTCTGGAGGCATGGTGTCTTTTTGGATTCTCTATGTGCACTAAATGTGCCGCTCCATGAAGTTACATGGTTGAAATGATGCAGCAGTTTTAAACAAATAGTCTGTCTTTGTGTGTGTGTGTGTGTGTGTGTGTGTGTGTGTAGAGGCTGATAAATTCATAAAGACATTGCCATTAATTAAATCATAAAGCAAGAATGGCTGCCAGATTTTTGTGAATCTTTTATCTAGTTCACAATATGCTATTGTGTCTTTCACCCACTGAAGTCTGAGTTTTTCAGCACTGGGCTCAAAACATATGGCTAAGGGTGCCTGGTTCACTTCTCCATCTTGGGTAGTTTTTATTTGTCCCTAGAAAAATCTAAAGTTTGACACATGGTGTGTCTGAATTTCTGTAACAGTAAAAGCCCATGTTGGATTTATTGCTGATCTACTGTACTAGGTACAGATTGATGTACCAGCCCAACATCCTGCTGCCACGTCATTACAGGTAAGTCCAGTTCCTTCTTCCAGCTTAATGTTTTCTAAAAAGGAGGATGCTGCCATGTGAATTCAATCATATAAACAATACACAGCTTCCCTTTGAAATGGGTTTAGATTTATGCAATCTTCTATCCAGTGACTTTATTGAGCTTAAAGGGAAATGAATGATACTTCTTGACGAAACGTCAAACAAGTAAAGAAATTGAATTGAGGAATGTCAAATTCAACCTGTAACTGATGAAAAGGCATTAAACTTCCCTGGTAACATCTTTCACAGAGACCACACTCTTTCAGGTGAACAGCTGGAATGCTGAGTCAATGAGAGAGGGAGGGAATAGTGCTTTTGCCTTGTTGGCAGTTAAAATAGACCAATCAATCTTTCTCAGATCATCAACTGTACTGGTAATCCCACCAACCTGCAGTTCCCCTTAGATTAAAGCAGCTCTCCAATTGTATTGCCACCTTTATTTTCAGTGTTTAACTTTGCATATCAGGACTTTTAAACAGCAGAGAATAATAAAATAATAAAATACTCAGTTCATGTCCTTTTTTGATTTAATGTACAAACGTGCAAGTACTCCAAGAAAACTATATATAATTTAATGTAATGTTGTAACAAATTGTCTAGTATAGTCTGTGTGGTTTTTCAGTATGAACGTAGGAAGCTCAGACAATGACACATCTTTCGGTACTGATTACCTGATTCTTCAGCATCACCTCACATGTTCTGACAGGTAAGAACTGAGTGTCTTAAAACAGAGAAAAGAGAACTGAGAACTGTACGGCACCAGCAAACATGTGTTTGAGGTAAGGGTAGCTGCAGGTAACAGCAGGTTAATTTCAGAAGAAGGGAAGGGCCAGTGGTTAGTGCTATTTCCTCTGGCATTAATGCCTCCTAATGTTCTGTTTGACAATATAACAACATGCTGCTCAGGTTGGCAACAACTAGAGTCTCCAACCTGCTGTTAATTTGCATGGTGTGAGGTAACCTGATGTGGAATGAAGACTTGACACACCTATGGTCATTTGCGTTTCAAGCTTCTCCTCTGTCTATTTTATCAGTGTTAGAAAAACAGTACAGAGTCATCGTTTTACATTTGTCTCTCATGAAACCGTATAACTTAAAGTGACTCTTGTGAAGCATGCCTTAGCCTTTTTGTGAGATAGTGCACCTGACTTTTGTCTTAGGGAGTCAGATAGGATGTTCTGGCATAGAATTCACCTCGAGACAGGAACCAACTGCAATGTCACACTGACATTTGTTACTTCCCTCCTATCATAAAAGAAGCTGTATATGTTAGATGCTTTGAGTGTGCCTCTGTCAGCTGCTGTGCTGAGAAGTGCATGCTCTCTTGCACAAGAGAAAATAAACTACTGCCTTTTTGAATCTCATCGGTGGTCCTGAGAAGTGTACTCCTAGAAATTTTTGTATCAATCATCAAATCAATCAAAGTTCCTACAAAGTTTGTGCAAGTCTCTGGTAGTAACTCAGGTCTTTCAATTCAGTTCAATTTAATTCAATTTAATTAAATTTAATTCCATTCATATAGCACCAAATCACAACAGAAGCCATCTCAAGGCACTTTACAGTGTAAGGTTTAAGACCGTAAAGAGTAAAAAATGTATGGAAAGCCCAACAATCCCATTTGAGCAAGCTTTAGGCAACAGTAGAGATGAAAAACTCCCTTTAGAGGAAGAAACCTCCAGCAAAACCAGGCTCATGGTGGGCGGCCATCGGTCTCGACCGGTTGGGGTGAGTGAAAAGAGAAGAGAGAAAAGAACAGCAGGCAACAAAAAACTACAACAAGCAGCAAAAACATTGAGCAGGTCAACTGGATTCTGGAGATGTACAGCTCCAGGCTGAGGATACCTGCAGAAAAGTACAAAGAGAGGGAGACAGAGAGGAGGAAGCACAATTACGAGACTTTCTGACATGCAACCATGAATATTGCTACTGCATAAGGTTTAGTGGATTGATCTTAATTGCTGTTATTACAATGACAGACTTGAATCTATCTTTAATTCTGATTGTTCAGTTTATCTTTCTATTTATTTTCAAGTCACTGTAAGAATTTCTACTGGGTTACATTTACCGTTTTTGTCTCAGCTGCAAAGCTGAGGCACATGGCAGAAGACAATCTGGCGACTAGACAACTAAACAAATGTTACAGGCTAGCAAACAAGGGGAACCCAGATGTGGAAGCAGGAGAAGACACACTATAAGTCAAGTGCAAGAATGTTTATTACCAAAAAAACATATCAGAGATCTAATTTACCACCATGGTGAACAAGAGCTGGTGGTTGGTGAGAGGACAAACAGGGGAGAGGATCAGACGAAACACAAAATGGAATGAATACAAGATTACTGTAAATACGCTGATCACCTGTGTGAGGTGAAACAGCTGAGGCAGGAACCAGGAAGAGAAACACACCAGTAAGAACACAATGAAAGATGCTGCCCCAGCTGGTCCGGGGAGGAAGTGTAACAATAAAGAGAGATAAATAGCCCATAACACAGGTGAAAAAAAACACAGAGGTCAGACACCAGACCATGATATTACGGATGGCAATGCTGTCACTGACGTCTTTGAAGCCAGTTAGCAAAGTCACGGCCATGCTTGTGTCTGCTGCAGCACTTGCATGTTTTGAGGCTCAGCACAATTTCAATTTAGTTTATTTATATGGTGCCGAACCACATCGAAAAACATCTCAAGGCATAGTACATCATAACGACAAGACTTTAAAAGAGAAAAATTAAGAGAATAACCCAACAATTCTGTCCTGATACTGGGGAGGAGAACTCTGTTTGATGGGAGAAGAATGCAACAGAAAAGGTGGATGGTGGGAGGCCATCTGCCACAGCTGGTTGGAGTGAATAAAATGCAGAGAGAGAAAAACGAGCAAACAATAGTGTAACAGCTGGGCACATCCCAGGGAAACAGCTGGTAGTTGCAACTTGAATGAGGCTGATGACATGAATGGAATACAAACATGAGCACAAGTTGGAGGCATCAGTCCTACACACAGATATTACATTAGCAAAGCTGCAGAATGAGAGAGACCTGCAGAATGTCATCCACTAAACTTCCTGACTGGAAATGACAATTGTCAGTACTGATAATAGTTCAATGGTCCTCGTAGAGTGGAAGAGTGATATGATGATTAACAGTAGTCTCACGTTGATGACATCATTAAAGTACATCTAACAAAGTCCATTGTTTGATGATACTGTTATCAAGAGTTATGTGAAGTAGTAGAGCCATCAATGCAATAGAATTGGAAAATGTGAACCTGTCCCTCTGTGTGAAATGACCAGGCTAACTGTTTCACTTGCCTCTTCTTTTACAGTTACACAACCACTACAGGCCATTGTTCAGCCCTCTTCTCATCTCAGCACTATGTGCCAGACAAATTTGGTTGCAATCTGGCTGCCCAGATGTGTCCCTGCTCTGGGGAACAGAGAGCGCCGGCCTGATATTGGTAGGGAAAATTGATATAACTAGAAATTGAAAGGTGTGTCCGAAATGTCTTCTCCACAACATGCTATCCTTTCAAACCTTCCTACATACTGACGGTGGATTAAATTAAATTCAGGCGGTTGCTCCATAGACATGATTTTTGACTTCTGACTGGGTCTTATGAACACATCTTCCTGTGGTGGCTGCAGAAATCCTGCTTATACATCTCTATTCAGATCGAGGTGCAGGACAAAGCATGTTTCTGCTTCAGTAAAGCCTTCTCTTCAAAGTTAGAGATCAAATATCTCCAATAAAACTTACAGGAATGCCAGCAGATGTTAAAGAAGCCATGTTGGTGAATGAAACTTTCTTTGTTCCTCCTGTAAGTGCTAACAATATAAGGTTCAGTGTGGGTAGCCTGTGGACCTTCTGGAAAGCTGGAGTGGCTCTTCCAACAAAATGGCTCTCCATGCTTAGATTGCATTGCTCTCCAGTGTCAGATTATTATTTTAAAATAAGACAATCTGCCATCACTGCAGTATTTGTAGTATTTACGTAAGTACTCCATCATGACATGAATTAGGGTCACTGGGGAAAACCCTTTGCTCTGTCACTATGTACATGAGAGGCTGTGGGGCATTAACTAACTGTTAGTCTAAACACAGAACTATGACAACCAGTATTAGTCATCAATGCTGTGTAACCTGTGGACTTATTAGAGACAATTGGCTGGGCCATTTGGCTGCACTTGTATGAAACTACATAAAAATCAAACCTTAAATTGCAGCAGTTGTTGTAACTGTGTTTATTTTGCTGCCAATTACCTGCCATCATATGACCACATGTCATGGTGTTTCCATGGTGAGGTACTACCAGCATGCTGTAAGTAAGTTTTTCCTTCCTTCTTTCTGCTTCCCTTAGAGATCTGCACCCGTCAGTCTGCTACCTTCAAACTATTCCTCCCCTCATATCGCCTTGGAAATTTCTCTGCAGTCTCCTGTTTGTCGCTTTCATCCGTCACATTGTCACGAACGGCAGACATAAAGGTGTCCCAGTGACTCAGCAGGCCGTGGCAAGTACACTGCCACATAAGTGTGGGAGCCCTGAATCAAGACTCTCCGACCTCAGTTACAGTACATGTTATTCCCTGTTCTTTCTAAAGAAACTCTACTGAACAAACAGAAACAACAGCTTAAAGAGAAAGACTTTTCAAATGTATAAATGTAAACTTATAGCTGAACTACATTATTTTTTCAGAAGTGATCAAACAAACACCACTTTTAATAGTTGATGAATCTGAAACTAGGCATGTACCAGAACTGAACCCAGAAGTTGCTCCGAAATCATTGCATATCCTGACGACTGATCTCAAACTGCTACTGCGACACAGGCAAAGTGAAACGCTGAGCTGAGGCGTCACACTGAGGTGTGTGAAAGCTGAACGCCTCTTTAAGCTGAAAACCGGAGTTAAAATGAGCTCTTTGCAGGAGCTGAGTTATACTTAGACATTTGGAAGGATTTTCCTCACCCACAATCCTCCTTTAAATGGGAAGAACATTAGCCTCGCGTTTAACCAAAACCAACACGGACCAGAAATAGGGCCTTGACTTGGCAGCAGAAAACCACAGTGACATTACTGCAGACAACATGACTTCTTAAATGACGAGTTTATGCAAATCACAATTGTGTGTGTATGTGTGTGTGTGTTCCTTTTTTATTCTTTCTAAATAGAATATTAAAAGAAGACTTACTGAGTTATTTCATTAAATAATCTGTTGTCTTTGGATTCACTTACTTGTCTGCCCTATAGTGTATTACACCTTTCTCTCTCCGTAACCCACAACTAGTATTGTTGCTGTTGTCAATGTTCAAATTGAAAAGGAAAAATGATTTTCTCTATCAGGCTGTGTCAAATGCAGCAGTACGAAGAACTGGCAAACTGACAAACATGACAAACATGTTTGTTTACCATTAAGTGAGGGCAGTGAGAATAAATGGATGTGCAAACAGAAAGTACACTAAGCAAACACCCTGAATAATTAATTACAGGACATGTTATGCACCAATTTTGTAACAAACTGTTTCAAAGAATAGTTGATATATTTTATATTATTATACTTAAAGATTTAACAGGTTAGTGCTGTTTGAACTTGTTTGCTGATTTAATCTGCTTGTACCCCATGTACCTAACACTTATACCCCATGTAACTGAAGCCACTCTTCCCAGAACACTTTACTTTATAGTTCTTCTCCTTGGCTTAGATATTTACTCGTTAGTCGCTTTGAATAAAAGCATCTTCCAAACAACTAAATATAAATGCAAATGAGTTATTTATTCAGTTATACAAGTGGGCATGGAATTATGGATTCATTTGCCTCAACATCAAGCTGCTTGCATCCTTTTTGTTGCATGTTTTGTTGCCTTGTCTTACTTTGTCTAACAATAACATACCCTAAACTGAACTTTAAAGGTAGTAGAAGTACACAATCACAGTACTCAAGTAAGTGCAAGTACTTTTATTCAGGTAAAAGGCATACTCCACTACAAATAGAAGTACTACTTTTACTTTTTTATTCAAGTTGCAGTACTAATTGTACACTTAAAACTGTACTCACAACAACTAATGCTCTGTTATAGCAACTTAGTGTGAAAGAAAAACAGCAGTAAGGGGTGAAACTGATTAATTATGTACTACCATGTGGTTAATACATAATAGTACATACGCTTTTGACTATAGTAAGACATGTGGTAAATTTAACTAGTGACTGAAGCTGTCAAATCTACGTATTGAAGTAAAAAGTACAGTATTTCTAATTGAATTGTAGTGGAGTAAAAGCCCAGCTGAGCTCTAACAAGAACCACACACCAGTAGACGTACCTTAAAAAAAGCACTGTACTTATTACACTAATTGTATAAATGTATACAGTTACTACTACCCCTGCTATCTTGATCTGACTTGTGTTTATGTTTGAGAGGTTACTTCTAAGTTAAGTTTTCCTGTCACTTTGCCAGCTGTAGCTCCTGCTTTGCTGCTCTCCAAATTTCCCACTTGACTACAGATGGCAGGGCTGCATTTAATATAGCTCAATAATACCAGTCAATCATAATAACCTTTTAAGACATGAAAATAGCACAGGTTCAGGATCAGGAGCTTTCTCACCTCTCTGTCTCTATGCCAATGCCAAGACGTGACATGCTAAGCCAGACATGATGCCAAGTGAAGTTATTCAAATTCTGTTAAACATGTTACTGGCGTCTGCACAATAGTACAGACACAAACCCACACATGCTCTGTGTGACTCTGTGACATTACCACAAACAAACAAGCCTGTTTGCATTTGGTACTGTTGCTTTTTTTGGAACCAGAGCATGTGGTTTAAAATAGTCTTTCTTAATTGTTAAATATTAACACTTGTTATTCATAGTAATATATGTGCAAAATATATGTAATAATTGCTGAATTATTTATTAATTATTAATCTTTAAAAAGCATCCTTTCCATTGAAAAAAACTTTGTTTAGTGCACTTTTGCACATTTCTATGAAAAATTAATTTACTGGGGGGTTTTCAGGGATCTATCTTTGGTCCTTTCTCTTTATTATGTGCATTTATCCCTTTTTTATTGTGATGTACTTTCAGGCGCTGTTTTTTTATAAATCACATTTAAGTCTTTGAGTATGGCTGTAGCTTGAGTATCACCTAGGTTTTTAACTCAAATTACAACAAAATGTCCTACCATTCTCACCTTATTACTTCTGAATGTTCAGCATCAGCAGATGATCAATCGTGTGAAATATTGTACACATTTGTAACAACAACAACAAAAAAACAAGTTCTGCATGCTTCTTTCATATGTTGTTGTGCTTGTGTATTGACCTGGATATTGTTTGTACATCACTCTAATTGATGGCAGTCTGAAGGGGAGGAGGCATGGCCTGGGCTGCAAGCCAGCTGGACCTTCAGCTCTGCTGGCTTTTGGGAGAAAGATTGGATGAAGAAGAGACAGCGTGTGTGTGTGTGTGAGAGAGAGAGGGGGGGAGTGTGGGGGGCAGCAGACAACCATGACTTATCTTCTCCACCCCAGTTCCTAGTCTATCTCAGTCATGAACACATCAGATGTGATGTGTGTATTCATAAGCAGTGGCCAAATGCAGCCTGAGCTATGGTGGAGCTGTTCAGTTTGATTCCAGTACCATAATAAAGTGTTAAGTTGTGAAGTGTTGTGGGAAGTTCTGTTCCCCAAGGCTGAGGTTGACGGTTGCAGGTGCAGGTTATGGCTTTAGATGGTACAGTCATTACTGCATCTATTGTAACCATTTATGTTTACAGCCATTACCATCATTGTACTACATAAGGGTAGACAATCAGGATCTCAGCATAGTAAAGTAATGGACACTGGGTATAATAGTCTTTGGATCTGGCCTAACTGGTAGAGATGGCTATATTCTGATGGGTATATGTGGACACACAAATGCAAAAAGAAAATTTATAAAGTCTAGTATGCACTAGGTCAGGTACTCCTCCTGTAGGTGTAAGATGAATCAATATGTAACTCTCCATTTCAAGCCATTAAACCAATAACATATGTGGATGAGATATGGTCCCATTCACATGTCAGGTGGAGAATGTTGAACCCAACTATTGACCTAAGACTCAGTCAAGACACCAGTAGGTAATGAATACTTCAAAAACAATAAGGGGGGAAATATATTGCAGGAGATTGGCTGGTAGGAAGGAAGAGGTCATAGTTCACATAGCCTTCACTGAAGATCAAGAGAATGGGATTGGGTATTAAAAATAAAAAATGTGTGTATGTTTCACTGAAATACAACCCTATACCCTCATAGCAAATCATACTAAACTCTGTCTGGTTATAAATATTAGACACAGTTCTACATCAAGTATTCTACTGTGACAGCATCTCAAATGTACATCAATTCCATGACACAGTTCAGTGACTGTGATCTTAATGACGACTGGATATTCAGTTAGTTGCTTGTGTGTTTTTTTTGTCTTCACAGTGTAGTTTTTATCCTGAATCCTGATTCGGCTGAAACTCTTCCACATCTTTGAAACACCTTGGGTGCACTTCAACTTCTAGTGATGATTTAAGTGAGTTACTTATGGATACTTATCTAATCACTGGTTTCTAAGTATTTTTAATAAATTAGCAAAGATTTCAAACAAACTTCTTTCACATTGACATTATGGGGTATTTTTGTTTGGATGCACTGTAGGTTTATGTGGACCGGCTGAATATGAATCAGAAAGAATAAGTCACTGCCACCTCAGCACTATCATTCTAGTGAGATTACATGCTCTCAGGACAAACCTGCAGCTGTTGCTTTTAGCATGACAGTTTCAATCCTTCACAGTGAGTCAGTTTTTTTCCACTGTGTGCTGGTTTTGAAACTCTGGTGTCAGAAACAAAAACAGAACATTATTATTATTATAAATATTTAATTTTATTATAATTTTTTGTTGATGGAAAGACAGAATCATCATATCAGAGTAAAATCAAGCCTCTCTCTCTATCTCTCTCTCTCTCTCTCTCTCTCAGTTGTTTCATCATCAGTGCCTGTAAACAGATCCATCCTCTGAGTCAGGCTCTACACAGCATCCTACCACCTGCTGTCAGGCTCTCATTGATCTGACTCTAGCATATTCATTCATATCTTTTTCAATCTTTCCCTGACATTCCATGAATAATTGGTTTGCTTGATTTCATTTAGGATTTACTGTATTGTTATGCTGTAAGTAGAGTCAGCCTCTGCATTTAAGTCACAGTCGCCCTGAGTTTGTCAGGTTCCTACTCTTTAATGCTCCAGGGTGCAGTTCATTCCAGCACTTTCAAAAGGTTTTGTGCTTGGTGAAAAAGAAAACGCTGTACTCTAGAAAATGTTGTGCTGTGGCTTTTCTTTTGTCACCAGTAAACCACAGTCCTGTTGACCAGTATCAATAAACATGTCTGACAGGATTACAATAAATTGTGTAATTTATTTGTTGTCTGCAATAAATGAATTCACCAAGGTTCACAACAAGCAAACAGGTCCAAACAAAGGGGGACAAAACCCAAGCAAGGCCTTTTGAACAGAGAAGCACAGAGACTGACAGAACACAGTGAGGGAGACACTTTGTGAGTAGTGACAAAACTATCTGGTGGTGAGTGAGGAGCTCATATGCTGGGGCAGATTGAGCTGGACGAGGTGCAGATGCCTGGGGAGGAGTCGATGCGCTGGGTGGGAAACAGAACAGAGGAACTATGAGGGAAGGGCAGAAAAAGATGGTGGTGCTGGAAGTTGATACCTACAGCAGAGGCTTGACCATGACTCACAGATGATCAGGTTTAGGGTCATAGGGTTGATTGCTTAAAAACATAACTGCGTTTGCAGTTGGGCTGTATGAACATGTGTTTTTGCAGACAGGGTTGCACTGGGGCACCGCTGAGGCAGCCGAAATGAGGAGCCTCACTGTGCTGGGCTGTCGCCATTTGGAGCCATATTGACAAACTGCTACGAGGGTGGGCATTGATCCCCTCCCCGATCCAGAATGAACGCTCTCAGGCACATGATAAAGCCCTTTCTACATCAACCATTTCCCGCAGCAGGTCACACTAACGTGTAGCAGGCAAGGGAAAATGGCGTATTAGCGTACTGGCGATCTGGTCTGACCGACTCTTTGAGAATGGGACACATTAGATGGGACCACATTCCTGGACTGACTTCTGATACTTTCTGTAATAATACAAAGGATGTGCTGTTACTTTCAGATTCCTTGGAGTTCCCTCGACAGTAACACTTCTCACATAGCACTGCAAAGGGAATGCACCCACAATCCTCAAGGTTGGTGCTGCTCCTGGCCACATGGTGTAATGTCCTTGGATAAAAGTCCCACAGTAGTAGTGCCCAACACCAATTTCCCATGGGGATCAATACAGTAAGTTTATATGAAAGAGTCATATAAAGCTGTAAAGGTTGAACAATCAGTTTCACAGAATGCAGCTGGGTAACCAGGACATGTTTCAGTCACATTTGCTCACTGAAAATTTGCATTATTTGATACCATATGTGCAACAATAGGTGTACAGTAAAGACAAATGAATGCACCTTGCCATTTTTTTTGGAGGGGACTGTATGCGACTGGCCATTACTGGGCCTTTAACACTGTAACAGTAGGAGTAGTGTTTGACATTTTGACATGTGGCTATAAGAGAAGCATGTGTGTAAATGTGTTAATACAGTAATAAATGAACTTTACATTGTCAGAACATCAAAACATGCATATGTACCATTAAAATTGTATTAAGTGACACATCTTGTAAGTGTTTTAGAGGCTTTCTTGAGGCAGTGGTGTACTGGCAATGATGCCTCTCATTCATCATACTGTATATTCTTTATTTGGTGGAATTTTTCAAAAGTCTGCTTTGTGGAGTTTGTTTGCTCTGTAATAATTAATTTCAATATTATTTCAATATATTAACTAATTATTTTCACTATTAAATGATTTGTGTAGTGTAAAAACATCAGAAAATAGTAGTTGACACATTTCGTTCTTGTTTAGGAGGAGGACACTGAATACTATATTAATACTTATGCAATTTTCCTTGAAACCCCCACTTTTAATCAGAATTGCTGATTAGTTTTCTGTCAGTCGAGTAGTGAGTGAATTAGTCCTTTCAAACAAACATGTTCAAAACCCAGGGATGAACAAAACCTAATTGGAAATGGGTTTGTTGCTGTATATCGCAGACCACGATGAAAGCTTACATGTGAATAGATTATTTGCACTTCACACAGCTCTTTTAAAGCACTAATACACCACATGTACTCTCTTCACTGCACTGGCTGAAATGGCTGTTGAAAAGGGCCTTCAGTGGAATCTGCAGCCATGATGTCTCCATCAGAGATGCTGACATGCTGGGACTTGACATGCCACACTCTCCTGTCTGCTGCTGGTACAGTAGATGAGCCAACATGAATAACGGAGGCCTCACAGGCTTTGTGAGATAGAGAAGAGATGGAGATCAAGTTAGCCCCAGGATAGAGAGGCAGACAGCATGACAGAGAGTGAGAGATACCGTACTGCTGTTTGCCTCAAAAAGCTTCTTTATGTAAACATCTCCATCCTTCTTTATGTAATAAAGAGGACACATAGTTTGTATTATTCAATTAAAGATAGTTAGATTGGCCAGCATCAGAGAGGTGTTTTTGTAATAGAACAAACACAATTTAAACACGAGATGTTCATCATGTTGTCAATATGTTTGTGAAGATTCACAGTGATCCAGGACACGGTTATCCCAAAATTGCTGTTAAGTGCTAACGGGACATGCTTTAAGTTTGTGAGATTCATTTCAGGAACTTAAAACTAGCTCAGTTGCCACTGTCAATATGTTTGATGTGAAAGGAATTCAAACCTGTGAGAGGAATCAACATAAAGTATTATTTCAATTCACTAGGTTGATTTTCAAAACATGACATGAATAACCTATGGTCCCTGAATGCATCACAACACTCGATTTCTGTGTGGGTTTCAAAACCATTACACTCCAAAAGCCTTGTATCATGACAGCAGCACAAGAAAGAAATATGTGAGGCAAAATAAGTATTTAAATCTATTTTTTAAACGAAACACTAGAAGTAACAGGTACTGAATGTTGAGTAACTTAACAGTCAGGAGTAGTATCCACAGGCAAACAAGCACATGACTGACTCCAGTAGCATACACAAATAAATCTGGAGAGCCTGGAACACTGTTCTTTCAGTTTCTCGTATGTTTTCGAACAACTTATGGACATAGGTGTCGCATAGATTTGTTAACAAGGTTTTAGAACTGACTAGGTGGAGGTTCAGTTTGGGGTGCATCCTGTACATCCCCTACTGTTTCTAGATCATGTTGAACTCTGGTGGGTCAGTTTGGAACCAGATGTGAATGTGATCATTTCATCTCACAGACATGTGAATGAGAGGAGAATCTTAGTATGACGGCACCTCAAAGCTGCAGTCCTAATCCTCTTGGGAAATATGGCCAGGGTAGGACTCTTACTTGTGTTCATTCCTCAGTGTGGGGTGTCTGGCTCAGCTCAGCTGGTCTAGGACTTTGACAGAACGTCCTGATTATCTGCACGCCTCTGTCATCTTGTGAGAGCCATAGCTATTACAGGAACCCTCCTCCTGAAGGAACAGTGGGGTCCCTAGACCTGGAGGTGGAGAAGAATTGGCTCTGAGTCATGATGGATGCTCTATGAGCAAAGCAGACTGAGTCAGTTGAATTTTAAACTCTCACTGACGGCATCGCAGTATAAATAAGAAGTCTAACCTTGTAAGTATAGCAAAACAGTTTTAGCCAGTGTTCTGTATGTGGTGTGATCAAATCTCTTTAATAACGCTGCAAGGCCCTTGATCACCTCCACGTCACTCAGTCCCAGCTAAAACATGCAGCCACAACACTTGAACAAACGCAGTTAGTCATGTATGTGAGCGGGTTGCGTGCTCTGTGGGAGGCAGTGGTCTGGCACAGGCTGGAGGATTCCTCTCGCCTTCTTGCGCAGCATGAGACTGCAGCTCCTCTACGTCTTCACACGCCAACCCACCTTGAAACGGTTCCCCCCAGTGCTACATTCAGGAGCCCGGTGGAAAAAAAAAAAGGGTGACGATGCATATTCCGTCACGACGCGGGACTTAGAAACTTATAGATTCTGGTTTCTCGCAGTAAATCAGGTGTCACACGCAAGCACCTACAGTCAGTCAACGGGGGAATAGCTTATTACTGCTTATTAAACGAGCAGGAGTTCTTTTCATTGCATTTACACATGATAACCACCTGTTGGTCTTTGCAGTTTGATATTGTCATAGTGGGTATGACACTATTCATAACGTTACGATTCGCATTTTTCTCTCACTTTCATCGACTTGGTACAGCCCAGACAGGCAAAAGGTTTTGCTTTAAGCACCATTAATACAAATGATACAGGCATCTTATTAATTTGATGTTATCATAGTATTGCTGTTGTGTTTTAAAGGTGAAAAAAGCTAATAACGAGCAAGCCAGCTGATGAGAAGCTGGGGAATCCAGAAAATTTACAAACTCCGTGCGTTATCCTAGACTCCGAATGCATCACCCAGCTGGTAACCGACGGCGCACATAACCAATCAGCGGCCGCCCCCTTCTCTCGCCCATCAATGAAACGAGCGCGGAGGCGGGGCCGCGGTTATCTTAAGCCTCGCGCTTGGTTTCGCGGCGTCGTCTGCTCTCGTCCCATTGGCGCAGGTGATCCGATCCAGGATGCGAGAGGACAGCGGAGGAGAGGGGAAGAGAGAGGGGACAGCGCCGATGGCAAAGTGTCCAGGGCTCGGTTAACAAGAGAAACAGGACACCGGCCCGCTTCAGTTTGTCCTGGGCCACTCGGCGATGAGAGGTTCACCGAAAGGGGCACTTTGAGATATGATGAGGTTTATTTCTGGTCGGCAATAGTACTATGATTTGGTATGTGGCCACTTTGATAGCAAGTGTATTCAGCACCCGAGGAACGGCCGCTCAAGGTGAGTCGAAGTGCAGCGAGTGTCTGCGCTCAACTTCCAGCTGCGTGCTGTCACTGAGCCTGCCTGTTGTTCAACTTTCAGTGTGTCTCTCGCGTGGTAGAAATGTCACACTTTTGCCTACGTCACCAACTTCATACGTGTGTCCGTCCCCGCACCTGAGCGGAGCCGGCCGGGCAAACGATGAGGAGCGAGCCGGGGGCCGGTCCGCCGCTGAAACAGTGGCACGGAACAGATGTTCCACAGCCCCGCGGTTCATACTGTTTTAGGAGAGGTTATGTCTGTGGTACATGATGGGATCGGGCCGTGTTTAGTGATTAACGGCACTATCTGAGTTGTGACGTGCTCGGCTTCAGACTCAGTCTGTTCGGGTTCACATATTCCGGTCAAGACGTGCGTGTAGCCGCTCTAACGTTACTGCAGCAGCGGCTTTAACACCGGCTGTGAAGCCAAAATGTGATTAATATGGTGCTCTGGTGTAGATGCCATTAAAATGCTATGAGTGGATTAACCTCTTCCTAGGGAGCTGTTCCTCCTGAAGCCGAGTCATTGCCTGCTTTGTCCGCTAGAGGGAGCGCTGTCTGGGAGAGCACCCTCTTATTGTGCATTTGAAGAGTCCCCAGCATCATGTGGGGCAACAACTTAAATCCAGCGAGTGATGCCTTCATGTGGGCTTCAAGCTGGCAGAATAGACACAGTCTTGCATATACTCCCCGTGTGACATGGTGGCTACATCGTCCTTCTGTGAGGCTCCCCAGCAGCCAGACATCCCAGCTCACCGGTGAAAGAGAAAAGAGACCCTGTCCCTGTGAGGTGGTGGTGTTGATGTCACAAAGCATCTCAAATCTGGGATTTGGTTTTGGTTCAGACAACTGTAACTGGCCAAACCCAAAGGCTCAGTAAGAAAAACCAGCACATGTTCCCATTTGTGAATTTGTGGGCTTTGTGCTTAAGTAAATGACTTTCTGATTCTTGATAATCCATGAATATATATATATATATATATATATCCATGAACTATTGCAGCTCTGATTGTACAGGGTTGATGGCTACAGGGAGATTTAGCAAGTAGTGGCATCACGTCCATCCATCCATCCATTTTCCTAACTGCTTGTCCACTAGTGCTGGAGCTTATCCCAGCTGTCAACAGGCGAGAGGCAGTGGCTTCACACTTTACCCTCAAACACTTTGAATCCCTGCTTGTTTGGCTACCCCTCCCACCCCCTCCCCTCCTTTTTTATACCTTTCATCTTCAACAGAGACGAGAGACGGAAGAAAATTGGGACAGCACCTGTGCTTCAGCATCATTTATCAGATGATGAAGGAAGAAGCACTTGATGACACAAATGTGTTTGCCATCAGTGCGTCTTAAACTTTTGACACTGAAACTGACAGTTTTATGACGATTTGTTTTCGCTGACATCCTCGTGGCATGTGATTGGTCTCAGCTGGCTGCACGGCACAGAGTTATGTAATGTCCTGCATAAAGTGGATACGTCTAAGCATCATCTGCCAAAAGGAGGAGACTTTGGGAGATTTTTTTTTTAAGCGGCTTTTTTCATCTTTTCAATGGTTGGAGCAGCAGGCGACTTGGCAGGAATGAACACTAACTTTTGAATTGTGGAGGATCAGCAACTGTGACTGGACTTGTTTGTGTTTGGTAAAGACTGGTAATGCATACGGTCCACGTCAAATGCTTTAACACACTGAGCTCTCACTGCTCTGCAACATCCAGGCACGTGTGCACAGACACACAAGCTGAGACAGCCAGCAGAAGCTGCACAGGGCAGCATCCCTCTGGCCGAGTGCTGCTGTTACAAGCTGGCAGCTGGCAAATAGCTCGACTTTTGCCAGTGATAACCCTGGGCTCTTGCCAGACTGTCTCTTTGTCTGTCTGTACTGCCGTCCCCTTCCTCCCCTTGTGTCATCCCTACCTCCCTCCCTCCTCTCACTTTTCCCATCTGACTCAGGTTCTTGTCACCCGCCCCTCCTGTTCCTGTTTCTGTTCTCCCGCACCGCCCTGTCGTCTTCCTCTTCCGCACACTCAGATGAACTCGCTTCCCTCCAGGTTTCAAGTAGCCTCTCTCAGCACGGCTGGGTAGCCGAGGGGACGGGAACATGGTGGGTTGTGTTAATGGAGGCTCAGGGCGCGCTCCTCGGCAACCATCTGCTGCCAAATACAAACACACTTGTTACCCCTTCTCATGCATGCACACACACACAAACACACAGACAGACACACACACATCAGCATGCAACCATCCCCTGGGGGAGCAGTGTGTCTTTAACCAGGATGCAAACATATGCCCACTAACAGGCTGTGTGCCCCTGACTAAGTTGAACTAATTATGAGCTGTGAGATAAATGCCACTTGGTTCCTCGATAAATACATGTGCCACAACATGCCAAGAGGTCTGCGGGCAGGTTGGGATGGGGGAGGCAGCGGGGTGTCCAGTACAGTATGTGTGAAGGGGATGTTGTTTGGAGTACATAGAAGATATATACATAGAAGATAGAAGATATACCAAAGGTGCTTTCACATTTAACATGTTTGCTCTGGACTGTTTGTCTGGCCAGTGTGCTTCATTTAGAGGAGTGCTGTGGGAGCACCTTTGTTAATGACTGTAACCTAATATTTTAACCTAAAGTAACTTTTATTTAAGTTTACAAAAATATATATAAAATCACAGTTTGTGGTACCTATCCCTTCATGTGACTGCATGCAGTTTATGTCAAATGTGATGTGTAAATGTTACTACCTTGGGTTTGACCCAGTAAGATCGCTGTTATGTCAGCGGTGTTAAAAAGACACATGTTCAATTTAGTCCAAATAATCAAGTTTTTATTTGTGTTGATAAATGTATTGCCTTTGCAACTCCTGACCACCTGTGCAGGTGAATGATTGGACTCTGAGTGCTTCTGGCTGTAAGGCTGTGTTTACACCAGGACATTTTTGTGCTCTGAAGGATTAGACGCCGATCCCTCAGGATGCATATCATCACGGTTCTGTGTTTGTTTGAGTGATGTGAGATTCACCTGGAACTTAAAGCTCCAGAAAACTTTAGAAAAACTTCTACATTCTTATGATTCATTGATGCTGTCTTCCAGGTCAGAGCATATGTGTATTTTTGGATAAACAATCTGTGTAAATGAAGCTGGCAAAGAGCGCTGATGCCTAATTAATTTTATTCCCAGACACTTAACTGGTTTCCCTGTTTTTTTTCCTTTTGATGATCCTTGTAGTGTGATCACTTAATGAGTGCTCTCCCTGTAAGTGGGTGGCTGTTTGGCAAAAACAAAGCTGCTGACCAAGAAAAGGGAGACTCGTGACTCATTCACAGCGTGGACTCAAATCCTGTGGGTGTTCAGCATTTTTTTGGTGAAGGACTGTGTTTAGTGCTCTGTGTTCTTGTTGTTAGGAACGCTCCAGTCTGGACACTTATTAATGCGATACTAATCACTCCTCTTAATCACAGAGTGAGTCATATTTCTACATATAGATCAGATCAGTCAGAATTTCTTTGAAAGGGACATGTGTGGGTGTGTAGGGGTGTGTTGATTCCCATTGCTATTATCTGTTTCAACTGAAATCAGATTGAGATGGCATACGCAGAGCCCCGTGGCTTCAGATAAATGATTTCCTAATTCCAATGTTCAACTTGCTGGATTGAGGTCATCCATCCTGTTAAAATCAGAGGATGCATCTCAGCTTAAAGCCTCTTTCTTGCACACAGAGAAAATCCTACATTTTTTACTTGGCAGTTGTTGGTTGTTATTTCATAACTTTTTCATGTGTCAATGTCAAGTTGCATAATTTCCACATTAGTTGATATGGAATACCCACAAGTAACCTGTAGCTTTCATTATTATTAATATTTTGTTACCCCGTTAAACCACAACAGCTCTTTAAAAGTTAAGCAAATAGAAAGTGTAATCAGTTTAATTGATTTTACAGCATGTATCTTGCATGTACTCATGTCTCTTGTATGGTTGTGTGGTGTAATCTGCTGTGGATGGCACAGGGGAAGCCTTGACTCCCACTGAGCCTAATGAAAAATAGAACCCCTGTTGCCCAGGGCAAATGGCACACTTTATAAAAGTCACCAACCTTTAGATGTCAATCAGTCTGGTATTTGGGCCAAGGAGGAGAGACTGGCAGCTGCTGTCAGGCTCCCAAGCTCCCAGCAGCCCCCATTTTGGGTCAGTTAACTAGTCTGTGGGGGGTGCTTGGCAAGATGAACCGATGGTAAAGATTGCTGGCACGAGATGCTTCATAAGGAGATTTCGTTGTATAGTCCTGTTATATGAGAACAACCCACAGAGCTTTAGTGTTTTACTAAGATCAGTCAACCCAGAAGCCCCTATGATTCATATTTAAAACAGTTTTATGACAGGAGCTTTTCTATTTCATTTTAAGTGTGATCACAGATAAGAATAACATTTAAAAAGTGAATTCACTGCAGCTGAATTTTACATGCACGTCATGCAGTACCTTGAATTAGCTTTTAACTCCACCAACTGATAAACCAACAGCTGATTTTGCCTCAGGCTTTCAATTAGTGGCAAGTGTTGCATTTGAATTTAGGTTCCTGGGGCTGTCACTTAATTATTTGTAGGATAGGGTGGGGTTGCTTATCTAGGGTTTCCATCCTGTCTGAGGTTCATTATATATCACATTTAGTTATCTGTTATCTAACATAAACACACCGGGAGCAACTTGGGGTTAGGGTCAGGACACACAAACTTGTGGACCAGAGGAGGTGGGAATTGAACCACTGACCCTGCTGTAGTTTAGCATGGATAAAGACACTATCTCTTTAGTTGTGTCTTAGTTTACATAGAGACAAGTGGTGTCTTATATACCAAATTCTGACTCCTTCTAACTCCCTCACAGCTACGCTTCAGATCTGTGAGCGACTAAAATAGATTGCGGTACTTACATGTACAATGATCTCGATAAAGTATTTAAGTTGCAGCATCCCTTAAAGCACAGCACTTCACAAAGACCTTCCTTCTTGACATTTGTTCATGTGGCATTTGTTTGTGCTATTTGAATATAGTGTATCTGTGTCCTTCAGGTGAGTCATCCCAAAGCTGTCTAGTTTCTGTAGTTCTTCTATTGAAGCCAGTGTGCTCATAGTTGGCACTTAATAAAAACTTGTCTTTAAGTTTAAAGCACTGCTGTTCAGTATGTGGATGATCTAGTTCTAGTGAAAGAGAAATACCAGATCAGTCTTTGAATTGGCAGATATACCAGGCACTTGTTGGATTAGGTCTAAAAACACTTTCTGGGACATTACTGATGTTTGTAGTTGTCACTGTTGAGTGTTGAGTACTGACTGTTTCCTAGTGAGAAGTGACCATGGAGAGGAAGCGCTTGAGAGTAGGTACTGGGATTTCATTGAGGATTGCCACAAAAAGGGGTTTGTTGGCCCAGAGATGTGGTCTATGAGACAGTTGCTTGGATGCCCCTATACATTTGACTAAACAGTATGCAAAAGAAAAACACCATGAGAAACACTATTGAGGTTCCAGAGCAAACTTCAATATGAGGAACTGAGGCAGAGTGCTGCTGAGACACAAGTCACAGCCTGTACAACCCTAACTGTGTCTAACCAAGTTTTATTTTAACTTCGCTCTGAATAGCCTTTTTGTGTCTTTAAGTTCTTTTTTTATGCGGTGGAATACATTTTTCCTAGATTATGTCTTTATGTTTTTAGGCTTCATTAGCACATTGTTTTCAGCTGCATGGGGCTTACAGTTGGACATATGGATAGACAGGTGTACAGAGAAGTGCAGTCCCCCCTGGGAAGTGGAAGCTTTATTCCAATCAGTGAGGAAGGAGGGAGTGTGAAAGATGCACTTCTGGAACTATATTACTGTATTACTGTTAATAATACTATTACTAGTTTCTTGTCTGGCCGAAACTCCATGCATTACCCCAGGATTTAGATAAGGTCAGTTTTATTGTATACTGTATATAATTTATATCCACTTCAGTTTTGCTATAATAACATTCTAGTGGAGATGCCTGCAGTGGGCACATCTTGCTGTTCCATAAAAATAGCTGTGGATAAAATAGAATTTGGTTGTACAGTTGACAGAATGACGTCTGCTCTGATGTTACTGTTATGAGAGCCTGCAGCCATCGAGCCATAGGATCACTCATGAGGCTTGGCATAGTCTTCAGGCTTGTAATCTTACTATTCTGAAACAGCAAAAAGCCTTTGAAATAATCCTGACATTGTTTATAGACAGAGGTAATGCATTCTGTGTCCAGTTTGTGTCCTCAGATCAATTCAAACACAGTGCTTAAAGGAAACCTTTCTTGGAGTTGACAGTGTATTCCTAATCTATTTTTTATATACACTGCTCAAATAAACCAAAGGAACACTTTGAAAATACATCAGATTTCAGTAGGGAAAAATCATGCCGGATATTTATACTGATATGGACTAGGTAATGTTTGATGGAAATTAAAACTATCAACCTACAAGGGACTGAATTCAAAGGCATCCTGAAAATCAAAGTGGAAAAACTATGCAGCAGATTAGTCCATTTTACTGAAATTTCATTTCAGCAACTTAAAATGGTACTCAGTACTTTGTATGAGCTCCCTGCTTGTATACAGGCCTGAAAATGCTGGGGCATGCTCCTAATGAGGTGATGGAAGATGCCTAGGGGTATCTCCTCCTAGATCTGGTCCAAGGCATCACTGAGATCCTGGACAGTCTGAGGTGCATCCTGGCAGCATTAAATGGACCAAAATATAATGTCCCAGCGGTGTTCTATTGGATTTAGGTCAGGCGAGCGTGGGGGTCAGTCAATGGTATCAATTCCTTCATCCTCCAGGAACTGCCAGCATACTCTATCCACATGAGGCTGGGCATTGTTGTCACCATGAGCAACCCAAGACCCAATGTACCAGGGTAGGGTCTGACAGTGGGTTCAAGGATTTTGTCCTGACACCTAATGGCACTCATGGCAGCATAACATTCTCCACGTCTTCTCCAGACCTTTCATGTCTGTCACATCTGTTAAAGGTGAACCTGATCTTATTTGTGAAAAGCACAGGGGCCCAGTGGCAGACCTGCCAATTTTAGTGTTCTATGGCAAATGCCAATCGAGCTCCACGGTGCCAGGCAGTGAGCACAGGGCCCACAAGAGGACGCCTGGCCCTCAGGCCCCCATCATAAAGTCTGTTTCTGATTGTATGGTTAGAGACATTCACACCAGTGGTCTACTGGAGGTCATTTTCTAGTGCTCTGACAGTGTTCATCTTGTTCTTCCTTGCACAAAGGAGCATATACTGGTCCTGTTGATGGGTTAAGAACCTTCTACAGCCCTGAACAGCTCTCCTAAAGTAACTGCCTGTCTCCTGGAATCTCTTCCATGCTCTTGAGACTGTGCTGTGTACACACAGCAAACCTTCTGGCAATGGTACGTACTGATGTGACATCCTGAAGGAGTTGGACTGCCAGTCCAACCTCTGTATCACCTCATGATACCAGTAGTTACACTGACCGCAGTTAAATGCAAAACTAGTGAAAAAACTATCAGAAAAGATGAGGAGGGAAAACCATTAAAACCATTCCTGTTATGGGAGTCGTCTCATTGTTGCCCCTCTAGTTCACTTGGTAATTTCATTAAAACAACATTAAAGCAGCTGAAACTGATTAACACCCCCCTCTGCTACATAACTGACCAGACCAATATCCCAGATTTAACTGACTTGATACTAAACTCTGATTAAAAAGTGGTTTTTCAAAGTGTAACTTTTTGGAGCAGTGTATATCATGATATCACCGCACTGACCCTACTACTATGTTCTCCCATTGTCTGTTTTACAGACATGGCCACATGCACACCGACACTGTAAGTGGATAATTTACATTCACATACACTTACAATTGACAGTTTTAATACTGTATGTGGTATAGTTTTGCTAAAATAAGCCTGATTGCAGCGTAGGTTTCAATAGAGTGCTTCTGAAGGATATGATTCATACCCCCACCACTTTCACTTGAAGGGTTTTTAGTGTAGCACTGTGATTTTTTTGTAATGGCTGCCTGCTAACACACATTTTAGATGGTTTGTTCTATTTTATACTTTCTCTGAATACTCTACTGTACCTTCCATCCACTGCACTCCTCTCCACACTCCTTTCCTCTCACAGTCCTGAGTTGGCTGGCTTCCTCTCCTGTCTCATTTTACAGCCTAGCCTACTGATGTAGCACAGTCAGCTTCCGCCATGGCGGCTTCTCCAGACCCATTAAACATTCATTGGATAGGGCCATAAGATACCTCACCACAGCCTCAGCTGTCCCGCTCTAAATTCGGCTCAAGATCCAAGCTTCCCATCCTAACCCCGATACTGAGAACCAGGTGACGAATTCTGAAGGCATGGCTGCATACAAGAGAAGCAGTATACAAACTGATTGATCATGCTGGTGCCTGGCCATTGTACCACAGTGTATGACACATGATATCCTTACGTCTGCATGGCAGCACTGTTGTAGTGTTGAGTACATGGATTGATACAACTTGCAGTGGACATCACAGATAAATGGCTGTTGTGGTTAGCAGTGATTAGACTCAAAATAATAAGAGCAGAGAATAATTGCCAGGATGCTAGCTTTTCATTTATCAGTACTTCGCAGAATAGATATAAAAGAACATAATACATTTCTAATCCAATCACTAAAACCACTTTACACACCAAGTCCACTAAGATTATGCT
This sequence comes from Anabas testudineus, assembly GCF_900324465.2. NCBI lineage: Eukaryota > Metazoa > Chordata > Actinopteri > Anabantiformes > Anabantidae > Anabas > Anabas testudineus. Next base: position 2,169,091 of record NC_046623.1, on the reverse strand, counting down.
ACTTTGAAAAAAAAAAAAGTAAAATCTGTTACAGCAATGAACAAACCAGCACAGGAATATAAACACATTGGCACATACAGAATGTAACATTATGTTTCTATGGAAAATACTCTATGTCATGTAGACATTTCAGGGTGAAGCAGTCCGACCATGTGTGGTTTGGTAGTTAAAATATGAGGCAGATTGTGGAGAGAAATGGAAAACCAGAAGCTTTTGGAAAGAAGTAGAGGATAATTCCTGGTGTTCAGAGCAGGTAGAATGCACTGTGGGCATCAGGCGAGCAGGGAATAGCTGTCATGTCTAAATAGAGACATATTAAGGGAGCTGGCATTGTATGTCATCCACCACTAGGTTACAATTTGCTTACTGTGAAGATTGGACGAGAGCATTTTGCATACAATGCAGAATTTGTGCCCTGCGTCTGCTGTGAATCCTATTTTACAATCCCATCAGAGAATATTATTTAGTGTCAGTTCTAATCTTGGCACATCCCCTTTCTTCTTATGACCCCTCATGTTACATATTAAGGTATCCATTCAAACTTTTTCTGGGTAAAACTGCAGGACTGACAGTTCTTTCGTACAGTCATAGAGTAAAGAATATGTCACTTTATCTAGTGTGACCTTGTTTGAGCAGTGACAGCTACACATTGTCACCCCAAATCAGCTGTAAACATGATTATGGTTGTACTGATGAACATTCAAATAATCCAGCGCTCCATAGCCTTTTTCCTTTGTCAGATCTCAATTAGACGTTCTTTTATTGATTGTGGTTGGAAGACACAAGTCCGGTCTGAGGAGACAGACGGTGATAGCTCATATAACTAGAGAGAGAGTGAGAGAGATTTATTTCAAAGCAAGTGTTCCTTCTGATTTTTGCTGGATGGTAACTAATCACTGCACACGTTGAATAACCTGATTGTTAAGCGTTAATATTAGGCCTTAGGCATGAACTGGAGTTAAAAGGTATCACTTGATATTTAATTCAGGATTACGGTGTGAAAGAGCTGTATATACTTACTCAGCTTTTACACATTTAAGCCATATCAGGTCCTGTCGTACATCCCATGGCTGTCCTCCATGCAGTGAATGACACAGTCAGAATGAAGCTACACGTTCTATGGTTTAGGATTAATGTGAAAAACAAAAATTGAAATTGCGTGTGTGTCCTGTGTTGCTGGTGCTTGAACTTGCTCCATCTCTACCTGAATGAGGTAGCAGATTAGTGAAAAGCAGCAGCGCCCTGCTGTCCATATGTCTGAGCTGTAACTGTAGTATAACACCAATGATTATCTTACAGTAGATAACTCACACTGTCGTGGGAAGTACACTAGGCATATTAATGAAGATGAAGATGTTTAGACACACTGATCTCACTGAAGCGCTGTACAAGCTGATGTACTGCTGAGTGCTGTTGATTTGTATTCACATCTACAGTGAGTTTACTAAAGGAGGAATTTTGATCTAAGCTTACATCATCAGACTTTAAAGTAATCTAGAGAAGCAGCCAAACAGAACATCCGGCGGTTTTGGCTAAAAAGAGAGGACACCAGCTGGCTGAAAAAAAATCCATTAGAGCAAAGTTTGGAGTTATGCAATATCCCAGGTACATAAAAATAAAAAATAAACATGTAGACATGCACTGTCAACTAGCCACTGTACTCATTGTAAGTCTACAGCTAGTGTATTTTTGTCAAACACTTTAAACAACTGATGTTGTGGAATCAAAAAAGTATAGTATTTGTGTTTAAATATACAGTTAATGGACTGAAGATTGGACTGAATGTTGAAACTGCAGAGACCCCTAGGCAATGTTGTCTCAAAGAGAGCGCTTCAAGAACTGGAACTTTGGAAATCAAGAAAGTTTTGCTTCGAGGTGGATTAACTTGATGGCTGTGGCCATGCTGTGCTGGAAAATCACAAAAACGTCTTCATGATCTATTTAATTTATTTGAAATGTTGAGTGAGCAAACAGTGTTGAAACTGTGTGCAATTTAGAAAAATAAAATATTACTTTAATTTATTTAACCTTCATTTAACCAGTTAGAGATCCCATTGAGGACTTCAATTGACAGATATTTACTCATATACAGACAAAAACAATGAATAGTTATTAAATATGTAGAACACTTTGTTGTTGGGAAGACACTGTTCAAAATACAATCTGCTGCAAAAGCACAGATGAAAAGTACAAGTGTGTGTGTGTGTGTGTGTGTGTGTGTGTGTGTGTGTGTATAATAAGGCTTGAAGAAAAGAAAGTATACCTAATAAGTTATTCCTGACTAAATCTAATGTAATTTCAAGTAATTTTCAAAAGGAAAGATGAGAGTATATGATCATCTCATTGGGATTTAATACAGTCATCTCATTTTATGCTGAGGTGCAGTAAGAGCAAAAGTTAACAACACTGTCAGTGACCTTGTCTAGAACTAAAGAAACTTGGCATAGCTATAGAAAGCATTTATTATGTGTTTGTGTGATTTACTCTCTGATAAAATTTTTATTGTTCCAGTGATCTGATTGGTCAGTAGGTCAAGAGCTGCAGGATTTGATCTAATCTTCTGAACAGAAATCTCTTCTGGAGCAGGTTAGCTAAATAGGTTACCATGGCAATCCAGCAGAGTTAAAAGTAAGGCTGCTTCATGATACCAGAAAAGCTGAGATAAGCTCAAATATTGCTGGATAGCTTCATGATACAGACCCCTGCTCTGTTAAAAAAAGCATAAGAAACCCTATCAGCTCTCTGACAACAAACCATATCTATGCAATGCTGACAAGCAGACCTACTATCTTTCCTTATCAAAGATGTTTGGATCTGCACAACCTTGTTGTTATCAGTGCCATAATAGGCTTCATTTCTTCACAGAAATGTCAAGAAAGTGAAAGGAAGAATGAGCTGCTGTCAGAAATCAGCAAACTAAATATTGACAAATATAACAGAATCCGTATGTAGTAGCAGAGAAGCCAAAACAATAGGAAAATGTCAGGAGTACACCTGTCAATGATGAGTCATGAGAGCAGGGTGTCTAGGGTGACAGAAAATAAAGAGGGAATGGTTTTGTCTGCATGAAACTGGAGGCTGAAAAATATTGAATGTACCAGTGAGACATTTTCACACATATAGGAATTACTGTGTTTTTTATGAATAGATGCATCCTTTTCTTTCCCCCCCGTAAGGAAAGCCAGTTAATCTGTTGATGACTTTAAATGTAACTTATACCTAAGAGAAAGTAAGAGAGAAGTTTGACTGTATAGAGTAAATGATGCAAATTCTCTTAGATCATAAGACATTCTTTCTGCTACTTAAGAATGGATCTGTTTGTACAGTATAACTGGCTGTTACATAAGACCTGTTGTGTATGCTGTGGATTTGGACTTGTTGAATGTGAATTGATCGGTGGCCAAAATATAAATGAAACTGGCATTGATGGATCATTTATATCCGCCACCTGCTTGGACTCCAACATCCTAGTCAGTCATTGTAAAATATTTCTTGTCAAAAGACCAGTGAGCCTAAAAAGAAAAACAAGGTGTAAATGGCTCAGAAGGTAAAGCAGTTCATCTGTTTAAATGCAGTTTCGGGGGTTTGATTCCCTTGTTCCTCAGGTCCACACGCTGCCTGCTCTGCACTTCGATTTAACTCTATCACTGCAAAAACGACAGCGTCAGCTGGCACACTAGCCTGTCATTATAGCTGTGTGATGCGTGCGAACCTTTTGGCTGTTGATGGAAGTCTTTGTGGCTAAGGGCATCTACTAGATTTTGCAAGGGAGACTGTAAATGTGTATTAATACCTGCAAAACACCAACAATCATGATCTTTCATGTCTTTATTAAACACATCCATTAAACATACAGTTTGATGGGGGAAAAGAAAAAGAAATAACTGGTTGAATCACCCTGGGCAGCATTAACGTCAGATCACATTTCATGTTTCATTAACTTCATCACATTTCATGATCAATTGATGAAGAAAACCAGGAAATTGCAAATGGACCGTTCACTTTTTCTTGCCACTGTATGTTCAAATTGGTGGTTTGCTTACACACAGCAGAAGGCAGAATGACATTATCCTGACCTTACCCCAGTTTATTTAGAGAGACACAAGACTATTTGTGACACATGTTGACAGCTGTACAGATTCAAAATGTCTGCACAGCCTTCCACACAAGATTGCATCATTACATAGTCACCTGTAACATACAGCATTTATACCGATGAGTTTTTCTGCACATAATGTTCCAGGTTTCACTCGGAAGTGCTCCAAGAATATCTCTCTGTGGCAGACCACAGTTTGATTAGGGTGTTCTCACCTTCCTAAACAAATTGTGCCAAGGTGTAGATGTGCCAGAGCTTGATTCAGTAGCAGCATGGCAAGTGTGAAAGCACCTGCAAGAAGGGAATGCAGAATCTCTCTCGAAACATCAGTGAGAATACCAGGTTTATAAATACAGTTTTAGCACACACAGTGCAACAGATTTGAACCCAAGCTGAAAATGCAGCTGTAATAAGAAAAAAGACTTGTGTGAATGTTAGAGAAATCATAGATGAAGCAGTTATGTTAGATGTAGTTGCTGTTGACTGTGAAATATTACTGATGCCCCTACTGTATAAAAGCTTGCTCTTTCTTAGCATTCCTGTAAGTAAGTTGTCTTACTTAAGACTTAATAGTCGCTGTGGAGGATTTGCAGTTGGTTCTGAAACCACAGATGTTGGTGTCACTGTTTCATTCTTGATTTCAGATCAGTAACAAGACGAAACAATTGTGGTTTTCAAGTAACTCACCCTACACTGCTACCCAAATGCATTGTTACATTTGTTGACGCGTTACGTCCTTGAACTGTCAATAGGAAGAGCGAGAAACCATCAGCAGGGGAACCTATCAAATCAACCGTATGCTTGTGTGCATACATCCTCTATAGGATACTGAGAAAATGGTGATATTTGCTTCATTTCAACAAACTAAAAAGACATCCAATTAATTCAAATTACCCATCTGAAAGTTGAATGAATTATTACACACATGCAGTATTTATACACTGTGCCCCCATTTAAGGTTGAAATAGATTTCAAACTTGTATAATAGTTTTAGTCAATTGAGTCAATTCACTCAAGTTCAAAAGTGTAGATACATTTTGCTCTATGACTGGCACTACTTCCAAACGGCCAAAGAAACTAATGGCTAACTGAGACCATGACTTATGTTCTCTATGTGAATTTCCTGGAGGAACAAATATCACAGTCACTGAATTCCAACTATAGAGGCTATTAGAAGGAAAATAGCCATGTACAGTACAGTACAGTGCAGGTTAAGGTGAATTATCAGCACACCTTAAGAAGGAGCAACTGTTTGGATTGAATTGTTGAGATCACTGCTGAAAGATGCCATTTCTCATAGTAAGGTATTTATGTTGCCATTTACAGGATCTTTGCAATGTTCTGCATTGTGATGGAGAATTTCCCTCTGGAATTTGCTAGGACACACATCAATGCCAGTAAAAGTGGGTCACAGGGAAGGACAGGATTAAAGGACAAAATACTTTGTGGACATTTTGTTGACAGAAGCACCAAGATAGAACTGGCTGACTCTAAGTCTGTGTTTAAAATTGTTGTCTGACAGAAACCAGATTGAGTCACCTTGATCAGTGGCTTTGGCTAACAACAAATGGAAATTGTGTCCAGGATTAAATCAACTTTGTTGTCTTTTTCTCAGGACATTTAGTAAATATTAAGGCAATATAAAGGCTTTTAACAGGGTTTCTTGTGGCCTTGTGGTCAGATACAGCATCCTGGCAAGTTATACTTTGAATTGTAAATCATGAGGGATTCTTACTTGAGAGTAGAAACACAGAACTAGGTCAAGTCTACCACCCTTTGGTGTAGCATTAGTGTTTTAAGCCGCCCTGATATATCTGATGGTTGTAGCACAAGCTGACAAACACAAATGAGCAATGCCGTTTCCCTAAGCTTATAGGCAGAATCTCTTAACTTTCAGGATGCTGCTTTCTGTTTTTCTCCTCATTTAAACTGAGCCTGATCTACTCACTCACTGCTAAACTCATGACTTATTTCTGCAACTATTTGCAGAATGAATCTACAGTAGTTTGTGTGGTTTTGCACAATTTGCTTTATTGATCTAAAACTGTAGTGTGATTGTTTTAGATGTCACACAAGGGAATAGAGGCTCTTAATGGCCTTCTTAATGCTTTTGGGGTAGGAAACTATTCAGTTGAAGCATTTAAAAATCCCTTATTGTAGTGAAAGATGCTATTTTTTAAATCTGTAGTTTAGATGCCAGTTTTTCTTGCACTGAGATGAGTGAGTGACCTCTGGGGACATAAATGCATCCATCAGAATTTGCTGCAAAGCAAATTAATTTTCGTTTCAGCTAAAAATGCTTTGCTCTTCAACACTTGCAACTTACTGTAAGCTGTAAAAGTTTCCATTTGTAGCCACTGTAGTACTGTAAGCCCAAGGACTTAAGCTTGAAGATTTTGGTAGCAGATGGCGATGGAGTTTAGAGGCCTAGTGAAGAAAGTGGAAATGTTCTACCAAAGTAAACTGTAAAATAATTATACATCCATCCATCCATCCATCTATAGAGGATCTTATCTCTACTGTATGATTCTATAATATTGATGAGTTGGTTTGAAAGATCTTGAATGTTGTGTATGAGAAGTACTTTGCAAATAATATTGACTTGACTTGTTCCACAATGAGGTTAGGACTTGTGTTTTTAAGTGACTTGTCTTGTGAACTACTGGAGGGATTCCCATGAAAGTTGTTCCACCTGTTCATTTTGGAACCGCTGCGCTAAAGGACTTGAGCCACCTCAAAACAAACATTTCCCGAATGAGGAAACAGAACAAGAGTTGACTTTCTCAGTGAATTTGTCACATCTATGCACTTGTGCAAAGTGACCTGATGCAGACAGGATGAGAAGCCTTTGTTGTGTTGACCAGTGACAGGTAAAGCACATGTGCAGTGAGAAATGACACTCGTGGAGGAGGTGTAGTTCAAAATGTCGCTGTACACTCTACGGTGCCTTAGTTTAGTGGACTGGCTGGCAACATTATTAATGCCTCCATTAATTTCACAGGGCTGTCATTTTATTACTGCTACAATATGAGTTCAACGTTGGAATAAGATGCGGCAAGGCTAAGTGCAGGTGCAAGAATAAGAGGCTGTATGATAATGCACTGACCTTGCTACAGTCATCAATAATTTATGTAGTACTGTGTAAAAATCTCATTTATATTTCATTTTGGTTGGCACTTAGCAGAGGGGGCCAGTTGTCACTGCTAGACAGCACCAGGAACGACCCAGGGGACCAGCTGAGACAAGAAAGCTCGAGTATATTCACTGTTTCAAGTGCCAACACAGACTCTCAGCTGTTTATTTATTGCATCTCACTGAATGTTCATGAACAGTCTCATTTGTCACCTTGTATAAATATAGAAATGCAGTTTGAAGTGAGGATTCATCTTGAAAATAAGCCTGCCCACACCGTCACCTAGCAATATACTGTCATATATTGTCTATCATACTGTCATAGAAGAACGTAAAGGCTATTTATCTTAAGCGCCCTAGGACCTGGAAACAAACACGTTCCATCACTGGGTTGGCAGACGACGTCTCTCAGATAAATGCATGCAGCATGTTTGATACACATTACATATAAGTGTAGTTGTAGCATTTGAAGCTAGATTGTTTGAGTCAATTTTACTGAATATAGTTCTTACAATAGTAAAAGCAATTTATTGACCATCACTTGATCAATGTGTTTTGTTTGAACAGAGTTTAGCTATACTTATGTAGTAAGGGTTGGCCACGGGTGGGACCGTCAAAGCTCTGATTGGCCCCTAACACTATCTTCATGCCAGAGTCAGAACGTGATGCGTTGTGTACTTGGCTTTTGGTTCTAACTAACTGTAGAACCTTCAGAACTAGGAGAACTGTCCCAATTTGAGGCTTAAATAATGTTTATACAAACTTAAGAAATCATCTTTATTCACAATTCATAAATTAATGTCAAGGTTTATTTATAATTTTGTCACATTAAAATACAAATGTACAGTATACAAATACAAACTATTTATTGTTATCATTTCATATCAAAATACATAAAGTTAGACATTTGGCATATTTTACAGTGTTTTAATCAGTAGGGAACACCTCTACTGTTGGTACACTCTGAGCCCCCCGTTAATATATTACTACTAATGATTTAGAATTTTAGGTTATTTCCATCTGTAGTTTGATTCAGAATTACAGATATAAAAGCACCAATAGTCTTTTGCGAGTCAAGTTTTAGCCTCATCCCTAAATACAAGCACCTGCATTTCCAATTTGGTATCTGCCTGCGTTTCACTACTATTGCAGCACATTATCTTGTTAACGCGCTAGTGGCTATAAAGTCGTGCTACAGTACTCTTGGCAACAGTCACAAATATCCAGAGTAACCTCCCCTTCTCTTCTACCTTGCTCACCCACTTGGTTGTGTGTATGTGTGTATCTGTGAGTGTACCTCAGTGGTTATACCTGGTGCCCTCCCCAGGGTCTTTGATTGTAAATGAGCTAAAGCCTTATGGAGGATTGGGGCAGGTGGTGGGTGGGTGTGGAGGGTTGAGCAAATCAGCTCTGCTTGTCCTCCTGCTGCTCCCTCTCTTTCTCATCAGTTATAAACAGTGAAGTCATACCTTCCAAGGGGCCTGTTTTTGTGCTATCTGCGATGATGTCACCACCAGCCAATCAGCATGTAGTGCCATTTGAGGTAGTGTGTGTGCATATGTGTGTGTGCGAGTGAGGGGATGGGATGGGGGTTCACCACTGGGAAAAGCACACTTGCTCAGTTATCATCTGGTTCTGGCAGCAAGCACAGGAGCACACATACACATCAACTAATGAATCCACAGGCTTCCTGTGATACACACAGCCTCTCAGTGATGTAATATACAGATACTTGATATGTTACATGAGGGGGCTATATTGTATGGTGTTCAGAAATGATAGGCCTCTAATGGTAATGATGGACTAAAAGATATGCCATATTGTGCATGGTTTTTAACGCTGTTGAAATTCTCTGGGTTTCAAACAACACACTTTGAATGAGAGAGCTGTTATTATTCTATTAGTCTGACATTCACAATTAGGCCTAATTATAAGATAAACATCTTCTGTTTAGTGCAAAAAAAAAAAAAAAAAAGCCAGACAAAAAGACAATTAGTTGCTTTTCTTACTGACCTCAGTTCAAGGTGACTATAGAGGCTTTTTATGTTTTCCTGCAGCCTTTATATTCCTTTCAAATGCTGTGCTGTCAAGTCAAGACGGATAATTTGGGTTAGCACTGTTGAGGATTTACGGGTGGCCTTGAATGAGTTCAGTGGTTACAGCAATGTAATTAGTTTGGTCTGTTCCAAACAAATGAACCTATCCTGGAGACAGCAAAATAAAAAAACGTCAAGTGCAGAGATCGAAGATCAGCACAATGTCATATGTAACTGTAATTTTTAGCAAGTGATTGTGTTGCTGTGTAGACAAAGATAATCCCTCACTGTCAGTAATTCCACTCATTTTTTTGTATCTTCATTAATTTATAACCATCACATCCTGACAGTAACACTCTTTGACAGGAATATTTTGATGAATAATTTGGATAAGAACCTTTTTTCTTAAATGTATCACGCTATCAGTAAGTTTAGGTTCAACGTCTGTACAGAAATCTGAATGAAGCGTCTCACTTTCCCATGTCGCCCTACATAAAAGGAACACTGTTTTCATTAAGTTCTTTTCATATTTTACATATTATGTATTCATTTGTCATTCAAAATAGTGTTGGTTTGTTTCCTCGTTTCCCATTATCTCTTAGTGTTTGCAACATTGAAGCATTTGTGACACCGAACCATCTTTCTTATTCTAATATTTGATTTGAAATGCAGGTGGATGTATTGTATCATTGGGATCACCTAGAAATGCCCCTGCTTTCCATAAAGACACATTTTCATCTATGCTAACATAATTGCAAACAGATTCTTTACTGATCATTAAATCTTTTAAATGGATAAATATAAGCAAACTAAACGTGCCATTGGAACACAGCACCAATGTTTGCTAATCAGACTGTAGTCCTTCGTACTTCTGTGCAGGTTTTCAGTTACAACATTAGTTTTTTCCAACATTGGCAATATCTACACTGTGTTTAGTTCTTTGTTTTTGATCTCCAGACTGATTAATAGCTTCACACCATTTTGGTCTTTAGATACATTTTTACTGAGTCTATGTCAATGACGAAATCCTGCTGGTTCCTTGTGCACACATCATCTAACAGTTTGCTTCTTCTAATGACATTCAAGGGAGGCAATAGACTATCATCTGCTGGCAGAAAAATACTGCCTGCCTGGCCTTTCTTACGAGCCACATTAGGACAAGCAAGGAGTACATTTGATTAACCATATTGACTGGTAAAATGTTACCACACCAGGTTTCCGCTCAAAAAGCCAAGCTATGTAGTAATTAACCTGGGATCAATGTGGCTGTTCAGGAGCCTGCACACAGACAAACTCTGGGTTTGCTTCATCACTGAGCTGACAGAGTGAATTCTTTTAGGAGAAAGGTTAAAGTTTAAGTTATTATCAACTATAAGGTGCATTACTGACACATTAATGCTTTCAGTTTTTTCTGCCCACATTGTGTCAGAGAAATGAGATGAAGAGATTCTTCACGTTAATGTGTCTGCAGGTGCTGTTAATCCTGCGTTTCCCAGACCACCGGCCTTGCCTCTGTATTGGATTTGTCATTTGCCATAGAACTAGTAGCTTATCACACATTTGTGTTATCACACACAGACACTTGGTTTCTAAAGCCCATCTGCTATAATTCTTTCTAATCAGAACCATCACTGATAAGTGCAAGTTCTGAGAAACGAGTTAAATCCGTTTACCAGACACCTGTGTTGTTTACTTCAGATTGACTGATTTCATTATACTAATACAGTCTAAAGACTGAAGAACAGGAAGGTGGCTGAAGGAGTATCAATTCTGCCTTAAAAGTAACAGGCTGGAGGTGAACAAGTGGCTTTTCTATGCCTCAAATACTACACTGTCCTCTCAAGTGTCCATAAAGGAGCAGGATATTTTGAGAAATATCTCTGACAGAGAGGTAAAGGAGAAGATAGATACTGCTGTTATTACTGTATCTGTTAAATATAAGATTACAGCCAGCAGCCAGAGGAAACTGCTAGACTCATTCTGTAACAGTGTACATCTTCCAGCTCATATAAATCTAACTATTACAAACATTTTGTTATTTGTGCAGTTACTGTAGAAAATCTGATTAAACTAAGTTCAATTAGAATTTTGTGTTTTACACCATGTTGTGAGAAGCTAAACTAGCTCACTGTACATTAGGAGTCTGCTATGTTCCAACAAGGCAGTGTAATTTATTCAAAAGAATACAATTCACACAACACGCAGTAGGCCATAGAGGATGATTCTGCTAAAACTGTTAAAAACCTTGAAGCTATTATATTTTATATTAGTATGTATTAGACGTACACATTGGTGCCTTGGTATCACATGTGACATCAAGTACATTATAAAAACAACAGCTGTGTCATACTTTGCTATCTAATGTGCTGTATGTGAGTGCTATATGCATAAAGTTTAAAGCAAACAAAATCTAGACTAAATGAAATATAAATGACGTGTAAATCTTGAATCTTGAAATCAGCAGATGGATGCAGGTGTAGACATAATAAGGCAGATAATAACCAATAACCTTCAGAAGTTTAGAAAAGTAATTACAAGACAAGCAGTGATAACAGTAATTATTGATTTATTGATTTATTTATTTAACTCTGTTGACACACTATTGTTTAATCTGAATGAATATAGAGCATCACAGCGATCTGTGTGTATATTTTCTGTCCTACAGTTTGTGTGGCTACAGGAATACTGTATAAACACAAATGTCTGCTAAATATAAGAACATTTTCTTGTAGTTCTGTCAGCAACAGCTGCATCTTTGATGATTACTTTTAAAATATTAAAGCATTGTTGGCATTTATGTGACTTGTCAGCCATAGGCTTTACAAGGTCAGTGACCGGGCTGCAAACTGTTTCCTCAGGTGCCCGCGGAGTGCGAGAGGAGCCCCAGTTTGTGACAGCACGCGCAGGAGAGAACGTCATCCTGGGATGCAACGTGTTCCGCCCCCTGAACGGCCAGCCCTATGTGGTGGAGTGGTTCAAGTATGGAATGCCCATCCCCTTCTTTATCAACTTTCGCTTCTACCCTCCTCATGTGGACCCGGAATATGCTGGTAAGACAGAAACAGCCGTCCGTTCAAAGTGAGAAGCTGCCATTTCTGGTTCAAAATGTTGATTCTAGTCCAAACCCCCATGTTATACTGCTGACAAAAAAATGCCAGGTGACAAGTTAAAATACTCAAGGCTATAAGCTTATAAGCAGTTACTATGCAGTGGAATATTGGCCTACCTTTATAAATTTGAGGGAGAAAAGTTATTCTGATGACTTAAAAATCTAAGTTTATTTAACTTTAATTCTTAAATGTTTGCCCACTGTTTCATTTGCCATTTTAAGATTAACCATGCTACTATATGAAATTATCACGTTTCCTTAACAAATGGCCAGGCAGAGAAAACAGGAAACCCTGAGTGCATACAAACATGCAGACTGAGGTGAAGTTTATAGTAAGTAAAAAATATAAAGAAAAAGGTTTGGTCAACATTTAAAAACATGAGGCATGTTAGAAACTGACACAGAGCCGAAGTGACTGGGATATGTAGTAGAGTTACTGATTACAACTGTATACAGCTGTGTCTGACTGAGAGGAGAGGCAGTACAAGGTGTGAGAGGGTCAAGTAGGTAACCTAAAGGCACGGAGGAACGTGGGAAAAATAATCCAAAACACCAAACCAGGTTAACCCACAAGCAGAATTAACTCAAGTCAGAATGTATTTTAAACATGAGCATGATTTTAAATTGATCCTTGGCATCTGGACTCTTACCTTGCCACTCCCACAGCTCAGGGAGTGACCCTCTATAAATGGACCCACTGAAATCTCAGATTTCTGCTACTGCTGCTGCTACTGTGTATTTTTAGTACTTATCCCACCACAGCACCCATCTATTCTTCTTTTGATAAGTCATAGAATCCAGCATAATGAAATCTTTTGCCCTATACAATATGTACTACTATTCCAAATATTTGTCAAACCACTGGTATTATGCCTACCAGGGCTTACTAGGGCAGACTTCAATAAATACGTTTACTAGCTAATGTGGACAGCTTTAATGAGGTGACATTTCCTTAGGAGGCAACAGGTCTTTCCACCCCAGATTATTTATGTGTTGTGCTCAAGGTGAAATTTACGGGAGGTGAGAGGGATTTTCCACTTGTCTGCTTTTTATTTTCATTCCTCTGATCATTACATTTCAGAACCTGTCCCCCCCTTTAGTACTGTATGTGTTTAATTCAAAGAGCTTCTATCATTAATTAATTCACGTCATAATAATTTAAATGTGTCACCAGCAGGGCTTGACATGAAATTACTAACTCACCAGTCACTGTGGCTAATGGTTTTTTCAAGTCACTAGCCACTCATCATTTTCATTAGCTACAATTTTGCTGGTGGGAAATTATACTTTGATTATGATTATGATTATATGATTAAAGTGGACTATAGTGTGCTAAAATAGTTTGCTATCCTTTTAAATGCAGAGGTGGTAAATAACCAGGTAAATTTACTACAGTTTAGTGGAGTATCAAGTGAATTTGACCCTGTTGGTAAATGCTACTGTATGCAGATCTGTTGCAGTGCCATAGTAGCTAGGTTTTCATTTTATTCATGTAAATTTGTTTAGAAATGTAAACAGGATAATAACACCTACGCTATGCTGAAAACACCCAAGAATGGTTAGGAACAAAACACCCTTCAAATCTGAACAGCTGGAGTTTGTACAGGAGGAGTGGACCAAAATACCTGTTGAGACAGGCAGAAATCACTTGATTGCAGCAACTGCCTCAAAAGGTTGTGCAACAAAATACTAAGTTAATGGTACTATAGTTTTTGTCCAGGCCAGTTTCATTAGTTTGTTTCCACTCAAGTCTGATTTTCTTGAGTTATTTTCTTTTTGTAACTTTGTGTCTTTTTTAATGGAAGGGTACCAATTTTGACCATGTCTGAATACTAATCTCCAGATCTGTGTGAAAGCCAGTTGATTGATTGGTCACTGTCTGCATCAGATACAGGGAAAGTCTTCTTTTGCACATTATCCCACTTGCCTGCTTCAGCATAGATAGACAGATGAGAAGGTGGTGGTAAAGAAAGGTAAAAAAAATTGTAACAACAATTGTAATAACAATTTATCTGAATCCTCACACGATTAATTTAATCCAATCTAAAGATTGACTGGTGATGGTGCTGCAGAAGTTGAAGGATCTGAGCCGCTTCAGAAGGTACATCTGGCTCTGAGCCTTTTTGTACAGTGCTGATGAGTTCTTTGTCTAGTACAGGTTGTTGTCCATGTACACTATTTATACTCTGATACGAGGATGGGATGTGATGTGATGGAGCAGATTTATGAAGGCATCATTCACTTCAATATGAGGTTGATAGGCAAACTGGAGGGGGTCAAATGACCAGAGATCAGATGGACTCCAGGATCAGCCTCTCAAAAGCCTTTATAATATGTGAGGTCAGAGTCCCTGGTCTGCAGTCACTGAGGACACTGGGACCTGACTTCTAATTCACTGGAACTAGGCACAACCTTTTCCACCCAAGAGGAGCTCCCTCCAGATGCTGGCTGAGGTTTAGGATGTGTTGGAGAACACCACATAGCTAGGGAGCACAGCCTTTCAGCACCTTTGGTCTGATTCCATGTGGCCCTGAATGAAGCCCTTGTGGGATGAAGCCTGTTCAGCTCTTTTCTCACCTGATCTTCTGAGATGGACATCATGTGGGTGGTGGCTGAGTTGTGTGGGGTAGGTGCTGAGGGGCTGAGGCTCAGCCTGGAATCTATTGAAACCTGTTGACCCGGTCCACAGTCCCCTCAGTCACCTGGCTGCTGGACTTGTAGCCAGTGATAGTCCTCATGCCCCACCACATCTCCCTGGTATTGTTATGCTGAAGGCTTTGTTCCAGTTTTATCCTGTCAGCCTCTTCTCCTCGCTGATCCTGGAATACAGCAATCTCTGGACCCTCCTAGCTGCCTCTCTGTCACCTGACCTGAATGACTTCTTTTTGTCATTCAGGGTGACTTTAATGCTATGCTTAAATGCTATTCCCATTCATTCCAGCAAATGCTCCTAATGAGGCGATGGATGATGCCTAGGGGTATCTCCTCCTAGATCTGGTCCAAGGCATCACTGAGCTCCCAGACAGTCTGAGATGCAACCTGGTGGCACTGGATGGACCAGAATATAATGTCCTAGCGGTGTTCTATTGGATTTAGGTCAGGCGAGCATGGGGGTCAGTCAATGGTATCAGTTATTTCATCCTCTATGAACTGTCAGCATACTTTCACCACATGAGGCCAGACAGTGTTGTCACCAGGAGCAACCCAAGACCCGCTGCACCAGGGTAGGTTCTGACAGCGGGTCCAAGTATTTTATCCCGACAGCTAATGGCAGTGGCCTGTTAATTTTGTTAACACCAAAGCAGCTGAAACTGAAACAACCCCCTCTGCTTAACTGCTCTACTTACCTGACTAGATCAATAACCCAGAAGTTCAACTGACTTGATACCAAACATTGATTAAAAAGTGTTTTTTTTAACTTATGGTAAATAATGTTTTGTGACAGTCATGTGTTGGTGGATGTACTGAAACTGTGATAGACGATAGATGAGACTGCAGATATGACTTTTTAGTTGCATACATTTCACTGGTTTAGTTGTACAGTGTGTGTCACGTCTGTTTGATCTCTGTGCTGTTTTAAACAACTTCCCGTTTATCACTTTATTTTAATGTGCAGCACTGAAATATTTGTAGTTTCACAGCCGGATGCAGGCTGCTTCCAACAGTCCATCTGTGCTTCAGCATAACCAAAAGATTGCATCATGGAGTAGAGGCACAGGTCATTGTCAAAGCTGCCGAGATACATAGAGACTTACATTGTGCCCTGTTTAGATTAGGCCAGGGGTTAATGAGTGGATCCAACCATAGGGGCTCTGTTTGTTAGATAGCCACATACTCTTCCTCCTCTCTATCAGAATAAAAGAACAAGTCATTCTCTTATTCTGATAGAGAGGAGAAGGATCAAATGTCAGACCAAATAGAGCACATTACCATGAGAAACTGTAGAGAGGAAGACATGGGCACTGATAGCCAGGCAGAAAGAATGCAATATAAATTGAAGATTAATGTGGAAATGGTTGTAGAGATACAGAAATAAAGACATTCCTACATCACAGGGTAGAATGTCCGCTATCATCATGGAAGATCTCTTGGCTGGCCTAGAAGAATAGTGGAATTTGAAAATGAGTTGTCCCAGAAGACATTTTATGAAGCTACTAAATCTGCTTTGTCCTTCTTCTGTTATGTAGTGACGTCTTATTAAGTTATGCAGAATATTTTGGGCTCAGATTTAAATCTAGCTAGACTGGTTGAAACCCGCTCATTCAACGTATAGAATCAAATAGGCTTTCTGCAGGGCTAGGAAAAGACAAGTACATGTAAAAATCAGACTGTGCAAACTACAGTGTATCAGTGGCATTGCTTTTGAGGAGCACTGTTGCGGCACTAACACCCGACAGCAGCAGAAGCAAACTCGTGTGAAGTTGGTAACATAAGAAGACCCAAGGCAAGTCCTGTTATGTTATCACAGTTCATGCCAGTCATGAGGAGTGGAGCTCTGTGACACACTGCCATGTGTTGACTGCAGGAAGCCGATAGAAGAGACAAGAAGTGGAACTACACTAACTGAATAGAACAAGATCGGAGGAACAGCTGGACTTGTGTCATAATTACTTCATTGAACAGAAGTCCTGCTGAGCGCTGCCTTCACTGCCTCAGGGATACTGTTCTGCTCACTTGTAATATCACAGATCACAGTTCAGACTGAACAGTCATACAGTGTAGTGTATGCATCAACAGAGCACGTAAAAAATCACCTTGATCACTTATGCCATAATTCAGTATTATCAGATTTCAGACATTATGTTAATGTCTTGATGAGGTTTGGCGAAACAACACAAATGACATGCTCACAGATGTTCTCCCTATGGCACTGATAGTTATTATCATTATTACTTTATATGGCCCATGGCTGGATCTTTTTAATATTTTTGTACATACAGTAAAATATTTGTATTCACTTATATCAGTAGCTGCATTAACATTCAGTGTGTTTAACCTTTCGTCTCCCAATAGTACCTGCAACATGGATCATTGTGGGTATTTTTTTGTATTTATCTTGGCTTATGGACTGCTTTCATGGGTTAGATCAGCTGAAGCACTCCTTAGACCGCGCCTTCACATTCAGTTCAGCAGCTTCTCTCATGTCAACACCTCCCACAACATGTTGTACACCTACACCTGTAATTATTACATGTACATTTGGCCATTAAGAAACAGCTGGAGCACACGTGACAGTATTCAGTTCAGCAGTTTCTCTCACCCCTATCAACACCTACAATTTTTTTCTATGCAAAGACAAACATAAAACATTTTAGTTATGGAAAGAGAAAAAGGTCTTTTAAAAGAAAAATGGTGTCGTTGTCTTCTGAATTCAACAGAAGAATTCAGTTCCTCAGTTTGGAAACAAAAACGTCTTTAGCTGCTATTATACCTTTAAATCGCACAGTACTTAAGTAAATCCATGTAGTTATGTTTTGTCCCGTGGCATATTAAACTAATTTACAGCACACTGACTGTAACAATGAAACAAAAACAGGACATACCAAATATTGACTTTACCTATGCATGTATGAAATAATGTGCTGCTGATTTGTATTTGTTTCACAGATTGCATCTCATCCAGAATGCTGAGATGTCATCACACATTTCAGTGGTTGTGCCTTGGCATCGTTGCGATAACTCCTCAGGTTTGATTCATTAACCACAAGGTTCCTTTGTGATTTGAGGAAGTCCAGTTTCTCATTGATGAGAATTTGGTGCATAGTCACAGTGAATCACTTTTTGTTCTCTAATGCCTTTCATAGAGAGACAGAGTCTCTCAGCTCAGTCACACATACAAGCAGCTCTTACATATGTTGTCATTGGTTGGGAGAGATACGTGTTTGCTTTAAATTATTAAGTGCTGCTGTGGGGTTTTGCTCTGCTTAATCTACCATTTTAAGTGGTTGCTTGTGACTTTGATGAAGTTTGCCCACACTGGGGTTTGTGTGCGTGATAATGACATAATTGCTGCAGAATACGGTTAATGAACAATAGCTAGAAAACATAGCCAGAGAAAGTGTGGAGAGTTGTTTTAATGCCAAAAAAGCTCTTGTATGGTTTTTCACCTTTGGAATTCTTTCTGAACCAAAAAAAAATACACAGAATTACAAGAGTTTTATGTGAAGGAATGTTGGAATAAAACTACCGGAATAGTGAGTGGTGTACCTGCTGCAGAGACGTCTTCAATCTCGACATATGACTGTCGAGATTATACTTCTTAACAAGTGTAAATACTGTATATGACATGCAAATTCTGTATTGTGACCACTACATTCCTTTGCAGACTGTGTTGCGACTGCAACAGTGAGATGGTGCTGGCATGTAACACTTTGTATCCTGCTGTGCCAGTTAATCTTCAGCACAGAGAGCTTTTGTGTAAGCATTTATCGATGTCCCCTAAGTCTTTTGGGCTCACATCCTTATCCAAGTTCTCCAATACCAGGAATGTAGTGTTGATACAGTATGTACAGATATACTGCAGTACAGGTACTGTATGTACACACACTGACTGCAGAGTACACAGACAACAAACTACTTTAATTTTGCACTTTTCTGTTGCAGCAGACTTTAAAAAAAATTGGACGTTTTGCCAACGTCAGTGTAGAGCTCAAAGTTACCCCTGATGCTTACATCCCATTTCACTTTTACCCCTAATTTTTATAGGATTTCTCACTCACATATAGAGCTGATAGCTCTAGGAGAGCTATAGCTATAGGAGATCAGTACTACAAAACAAGGTGGATGAGGTGGACAACACATAGTAGAATACAGTACCAAAAGCATGGGACCGATCTGGTTCATTTAGACCCAGTTTGGTCTGGTATTCTGATTCTTAAGACTTAAGACCACAGACATTTCTAGTAGCAGTACATTTCTACATTTCTACATTTTTACTACTGCGTTTTGTGTCTCTTTGTGAAGCCTGAGAGTCTAAATGTCCTAAAGCAATGTCACAGGAGTCAGCATCAGCTCTGTTTGTTACCACAGGTTTGAAAACTTTCAGAAATACGGAGGTGGAGATGTGAGTTTACCAGACTTTAGGAGCCTGCTCCTCATCTCTGCTTACAGCCAGGTGACATTATCTGCTATTTGTATAACACACCCATATCTTCATTTAGCCATCTGTAGCCTTGTGGGTCAAGTAGGCACCTGATTGTGACAAAGAAGAATAATGGAATTAAAAAAAAAAGTTGCATCTCTCCTTCCATCTGTTCTGCTGCACTGGTCAACTATCTTGACTCCAAAATGTTATCATTATACCCCCCCTGTGTTAAATAGGTAAACTATGTATTGATGAGATTTATGTTTAGAATTACATATTGTCTGATACTTGTATCCAGCATGATTTAAGAAATATTTCAGTTTCATGAGATTTAAATGACAGGGAAGAAAAGAGAAATTTTTTTCTTTCATCTCCAGCTGTTTGATTTTATAACACTGGTGTGAGGCTGCCGAGCGTGCAGCGGTAGGTAGCTTGTTGACCACTGAGCTGAGCAGCTGTGCCTGTCTTATGCTTTTTGGTGTAGGGACCAGCAGTTTCAATCCAGTGGTGGAGCGTTGTGGACGAGAGGGACTGTAGACCTGGATGAGGATGTTAAGGTTGATATCTGAATATTTTGTTGATAATGATAAGCAGACAATATTGGCAAAAGGTGAAACCTCCCATAGTTTAAGCACCAGAGTTTGGAAACAGAAACCATACAATTTAGGTAGAGCTGTTAGACTGATATTTTCAGCCAGGCAGTGTTGTGCTAGAATTTAGTTCCACTGAAACTGCTGCTTGGCAACATCATATTTGCCGTTTGCAGCAGCACAGGCTGTCAGGTAAATTATGTAAAAACAAGGGTAAAACTTTTATCTTCTATTTCTGTGATAACTGAGAAAATAGTTTGACCTTAGGAGTCACAGAGCACGGAGGTCATATGGTAATAAAAATAACACACATTATCATTGCTGTGCCCCCGTGTATATGCTGTCTGACAGACTTTAGAGCAGTGCTTACTGTACAGTATGTATGTACAGTATATATATCTTATTTCTGTTTTGAGTGCATACAAAAAGTTTGTCCATTCCATCTGGTAATTTCCCACTTCACATCACAAATTATTTAAATACATTTAAGCATATTTTTACAGAGGTTCCCCTGAAACTAACAGGTTGTACGGAGTTTGCCTAATCTTGAAATTGTGATACATCTTTTTTTTTTATGAATTATTCAGTGACAGTTTGTCAGCCATTCACTTGGCAGGGTAAAGCTCCATTCTGTATAGAAAAACAGTTATTCAGATACTATGCAAGTACAAGTGCTGTAACACACTGATAATTATACACAGGGCAAAGTGCAGGAAGTTGTCCACAGTTTTTGCACAGTTCATTTAACAATTCTTCAGACTAGAGATGGAAACAAATACATTTTTTTAGTATATCCAGCTAATGCACAAATAACATCCAAATCCTTAGATGTTAATTTAATTTTTTCCCGCTGAGTGTCGACATCATGGACATACTGTAGGCTAAAAAATAAGATTCACATGTTTAAAGAACTACATTTAATAATAAATGAAAGTAATTAACGAAAGGCATTTGGCAGATGGTTGGTGGGAATTGATGGCTTATAATGTGTAGGACTGACAGGATGCAGACCAAAATCAAGAGTTTTGTGTGTGGATGGGTTTAGGCAATAAAACCTTGGTTAGGGTTAAAGTAAGGTCCCAGTCTATAAGGCAACTGTTTTTCTTTATTAAGCCAGACCACAATCTTTCATTGATCCTTAAAAAACGTTTGTTATAGTACAAGATCAGACATTTAGATACAAACGACAACATGATGTATTCGATATATTTAACTGAAAAAATTGGTTGTCTGTGTAATTTAATTGATTTGTTTGTTGTCAATATATTTTCCATTTACATAAATAGTGACTATATGGTTTGTTAATAGAAATCACAATCTGGTTGCAACTATGTTTGCCACAAAAATGTGTTTGTGTTTGCACTTTAGTTGTATAGAACAAGTAGAACTAAGTAGCAACCTTGGCCACAGTATAAATGTGTACAGTATATGTGTTAACACAGACATTTTCCCTGTTCCCTGTATCTGGTGAAGTCAGTTAAGCTTGAAATGTTCTTTTTGTTGAACATAAACTGCACATAAACATTCGCAACTTTAGGATTACAGCCGACAAAGAGTGAGTTTTCTGTAACTGAAGGTCAGAGTTGTACATTGTGTTTTTACAGGCACACTCATACATGAGTTCCTATTCATAAACCTCAGTGCCTGAATACATGAATACAAGAAAAGGCATCCAACAAGCTGTTTACTCACAAAAATGGAAATGAAAGCGGGAATCAAAGGGTGGATACTGCATTAATAAATACAATAGTGGAGAGGGAAAAATCCAAACACATGGTTAACAGTATAATACATAGTTCACACTCAAGTTTCTTTCCCAGTTCCATCCAGTCAAAGAGAGGAGAGACATGGTTGGAAGCTGGACAAATATAATCTGATATATAAATAACCTAACCAGGACACATGCAGTCTGGGGAACAAACATCACTTTGACTGTCTACCTTAACTGACAGAGACAGCCACAAGTGCAGCTCGTATTTTACCTGGTGTGTCATTCTGCAGAGGGGATGTAGGATGGCATACAAAGAAATTAGTCAGGAATACCCCAAAAATGGAAAGGAGAAGGGAGAGTGAGGCGATTAATAAGGGATAGCCAGGCTTTGGTAATGCTCACGTTTTGAGCCAGCATGTGCTCCCTGAAAGCCCTTTCTTTAGCCCTTATTGCCAGTCACCATCTGTTATGAGCCAGTTGCCAGATTGCCCAGAGCAACATCATCAATCCCCTTCTTTCAGCTTTTGATCTGTAAAAGTAAAATGCAGCTATTCCTGACTCTCTACTCACAGAGTCAAAAGCCAGTATCTGTTATGACGGATTGTTGCTGCCATGTAACCCTGAGGGCTCTCTGTTGTCATGTTGGCCACTTCCCACTCCTCAAAGGAAGTAATGACCCGTCCTTGCCTCAGTGCATCTCCAAAATAGACCGTAACACACGTAGACGAGGACATCAGGGCTGCACTGAGGCTTAAGTGACACATTTCACTGTTTGTAGACAGTACAACTGCTGTTAGTTCCTGCTTTGATGCTGTGTTGCACATTAGCAGAGCTGCAGTGTTGAAAACAGCTCATATGCACTGTGATGTTACCCTGAGACACCCACGCTAACACACTGTGATACCTGCATATTTATATCTGGACTGTTCAAAGGTTGAGTCTCTCTTTAACATTCATCTGGCGTTCTCTCTTCTCCCTTCTCTCTGTTCATTCGCCCCTCACCTGCTCCTTCCTTCCCTTCATTTCCCTCATTACATTCAATCCACCCCCCCGTCCCTCTCACCCTTCTATGTCCCCTCCTGCTGACACCTCATCTCCGTCTCTCCCTCTCTTCCTCTCTCTCTCTCGGCCAGGTCGGGCCTTTCTACATGGCAAGTCCTCCCTGCGGATAGAGAATGTGCGTTCAGACGACCAAGGCTGGTATGAGTGTAAGGTGCTGATGTTGGAGCAGCAGTATGACACCTTTCATAATGGCAGCTGGGTGCATCTAACTGTCAATGGTAAGAGTCTTAAGCTTGTGTTATGAGATGTTCAATATACTGTATAACATACATAATGTTTGAAGATGGCGATACAGTGGTGGAGAATCAGTGTGTATAATACGTACTGTATATGATACATACAGTACAGTACAGAATGTGGACTGATGTATCTTCTTACAGATATATTATTTTTTACAAAAAGTTTGATTATCAAGGCCTTGAAATACACTGGAAATATTATTCAGTACTTTAGGGTGTGATTCCACAGATGAAACATTTTTTTAGCTTTATATTCTAATGTTGTAATAAGTGCTTCATTTTGGTCAATTTAAAACTGTCTTAAAAGTTACATGCCTTTATGAAGAAATAGGATGCTTAACCCTTTAACCAATCTGAGAGTTTCACTTATTTCTGCTTGATAAATACATATTGCAGCTTCTTTCTGGCTAATCATGTAATAATAATGACTAATACAGTACCCGAAGGGCTGTGCAGAGTGTGGCAGACAGTAGACGAGCATAAAGGAGTAGGCAGAGAGAGGGCTGGGAGGAGCATTGAGGGTTCAGTCTCTACCTTAAGGTGCACATTGTGCCTTGAAGAAGTCTAAGTTTATTAAATCAATGGATAACTTTCAAAGTCAAATTCCCCTCATTGTGGTTTTGTTGCAGTCCAAGGAAATTGATAAAAAAGAGATTTAGCATTTAAATGTCTGCAACTTAGAATAAGTTAGCCATTTAATGGGACTATTTTGAAAGGGCGAGGCCTTATATTGTTTTTTGGTTAAACTTTTTAACACATTTTTATACAGATGGAGGACTGTATCTTTTGGCCTCCCATCACTTACATAGAAAGCATAGAAAGCATCTTTTTAAGAGATTTATGAAAGTCCAGTATTAACACGAGGAATGATTGCAACAAGTAAAACCTGTTTTATCTCTATTCAACTGAAAACCTGACCGTTGTTTTAAGACAGATAAAACTGTAAACATATCCTTTAACAGCAATGGGTGGTAAAGGGTCCTATTCATACAGTCACAACACACACATGCACATGGACACACAGCATTACAGACAACTGAGATTAAGATTAAGAAGACAAGGCAATCACAATACCAGTTCTTGTAGAAACAGTGTAAATAGCTGATAAAGGTTCAAATCATACTATCCCAGGGTAAGCAGCATTATTTTTGTTCCTAATTGACCTTAAAAAGCGAAAGCTGGCACATCAACAGCACAACAACAAATTTAATATTGTGACAAAGAAAAATAAAGATTATGTTGTAACAGGATTATAAAGGAGAAGAAACACAGGTTGGCACAGCAGTGAATTAGAAAACACTATGTCCCTCTGCCAAAGCAGGATGCTCACACACTGTTAAGTATCATTCTAACGCAGATTCAAAGTGTAATTGTAACAACAATAGATAGATTAGTAATCTGCTTGGTACTGTATAGACAGTATTATTATACAAACTACAGTTTAATGACTTTACAGTGACATCACTGTAAAGAATCTGCAACCAGCATGTTTGGGATCTTTGCTTGACTTGACTGCATGAATCATAGCATTAGAATATGAAGGACACATTTATCAGATGGCTAGAAATACTGTCCAGTAACTACAAGGAAGGGCAAGGGACACAGATTATGTTTGTAGCTTGTGGCATCAGAATAACATCATGCTGTGTCATAACTAGATTGATTGGCAAAGTTGTCCCTGAGGAAAACGCCTCAGTCTCCCCGTGCTGTGTCACTGCTAGTGTCTCCAGAGAGGAGCACCAGACAAACAGCTGAGTGTAAAATTAGTAACCCACACTCACAGGGCTCTCTCACAAAAAACATTCTCCCCTTCACTTGGCAGCTCAAGCATTCATCGAATCACTTAAGCAGACAGCATATGATGATGCTAGTTGCTGTGGTAACAGACACAGCACAGACCCCACCTCCCACTCATGGTCACGGAGCATTAGCTCAGTTGCATCGGCGTCACATCAGACATGAACTACCGCACTTTTATTAGTTGTACTGTAGCTGACTGAGTTGCGAGCTCTACACACACAGTATGTCGAGGGCCCCTGTGGTCAGTGTTGTGCCAGAAATAGATATCTAATGGGAATAAAGTGAGACTAGAGTTGGAGTAGAGGAAATAGTATTTGTGTCCTCCCTACTTTTCGTTCATGACGAGATGGTTGTTAAAGGAAATACAAAAGATATAGCCTATAAGTTGATATGTGTTGTGGATTTACCTGGTGAAAGAAAGTGATTGTGGTTTCTGACTTGTCTTTGCTGATATTTGCATTTATGCATGTAACCTGTGGACCTGGGTCTCTTCAATTGCTGATGTCACCCACTAATACAGTTCAACAGGAAAACACCCTGCTTGTGCATTGACATTAGGGGGAAGGAAAAATATGCTCCACTGTGCCACTTTCATGAATGGACACTAGGGGTGTGCAATATTGCCAAAAAATGATGTCAGGATATTTTCTGGCATTTTGTCAACAATAATAAGTTTACAACAATGATGCAGTTTATGTGCCAGAGATTGGCAAGATGGACCATGCGATTTAGTTGTGGATATTTTAGGCAAGGATGAATGATTCTAATACCTTAGCTGGTTTTACATCTGTTGTGGACAGCTGACACCACAAGCTTTTCATATTCGTCATATCTTTTTCAGTGGTTAGTTCCCTTTAGAGGAACGAATTGAACCCTCATCAAAGCCAAACCAGCTCCATACAGGTGAGGAAGAACCATGCCTAACAATTTTTAAATGATACGGTGAAGTAGTTTGCGAGACTGCATTTACTCTCAGTACATATGAGCAGTAGTCTATTTTACTATGCTGCATGATGCAGTGAGCGTATTGATGCTCAACACATGTTTTTGTTTGTTGTGCTAGTGACATATGTGATAACACCAAATCGCACATTGTTATCGTAAAAAATACATATTGTAAACAATACATATTGTACACAGTGTTAGAGGGCACCATGTTTTCATCTGGAATCCACCGGTGATAATACATCCAGGTAGAGTTTACCTCTGTGTTACATACCTAGTGAAAGTGATTGCAAGCAAAATCAGTGCCAGCTTTATAAAACGTGGCTTGAAAGAACTGCTTCAGACAACATATTAAACACATAAAAGTCAATATTTTTTTACTTTTATCTAATTTTTAAAAATTTTATCTAAACTAACTTTTAGTAGTTTATAAAATGGTTCAAGCTCCTTTGGCTGAGCATATACACACATGGACAAAATTGTTGGTAAACCTCTGTTAAAGAAAGAAAAACCCACAAAGGTCACTGAAATAACTAAAAAATGACAGAAGTAATAATAAATAAAAAAATGACAAAGAATTAACTCATATAAATCAGAAATTGCTTTTGAGTTTTAAGTTCAACAGAAGTTTTTAAAAAAAAAACAAACTAATGAAACTGGCCTGGACAGGAATGTTGGTACCCCTAGAAAAGATGTCAAATAATTTAACTTGTGATCAGTCAGTCAGTCTATTCAAAGGGTGAAAAGTGATCACTGTGTTGTTTGGTATCATGGTGTGTACTACACTGAACATGAACTACAGAAAGGTAAAGAGAGAGTTGTCTCAAGATATTAGAAATAAAAATGACAATAGACAGGGATATTAAAGGTGAAGGCTGTAAGACCATCTCCAAGCAGCTTAATGTTCCTGTGACTACAGTTGCACATATTACTTACTGATGTTTAAGGTCCATGGGACTGTAGTCAACCTCCCAGGACATGGCCATAAGAGGAAAATTGATGACAAATTGAAGAGACAGAAAGTACAAATGGTAACTAAAGAACCCAGAACAACTTCCATAGAGATTAGTGTGAGACAAAGTGGACCTAATAGATGACCGAGGAGGACTCCACTGATGAAAGCAAATCATAAAACAAACAAACAAACAAATGCATATTGACAAACCACAAAGCTTCTGGGAGAATGTCCTTGGAACAGATGAGACAAAACTGGAACTTTTTGGCAAGTCACATCAGCTCTATGTTCACAGACGCAAAAATAAAGCATACAAAAAAAGTACACTGTATCTACTGTGAAACACGGAGGAGGCTCGGTTTGTCCTAGGGCTGTTTTGCTCTGTGCAGGGTACAATGAAATTTCAAGACTTTTAAGGCATTCTGGAGCAAAATGTGCTACTCAGTGTCAGAAAGCTTGGTCTTTGTCACAGGTCATAGTCCTCCAACAGGATAATGACCCAAAACATACAGCTAAAAACACCCAGGAATGACTAAGAAGAAAATATTGGACTATTCTGAAGTGGACTTCTATCATTCCTGATCTAAATCACATTGAACATCTGTGGAAAGAGCTGAAACATGCAGTCTGGAGAAGGTACCCTTCAAACCTGAGAAAACTGGAGCAGGTTGCTCACGAGGAGTGGGACAAAACACCTGTTAACAGGTGCAGATGTTTCATTGACAGTTACAGAACTTGCTTGCTTGCAGTGATTGCTTTAAAAGGTTGTGCAACAAATATTAAGTTTAGGGTACCATAATGTTTATGTAGATCTGTTTCATTAGTTTGTTTTTTAAAATGATTCTGTTGAACCACAACTAAAAGAAAGCAATGTCTGATTTTCATGAGTTAATTTTTAGTTAATTTTTTAATTTATTATTACTTTTGTCAGTTTCAATTT
Organism: Anabas testudineus; assembly: GCF_900324465.2. Classification (NCBI taxonomy): domain Eukaryota; kingdom Metazoa; phylum Chordata; class Actinopteri; order Anabantiformes; family Anabantidae; genus Anabas; species Anabas testudineus. The sequence continues at coordinate 2,141,392 of NC_046623.1, read as the reverse complement.
TTACATTTGTGGGTTTTTCTTTCTTTAGGGGAAGGGTACCAACAATTTTGTCTGTACATGCAAAATTTCTGACCATAGATTTTAGAAGATGAATGATTAAGCCTTAGGGGCTCTGTTAGGCAGTGAGACCTGTGTGAAATAGAGCTGAAAGAAATTGCGATACACCTTGCTTACTATATGTGAGGTTTAATTTGATCTACGAGATATAGTCTTCAGCAGATGAAGCTTCACATCCTCACATCTGAGTTTGCGTCTGTGTGGTGAATAATATAGCACTGGCAGGTTGTAGATAATACACAATCACAGTAAAACATTGGCATGCATCCTTTGGTGATGAAGCTGTGACTCTCATCACCTGGTCATTAGTAGCATGAATGTGTTGAATGCTTAACTGGGTCTATTTGCACCACGATTTCAAGTGTGGCTAATACTGTATTTCTAGGAATAACAGTCAGAAGCTCCAGCAGTGTAGTCGTAGTAGTAGTAGTATATAGATTCTTAGTGAGATACATATACAAGGTTGTGCTATATCACACTTCTCCTCAACGAATAGCCATCTCTGCTTCGTTCCTGTGAACTTATATCATCCTCAAACTCTTTTTGGATAGACTGTGAGAGGGGAACAGGTTGAGCAGGAAGACAACATGTTATTGGTATTTCATGGAATAAGTTATATAACTCTTCTGACTTTTATGTATTCCCAGTATTCCTATTGTCAGACATTTAAGTTGCAACTGACAAAGCTGTGTAAAACACAGTATCATGTAATCACTGTAACTTCACACAGTGCTATTAGTAGTAGTAGTAGTATCCGAAGCTGTGCTTTTTGGGGACATTGCTTTTGTCCTTACAGTATATCATGATTTTCTGTCCTACTGTTGCCCTGGTATGTCTCATAGTGCAGGCCCTAACCCAGCAAGAGGTGAAGCATCACCCATATCTCCCAGGGTTAGTCTGCTCCCTTAAAATAGCCTCAGTACACCCTCCTGCTTGCTGTCCATGTGTTCTGCAGCAGAACTCTGCAGTGTCTGCGTGTTACACAACAGCCTTGTTCTCTCTTTTTCCTCTTTCTTAGTGTCTTTCCACATGTGACATTCGCAATTGTGATATGTGTGATGTGAGGCTGTATCAGCCTAGTGAAACAGATGATCCAGGACAGTGCAGTTGTATCTATATACAGTACTGCTGTGTGTCTTCAAATAATACCATTAAAAACAAATCTATGAAAATGCCATGTCACGTGAAGGGTTTTAGAGTGTAGGTGCCGTTGCATATCAGTGGTACCATCTGTTAATTTCCAAGTTGTACAAACATTAAACAAACATTTCTCATATTTCTGTTGATTTCTGTTAAAACTGTGTTGCCAGAACAGTCATAGTCCCTGTGGTAGCAAAGAGCCACAGCTAACCCATCACAGTGCTTTTTCTTAAACTGAAACCCTTTCTTGCATTCTCTCAGGGTTTTTCCCCCACGTCTGACATTGATTGATTGTTTCACAGTTGCACATGCTGTTCACAACATCAATATAAATAAATCATCAATAAGTCCAGTCATTATTCCCTCACAAGCATACTGTATTAGTGTTTTATTAGGAAATAGGTCCACGACTTCCAAGACTATACTGTATTCAGTTGCTTGTTCAGAAGTGGACCAATACCTATGTTTAACAACACCACATAGTGTGTTTGCTTCACTTCTCTTCATCCACGCTCTCTTCAGTCCTGTACCACCCCCTCACGGTTTTGAAACCTTAGTTTTGAAACATGTGTGTCTGCTGCGGTAGATACTAGAGGTAATGCAATGTTCTCTCTTAGTATTTGGCTCTTTATTTAGTTAGTTTACTGTTGACTGATCACACATCTGTCACTGCTACTTCAAATTAGAGGTTGATAGACTATCCCAGCTGTCAGAGAGGTGGGGTACACCCTGGACAGGTCACCAGTCCATCACAGGGCAGACATACAGAGATAGACAACCTTTCACACCCACTTTCATGCCTACTGGCAATTTAGAGTCACCAGTAACCTAACCTAACATGCATGTCTTTGGAAGTGGGAGGAAGCCGGAGTACCCAGAGAGAACCCACGCAGACACGGGGAGAACATGTAAACTCCACACAGAAAGGCACCTAGCCGACTCGTGTATTCAAACTGTGCGGCCCGTTGATTGAAGTGAAACGCTTTTATTTTAAAGCAGCCATAGGGAAAGCATATTGCATAGTGCGTAATATATAATTAAACAACTATATGTCTGGCATGATAGTGTCATGTAATGAAAGACTGCTGACTGACCAAATTAGTACATTAACACCTTTTACATACAGTATAAAACACTGTGATAGTTTCTTGAACGACAGATTGGACACAGGTAGCACTCACATGTTATTGCGTGTCACATATTCCACTTCTCAGAATAGGTCAATGGTATTTTGACCCCAGGATTGTAATCACTGCACTGCAGTGTGTCTCAGAGTAAGTTGCAGCCAGGAGGTTTAATGATATGACAAAGAATGTATATTCCCAGTGTTCCCCTTTAGAGTGAGTCTGCTGATATTTCTCAACTTTAAGTGTTAAGTGCAGGGTGAAAATATATATATATATTGACAGTGAAATGTAGACACTAGGTGTCAGTGACAACTTAAATTTAAACCAACTTAAAACCGATTGGACTTGTGCAATTAATTCTAAAAAAACGTTTCCTCCTCTTTGGTGCTTTCCAGCTGGTGACACCCTAGGCAGCCACCTAGTTTGCCAATGCTTAAAAAAGGTCCAAATTCATATTCACCACTGAGCTTCTACAGCATCATGTTTCCACAAAAACCAGACAACCTTTGGTGAAAAGCAAATGACCACATTCACACAACAGCTTTCACATGATATTATCTTTTAAATTTGACTACCAAGATATTTGTGGATGCAAATCTTTTTGGAAGATCGCTATCACTTATTAGGAGTCAAAGTGTCCTTGAATTATACAGAATGCAGGAGAGTTACAAAAATACCCGCTAACAACTGCAGTTCACATGACAACAGTGTTACTTTAGTAAAAGCTCAGTGTGAGTTTCAGGGTTCTGCAAACTGATTTTCACAGTCTTTTTCTTCAGTATCCAGTCTGATAGTGTGTCGTAGAAGGTGGTCTGGAACTATGAAAAATCACCACCACTGTAAACAAGGATTCAAGTTATATGTATGTCTAATTTAAATCTACATCATACCCTACATTTTTATCAATGAATCCACAATAAGATGCATTTTTAAGTGTGTGTCATAGATTAAGAAAGAAACGTAATCATTAAGGAAAAAGGTGATTGTTGACTACTACTCATCTTCTACAGAAGATGGAGGAGAAGTAGTGATGGATCTTTAGCATTAATGAACTCGCCTATGAACCAGTGTAAATTGAAATACTTTGTTTATAAGCTGATTAAACACAAACAGTCTTGGTCTTTTATGACTTCATTAAAAACACCTATTACACATGCATATTGATGGTGGAAAAAAGAAAGTGAAATGCTGAAGTATGATGGACAGAGCATCACAGTTTGGGGCTCCTTTGCTGATGCTGTGGAATGACATGAAGTTGTCCTAAATATGTTTGAGCTGGAGGAAGAATGTTCTAAAATTCCTCTTGGACATTGTGCAGGTCTAATCCACAGTTCGAGGAAGAGCTTTTTTTTTAGGTTATTGCTGCTAAAGGTGGTTCAAACAGAAACACCCATTTTGTGCAAAAAAACCTTGAAACTGCAAATAGTTTACTTACAGTATCACTTGCTGATTTTTTCCTCTTATTCAAAAATTACTGAGTGTTTCTGAACTGGTGAAGTTTCACACTTGGAGCACTGGAATTGTTGCTATCTCTGTGGCGTGGCAATGCATGTGGTGTAGAATTAGCACTATGGCCTTGGCTTATGGCTGCAGATGGAATGACAGAAGCAAATGAGAGGCTACAGGATTACACATGTAAGCAGATCAGCTTCAGTCCTAAGGTGATTAGATTGAGAATATCAAAACGGGAATTATAACTGAATAAAATCTATAATGAATCGCTGAAAGTATCAGCATATGTGTGGATAGAATGGAGTTGTTTTCGGGGTGGGGCAAAAAACACAGCTTAAGTATATTTGTTAGGAGGACATGCCAATTGTCTTGTGTGATCGTCCCTCTTCATAAGCTAGACAGCCTCTGAGCTAAAGAGGATTTTGAAAAGTTGTTTTACAAAACATAGCATATGCGATTCCTCTTCAAAAAGCACTCAAACACAAGGAGAAATTCTTCTTTTGCAGTTTTTCTTTCTTGCAGGCGCTTGGAATACAGAATTAGGGACACCAATTTCAATTTCAAAGACTGTATGTCCTTGAAAAAGGACACACTAACCTGATTATTAAAACAATGCTTATACCGCTGCAGAAAACATCAAACCTGTAAGATATACTAATGGACATACGGTAGGTGTTTGAGACTGCACACAGGTTTTCAGGCATCTCTGTTATACACACAAATACTACGAGTGTGCTCTTTTTTTTGTTCAGTATTTTTACTTGTACCTGCACAGAACCATCAGTAAAATCTATTCATGTTGGTTCTTCTGCTTTTTTTCCTGTTGTGACAAGCACATTTACTTTCCATAGCTGGTACACAGCTAAAGTTGTTGACTCTGACATGTGCAACCAACCAGATAGCAAAGGCAAAGACAGGTAAAGCTTTACACACATGCATTATTTCTAGTCTTTTTAGACTTGTTGATTAGCCAGTCCTCTGCTATTATCTACACTTGGCTGCTCCCTCACAGGAGGAATGAAAATATGCTGCTTAGTAACAACATAACTTTAAGGATTTAAATGTCTTCTACTAGAAGTAGCACTGACATCTTTGTGCAATGAATGAGAAGTGGCAATGATTTTATTTATTATATGCTGGATGTATTTCATGTGTTTATATTATCAGTGAATGTTGTATGAATTGTAAATTCTATTGAGGCAAAGATGTTTGACTGGAAATGATGATGGTTTGGATGAATGAAGTTTCAGCTATGTTCCCTGTCCAGGCTCAAAAAGAACGCGATGTGCTGCAATTGTTTTAAACAAGTTTTATCTTAAGAAGCACAGGTGATGTGAGGGTTCTTTGGTGACAGGAAAGGTAGGGTTGTGTCTGGTCAGGTTCTTCCATGTCTAAAAGAGAGTGAGAGTGATGCCAAGGCAGAGGGGAAGCTGTAATGTGTTCAGAAATGAACTTACTGGCAACTAGGAAGTGGACAGAAAGTGGTAGGCGGAGGTTGGCTGAGGAATGCTGGGGAGATAAAGTCAGATATAGTAGAGAGATAATGTTGGAGGTGAATCTAGAAACAGGTAGGCGACAAGGGTATGCTTTGCAATGGAGTTCAGAGCCAGAGAATTACAGGTGAGGTCAGAGGTGGATCCAGAGCTAGGGAAGTAGTGAGTGTTAATGAACTGAGACAGACGAGAACTGTGGAGAAGACTGAGAAGTATAGAGAGAACTGAGGAGAGGCAGAAGCAGATAACAGAAGGAGATCCAGGCACTGTAGTCAGTCCAAACAGACAAGGCACAGACCAAAAGTAGGCAGGGAAACGAGAGTCAGAGGATCACGTCGGTGTGGAAGTGGCACAGTCTGGCAAGGGAAGCTTGGATCGTGTGTTGCTGCCGTTTATCTTGGTAACCATGCTGGTTAAGTGTGCCTTGAATGCATAATGAATTGCAAAAAGGGTTGCCATCAAAGCATCTCAGCACTGTCACTCCCTCTTCTCCATGCCTGTCTCCTTTGCTTGCTAAATAATTCCAAACACTGTGTTATTTTATAGTTTTAATAAGTATTAATCTGTATCAATCTATGTTGATACAGATTTTATTGGGTCAAAGAAACAAGTCTGCTGAATAAAACTTTGTAACTTTGTTCTATGTTTCTTATTAACACATTTCATGGTTCTTTCTTTTCTTTCCGAACTTCTGCCTTTCCCGACTGCTCAGCCCCCCCCACGTTCACAGATACACCACCTCAGTATGTCGAGGCCAAGGACGGGGGGAGCATCACTTTGTCCTGTACGGCCTTCGGCAATCCCAAACCCTCAGTCACCTGGCTGCGGGAAGGCAACCTCATGGTTAGCAATGCCAAGTATAAGGTAAGTCTGTTCATATGCTACTATTTCATAATAATGATTTGCATGCAGGCAATAAAACAGAGTCATAGCACAAGTATGCAGCAATGAACAAATAATGAATGAAAATCAATACTAAGGGAAGCAGATGGTATACACAAATATTTAGTGTGCTGCTGAAAAATAACCAACTGCTTGTTAGGAAGAAGGAGTTGAATCCGTGAAGAGGAGCTATTGTAGGAGTAGTTGATTAAGTTTAAAATCTTTAATAAAACGTGAGAAAATTCATCAACAAACAGAGTTGCATCAGAAGACTCAAACATTACATGCATAAAGTTCATTCTTATGTCAGATTAGGAGATAGAAAAACAACACTCTTTAATGGTGGTGGTGAAAAGTATTTACCATTTAATCCTGCATGTAGGAATGGAAATGACTCCCCCGCATTAGATCAATAATTTAAATGACTGAGCTTGGAGCTTGGAGCTTGGAGCTTGTATCCCGAAATTTACCCTTATTCTCAGGCTACAGTTGCCCAGTATTTGTCTATAAAGAAAACTTTGTCTATATAGAAAACGTATGCTAGCGTGCTGTGTTCTATGCAGACGATGTAGGTGACTTTTAATCTTTACTATGTGGTTTTGATGGAAGTCTGTACCCTTATTGTTTTTATGTGAATAAATAACAGTGGATTTGGGTGGTAAACACTGCCTAAATTAGGATAATTTTGGAAACACAGCAAACCTTATGCTTCTTTCCCTAAAACGAAATAAATAAAATCCAGGCGCATTTAAAGTGGAAGTTACTGCATCATGCTGTGCTTTGTGTGTAGAGCTCTAGATGTAGAGCTTTACTTTGATGAAATGGATGGAATAAATTTGCATCTTGTGCCTGAGAGTAGGAATCTGGTGGGAAGGAAAGTCAAAGGCTGAATGTGTCCTTTGAAGGAGTTGTGACTTCAGCTGTGATATGATGTGCTCAAAATATGTTTTGGAGTTTTAAAAGCTTCTGCACAAATTGCCAGAAACAGTTGTGTTTTAAAGGCAGCTAGTAAACTATCTGAAAACTATTCAGATAAGACCTATTCCTAGCTTTGTTCCAGTTTTTCAGTGTGTCTGTGAAGCAACAGGACTTTTACCTTTTAAGCTTGTTTCAGTTATATAATTTTTACTGCACATGTGTAGTTAGAATGAAACTAATACAGTTGTATAATGAAGGACACACATGTACAATATAATGTTTGTTGATAGAGTGGCTGCATTCTAGCATGCAGACATCTTGACTGTTTTATTTAAAGTGTACTTCTTGACAGAACATGGACAGCGTTACTGAATACAGTTGTTGGTCCAGATCTGGGCCTTTATTGTTGCCAGTGGTGATAATAAGCCCTTAGGGTGTGCTGTTATTCAGTTTGTATATGCTTATACTAAGCATTGTCTGTTATCCAAATAAACTGGTCATTTTCTCAAGAACATACAAACACATTACTATAAATTTAAATAATGGAATGTGAGTTTACACTTCAGTACATGTATTCATGTACTGTAATAAGTTTATATTAATTATGTTTTTTGAACATTAGGTATTAGCATCACATTATACATTCAGCTCCAGTAATACAGCAATATCCCGGCATGCACATGCAGTAAGTGTTGCAGTGCGGGTGGCTGCGGTGAGGGACGTAGAGCAGTTGTCCACCCATCATGGGGTTGATTCCTGACTCCTCCTGTCACATGTCAAAGTCTTCAGTAAATACCAAGTTGCCTCCAGTGGATCAGGTCAGCTGTGTGTGAGTGCGTGTGATTGTTTTGTGTGAATGGGTGAAGGAGATGTAGTGTAAAACATTCTAAGTACCAATAAGGTTTGAAAGCACTATATAATGTAGACCATTTGAAGTTTCTAGAAGTTTTGCTAGTACCTTCTATGGTGTCTAAATATCAGAGTATCACTTATGCATGAGGTGGCACTGATTCAGAGGTTGGGTTCACAGGGCTGACACAGGCAGTTAGCAGGTCATCTAAATTTTAGCATTTTTGCTTTTCAGAAGATTATTTTGGTGGACAAAGAGGAATTTCTTTTTTGGTTAGAATCAAAGTAACGTAACATACTTGATACACTCATGTATGTGTTCAGGTGTCTGATGGGAGTTTGACGGTGCTATCCATCACCCGGGAAGATCGTGGGGCCTACACATGTCGAGCCTTCAGTCCCCAGGGCGAGGCCATTCACACTACACGGCTGCTAGTACAAGGTAAATACATGTGCTGCTGTGTACTGTATTGTTATGTCTCATCACTATTGAAAGATTTCTAATTACGTGGCACTAGTGCACTATTGTCAATTGTTGAACCTTGGATGACCTCATTCTGACATGGACAACACGGTGGGATTGATAATGAATTGGCATTTTTGCACTTTATGTAATTCTTTAATCCTTGACATTGAATGTCATCTTGTGTGTCCTTTCAAGGGGCTTCAGTCACTTCAGTGATGTAGTGGTTGGATAACTGGGGCAGCATGCACACACAGTTTGCTATAGAAAGTGTTCACACCCCTGTCTGTCCAGCCCTCTGCCTACACTGATTAACCCACAATAATACAGTGAAAATCGATTGCAAATTTACTAAAAACACTTCAATTACACTTATTTTGTTCTTTCCTTGTTGTTATAACCATACATTTTTACATTTGTTGCTAATTTCCCCATTTAAGTTTGCTGCAGTGTCTGTTTTGGCGTCAGTTTCTCTTTAAAAGATCTATTTTTTCAAGAAGATCTGGTTGTATACCTTGATTCAAAGAAGACAAAACCAGTGGCTGTGTGTTTTACGGAAGTACAGTAAGGCAGTAAGGATATATTTTCTATTATCTATGCAGTTGCTCAATACAACAATACAATCCACATAACAATACTGGTAGGTACCAAAAAAAACTCCACAAATACCGATCATTAAGCTCTTGTATACCCACTTTTGGGTAAATGTTTAAATCCTCTAAACATATATAAACTATGTAAGGAACTATGTGAAAAATGACTGCTATTGTCTGTGCCCCACTGGTAAATGGCAAGTATACCCCCAAATTAGCACTGAATCACATAAGACTCATAGGTTCTGCTGCACAATAGGTTAAACCTGCATGTACTGCATGCATTAGTTTGCTAAAAAAAAATCTCACAATGTAAAGCTTCACTTTTGATAGATAAAGCAGGACAAATACATCGGTCTGGGCTATTGTTGGCAGAAGGGCAGACTTCAGTAATGGCCAATCCTCAGCTCTTCCCATCCCTTTTTATAAAGCAGCAGACAGTTTAATGAGCTGGGAGCAGAGTCTGGGGCAGCTTAGCTGAAGAAAACTGTTCTTCTGCCAGAGGTGTGCAGTAATAGAAAAATAACCCCAAAATAACCTTACTAAATATTAAGTATAATACACAAAATATGATTCTGGGGGCAGGCAATGTGGAATTTGCATTTAATTAAGCACTAACTCCTGTCTGTTATAACAGAGGTGAAGATCATTTAAAACATAACAATGTCTGTAGTTAGGCCACTTATATATGTTGATGTTACACTTATATGCGTAACATCATTAAACTACAGCATCTAAAGAGAAAGGAAGGAGGAGACTGTAAGAGAGAGACTGCATTGGAAATGTAGAGAGCGAAAGCAGAGCAGTTTGTGAAGAAGAATGGAGCAGATTTCTGGATGTGAAATTTTTCAGTAGAAATGCTGTTTCAAATAAATCAATAAGGTACATGGAAAGCTATCAGAGCTAGACACACCAGCAAGAAATCCTGTCAAAAGTGAAACATACTAAGTCTTTGTCTTAATAAAATTCACTTACAACACTTATAATTCAACAGTGAGTTCACCCAAGATCAGTATCACTAAAATATTAAATAAAAACCTTTTTTTTGTTATTAGACAAAGCCAAAGAAGAATAAATATGATTTCATAATTGTTTAAAAGTTGATTAATTAAGTAATAATAAAATTACCACAAACCAGACTGCAACAACGAAATTGCTTTTTTCAGTATTTAAAAAAACAATTATTAATTGACTTATCTATTATATGTCAACCCCTAGATTATGGCAGGGCAATAAACATAGCTGTCGCAAAATATTAAAAAATTAAAATTATAAAGCTTGGTTCATACAATGTGCATGGAACTAACATGATGTGGGTGCACTGAGTGACAGTGTAGCTGAGGAAGGCATACTCATCCTTACTTTTGCTTCCTCCAGTGCCACATCTTCAGCAAAAAACCAAAAGAGACAGTGATACAAATGTAATAGCCTGCTTTATTACAAAAGCCACAATGCCAGTAAGCACAGTTAAAAATGTCAGATTTAAGCAGCTGAAATATCTCACTTAGTAATTTGATTTATATGTTGATATATATGATAGACATGAAAAGAAATAAAATTTGTGTGATTTTCTTCCCCATTTCACTGAGCAATATCTGAGATAGACTGGTGACCTGTCCAGGGAGTACCCCCAATCAGAGAATAGTGAGCTTTTCTACTTTACGAGTGAGTTATGTAGCTTTATTTATTGTAATTTCTCAGCAACGACTGCCTGAAGGGTTGTGCAGAGCGTGGGTAAGCATAAAGAGTGAAGTAGAGCTGCTTTAAAGCAGTGGAGCGCTTTAGTGAGTGGATTAATTCACATCTGATGCCAGTGCTAGCTAAGGTTGCATATTGTAACTTTAAGATCCCATCTATATTTTATTATTGATCTGTTATTTATATCATATTTCTCTTGTTTGTCTTTATGTTTAATGATACATTTGATTTTCTGTGGCATGGATGGTACCATATATCTCAACACAACCTTGACTTGAGATATTCAGTCATTTTTCACAGATGTTTTTCATATGCACTAGGACTATACTTTATTTATATAGCATGTATCAAAAGAAAACAATAATTCCACTTTACACAGGTGCAGAAGAGTATTAGTACAAATCCTAAAACCATTAAAACACAAAATGAGATAAGAAGAATAAATAAAACAGAAAATAAAAATAAAATATAAACAGTCAAAGATGAAAGTAGTTTGGAAATACGGCTAGTGACATTGCAATAATACATTACAATAAATGATTGGCCCTGAAATCATCTGAGGGAATAGAGGTGCAGCAGAGAAAATCAAAGGCACAGGAAAACAGCAGAGTTTTCAATTTAGCTTTCAAAGTGGCTAGTGCTGGGGCACATTTAACATTATCTGAAAGCATAGTTGCTAAAAGCAGCTTCACTCAGTTTGGTTTACACAAGTGAGTCAGCTTACCTTCATCAAATCAGTGATAGATAAAATGCTTTCCTGCTTTATATGTGGATTTCTTTCGTCACAGCAGACATTAAAAATGTTCACAGAGATATTCACTTTTGCAACTAACTACAAAGTTGGAACTGAGTCTAAGTGTTCGTTGTGAGCCGCCTTGTATAATTTACAGCAGAGATGGATTAATAGAGGCCCTCCTGGAAAGCCACTGAGCAGCAGATCAGCTAAGAGCATACAGTGCCAGCAAATCTTCAGCACTCAGCTGGTTCCAAATAGGGCGGCTTGGCACACGCACAAGTGCACACAGACACTCACACAACCACTCAAACACCAACAACATAGTCATCCAGCACAGGCCCTGTCCTGGTTGTCCTGCTAAGGGGGCTGGCAGATGGAAATACTCTGCCTGTTAAAGGATCAGGCTGTGGGCTACAGATCAAGACTAACATATGGGACTAGCAGTTTACAGTGGCTTGTCTCTGCTGCACATGTGCATCTGTGTGTTTGTTTCTGTGTCTGAGTGGGTGTTTGTTTAGGTTTGTCCTTGTGTGGAAATAAAGTTATGAGTAATTTGAAAGTTAGATGTGTCTGTGTGCACTGTCAGGAGAAAATGTTCTGTCCAAAGGTATTACGTCCCATTAGTACTATCACAACTAGATGTTCTAACTGTTCAATGTTTAATATTCGAAGATTGCAGCTGAGGGGCTTCAGATTACTGGGATGCCAAAGAGACGAGCTATATGTTCTTCTTCTACTTCTTCCTGTTATTTTACTTTGATTAGAAGAGACTACTAAGCCACACTATACTAAAGGAGAAAGAGGAGCCTGTAAATTGATGTGAAACTCTTCATGTGTAGTGTCTTCAAAAAGTAAGTAGTTCAAAAAGAGTATTCTCTTAAAATGTAGGGGAGTAGATGTGTAAAGTACGCCTAAAGTATAGTACAGATACCTCAGTTTTTGTACTTAGTACAATACCATCTATACATTTAACATTTTATTAACATAAAGTTCAAAAGTGTGAAGGCTGGTCCCACAAAATCAGCCATGAGACAGTGATTTATATTTGACTAAAATAAAAACATACTGTAATTGAGTTTGAAGACATGTGTTTCACTTTCTTATAAGATAAAATATTATAGGGTCAGATAAGATCAGATCAGATCTTATTCATCCACCAAAGGGGAAATTCATGCCACAGCAGCAGAGTCAAATATAGCTAAAACTAAAATGTAATACAAAAATACAGAGTAGATCAATAGTGAAATTATAATATTAATTATGCAAAGAGGTGAGACAGAGCAGATAACAAAGTTTGTGAGAACCAACAACAGCACTAAATTGACAGGTGCCTTTAAGTTGACACATTAAATAAATCAGTAAATCAGTCTTGAGTTTTACAGGTTACTTGAGTTTGATGGAAGCAAGTGCTGTTCATCAGCACTGAATTCCTTCAGCCATGTCCAGTCTTGTCCGTGATCAGAATGATTCATCCTAGCAGCTGTTCTCAGCACTTCTCTCCTGCTCCACATCTCCTGGATTTCAGGTCTTCTTCCGGGGATCTGACCTGTGTTCTGCACAGCTTATAGCTACTAGTTAATAGCAGGCTAGCTGTTGCCATATAAAATAATAATGACATACTTTATTGATCCCTTTGGGGACATTGTTGTTTGAACAACTGCAGTAGATGACAGCTCTACTGTGGGGTTTTGGCGTCTTGTCCAAGGACACATAGCCAGGAGAAACCAGGAATCTAACCCTGGGGTTTATAGACAACTGTCCTACAAACTGAGCTAACTGCCGCCCACAATGCTGTATTCATTGTAACGTGTGCCTCCTGACAAGATCACCAAAACTCCTCTCACAAAAGCAGTTTGAGTTGCTAAATGACCCTAAGAGCTATGTTGCCAGGGGCTTACAGCCAAGGCAGCAGTTCTTAAAGTCTTGGACACACAGGTGAAGAGAAGGGCTCAGCTGTTAACCATTCACTACCTGGTTGTTAACTGGATCCAGTGGCAGAGGAGGAGGCGGGACAGACTTAGTGGACAGAGTCTGATCTTCAACATAATCCTGAGGGAGGTTGAGGACATAGAGTCAGAGTGGACTATGTTCTCCACCTCCATTGTCGTGTTGGCCGTTCAGATCTGTGGCCATAATGGAATGCCGTCAAGCTGAAGAAGGAGTCTTATCAGGCCTGTATGGCTTGTGGGACTCCTATAGACAGCTGTCAGTAAGTAAGGTTCTCCATGACAAGGCACCCGGAGTGAATGAGATTCACACTGAGTACCTTTTTAAAAAAGGGCTGAGAGGGATGTCTGAGAGGGTTTTCTTCTCGGTCGTGGAACAGTGGACCTGCTCTATACTCTCACTAGGGTGATTAAGGGCTATTAGGAGTTAACTTAATCAGTCCACATGTGCTTTGTGCAGAAAGTGTTTGATCACGACCCTCATGGCATCCTGTGGTGGGTGCTCTGGAAGTATGGGGTCTGGGCTCTCCGGTCCCTGTATTAGCAGAGCAAGAGTTTGGTTTGCATTGCCAGCAGTAAGGCAGACTTGTTCCCAGTGAATGTTGGACCCTGGCGGGGATGCTCTTTGTCACCACTTCTGTTCATCATTTTCATTGACACAATTTCTAGGCACAGCCAGGGACTGGAGGGAGTCTGGTTCGGGGACCAGGATTTCATCCCTTAAAATATAAAATATAGCAGGAATGCAGCTGAAAACATGCAGAAATGACAGTGAAGTGAAAACAAATAAAGCAAGTGATACCGACTCTGACTCTAATGAAGCAGCACTGCTTTGTCTTTATACAGACATATTTTTCTACCAAAAATGTTTTGCACTAGTCAAGGGGTAAAAATGTTTCAAAGGACAAACATAATTGAAAAGCGTTTGAGAATCATTGTACCAAACCCATCCCTCTGTAATTGAGCCACAGTACGAGCTGCCCCAACGTGACCCAACGGCAGCTTGGTAATTTTAACATTCTCTCATTTTTCCCAGTCTCATTATACTAACACTGACTGTGCTCATTTTGTTCACATTTTATCTGCTGATTTCTGACAGATCTGAAGCTCTGCAGTGTGGAAATTTTCTTTTTAGTCTGAAGTGAAATGTTTGTGAATGAAACCTTCCACAAATGAGCAGAAAGTTTTCTCAAGATCTTCTTTACTTTGAACAAATCTAACAGAAGCTCACAAGAGATTTGGGAGGGGACTGTTTGCATGTCTGTCAATGACTTTGTGTATCATGGCAAATTTTTCTTCCGTTTATTGATGTGATAAATGTAAAGAATGGAGGTCATCACTTCTTTCCTCTCTTTCACTTGGTATTGGCTTTTCTCCCTTTATTCCACCTTCAGCTGTTCCTGAAGGTTTAACTGCTGAATCATTAGCCTTGAGCCTACTTCAGCCATCTCTTCACTTGATCAATCTCTTCATCAAATTCTTGCATCTCCTCAGTCTGTTTATTAAGGAAAGATGGCGCTGCTTATCTTCCCTTTCCTTACTGAGTACAAGGATTTCGGTATCCTTTCCTGTTCTGGGGTATGTGTCCTGCCCAGCATTGCTTGCACCGTGTGTATGTGCTATTTTGGGTGGTATTGCTAAATACTTGCACTGCAAAGCTCTGAGTGGTGCTCTCAAATAAATCTAGCACCTAGTGTGTGGTAAGTATCTAAAAGCAGATGAAGTTATGGTCAGGAGGTACCAAATGACTGCAAATGAAGTGTCATGATATAAATATATCCAACCGTGCAAGGAGGATGAGCCATCTGGAACAGCAAGGATCACTCGAATTCTCATAATCCGCTAGTGAAAGCAAAATAAACACTGGATGTGACATGGCTCTGATGTCTGCAGTGAAGCTCAGCAGAACTCTAAGTGGATGTACTGTAGAGATCTTAATTCTTTTACCTTAACAGTACACTATGTAAACATGGCCTTAAACAGTAGACATGTACATTAAATCATTCTTCTGTTGTGGCTATAGTGTGTGTGGCATTTTTCATCTCCTACTGTGATCATATTGCATCTGTGAGACATCACCCTACTCACGTCACCCCTTATTAGGGGACATTGGGGATTCATTGTCTTGTGGAAGGGCACTACAGCTTATCACATAGTGATAAGTTTACAATCTGCTCAAAATGGTCTTTAATATGAATATTAAGATAGTTGCAAAAGTCAGTCCAAAATATTTTTACAAGTGGGCAATGCCAAAATGAACCAGGAGGAGAATTATAGCAGAAAGTACAGTCTGAGTCAGTGTCTGTTTTGATTTTCTTACAGTATGTTTTAAGTGGGTAAACTGTATAAATTAGTTTTAGAGATACCTCTTTAACTTTGTTACAGTAGTTATCAGTTAGCGATTAGGTAAAAGCCAGACCTTTTCATATGGCAAATCATGATGATTCCAGAAGTGTTTGGAGTTGTGAAATTTTGTCTATGTCTGATTTCCCTTGTCGTGCAGTGATTCTAGGCTGCATGTCCAATCAGACTGTTCTCTCTCACAGACAGGTCTGTCAGCAACTAAACATGCTGTATTGGCTAACAAGCCTGCAACAGGGGTCAGACACTGTCAGCTGTGCAGGTCACACTGCAAAAACTATGCTGATAGATGCTCATCAGCCACGTTGATTAGAATATACACTGATTAGGCAGAACCTCATACACTAACCATAATGCATTTCTAATGCCAAATAGTGTTGCTTGCTGAGTGCTGTTTTCTCTCCCCAGGCCCTCCATTCATTGTATCACCACCGGAGAACATAACAGTGAATATCTCACAAGACGCCTTCTTCACCTGCCAGGCGGAGGCCTACCCTCGTAATCTGACCTACACCTGGTTCTGGGAGGAGGACAACGTCTTCTTCAAGAAGTAAAGTTATAAATGGGTTCATTTTCGTCCACCATATCACTTCGCCTGTGTGTTCCTGCTGTTTACCAGCCACTGACAACAGTCCTATCTTATGTTGCTATTTTTGTGGTGAATATGCACTAGGTAGAAATGATAGTTAACTAGCTTTTCATGTAGCCAAAACTCAGTGGAATTTGTCAAAAAGTAATAGCTTTTAAACTGAGTAGCTGAGCTGTAAAAGCCAGAGTTATGAAGGAAAATGTGACATGATTTTAAGAGTACAGAGCTAGTGGATTTCTCTTATTTTTAACTTTTGGGGATAAACATGGTTTATGGGCAAAGCATGCTCACAGGTTGTTAATATTGTAAAATGTGCAAGAACAACACTGCATGTTTAGTAAGGGTGCAGAATGAACCCAAACAAAAAATATGAAGAAGCTGTAAGAGTAAATATTGAATTAACAGTCCAACTGGGGCAACAGACATGTTTTCTGCCTTTGAATTGTCCAACAAGACCTGTAAGACCATTTGTCCCAGGATGTTAAATACTGCATGCTGTGCACAGGATGTAACAACCAACCAAAAGAAATAACAGGGTCTCAAAGTCGAGGTAAAACTCATCTTTAACCAGCATTTACTAAATGATGCATTTAGTAAATGCATAAAAACCTTGACAACAGTCTACACTTTGCCAACATATCTTCTTAAAATCACACCTTCATATGCTTGTGCACTCTCTGAGTAGTGGGCATCAGTATTACATAGAAATATGTAAGTAATGATAAAATGTAGTGGGAGATTGATGGAGAGAAGTGCTATTTGTGTGCCACATAACATACATGTACATATATCAAACATGGTAGTTCCTTGTGAGACTAGTCACAGTCCCCATGCTGATCCCTGTCCAACGCTCCATGTGATTTTAAGTTATGGCTGATAGCATGGTATTTTTAGAGAAGTCTGCCAAGTAGAGACAGGACTGATGTTGATGATGCTGAGCCAGTTCAGTTCAGTTCAGTTCAGGTACAAAGACATCTTTGTGGTCGACGATCCATCTATGTTATAAGTGAAAGCATATCATTCTTGTTGTAGAGTGGATCTCCAGAAATGTCAGTAGGCACATCTCCCTCTGTTGCCACAAGTGATTACATTTCTGCTGTTGTTTCTTTGAAGCTGTTTGGACAGAGACAGTGCTCTTAACCATAAAGTGCCCCACATCCACCAAAGCTTGGAGTTAGGTTTGGTTTATGGTGCACATTCACAGTGCATCAAATTACATCAGTGTCTGCTTCAGTGCACAGTTTCTGAAGAAGACCAACTAGACAGTTATCCTGCATAGCTTTTCTCTTGGTATTGCCATTTCATGCCAGTCATAATAATTTAATATTATTCTGGCTGTTCTGTTGTTATTATATGATAACAGCTAAAAGTTTTATAGCATACTGTAAAGTGTGTCTGTTTCAGAAATGGTTGCAGATTTCAGGCAGGTGAAATTGATATTTTATCTTCTGTAGCTGAAGTTGAAGTTTGAAATCATGAGATTTTCAGTTTAATGAGGTTCAAGACTTTTTCTGAGTTCTGAGTTTCAGTGTTAACAATCTGAATAATTTTGATTTTTATGTAGTTTTTTTTTGGTGGGGAGTAAGGACAGACTTAAGTGTTTTTTTTCACCACGTATCTAAACATAGAGATTCTGTGCTGCAGCTGCAGGAGTTAAAAACAATCCAGTGAAAATATTATAATTCATCAAATATCAAGTACTGTAAATAAAGATTCTGCTGCATGCATGATGTAGTTACTGCTAGCGGAAGGTGAAATGGTTGTTGCAATACAGAATCTGAGGAGCACTGGGAACAAGCTGAGTGTTCTTACATTTAGCATTTTTATGATGGATGGTAGATAGAGTATGTGAATACAGTCAGCAACTGCAACATAAAAACAGTTATACATCAACCACAAAAGAAAAAGAATGTAAAAAAAAGCAACAGTGTAACAGACTGAATTAAACAAGAAGGAAAAGATCGATCTAGCTTGTCACTATAAGTGAAGATAAGGATGGATTAAACATCTTGCAGTTTGTCCTGTTGCTCACTGACACTGTAGAGCACTTCTATAGAAGGGACAACCACTAGATGCATATTCTTAGAGCTGAGTATGTCTTAATACCAGTTTGTGAGCCATCAGTTTGGTGTGGTGGAGGTGGTGACAAACAACTATAACCCTACTCTGCTGAATAAACTCGCTACCATGCATATTGTGGGAGAAACGATGCGTGGCTCAAGCAATCAGTAATGCCTTCAAATACTATTTGAAATAGCTGGCAGAGACAGCAGATCAGCCTGGCAATCAACATGGCTTGGCCTAGTTTCAACTGCAGCCACTGGCTTTTAGTTCTTAAGTCACTGATAGCTTGAACCATTGCTTTATGAGCTTTTCTGTCCACAAAATGGCTCATGCTACAACAGCTTTGTTAGGTTTTGACAGGAGATTTAAATTGAAAACAATCTGTGAAAGATTCAGCTTTTTTCTATCGATCCACGATCTCCAGATTCTGCTGCTCCTGCTGAGGATGCTGAGATTCTTGAAAAATGTTATTATTATTATTAGTAGTAATATTGCTAGTTTGCTCAAATATTATCTTGTGCATGATAGATGGTAGACAGGTTGTCAAGAGACATTACACACAGCCAAACTAAAAGTGAGATTGTTCTGACACCATATTGTGCTGCTGTTTAATCCTTTTTTCTGCTGTTTCAATCAGCGTCATCAGACCTGGTACAAGTGCTGTCACTAATGCCAGATATCATAAGCTCATAATGTTCCAAGTCTCTCCATTTGTAGTCTCAGAGCTTTAGAAATATCATTGTAATCCTGCCCAGACGGATCAATGAAGTCTGTAGTTTTCTACAAAACATACTATTTTAATTTAAAATGTAAAACAAAAAAGAGAAGAAGTCAGGAGGGGATTGTATTAGTTAAAGAAGCAATGATCATGGTCAACTACACAAATACTTTCTGCTCAGTACTTTATTGTATGACTTTGTGTATACATTTGTGATTATCATGACACTCATATGCCCCAAATCTGCTCATTGCTCACAGTGAGATACAGAATGAGCAGTGCAGGGAGCAAAGTGTAGAAATGCTAAATATCTGTTGCATTGACTACTGAAAGTGGCTGGTCACCAGTCAGTGGACCAAAATCTCAGGGCTCAAATCATGTTGCAACAAAATAACTGTTGGTAGGTCTTTTTGTTTAATAATAATAATTAACTTTATTTATCACAAGTAGTACTCCTCAGCCTGTCAACAAAGTTGCACTGAGCAGTTTCTTCTGCGGGCTCTGGAAGTCCCCCCAGAGACAATATAAAATATTTTAGCTACAAATATCAATTAGATTTATCTTTACTAGTATTAGCATAAAAATACATTAAAAGCTAATATGATTTCATCATATGATTATATGTCAATTCGCTGTCTGTGAAGTAACCTACCTAAGTCATTTAGTCATTCAGCTGTCAAGCTGAATTTGCTGCCATCGACCTGTATAGTTAATTCTTCACACTGACTGGCTTTAACTCTATTTAAATGAATGCTTAAATGTTGCACTTCAAGCTGGTTCCAGAAACATGACAGCTCTTCAGAGGCCTACACATGCCAGATCTCACAATAATAGTGCACCTTTTGGATGAGAAGAAGTAAGACTTTCTTGGGATGAATGTGCTGCTGAAAAATCTATAGCCACCATGCATGACAGCAGGTCAAGCATGAACCAAGATCTTTGTGATCCCTTCTACTGTGCAAACACAGTGCCTGCAATATGCATGGAGTTTTTAAAAGTCTTAAATCTCTGTGCCTCGCAACTTCTCATTGGTATTGGGGGCATAAATCAACCAGCCTTGCACTGGTATATTCTAATAAATATGTGTTAAAGGGAAGTAATAAATAAGCAGGGTAATACATGTTCCTAAGAAGCCTGTACATTTGAAGCCTGTAGATTTACACTCCAAACGTTTACAGCCGTCTGCTTTGAATCAAGAATCAGGCTGTGTGCAGCGCCTCATTTATGTAAAAGTCAGAGTCTCACATCTGCCAGAATATAAGCAAAACAGTGCAGAAATTGTGGCGCTGATTGAATATACTAACCCCATTTATAATATGACATCAGGGGGAGTATACAATTCAGTTCACCAACCGTCAGTCTGATGGACAGCTGCTACAAAGTGTAACACTGTATAAACCTTTGCCTTTACCTTTTTAAGTTTTATTTTACTTTTCTACACACTGAAGTCTTTATGAATTGATTAATCAAACACTTCAGGCTGGATAATAAAGATCCTAACATTAATGTTTCCCATTGTTGTCATTCCCACAGTGACCTGAAACGCAGAGTCAGTATTCTCATTGACGGCTCCCTCATCATCGCGCAAGTCAAGCCAGAGGATGCTGGGAAATATACCTGTGCACCGAGCAACAGCCTGGGCCGACCACCAACTGCCTCTGCCTACCTAACAGTGCAATGTGAGTGGACTTACTTTTTTTTTTTTTTCTACATTGATGTTTATGAAAAGGCACAGACAGAACAGAACTCAATTCATGTGAAGCAAGCAGAAAATTAAATGTGTATTGCAATATCACCTAATATCACATTACCCATTAGCTGGATTCAGAAAATATAAAATGTAACTTAAATAATGGTGCTTTCAAGTTAATAAAGCAGACATAAGAAACATATTAAGCAGCATTCTTATGGTTTCTTATGTTTCTTCGATGAGGCCATTAAATATCCAGAAAACAGGCAGTGACTTGTGATAGTTTATAACATACAATGGCAAGAAAAAGTATCTTAAGTATTAATCTTCAAATCTTTGGCTGTCACTCAGGGTTGCTTCTTGAGTGTTTGTTGTGCTCTTTGGGTCATTATGACTTGCTGTCCACGTCTTGGTAGAGTAGTCTAGTGAAGTTTTTGACATCACTTTGTAATTCTATATTCTTGATAGTAGAACATCTGAAATCTCCTTTTCGCAAGGCATGACTCACATAAGCACATTCTTATTCTTTGCGTTTGAAAAGTGCAGCTGTGATGACAGTTGTGTAGTTTAGCTGATGTTTGCAGGTAGCTGTCAGTCAAATCAGATCAAACCCTCTAACCAGCCTACACAGTCCTGATGAAGCAGATTAGCTGAGTTTAGCTTTGACTTTGAGTGTTATTTTATTCATTGATATTAACCACTGTAGAGACATAATTCAGATTCAGATGAAGATTAAGATTTTCGGGCCTATAAAACTAATAATCATATTATCAAGGTGCTATCTTTTGATGTCAAACCCAAATGTTTTCATTCCACAGCAAAAATAAACCTCACTGTTCCAATACTTTCGGAGGGATGTGTTTATATAACAGATAACATCTTTATTGGTGTAGTAACTCAACAGCCTACACATAGTTAAGAAGGGATCCCAGTTCTAATAAGTGAAGGTTTAACTATACATGGAAGTTTTTTCCATTTAGATGTAGCAGCATTGTTTCCTGTTACATTTGAAGTGTTGTCGAGCTGCTTGTCTAGAGCACCTTATTTGGGATGAAACTGTGCTTGGTGTTCCCCCTGCTCTGTGGAATTGATTTGGACTCCACAGAGCTGCCTTCACCACCTAATCCCACCCAAACACCCATCTGCTTTCTCAAATACACTTTCTCTATTTTTCATATTTGTTTTCTGACTCTCCCCATTTTGAATTCTCATTTGTTATCAGTCACGTGTTTAAATGTTAATATGCACACCAACACATCTCCGTATCTCCCTTCCTCTGTCATCATTCTGTCTTCACCAATAAAATACTCACTTAGTTCATCAGTAACTTGCAGCTGCAGAAACCTTTTCTATGAGCATCAGGCTCTTATTTGGAGCAAACAGGCAAAGGCAGGACCAGCTTGAAAGATTTTAGCCTTGTCGACCAGTGACCGGCCACAGGCAGTAGTCAAGGCAACAGACATTTTGCATTCCCTCGCTCTCCTGCCTCCTCCGATGGCTGTACATTAGATTGTGCATGTATGTGTGTGAGTGATGAACAGAGGCAGGCAACACCAGTCGTGAGAGGGATGGAGAAGTGAGGGGGTGGGGGGATTACATCATTGCTAGAAGACTGGGGACTTTTCTCAGTCATACTGCAGAGGGCTCCCTTTGTCTTTTTGTCCGATTCTCTCCTCTTATCATCATCTCCTCTTTGTCCCCTCTTCCTCTCTTTATCATTTTCTCTCAGTCCTCGACATCCTCTCCTCTTCATTTGTTTAATGCCCTTTTTCTCTCTCTTCTGCCTCATCCTGTTTCAGTCTCTCTCCCACATTGTCTCTCTTTCTCCATCCTCCCCTGCCTTTCTCCCTGAAGTGCTTGCCATTGAATAACTTCCCTAAAGCATCTTGCAGTAGGAACCATCGTGTCGTGAGCGATAGCGATGTCTCAGGGCTATATTTGGAAACTTGGCTGCTGCTCTTGTCTGTGGTGCTGGTGGCAGTGCTCCTCTGGGCTTTTTGTGGTAGAGCGCTGCCGGGCCCGTGGTTAGGACTTCGGAGGACATCAGTTATAGTACAAACTTGTTCTGGCAACGGTGCAAAATAGACTCTCATCGAGTTTCAGTCCTTCTGTCTCATCATGTCACACATTCCCTCCCTCACTCTATCATCTCTCTTTGTTGCCTTGATAATCACAGCACCTCATCCTCCTCTCTCTTTCACCAGCTCCTCTCTACCTTACGTCATCTGGTCACAGCTCTCTCTCTCTTACCTGTCCTCTTTCCCACGCTGATGCTCAGCCTAGCTCGTCCTTCCTCTATTGCGCTGCTGATAATGCTTACACCTCCTCCTCCTCCTCCTCCTCCTCCTCCTCTCTTGCGCCATTTTGCCTCTTTATCACTCAGTGCCTACTTTGGAGCTCTCCTCCTTGACCTCATTTAGGCTCATATTTTTCTCACCCTTCCTCAGGATTTAAAAAGGAGACGTTTTAGCATGTCTTTTTCCGTCATCTTAGCCGCATTCATTTACCAGAGTCCTTTTTTCCTTTGTGTGCCTGTCTTTGTCCAAGGGGTATAACTTGTAACTTATAAAATACCAGTTAAGAATTAACAAACAAAAGATAGCCAGTAATGTGGAGCAGATACAATATACTGATGGAGGAATTTTCTTCTTTGGAAACACCAAGTCTTAGATTTTCACTGTAAATGCACAATTAACTCTAATAACTCTCATACCCATCCATCCATCTATCTATCTACCCTCAAAGACAGTTATCCTGTTAAGGCCTGCTGGGGAACACCCAAAACATCTAAGGGCTCAAATATAGAGACAGTCAACCATTCACCCTCAATTGCACACCTATGGGCCAAAGTCACTAGTTTACCTAACTGCATATCTTTGGACTGTGGAAGATAACCACAGTAGTGTGTAAAAATATGTTTCAAACAAAAAACATTAATCAAGCACAAATTGCTGAAATTCTCTGATTGGTGAGAAGGGTTAACCTTGCTAAAAAACTACAAAGTGAAACTCTCTGCAGAGTCTGACTTCATGCCAGGTTTTGACTGCATCTCTACATATTCATATTTGAAAAAGGCAGAAGCTTTGCACACAATTTTATTGGATTAATTGTAGTGGAATTAATTGCTTGGAGGAAATTGGTAAGAAATTGTTTAGGATATGGGCGGAATTTTTCAACCTAAACTTTTCCAATACATGTATGTCTAAGTGAGACTAGGAGTTGGCATCTTTATATTTAAGATATATTTCTCTCTTTTTGATTCCCCAGATTCTTTGCCTAGTTGTGGTAAAGGGAAGCCTTCTAGTGGTTGTATGTAAATTTGTTGCCAGAACGGTCTTATTACTCTTAGTACTCTACGTGTTACATCAGAAACACAGTACGAAAAGTCATTTCAGACTTTGAAGTTGAGAAGGAATTCATATTGAATGGCGAAGCATAGGTGACCTTGACTTTCTCTGATCTTTACAGATATCTTGGGAGATATTGTTATGTTTGCTTCAACAAAGTTGATGCAAATGTCACTGTCACACTGTAGTTGAGCTTCTGATAGGTTGATTGATAACAGGTACCGGTATTTATTTGCACTTAGCCAGTTTTTATCCACTCAGCTGATGATAGCTTCAGACTTTCTCACAGCAACTCTTTCACTTTGGTAATGATTCTCTGAGAAATGGGCTCCACATACACACCAGACCTTTAGAAGTGGTGTATTTATGACAATTTGACAGCTATTTGCAGAGGCTTTCCTTTCAGGATGTCTCAGATGACGTGTGTGCAATGCTTTTGCTCTTCATCAGAACAGTCTGGGTGTTTGCAGACACAAGCCAGGGACAAGTTGAAGAGGGCAAATTGAAGGATAAAGGGGGAATTCGGACATGTCACAATACACAAATACAATCCAAACACTGAGTTAGAGAGACTTACAAATGACTCATTAACCCAAAGGAGTGATACTGTAAATATCCTCTCACATATGTCTTTTATTTCAGTTCAGAGCAATCTATGGTGTTTCATTTATTTGGGTCTTGTGGTTACATAGAAAGAATGTAGTAAGTATAGCTAACCTGATTAACTAACAGAAGACAATGTGGCATATTTGGCTGACAACAGGTTGTAATGAAATTTTATCCCTGGTTAAATTAGGTTTACTGTATGAGTACAGCACACTACTGGTAGTCATTTAATTTCAGCTGTGGAGTCACCTGATGTGTGTGGGAGCACTCTACACTAGCAAAAGCAGCTCTGAGACCAGCTTTGCTCCACATAATTCATTTATCATTTCATGACGAACCCACTTCCCTTAAATGGTGCGATTTCCCAGTCTTCTACACAGCTATTATAATCAGTGGGCACCAAGCCCCCAAAGAAAGACATCTTTTATTACTCGCTTGTCACTTTGTGTGTTTCTCACCAGATCCTGCCCGTGTGGTAAACATGCCATCTGTTATCTACGTGGCCATTGGTCTACCTGGCTTCATTCGCTGTCCTGTAGATGCCAACCCCCCTGTAACTTTGGTTAAGTGGAAGAAAGATGGCCTCCCTCTTCGGATAG
The DNA here is from genome assembly GCF_900324465.2 of Anabas testudineus. Lineage (NCBI taxonomy): Eukaryota > Metazoa > Chordata > Actinopteri > Anabantiformes > Anabantidae > Anabas > Anabas testudineus. The sequence continues at coordinate 2,116,064 of NC_046623.1, read as the reverse complement.
ATAAGGTGTGCTGGTACAGTGTTACAGCTTTGGCTTTACTGTTTTACCTAACCGTAGATTGCAAACAAGTGTGCTATTTCTGCAGTTGAAGCGTCATGTGATTTAGTTTTACTTCATTTTCTGTTTTCCTGTCCTGTCTTTCATTTCTTTCAAAATGTGATTTTCACATTTACCAGAACATTACTCTTTCTCACATGTTGTTCACGACTTCTTCATCCACAGTACCCTGGTTGGAGCCAAATGGACGATGGGAGCATCCGTGTGGCAGAGGTGACAGAGGACTCTCTTGGCACCTATACCTGCATGCCTTACAATGTCCTGGGCTCCATGGGATGGTCCCCTCCCGCTCCCCTGGTGCTAAAGGTACACATTTAGTCACTGTGCATTTACAGTAAATAATCCTATCTTTGATGCATCTGGGAGTACAAGTGCAACTTCAACTACTCAACTCAGTTTTTATTCAGCTATTGATGCTGTTTCACTGTGGGCAGGACCCTCCCAAATTCTCAGTGGTTCCTGGAGGGGAGTACAGGCAGGAGGCTGGGAGAGAACTGGTCATCCCCTGTGAGGCAGAGGGAGATCCCTTTCCCAACATTACATGGAGGAAGGTAAGACAGGAAATGTGGATTAATCAGCCCTGCATATTTGCGTTTTATGTTGCCTTTAGTGTTTTCCGTTGAGAAATCTTGAGTTTTGTTCAACACTGTGCCTGCACAGGGTGCTCAGATTTTAATTACTTAAACTTCTCACTTTAGCAATTTTAATTTCATTTTAATGATGTCTAAAAAATATGTAATAAAGACAACATATCAGATTCTCTGTTCTGTATACTTCAATACTAAGATGAGATTAGATTTTTAATGTCCTGTACATTTCTTCAGATTTTTAAATGTTTCTTTGCATGTACCAATATGTTTTGCGGTTCTCTTTGTATTTCTTTAATGGTGTTTCCATGGGTGGGTGAATTGCAGGTAGGGAAGCCCAGTAAGAGCAAGCACAATGTTCTGCCCCGAGGCAGCTTACAGTTGAAGTCACTCACTAAGGAGGACCACGGGGAGTGGGAGTGTGTCGCCACCAATGTTGCCACGAGCATCACTGCCAGCACGCACGTCCAAGTCATAGGTACCCAGCGTGTACATGAATGCACAAACACACATAAATACAGAAATCTATACATTACACACTACTCCCTTTTAAACAATGGGTCCTGGATTTCAGAAACCAGTAGACAGAAGCAGCTTTAGCCTTCTAGCTCATAAAAAGTACAACTTACTAGCAGATTAAGCTGCTTCAGCATTGGCCTGATAAAGTGTCTCTGAACCACTTTTAATAGTGACTCATTTTTAATGAGAATGTATGGATAATGCAAACTTTCTCAATGAACTTCATGGCTACATACCTGGACAATTGATTTTATGCTTAAAGACTGAGACTAAAATTAACAGATCAGAAAAGCTGTTTTGCAGCGTTGAGCTACTTAATTCTTATATACTAAGTAAGATACAACATATAAGATGCCTGCATACCTACTGAAACAATTAATGTCTGCTGTGTAACGGCAATTTGATAGTGCTATCACCACCTCATGTAACCCCTCAGCTAATCTGGTATAGAATGCTTGTTAGCCTTGACAGTAACTGTCTAGATGAAGGTAAATTGTAGAGAAGATCTTTTTTTTTTTATCTCGATTATTTCTGCTGGGCACAGTTAAACCTCAACACTCATGCTGACACTTTGGGATTTACAGTTTTTCCTCTAACTTCTAAATCTTCTAAATCTGATTAATAATTTATTTTTTGTTTTTTATTCCCTCACATTGCTCTTACAGTAGAACATTTAACAGGACAACCTTTGAGTTGTGGCAGTTGAGCAGTTGAGCAGAGAGGTATTGCACAAAACCAGATAAGCCGAGATTTAGCAGATATTCTGGTTGACTTGGATGCACAAATGCTGGATCAATTATTCCCATTCTAATTACTATGAAGATTTATTCTGTGTTGCCTGTGTTACCTGTGTAAATTAAGCTGAATTAATTTACTATTAGAAATTAATGTTTTCTGATATATATATATATATAAATGAATAAAGTTGTTTATAAACCCCAGGGTTTGATTCCTGGTTCCTCTTGGCTATATGTCAAAGTAACCTCGGAAAAGACACCAAAACCCCACAGTAGCACTGTCATCTACTGCAGCTGTCCAAAAAAGGGGATCAATGAAGTATTGCAAAAAAAAAAAAAAAAAAAGAAAAAGGTTTATTTGATTTAATAAACAAAGAAAATCGGGGCATGCTGAAAGTTTCCCGCACAATAAGAACGATTACCTTCCCTGGCCACAGAAGTCCCCTCCACATCAAGGAGGAGTTCTACAAGATTGCATAAAACATGAATTACAAATTACATAGTAGTTTGTGTTACAGCCTTCCCTAATCTCATTGGTGCAGTGGATTGCACTCACATCCATATCAAAAGACGCTCAGGGGAAAATGAGGGAGACTATGTAAATATAAAATTAATAACATAGGTAAATTGATACAAACTGACCAAATTATGATGTTATAGACTTGGTTAAATAAATTAACCAAGAAAAAAAAAACTAGATAAAACAGGATAAAACAAATTAAATGTATATAATTTTCCTGAGTAACGTGCCGATAATTACATTAAAGACATTGATACTACAGCTGTTCAGTGCATATGTTCAGTTTTTAATTGTAACAATTTTTCTGCTTAATAATTATTTCTGAACTACTTCCTCATTCAGCTGATCCCCTATTGTCTGCCAGGCTTTTCCCCTTTCTGTAATTATCGGCCGTATTGCCCTTTCTACCTAGTATATATTTTACCTCTTCTTACATCTCCATATTGTACTGCTCCTCTGTGGAAGTAAAGTATGCTGCGCGAGTTCTGTCCATGTTTATTCAGTAATTCTGTGATCAATACATGCTGTCTTTTAAACGTTACTGTGAACGTGCACTTATGCCAGATATCTACACCTTTCTTGACTTAACTGCACCTTCTTATTCTGGCTTGGCAAACGGAATAAGCCAGAATGAGCTTATCAGAATAGGTATACTGGATTTCTTAATTGTGCTTTTGTGCAATACCCCTCAGGAAACAGTAGAACAAGCAACATTATAAAGAGAGAAACAGACTCACCACTCAGGTTTTTGTGATCTGCTTAATTGGCAGTCGGTCTACTGTGGACCAATCAGAGAAGAGCTTGTTTAAACTATGCAGTAAAAATATCAGACAAATAGTAAATAATGTAAAACATTATATATTCGACCATACACAAAAACTACAAACAAATCTTTTTTGTTGAGTTTCTTTGGTTCTTAAACTTTGTTTTACTTACATACAATGTCAAGTATTTATTTTAGGTCAGAAACACAATTGGCTGTGGCTCAGTTAGTGGACTAGATAGTGTACTCATCACAGACTCCTCCTGCTCTTGTGCACAAACTGTACAAGTGTCCTTAGTGAAGATCTTGAACCTCCAGTTGGTAGACCAGTATATTAAAGTCAGTATTTTAAAAGCTCAACCAGTAGAAACTTATCCAACTCAGTACCTACACACATCCAACAACTTACAAAAACTGAGTCATCAGAGAACTTCTGAAGGTGTCAGGACTCCGAGTTGTACCTGAGGTCCGAGGTATACAGGGTGAGAAGGATAGTTACACTAGTAATCCAAGAAATCGTGGTAGTGTCCTACATGTTTTTTTATTCCTCCCCAAGCCAGCTAGACTGGGTGGTAAAAGAAAGTAAATAGTGAATGAGTAGAGAATGAGACATATCCCATATTGGCTGTGTGGATTATGTGAATAATGCACAACACATAGTGATTAGAGGTGGTTCTCAGGGAGGGAACTCATAAATGCTAAGGCTGGTTGTGGTGTGACATGAAAGACATATTCTCTCAACAGCACACAGAAAGATGATGGAGGTCAGATGTTGGTTTAGAAACAGGGCCAGCAGGGAACAAGTGAGCTATCTGTGAGTGTGACTCTTGGCTTATGACCCTCTTCTGGAGTGAATGATGGATACACTGTAGAGGAGAGTCTGTAAGAGTCTCAGCCTATCTCATTATAACTCTTTGACTCCAACACTTGTTAAGGACCCAGCAAGGACACTCTGAAAGCAAGTTTGGAGAGACGGTAATGGAACATGGCCCCAGTCTAATTTCTCCTTCTTAAGCCTTTTTTTTTTTTCAAATCATCCCCCCATCTAGATAGGCACTTTAGAAAGAAATCTATGAGTACATATGGTAAAATAGTAGATAATATAATAATAAAACTTCCGATGGGACAATATTTGTATAGTAAACATGACAGTGCTCAAGATAACCAGTAGATGAAGCCTTAGTGTTTTTTGCAATGCTCTGAAGAGTAGCCTTGTTGTCCTGTTAATGTGCCACTATAACTGTCAGTCATGTGGAGGAAGGCACAGCAAAGTGATGTATGTAAAATCATGTATCATGAGTGTGCTGGTTTGTAATATGGAACTTGGAATGAGCAAACACAGTGTATAAACTGACGCAAAGATCAGTGTTGTGTCAAATAAAAATGTGTACTATCCTGTACCAGGTAACCGTGATCAGCAGTAACCTATAAAAGAAACTCAGCAACTGTGTTGGAGCGTTAGTCTTAAGAGGCTTTTATTGTGAAGAAACTGCTTGGCCGTGGATATATTTGGACCATAGCATTTCCCAAAGGAGCTAGATAATTTCCTGTGTAAGCAGTGTTGGTAGACATCTCTACTGGCATACTGCAACTCTTTCATTAAGGCGGTTCACAAACACAGTAACTACACACTACAAGCTCTGATGGAGGAAAGTCATTTACCATGAAATAGTTATTAAATGTTGAATTTCTAAAACATTTGAATGCCTCTGCTAAACGCAGTTTCTGGCCGTGTGTGCTGTTGTGTGGGATGTGAGTCACCTGGGTCAAAGCACTGCTATGACAGTATTGAAATTACTTGTAATTGGTTTCCTGTTGTTTTGGCAATACCTAAGCACTAGCTTGCAATAAGTAGAGTTACAACTACTGTAGAGTAACAAGTGTATATTAGTACAATTTTGGCTGGTGACATTATTCTTAGTCCTTTTACCTACATTATTTACCTCTGGCAGGCATGGCCCCAAAAACAAATTATGCCAGTTTTTACAGTTACAGTAAATGTTGCATTGTGTTGCAGCCACACAGCTGGGTTCAGCTCACAATAAATGTTTTTAAAATGAATGTACACAGCAGTGCCACTCAGTGACTAATGTGCCCTTTTAAAAGGATCAACCTCACTTTCCCTTCCTGCAGGCACAAGCCCCCACGCCCCCACCAATGTCCATGTGGTGGCGTCCGCCACCTGGGCCAATGTGTCCTGGGAGGTGGGCTATGACGGAGGCTTCCAACAGACATTCTCAGTCTGGTACGGCCATGTGTGAGTCATCCCAGCATGCTTTGCTTCCTGCTTTTTCTTCTTCCAATACTTCCTCTGTTGTTTCTGACATTGTCTTTCCCAGGGTTGTGTTCAGAACAGTTGTGAGAACGTAGAGATGGAAATACATGGCGATCCAGTGTGAGTGAGTTTTCATCTCTAATTTCTGGAGAAGTGCTTAAAAAAGCAGTTGCAACTAAACTGAACATGACCCAGAGTTCTCTGTCCTACTGCTGCTGCTTTGCTGATGCTTGACTGGGGAAAAGGCCTGGGTTACATTTTTCTTTAATTACAGTGCTTAAGATTTGATGGTATTGTAGATATCACTCACTACCATCATATACATAAGTTATAGTCTAGTGTATATCTGGTCATCATCCCATTGCTAATTCTTGGTTTTGATGCAGCATGTCAAGGTGTCTTTCAACTTCATTTGGAGATGATGAAGCACAGTTTTAACCCAGGTCTACAAGGGAACCATATGCATTCAGCTGTATGTGTGTTGAAACAAGGATGATTTAAGCACACTTGAATGGTTAGAATAATAGTTTAAATACATTTTACAGTCATTATACATCAGTTTTGTCAACCAGTAGGAGTATTAGCCAGTCATATTAGTTTTTAGATAATTTACCATTTAACATTAAACCACTTGGATAGCATTGCACGTGCAACTGCGGATTTAGGAAATGTGAACTTAATTATGTGAAACATTAACAATATTGCATTTGTGGAGGTAAAATTATTTTAAAAGTATTTTGATAGTTACTGTATATATTGGGTAACTAACCCATGATAATTCGCATAACAAACACAACTCTGTTTATGGTCTCATCGTGCTTTATTAAGTCAGAAAGGGAATTGCAGAGCAGAACAAATAGAAAAAAAAGCTGTCAGTGATTAATTAATGATATCCACACTGACAGCAAACATCAGCAAGTGATGTGAGCAGAGCAGCTTTGGGTTGCAGTGACATTTCTCAGGTGGCCCATGCCTCTACTGTTATTTCAAAGTGTGTTTCAACTTCAACATAGAGGCTTAGGTGCTTGAATATGATTAGACAAAATACGACAGGGTACATCATATGTTAATGCCAGTTTTAAAGAGGCCATATTGTTTGCAATTTTGAGAAAAATATTACCAAAGATAATATTAGTGTACTTTTCTGTTGACAGACGTAATCTGACCTCTCTCCTCTCTGATGCTCATTTGAATGTCATTAATCACATTATACTGCTAGTTACCATTCATTTTCTATGGGACATGATTGAACATTTTGCAAGTTCCTTGATGAATTTCAGGTGACAGTGGACACAAAGCGACCAAAGCAAGGAGTGAAAGTTAAATAATATTTACTTCATGCAAATGAGGGCAAAATTCACCTGGAAGCTACTGTTTAGGTTTCTAAAAAAACTCAAAAGTAGTGTTGGGGCAGTAAGTTTAAAGTTTACCTGCAGTGGATTCATACATAGACTTAGAAGAACGTTCTAAGATCTCTAATTTCTAAGTGTCTGTTCTGTGGCATTACAGGTAAAAACAAAACTGAACTGCACCTTGGCAAGACACCACACTAATGAACAAGTACCATTCTTGTTCTAATGAGCGAGAAGTGCTGGAGGTGACGATTATGTCAAACGTTACTTCACTTCCAGTGGGTCTTTACAGTATGCTCTCTAAACACACGTATGGTTAGTCCTGAGCAGAACAGTGGAAAATGTTGGCACGTGAGGTTGTGCGACCCTCGTGAAAATCAGCAGGCAGAGATCTGAGATTTAGTTTTCGTGCTGATCCGTCCTGTACGTCCTACATACATTCGGTTTACATTATAGAGCTTTGATACTTTACTTTACTTTTTGATATCAACACACATTATCACAACAGGGTACATCTAACATTATGAGAAAGCACAATATGGCTGCTTTAAGCTGAGTGTGCACTATTATGATGTATTATGTGGGGACACACAAAAAAACAAACAACTAAAACAGTACAAACAGTAGATCCCGCTGTATCAGCAAATATTTAATCTTCAGGGACTCAGTTTTGCACAGTGGCAGTTTGAATGTAACCTTTACAAGCGTCACCTTATAATTTTGTGTCATGATCTATGTATCCAAGTGTTTCCATTACTTCGTTTCACATTTCTCAATGTTGATGAAAGGAAATTGTTTCAGTAAACAATGTGTTGCATGACAAATTTCCTTCTATATAATTATCACAGTGCCTAAACACACAGGAATTACTACAGTACCTCTCCATGCATTTACTTTAGGTTGGTTACAGCTGTTGCATGTGTAGACTTTAGTGATTCATTGGTGATCAGATGCAGTCGCTGCTGAATGTATGGCATGGGCACGCAGCAAATTGCTAAGCTGAGAGCAGCATGGGCTTGTTACCATTGAAAGTCATGTTGTGAATGTAGTGAACGGTCAGAATTGATAAAAGACACATTATCTTTAACTATTTGGATCATAACGTGACTATAAGTGAATACACAATTAAACATGATGTTATGTAGTGTTCTAAACAGTCCGCTTTTAACAATGCTAAGAAAAATCTCTATGGAGTTTTTTAATGTCAGTAACATGAAGTCCTCAATCTACAATAAGAAAATAAAGGCACCACATTACAAGTTTTCCTGCCTATCCATTCATCTCTCATCCTGGCTCCTGTACAGGCTGAAGAGGGAGCATTTAGGTCCACATGACTGGCTTTCCATACCCGTGCCTGGAGGCCACGATTGGATGGTGGTGCCTGGTTTGGAGCCAGAGACAACATACCAGTTCAGTGTCCTGGCCCAAAACAAGCTTGGCACAGGCCCCTTCAGCGAGGTTGTCACTGTGAACACACTAGGTGAGTATACTGCCTACTTCGTGACCGGGACAAAGATATCCAAAAATAAAATGTCTTTGGCATGAATGCAGCTACTGTAGGATGACGAAGAAGGCTGTTGGGTACTGGTAACAAAAGAGAATCATTTGTACTTGTACCCCCAGATTTTATGTACTAAATTAAAGTCTGGGAAAAAGTCAACTGTGTCAAATTCTCTCAATCCTTATTTGCAGTTTGCACATTTTTAATATCAGTCATTTGAATAATACACAATTTGATGCACTATTTCCTCGTCTATTGATGAACGTAATGTTCCAGATAAGATTAGCGCCACGGCGGTAGAGCAGTACACAGTGCGCTTAGATATTTTAGTGCTGTGACTGAAGATAACGTTGTGTGGGCCTTCAGCTGAGAGCAGGTTGGGTGTTCACTTACTCTTGCTTATACTCATGCAGATATTTTACAGCTTTCATTTTTATATTAACTTCATATCTATAAATGCGTTCAGTCAGTCATTGGTGACATTAAAACCTTTAGGTGGTGTTAATGTTCTGGCTGACTGGTCTATCAAATAATGAATTTTTCAGCCTAGTTATTTATTAGTATCAGAGATAATCCTAAGAGGTTGAATACTTGGTAATTGTTAGAACTGTAATGAAGATGCTACCTTGCCACAGCTTAAACTCTGCTTTGGTTGAATCAGTATGCATTATGTCTTTTCTTGCAGCAGTGAAGAAAGGGGCATTTATTAAGGGTAAATGAAGCTGTCACAGATTATTACTTAAGGATAAGTGACATGCTGAAAATTGGGATAACGATACTTGCTGCATCACCTTCTGTGTCAGCCAAGGAGCAGAAACAAAGAAGGCAAAGCATTTAGGCCAGGGACTCCTCGGTGTCTTTTTCTCCTTTAAGAGCCTTTGTTAGCATGTCAGGTATCCTGACATGTCTGCAGTATTAGTGCTTAATTGTCTGAACAGTAGTTGCTAATATGTTGGATGACACCTGCAGTTTATAGGCCGTCTATGCTTAATGTGGATGAAGATTTCAATTAGTGAATTAGGGTAATGGTATGGACAAAACATTGGCTGGATATAACGATGATACCAACATCAATGCTGAGACAGTTCAGTCTTGAAATATCGAACAACGACAAAAAAAGATCAAAGTTTGCTTACAACAATAGCAGATTGTTGTTGTTGCAGCTTGTTAGCCAGACATCTACTGTCAGCATTGGTGTGGATGGGATACGAGCTGGTGGGATTAAATGTTTATGGAATGTTGATCATGGATGGGAGGAAGAAGGAGGAAGAATAAAAGGTTAATCTCATCCAGTCACAGTCTAGTTAAGATAAACATCAGTTTAATGGGGGCTGGTTCGCTGGAGCTGTTCACCGAAGACGCACTGAAACTCACACATCTTCCCAATCCTCTTGCTCTTTCAGTATTTCCTATAAGTACCCCTGAACCATTGGTGCTGCTTACCCCACCACGGTGCCTCACAGCCAATCGCACGCAGCAGGGAGTCCTTCTCACCTGGATGCCACCTGCCAATCACACAGCACCTATCCAGCATTACGTCATGGAGTTTCGCCTGGGGGAGCGATGGGAGGTCTTGGACGACAGCATTCCTGCTGGGGAGTTGGAGCTGCTCGCTCGAGACCTCATCCAGGTAATAGCACAGGATGTGTGTTGTGGAGTTTAAAGACAGCCACAGATCTGCCACTTCCAGGAAAAACAACATTAAGAGGTATCTGGGATGCAGTAGTGGGTTAAACACAAATACAAGACATAGATAGGAATTGATGAATGGATGATGTAAATTCTCAGCTTCAGGCAGTTAGTTAGCACAATTACCTGATGGCCCCTTTAAATGTTTTAGAAAATCTATTTTTCAAACTGTAAGGTTTTACAACCTCTGCAATCTCTTTGATTTTGTGATTGCAGCCTTTAAATTCAACATCCATGTGAATTCTGTATCAGCAGTGGGAAAGTAAAGGCTTTAATATTTGATTAAGGACTAACTGAAAAAATTGAACACCACAGTTTTTCAGTGTAGATTTTACTCTCTTAGTTTTTTTCCATTCTGATCTTGATCAAAATAACTTCACACCTTCATTATTGACATTTACCACGGTTTTAGATGTTTTTCTGTTTATATGAAGTAATTACAAATTTAATTACACACTGATCAGCCACAACATTAAACCCACCAGGTGGTGTTGATGTTGTGGTGGACATTTGAAAGTATGGGACAAAATGCATGCTTAAGATGATTGACAGGTGTCAGGACACACAACTCACTGCAGCTTGCTGAGTATTGACCTGCTCACAATAATAACACCAGCATATGGCAAAGCTGAACCTTTCATTTACCGTATACCATGGCCCCACTTCAGATGAGGTAAACATAACTCATTTAACTCCTCGTCTCTGAACTTTTAAGCATGCATGGAAGGACGTCAGAAGACAATAAAGAAGGAATCATTTTGTATTTTGTTGGGACGGGGATGAGCCATATGCTACTGCAGGTCGATGAGAAGAAAGTTGACCATCTGTGTAACAGGGAAAAAAAAACACAAAAATGAATGCCTTAGCTCTTATGTGATTGAACACATTCAATCTGGTGTAAAAGTGTTTTGTCACTTGACATGTGGGAAATCTTTAGGAGCGCTACTTTAAAGGCGTCGAGTTTTGGGTTCAATGTCTTGACATGTGGCCAAGAGTAACCAGGAGTAAAAGTACTGATTATTGAGTTCATGGACAGCTTGCTCATCATCTAACACAGCCGCACCTAAAGATGGTGATGAGCATATGTGTTAATGGTGCTGAAGACAACTCCTTAAGCATTTTCACAATGGCAAAGGAAAATCAATACTTTCTTTTACCTTTACCAATTTGAGTTGTGACACTTTTCATTTCACATCGAACGTATGTCAACACAACAACAACATATTTGAGGTTCTTTCTTTAAGCTAATCACTTTCAGCTTGATGTAAATGCTTTTTAATCTCTCCTTCCACTCCACTGCAAGAAGCTGCCCCCCACACACTTCACTGCAACTTTCTTAACACACACACACACACACACACACACACACACACACAAACACACACTATCCCCAGCTTGTGTAACTTTTCTGCTGCATCTCACCTCTAAGTTGAGGTAATTAAACCAGGAGGGATCCTCTGTTTAGTTGTCACCACATGTGAATTTGTGTGAGAGTGGGAAAGTGGATGTTTGGTGTGATCCTTGCTATCACACATTTCTCCACATTCAGTTACTCAGTCGTTTCTGATAAGTGAAACCTTTTTCATTTTTACATTTTTACATTTTTAGTCTTTGTCAGCTCAAGTGCCATACTTTCCATTAAATTAACACTATTAGTTTAGTAGTACACCTGCAAAACCCCTGGAGTTTTGGAGGTGATCTTAAAAATTAACACTTTACAATTATCTTGGAAGCTAATCGTGATCCAGGTGTACAAGCAAAGAGTGATACAGTATGCAGCATTATAACATGTGTCTTACTTTTTGTATGAATGCATATTTTCTGTGCATTCATTCATACACATTCATTAAGGATAATGGTGGTGACATCACTAAGAGACAGAATAAATTGATCTTTTGTGTGTGTGTGTGTGTGTGTGTGTGTGTGTGTGTGTGTGTGTTAAATTGGTGGCATGCCTTTATCATGCAGCTTAAGCCTATATATTAAGGTGGACATATTAGGGTGACAGTCGGCCATCTGCCAACGTCAGGCTGACACTGAGTGTCTGTCATTCTTGCGGTATACCTCGCACTGCTGGCAGTAGTAGGACCTCCGCTGGCTGTTTCACAGCCAATTCAGCATGTTGTTAGCAGCAACTTAATGAATCACTGCACAAGAAGATAAACAGATTCATTCCGGTTTTTTAGCTGTTCTTATGTTAATATTTTAAACTTTTTAAAATCTCAGCCTTACCGAACTAACACCAGACATGAGATCCTGATCTGTTACCTTCTCAGTGTTGATCAGTGTGTTTTCCTGTTCCTAGGAGGCGTGGTATGAGTTCCGTATCATTGCTGTCATGGATGACATAATCAGCGAGCCTAGTAATGTAGTAGGAGTGTCCAGCACAGGTAAGCAACTGATGCAGTAATTTTCCCTGGGGTCTTTTTAATATATGTAAACTGCATGCATGTAAAATGACTGAAGCTGAAAGGGGCTCCTCTTCTGATTGAAATGCTGCACACGGTCTTGTGTTCAGTGCTGGGATTGAACCCGATAACCTCTGGCTGCAACCTGCTTCTCTAACCTGAGGCTTATCATGTCTGAGCTGAGGAGGGACTATAGAAGTATTGCACACACAGCAAACTCCAACTTTACATTTTACCCACTCAGCACTATTACATTTTAGATCGTTTTACATGCACGCTTCTTTGTAGCATCCTGAAAAGTATGACATCATCGTTTAGCCTGTCTCACAGGGATCGTTTTGGCTCTGCTATATGCTAAAAAAAGATTCATTAAACCTTTTTTTTTCTTCAGTTTTTTTTTTTTTTGATCATCTTCGTTGAATCCAAAATTAAACCTCTGTGATGGCGCTCCCCTGCAGAGGTCGTTGAGTACACATAATTGGTAAGAGCAGCTGTGGGTAGCATTTATAGACAAGATTTGCTCAGGAACCTTTAGATAGCTGGAAGTTCTCTGCTGTCACCCAGTGGTGAAGCCGGAGAGCTGTGCAGTGTGGTGATAAAAGGCTTCTGCTCATTTCTTTGTTTGGTATCAGTTTAGCTTCTATGTGCATGTTGTCATGAGTATAATGCTAAACACACACTGTAGGTACACCCTGTCTTTTTAAAGAAGATAATCTGTTCTGTATCTGATTAGTAGTTATTTCAAGTTTTTGCTGGAGGTGCAATAATTAGCATTGTGCTGTATCATGATTCCCCTGCAGCACATGCATCAATTTAGCAAGATCATAATAAATGTTGACACATTGAACCCCACAGAGCGAATCATTAGCATGTAGGTCAGCATTATTAAGTGAGGACAGTTGGAAAACTTGGTTGCTTCAAAGCAGGCTTTAAGTTACTGCACAGTACCTTGCTTTGTCTGACTTCTCCATATCACAGAGATGAAGGTCTAAGTAGTCAGACTGTAACAAGCTAAAGATTGCAACCAGCTATGTTGAAGAGAGCATCTGAAAGAAACACAGCATTACAAATTGGTTCAGTTCTGTGTCATACTCTGGCAACCTGAACTGAAGTGAAGCGCAATCTGTCACTGTAGCTTTAACTTGAGCTTAATCAGGGACATCTTATGTCCTCCATGAAAGGACAGAATTATCACTAGATGTTTGCTCAAAGTCATGCTTTAGGAAGGGCAGTGATGATCCTTTTCACCAGTGCACATACAGTAGTATTAGTTCACAAACCATGCATAGACTCCCTGAGATAGTATAGTTATGGCTGATTTAAAGCATCTGTACATTCATGCTCTTGTCTTTCTCTAGAGTTTATGCTAAAATAACCACAAACAAAAGACAACATTTGTGTTAATATGCTTTCAAGGCTGAGCTATGTCCAGCCTGATACATGTGAATAGATTTAATTCCTCCCTGGATGAGGTATTCGCTGCTTAATCACAAACTAATCCTCTCGTCCAGTCTGTTAAAGATTTTGCTGTTATGAAGAGAACAATCATTTTATTCACCGTTGACCTCTGTTGTTATTTGAAATGACATTTAAATAGAGAGTATCTGTGAGCTGTATTATGTCTCAGGTCTTATTTCAACATTTAATTGTTGCTGCCATCTACAGGCATAAATACAACCACTTTTATGGTTGGTCTTGTGTGAGTCATCAGAATCCTGGTGTTCTATTAAAGTTCCTCTCCAGCAAAAACTGCACGCAACTGTGATGTCTGTGCACAATTTGAATTTGACACTAGATTTTCACATTCATCTGCATTTTAACAGTACACTATACTGTGCAGTACAAAATGATTTTATGATATCAAAGGGCCAATTGGTCTAGTTTAAGACTCGTGTGATGTGAAGGCTTGTGACCTTTCAGAGCACATTATTGCTGGACAATGTACTCAAGTCTTTTACTCAACTTAAAGGAGCAATGCAACTGAATATTATATTATTTTAGGTTATTTTTTTATTATACCAGCAATAAAATAATGATTGTGCATTTGTACAGTAATATAACTTCAGGTATCAAAGTAAATGTAGAGCAATAAAAGGTACTTTAACTGCCAAATATTATGTAGTAAAAGTAGCAGAAATTGAAAATACTTTATGTACAAGTACCTCATGATTGTATATTAGTACACGCAGTACAGACAGTGGCTGAACTTTTAAAGTAAAAATGTTCTTCCATGAAAGAGATGGGTGAGATGTCAAGATGTTTTTTTGTATTTTAGGAATTTAACATTACAGAAAAGAAATAATTATTCCAACTATACTTAATGTTTAATGCTCTGAGAGTATCTCTAATAATCTCAGTGTAGTTCAGTAAGGAGAAACACCCTAAAGACGTAGCAGCCATGCACACAGTTCACATGTTGCTTTATTTCCATGATCTCAGCAGGGTTTATGTTGGGAGTAAAACACTATTTTCATCTGCAGTTTCCTACACAGAATGTATTAGGTATCTGAATGCAGATATTTTATGGAGAAAGGTTTACATGCTGTCAAGTCATCATAGCATGCACTCTGCAGAAATTACACTTGGCTATAATGAAGGTCAGCTCTGGCAGATTTGAATGTCACTGGATGTGGCAGGAATTTGGCTTTCATCGACCCTTCAAAGGCTCACCATGAGAAAATCCAGATTCAGATTGTGAACTCATTTCATGAAATAGCTGCCTAATCAGAGCACTCTGTGTTCTAGCAGGGAACACTGTGCTCTTCTGCAGTGGACACATCTGCATGATAATCTCATAATGAATATCAGCTCCTATTTCACTGCCAGAAAATGAATGTTGACACTAGCTTTAATCTTGAGAAGTGACTTAAGGTTATTTTCCATGGTTATTTTTTTCCCATCACAACATTTTGCTGTTACACTGTGATCACAGTTGCCTCAGTTACTTTTACTGACTGTTCCCTCCTCCCCTCACAGATGTCTTCCCTCCTCCAGAGTTGGTGGAGGAGCGTGGACTGGCGCGGCCTGTGGTGGCTGGCATCGTGGCGACCATCTGTTTCCTGGCAGCAGCTGTCCTGTTCAGTACAATGGCCGCCTGCTTCGTCAACAAGCAGCGCCGACGGAAGCTTAAGAGGAAAAGAGGTGAAGGGGAAGCGAATTGCTATGTCCACAATTGCTAAGCTTATTTCCAAGGACCTGTTAAATAAAATATCAAATATTTTCAGCTAACATTAGCTGAATGTTTTCATCAAGGTTCATAATCCTGAATAGACTAATGTAATATTTATCTATAACGCATGTGCCCCACATTGCCAAACTACAATCTCATGCATTTTTGTTTGCTGTCTTTTATACCTGCAAAAAAAAAGTCACACACTCATATTACTCACACTAAAGTTTTGTTGGACCGCCTTTAGCTTTGATTATGGCAAGCATTCGCCATGGCATTGTTTCAGTAAGCTTCTGTAATGTCACAACATTTATTCCTTCTAGTCTTTAATAATGTGTTGGACAGTTCTTAACACAGTTTTAGTAGTTTCATTCATCTTCGTAGATGTTTTCTTTAATTGATGCATGCCAATCATTTCTGAAACCCACGAACACAGGATGTGTCTTTCTACATGGTTGTTTAAGAAATGAGAAGCTAGTCACTGCATCAGTTAGAGTTAAATAACCTGTCACCAGCTCAATCATAACCATCCATGCAGTAGTTATCCAGTGGGGGGCTCTAACCTATTTGCCTAGCTAAGTCCAGGTAGTGACTTTTTTGAAACGGGCAGTGTATTTCAACTCTAATGTTACTGGGTTTTAAATTCTGTCTGAGCCTTGACAGCAGCAATGCTCTTTTTAAGAAATTTTTATTAATGTTATCTCTGACTGAATACCAAACATGTTTTTTCTCTTTCATCCTGCAGACCCCCCTCTTTCCATAACCCACTGCAGAAAAAGCATGGAAACTCCGTAAGTGGCCCCGCTGTACATGACACACAACATACAATGCTGGAAGTCACTGTTCCTCTTCCTGTAGGAGCAGTACTGCATAATTGCAGTAGTGTACAACAAAACCATGATCAAACTGTTGGTCTTCATTCAGATGGTATTCTGCTATTAGATCATGGTTATGATCACAGTTTATCACTTTGTTTATATAAGGGAGAAAAGCACCACAGAACATTGTATATGTGTGTATAATTGGTAAATGGTCTGCACTTACATAGCGCTTTGCTGCTTAACGGGTACTCAAAGCGCTTTACACTGCGTCTCATTTATTTAATCACACACACACCGATGGCAGAGCTGCTATGCAGCTTGACCTGACTCACCGGGGGCAACTTAGGGTTCAGTATCTTCCTCAAAGATACTTCTACATGTGACAGGAGGAGCCAGGAATCAAACCTCCGATCCCATGGTTGGTAGATGACTGCTCTACCTCCTGAGCCACAGCCGTACATATGAAATAATGTAAATTATAGTATAGTACAGTATAGTATATTAGTAGTTATTATTTATCAACTAACTTTATACAAAGTGCAGTAAAAAGAAAGGAAAAATCAAACTAAAAACATAAAGATTTGGTGTGACCACAAGAGAAATGGAGTATAGCACTCATAATTCTGTTTTCATTGTTGTGGGGTCCTAAAAATAGGAATCATCACATTTTCTTAAACTTAAAATTATCCTTTTATATCTGTATCCCTTTTTGCTGAGGCCAACATGTTTTCACAGTAGACCAGAGCAGACAAACCAAACACTGGCTCCAATGTTTACTATCCTACAAAGAAGGTATGACCTATAGCATTACTTTCTAAACAGATCAACTAAATATAGTTTCAAAATACAGTATATAGCTATCTAAAGTAATTCATCACTTTACATACTGCTTCTGGTTGTGGCCGTAGACAACAATATGAAACCTGTCAGGTTTCAACAATGTCACCACTGATGCCACACCTCACTAAAGCCTCCTCAGCTATCTGAACACTATTTTTTTCAGGTACTTGACAGGTAGGTTGTTACAAGTGTTTTGGAGAACCTGCCACTGCTGCTGTGTGGTTTTGGGCTGTCTCAATTGTAAGCAGCAAACCTTAGGTTGTAATTGCACTCAAACTTGAAGTGCTCTTTGCTCTTAAACTGGTCTAATGCGTTTAATGACAGCATGTTTGCAGACTATTTTTTTCATGTCTTTTTGTTTACTCTTTCTACAAGTGAGCCTGATCAATCCAATCCACCATCTTAAAGGATGTCTCTCTGCCGCTTAATAGAACTTTTCTTGCAGACATTTTGACATGTCATTGCAGAAAGAGTGCAGGAGGAACTACTAACATTAATCCTTGCTCCTTGATATGGGTGACATGATTTAATAAATATTTAAGACTAAAAAGAACAATGACTGTATCACATCATCAAGCGTGAAATTCCTAGAACTCCATCTAAAAATGAAAACATACATTGTTTCAGTTAGTGGCATGTTTGTTCATTACTATGATTCAAATGTTAAAATGAAGGTGTAGCCATAGGAATTATAGCACCTGGTGGTTTTACACTATAACTTGTTTTGCCTCATCCAAATGCAGTCTAAATACAGGTTTACTGTATCTGTGTTGAATGCATTACATGTAAAACAGGACATTTCAGAAATTCAAGTCTACAGAGATGCTACAGAGTAATGCCACCAGCTGTATACCCATCACGAGCAATTGATGTCACCTCAGGTGGAGCCTGGGAGCAACTTCTCATTCTACTTTTCTATGTGATAAGTGGGAGAAACTAGTGACACAGGATATGCATGAATTTGAAGCATTGTCAGAAGAAGAGGGATGATGTTCTTTTTCCAGCATACTGTATGACTGGATGTGTTCTGGGTCTGAGTGTGGGACTTTGGGCATATACCTTTACAATAATAAATGTGCCCCACCTTAACTCATGTTTGTTTCCTCTCTTTTGCCTTTACTTGCCTTTTGTTGCTATGTGAAGGAATCTATTGTCTACAATAGTCTAATTGTCTTTTCTCACTTCTTTCTCTAATATTTTTTTCTGTCTCTGTTTTTATCTTTTCTAACCCACCTAACAACAACAATAATAATCCAAAGCTATTTTCTCCCATTTCTGTTGCCTTTTTGCAGACATACCTCTAAATAACAGGCTTCCTGTTTACCTTTGTATTCTCCCCACTTCTCACTGTCTGATCTCCCCACTTCTACAGGAGTCCACTTAGCTTCATTCCCAGCGTTGAGCATTACTGGGAGGGGCTGGACACAAGGAGATACAGGGCCCAACCTTCAAGTCCTCAGTGAGTGTGCCAACCATTGTCCCCCTGTTGTTGCACACTGTATACACCCTTTTGCACCATGGTTCAGCCCCAGCTCCCCAGTCTCCTGACCTGGTTGCATGCTTCTGGTTAAATTACCCCACCAGCCAACTACAGCACTTGTCATAGTCTTTCATACAGGAAAGATGAAGGAATATCATCAGCAGAAGTTGGATGAAGATTGTTTTTGTACAAAGGCTCCTTGGAGACAAGGAAGGATGAATCAGTCTGTGAATGCGCCTTATACATTTTCCTGTTCCAGCTTGACATTTATTGAGGACAGCAGGAGTACCCTCAGTAGACAATAGGATATACTGTAAAAATTTCCTTCATCTTCATCATCTACTTTTATATTTGACATTTTGGGAAACACGCTTATTCTCTTGCTTGCTGAATTGATATCACTCTACTTCTATGTCTGTACACTAGATGTAAAGTTAGGCCAGGAAGTGCTATGGTTAACTGACTATAACGACAGGAAGTTGTCACTACACCTGGCCAAGAAACAGTTAACTAACCTTAAACTTAATAACTGTTTTTACACTTTCAGTTTTTGTGATTATTTATCACAAATGAAAGATGGTAGATGATGATGAAAGATTTTCCCTGCCCCTATAGCTTAATATTTAGTTGGCAGACATTCAGTAAGACCAGCTTAATCAGCCAGATTAATCTTTTTATCTTTGTTTTTGTATTTCTGCAAAAAGGAGTATAAGCGTGCTTCTCAAAACATTAGAGTATTGCTGTAAATAATTGAGCTTTAAGGCACAGAGATCCCGTTAGTTGACTTTATACAATATAGTAAATTATTCTATGATAATGGTGATTATTCACTGAAAGATCATTGAGTCCAAGAGATAGAGTTTTATTGTGATTAATGATATGATTCACTGCAAAAGGATTATTGTTATTTTAAGAATAATTGGCATTCTTGCTGTTTTTGCCAGAAGGCAATGTCTAAAACTTGAGAGCCTTGTTTCCTGAGCAATTAAATTATTAAGTTATGTATTCGATCAGAGGATTTTACTTTATTTTCTGTAGACTAGGCTGTCTGTTTCTGCTACTACACCAAGCTGCAATACATCCAGAAAGTATCTACAGTGCTTACCTTTTCCACATTTTGTTAGGTTACAGCCTTCTTCAAAAATGAAAGAAGGTTTGTAGAATTGTTTGCCTCAAAATTCTACAAACAATACCCCATAATTACAGAGTGAAAGAAGTTTCACTGTTTGATATATTTGCAAATATATAAAAAAAAAATAATGAAAAAATCACATGTAAATAGGTATTAACAGCCTTTGGTCTATACTTTGTTGAAGAACTTTTACAGTCTCAAGTATGATGCTACAAGTTTGGCACATCTATTCTATTCTATTCTAAATTCTGGAGCACTCTAGAAGAGGTTTTCATCAAGAATGTCTCTATACATTGCTGAGTTCATCTTTTCCTCAATCCTGACTAGTCTCCCAGTTTCTGCTGCTGTGCTGAGTGGTGCCTGGCTGATCAAGACATGACACTTGGCATTCAGGCAAGAATTCAGTCTTTGTTTCTTCAGACCAAAGAATCTTCTTTTTCATGTTCTGAGAGTCCTTCAGGTGCCTTTTGGAAAACTCCAGGCAGGCTGTCATGAGCCTTTTTACTGAGGAGTTGTTTCCATCTGGCCATTGCACCAGGAGGACTGGTGAGGCAGCCGCTGATTAGTGGAGCTCTCTCCCCAGAGAAATGCTGGAGCTCTTTCAGAGTCAGCATCAAGTTCTTGGTCACCTCCCTGACTAAGGCCCTTCTCTATCAATCGCTTCATTTGGCTGGGTGGCCCGCTCTAGGAAGAGTAGACCAGACCAGTGGTTCCAAAATTTATGGATGATAGCGGCCACGGTGCTCACTGGGTCCTTTAATGCTGCAGAAATATTTCTGAATTCTTCCCCAGATCTTTGCCTCAATACAACCCTTTCTCTAAGGTCTTCAGACAATTTCTTGGACTTCATGGTTTGGTTTGTTCTGTTGCATGCACTCATAGCTGTGGGACCTTATATAGACAGGTGTATGCCTTTTCTAAATCGTGTCCAATCAACTGAATTTTCTACAGGTGGACTAGAATCAAGTTGTGTCATAGTGTCAAGGCAAAGACTGTAAATAATAAATACAATAAATACACTATGTATATGTGTTTATATATATTTATATATAAATTAGCAAAGATTTCAAACAAATTTCTTTCACTTTTGACATTATAAGGTCTTTGGAGAATATTTAGGAAAATAATGAATTTTGGAATAAGGCTGTAACATAACAAAATGTGGAAAGAGTACTTTAAATACTTTCTGGATGCACTGTAACAAGCTACTGGCCACATATCGGTGTTTAGTATACTGATATGACAATGGTATATCTTACCTGCAGTCAACCTCAGCTAAGTTCTGGCAATAAAGTGAATGATCATATTTCCCACGTTTGCTCTGTTTAGTGCATTGTGACAATTTTTGTGACCCTTATGTCCCTTCTAACCCCTTTAAATTACTGTTCCACCTCCAGGTGACCTGAAACACTTTTTGACACTTCTGAGATAAGACTTCACTACTATTCCTTTCCCAAACCAGATGCAAGCATGTTGTTCATTCCCCCTGTTACTCTACCTTGGTTTGTGGTTTGAGAGCCGAGTCTTTAGTTATCGTTCTGTAGGGTTTAGCTTTTAATACAACATCAGTGTCAGCTGTTCCTATGGTATAATGTGTATACACATGGAAGACACTGTGACAGTACAGTATTTGTATTATTACAATATTTGTATCATGTAATTGTGTAATTGTTAGTAAATCAATATGGCCTACAGTCTTACATTGATTCACTGACTATTTCATGATGTGGTAATTGCTATGTAGCTCTATGTGCTTATTATCGTGATTTAGCCAATTAGGAGAGCATCAGCAAATGTATGTGTATTAAGCACATGATGGGAAGATTCTGAACTGATACAGCCTGTATCTCTTCATTTTGGCACTCATTATTTCTTATGGTTGTAGTCCTCAGCTTTGTTAAAGCAATGACATATAGCATTATCAAAGAAGTCATATCAAGTTTTAAAAGTCCTGTCTGCGGCCTGATCAGATTGATAAAGGAAATAACATAAATGTAATTGTTACCAATACGGTTGTTACTTGTAGGAGTGATGGTTAAATCTACAAAGGACTAATTAGTGAATCAAGCTAAATTGTCTGAGCAGTCGAACTGTGGCTTCATAAAGCTTACACTTGCGATATTTCACATAAACCATCTTACTGGTAACAGTATATAAATATAATATTTATAATCTTAGAATGTAACAGACTCTAGGCCTTAGAAGCACAAACCTCAATGATTTCATAGCTTTTATGCTATATTTTACCACTAAATAAAGACATGTTGGCTTCAAAGTGAATTGTGGTTTTCTTTCCTCCTTCCTACAAAAATGTGTCCTATTTTACTAACAAGCATGTGTTGCAAATTGATTTTCATATCACATTGTATGTAATGTACTAATGATATTCTCAGATGTAGAACAAAAAAGAAGAGTAGATATAACTAGAATTGTCTGTTTCATATGTGTTGGGAGACTTGTGTATCAAAAGGGATAAAAATACTGTGTATTTTTTAGCCAGCCTGAATTTGAAGAACCTTAAAGGTCACAAAACCTCTTTACAAATCTGCTTCTGACTATTACCAGTGGGGTTTAACGGTACATGAACACACTATTTGACACAGTTGGAAAAGTGTTTTTGACATTTGACTTAGAAGATGCATTGATTTGCTTCTCTCACTCAGTCAAATGTGATACCATATACTTGGTGGAACCAATCAGCAGTTAGTCCTGATGTAGCAGATTAGCTGAGTGTTAACTTCTTCTTGACCTTACAATGTTTTTTTTATGTTAATGTTGTCATGAATATAATGATTTAATTTCAAATCAAATGGATATTGATAGATTGATATTCAAAGATACATTAGTCCTCAGATCACTAAAGTTTGTTCAACATTTTCTACAATGACTCAAAGACCACTTATTAAAAAGTGTTTACACAAGGTATTTTTCTGTCTTTACGCTAACACATGAGTTTAGCGTTGCCAGTTTGTTTGTTTTTTTGTTGGTTGGTTAGTTTTTTGAGTGGAGTTAAGCATGAATTTAGTATACATGTATTTTTTTCTGTGTGAGATTCATGTTTCAGAAATCGTCCTCCTTCTGTCCACCTTCCTGACTGACCTAAAATAACAGTGGTCTCGTGTCTAGAGACTATGTAAAGAGAACAAAGACTTGTTCATAAAGGAGTCACTACTCTTCTAAATATCCTATAGATTATATCTATGTTCTATGTCCTAATTGTGGTGAAAATTATTTCTGAAATAATCAGGTGTTTTGAAAGCCAGTAGAAATCATAATCTTGTAAATAGAGTGCACACTTTATTAATGTCAGTGAATATACCTTGTTTTAGGTTTGTTGTTCGCCTTTAGCACACTCAAGTGAAGCTTAGCTTTGTTGGCAGTGCTGAATTTTTACTTGTTCTGTATTCTTTTCATAGGTCATCTTCAGGAAAGGTGAGCCCAGAGAGTGTTCGTTCAAAGGCATCCCCATCAGAATCATCTGAAGATAGTCATGACCAGCGTGGGAAGAAACCACCCCCAAGTCCAGGGAAGAAGGAGGAATTGTCTTTATACAAGAAGACCAAACGAGCAATAACAAGCAAGAAGTACAGCATCTCCAAGCAGGAAGCTGAAGCAACAACCCCCATTGAACTTATCAGCCGAGGCCCAGATGGACGTTTTGTCATAGACCCCACAGAAGCAGAAATGCCTGTTAAGCCTCGGCGAATTGAGGGCTTCCCCTTTGTGGAAGAATCAGACCTCTATCCTGAATTTCGGCAGTCAGATGAAGAAAATGATGACCCCAGGCCTCTGCCACCAGTAATGGCCCCCCTTCGGCCTCACCAGATTTCCCCTATCTCAAGTCAGGAATCCTACCTGCAACCTCCAGCCTACAGCCCTCGTTTCCACAGACCCTTCGAAGGTATGACTATCATGGAGAGCAGTCGGCTCCAGGCCACAGGGCAAATCCGAGGCTCTCTCCACCACAGGGCTTTCTATGGCTATCTAGGCCCCCCTGGGGATCATGATCCCCCACCTCCTTTTTACATGCCTGACACCAGCCCTCTTAGCTCTGTTATGTCCTCCCCTCCATACCTTGCTGAAGGTCCTTTTGGTCACCCCATGATTCCTGAAGAAATGGGGGAGGGTGATTTCCCACAATATGGTTTCCCACTTCCTTTGACATTTACCCCTTCCTCTCGTTCACCGGAGATTTGGCAGGGACTGGATTTCACCTTTACAAGTCTAGAGGGGCCCCAATTAATTTTTCCACCACCTCAACCTTTGCATCTCCGCCACGAGTCCTCCTATGTCCCACCTCCTCATGTTCTTCCCCTTAGTGCTTTCCAGACCTCTTCCCTACCAATGCCCACCTACCCAGCTGTCCTGCCACTGGAGGCCCCAAAGAGTCACCCAAGCAAGTCTCCCAGCAAGGCCAAGCCTCATGGCTCCCCAGCCAAGCATTTAGCTATGCAAGAGGCACATTTAGGGCAGCTAAGACACACAGGCCACGGTATGGGTGTGCCGGTTTTGCCTTACACCGATCCAATGGCCCATATTGTCCCTAGCACATTCAGTAGCCTGGACACACGGTGGTTTGAAACCACTCCTCGTTTCAGTCCCAGACAGGCTCGTAGGATGGATTCTGGCCTGCATCAGGTGGTTCTCCAGCCCTCTCGACTCTCACCCCTCACCCAAAGCCCCCTTAGCTCTCATGAGGGCTCCCCAGAGATTGTAGTACGTCCTAGACCCCGTCCAAGCATTGTTCAACCCCCCATACCTCCAGAGATGTCTGAGATTACCCTCCTCCCTCCTTCCACAGCCAGCTTCTCAAGGAGATCCTCCCCTTCCTCCTCACCTGCCCAAGGCCAGGGAAGCAGGAGAGCAAGTCCCAGCTATCGTTCCCACATGGCCTTTGCCACCTCTGCAACCAGCTACCCAGCCTCCCAGTCCCCATCACCCCCCATGGAAAGCAGCAACATATTTGGTCAGATGCCATCTCAGAGGAGGACTGAGGAGGAGATCCTTCCATCTGAACCCTCTCCACCCCAGTTGTCAGCTTCAGGGTAGGTGCATTAGGCATGAAGAGAGGGATATCGTGTGAGTCATTTGCCCCAACCCATAATGCTTTGATGTGTGAAATAGCTCAGATGTTTGGTTACTGAAATGCTACTTAATATCCATCAAATTTTTGTAATCATCTCCATGGCAAATTAGCTTCATGCTTCAATTTATGTTTTTTAATTCCTTAACATTATTTCAATAATGAAATTGTATGGTAGAAGGAATAACATTTTGGTGTGATAAATCATCTCATAAATTCTGGAGGTTGCCAGTGTATTTATCAACTTGTTCAACGCTGCTTTTCATGTCAGACATCAAGTTAGAGGTATTCACCTAGTAAATCTGTGAAGCACTGTTTAAAAATTATTACTTAATCAAGAAGGTGTAAATTAAAGCGTAAATTCTGAAACAAATACATTTGCTTCACAGATTACATTCCAGAGCTTTTGGGGCTACAATCAATCTAAATAAATTATACTACTGCAATACAACTGCACTCTGTAAATTGTTTGGCACAAGCCCCTAAAAGCCTGGGAGTCTGCAGACATCAGCACAGGATCCCTGTTTTCTTCATCTCTATCATGCGTTACCCTGCTTTCACCTAACAGGAGGAATCCCATAATGTTCATCCAATTGATTCGCTAGACAAAAAAACAAACATTGTTATGTCTAGCTCCAAGCCTTTGAAGATGTCTTTATCATGCAGCAGGATGCTTTAAGAAGAGTACATCTTGGCAGGCCCTGCGGCCCATCCTCGGCCTAGTAACCTAACTGCATGACCAATTCTCCCTTAGCTTCAGATCTTTTTCCCACCTTTCCCTTACTGTAACCTTTCTCTCCCCGAACCCTTTAATTGCCCCCAGGACAACCCCAGGTCTGACTCCCATGGAAAGGTTGTTGGGCAAAGTGTGTCACAGGGCCTGTCCGCTTCTCATGAACTGCAATGTTTCCATTATTATGAATTAGGGGCAGTATGGTGCTTCTTAATGACTCCTGGAGTCTTACCTGCTTTGTTTTTGATTGATCTCAGCTATCTGGGCAGCGTTGTTGTGACCAGGTCCTCTACACCGCAATAGGTAAGGGTTGGATCCATGTCTGAAAGGGGGGGGTTAGCAGGTGGGACTTTTTGATCACCTCGTCCTTTAAAGGGGAATACAGCTCTTTTAGTCTTTATTTGATTTGTTCCTTCCTTCAGTCAACATTTGTAGTTCATTTCAGTTCTTTCCTTTTACCTTTTACTCAAAGTGGCTATGCATTTTATGTTCTGCAGTCTTCAGTACATTATGCATTCTGACTGATATGCATATGCCATCTATTAGTTAACAGATTAGGTCAGCGGTCACCAACATGATTTCATGCTTGAGTGGTTTGCTAACTGACCACATTCACGTGCAACCTTTAATCTGTTACTAAGGATACATCACACCTCACCACAGAGATATTTACCTCAGATTTGGACATTATTAGCCTCATCACTCTCAAAGCAGTTTAAATATTAAGATACAGTTTTATTGTTCACTGTTCTTAAAATTAATTAAACGGAAGTCATCCATTTCAGAAAAAAAGTATGTGAACCTTTTGGAATTTCATGGTTTGCTGCATTCATTTTTCATAAAATGTAATCTGATCTTCCTGTGAGTCAATAGTATTAACAAATATGATGTGCCTAAAATGATTTTAAAAAAATCAGATCTTTCATGTCTTTATTGAGAATAACCATGAAAACCTCAAAGTGTCTACCAAGAAGTGGGCGGCCAGTCAAAATTACCCAAAGAGCACTACAAACACTTATTAATGAGAAAAGAAACAACCCCGAGTGACAGCCAAAGATTTGAAGGCATCATTGAAACTGGCTAACATCCGTGTTCATGAGTCCACATTACGTAAAACATTGAACATGGCAGGATACCACATAGGAAACCGCTGCTTACTAAAAAGAACATTGCTGCACTGCAAAATGGCAAAATGTTTTGTGGACTAATGAAGCTAAGATTGAACTATTTGGAAAGAACACACAGCACTACATTTGGCGTCAAAGGAGCATTGCAAGAGTTCATATTATTTTTTCAACTATCACTCTGAGGTTTTATATGGATGTTCTCATTAAAGACATAAAAGATCATATTTTTTGTGTGTTATTACTTTAGGCATATTATATTTGTTAATACTCTTGACTTTGATGGAGATCAGCTCACATTTTATGAGAAATAATAGAGAATATCATGAAGAATATCATGATGATATGAGAATATCTCAAACTTTTTCTTGCCACTGTAGATGGCTACAATGCTCAGAGGGTTTCCTTCTTTGCACCTTTAGTCTAAAGATAAAACCACATTTAAGTTGTGTCCTATATGTCATTGTTTTGACATCAGTGAAAAGTTAAAGATTGTCAAAGCAAAGGCAAGCCTCTAAAAGTAATTTGATAATGTTTTGGAAAGTACTTTATGTTGCGTTTTTTTGTCCACTTTCAAGCCTCCCCAGCTTTGTTATCAATTTAACCTAAGGTGGCTTAGCGGGTTAGCAATCAACTGGATAAGGTTGTGCCAATGGTATTTACCTCATTCAGTTTACCTTGAATATGTAGTGCAAAGCACTCCATCAGCAAAAGTGACTGGCACACTAAGGAATGTCACAAACAACTTAGTTGATCTTTCCTACTCTGCACCCAAGTTCCCTTTTTCCCTTTTCTTCTGCTGCAGTTCATCAAGTCTTCCTTTTTCTACCAAAAAAACTCAATACAGTCAAGGTTGATGAAGACCAATGTACCTGTTCCTTTTTACCCATTCACTACCCACTATCTCCCAGCTCTCTGCTCCAGGTTGTAAGTGAGGAATTCCTCTTACCATCAGATTTACATTCGAGCTACAAGCTAAATACATATCCTGGGTAATGCATCTTCATTTGGGACCCATTATTTACTGTGCCAAGAAAGAACAGAATGCAAGGGAATGCTTAGGGAATAGATATAGCTGTCTATACAGTAGCTGTATTGTCTTTCTCACCCATCACATGACTGAACTAATTACCAAAGAGATTGTGAAGGCTCATAATGGTCACACTATGATGGCAGCTTCTCTCAGGATGTCTTCAGCCTTTGCCTGCTATTCCTCAAACCCATTATTTGACAGCACAAAGCAAGATGTGGAACTTCTCCAGTATCTGCAGGTACAGCCACGTTTGGCCTCTTCTCCCTACTGAGTCAGGATTTTATTTGATTTGATTTTGAACGGATTAGAATGGATTTCGAGGACCAGTTTTACCTGCTCTATGGGCTCTGGCCTGAGGCCCGCAAATAATAGGGTGTTGTCCCACTAATTATTGGAATAGCGGATAGTGAAGTCCATTATATGGCCAAACAATGTACTCAGAGATCTGGAGTTATATCCAGGTATTGATGATATTTTGAGAATTAAAAGCAAATATGCTTTCAAAGGAGGCAAGATCATGATTTAATTTTGGTCCTGTTTCTTTTTGTACTAGATTACAAGATGTGGCATACAATGTATTTATGAAACAGTTTTCCATGTGGACATTCTTGTATAAAATTTTAATCTCAGATGATTGCTTTGTAAAAACTCTTAGCAATCTCCTCAAGCGTGATACATTCCACCATTTATATTTTACAGATGCATATATTGTATGACACCAATTAAAAAATATTTTGGACCCCAGTTGCCAAAAAATATTTTATAAGAGTGGGATTAATAAATTACTTTAAGCTGTGTGTCCACTAGGAGCCATCACCCACATTCTCTTTTTTGCCTAAACATTTAGGCAGAAATACTGGTGCATGTTCTCGGCAATGATGAAAGATTAGCATGTGTAACGTAAGAGAAGCAGTTTCTAGAACTTAAAAAATAGTCTTGTTTTGAAGAAAACCAGATTCACAGCAGGTTTTGAACAGCCACAGAGAAAAAGCAGACCAGCATTTTACCCAAGCATTTTTCTTTCTACCTGAATAGCTTAAAAGATTCCTGGTGGACACATGGCATTTATCCTGTGTATAAAGCATCTGTAGCATGAATCAAAGCCTATACTCCAAGTAAACAGTTGCACTTGCAAGTTTGGACTGCAGAACAATTTTCTCTTCCATGTGAAGCAAGTGACCTACCACAAGTTTTATCTATCCTAAGGAACAAATATTTTGCCAAGGGCTTGCAGACGAGGGGGGCAAACAGAGGGTTGAGGACCTCGTTAGGTTTGAGTGAACTGCCCAGTGAAGTGCTTTTGAATGTATTCCCCTTTAAAGTCGTGTTCCATGTGCAAACTGCCATGCATGCCATCGCTAAATATTGCTCTTCCGTTTCAAAAAAAAAAAAGGAGAAAAAAAAAAAAGAAACAAATATATGGATAAATTCTTGTTACATCTGTTGTCCTAGTGCTTCGCTTTTCTTTGGCTTATTTTTCATTATGTGACTGTTCCCGAGTAGTCATTTTCCCCTCCCGCCATCTCTCCCCCTGTCAGCATGGTGAAGCCCATTGTAGACAGTATCCATGTCTATGAATACATATTGATGATGCTTTGTTGCTCAGCTGTGATTCTTCCCCTCTACTAATGACCTTCGGTTTCTCTCTGCAGCCACGGTGGGAAGATGACCTCTCTGTAATGCTAATTGTTTTCTGTGTCTTGAGAGAACCGAGTGTCTGTTTGTGGCAGAAATCTGTGGGCTGCCAAGTCATAAGGGCCTCCATGAATGGGAGGGAGGTCTGTAGATGCACTCATAAGTAGCTGAGAAATAGAAACTGTTAATTTCAGAGTGAGATGGACCCCTATTTAAAAGAAATATCCAATGTGCAAACAAATCATCAATTGAACAATTTTACTTAGATTTTAATGAAATTTTTCTTCAATTTTGGAGAATTCATCTCTGAAACCAACAGTGCAAGTCTTTTTATAAGTTGTATCTTCTCCAAACTTTACTTGCTGTCCTAATCAATGCCATGAGATAAAGGGACAGTTTCAGGGGTTGTGTGATACTTTGCTTTTCTTTGGATAAAGTTTGTTTGGATCAATTTGAGCAAAATAGATATCCCTGAAGGGCAATGTCATGGTGTACAATTCATTATACCATCTGGATTTATGAACAAATTTTATGAAACACTATTATGGTGAAGCATAACAGTAAGTAAATTCAGACGACAGACAAGGTTATTGCAATAGTAGATTGAATCATATTGTTTCTCAATCATTTGAAAAATACATTAAGAAAAAGGTCTCACATTGATCCTTTGGCAATGTGCTGCACCTCCAGCTTAGCACGAGCAGTGCTGTTTTGAGATTGTCTGGGTTTCTGGTTTTGTTGCGCTCCGTAGTGCAAAAACACAGTCCACTGACACTAACTGGCCTGGAGTTACCCGTTTTCCCCTTTTCTCTCTTCTTTATCCAGAAAACGTCGAGGTGCGCCGAGTGCCCTTTCGGGGTCTGAGAGGATTGATGCACTAAGATACCAACGTATTAAAAAGGCCAAGAAGATGACGATGAACAACAATAACTCCAAGACCAGAAAGAAAGCAGGTCTGAACCCTGTTGTTCTGTTTATTGCTCTTCTATTTTAAACCTTGCTACTTGATAACCATAGACACAGTAAAATACTTTTTTTTACTTTAGTCTGTGTACCTATAATTTAGATAACGTGAAACCTGTGAAAGAAATTTGTACAAACTACTTGTCAGAAAGGTTTGAACTGAACACTTCACACAGGTATTGCAGAGGAAGATTAATTTTCAGCTCTGCTGAAAACTGCCACATTAGAGTTCAGAGTCATACATACGTGCTCTGACGTAATTTTATCTTTTATCACCAAGAAGAGAAGATTTAGCAAATGTTTGTATTTTATGATATAATGAATCATGTGAACTTTAAGAATGGTTTGTGGACACTGTGGTAACCTGTATCGGTGTACTTGTCTTAGCAGTGCATTTTAATTTCCTGTCATAGAAACATCAAAATAATGTCCCGCTGCAATCAATAGTGAACTTGCTGAACTTGATGTAAAGTGTTTATGCGATGAATGGCTCAGGAGTCAGCTGTTAGCATCAGTGTTCTCTCATTATTGACTGTTTCTAGTTTCTCTGGCTTTCACTGTTTTTTAAAGCTTTTAAGCTGGAGGTAACATCCCAAGCTGTTGATTTGTTAAGTAACAGTGGTCCTTCAGTATAGTCAGTGCTATAATCTTAGCCCTCCTTAAAATAAAAAAACAGCTATCTGCTACTTTCTTTTTAAATATCAAGTATTTGTTCATTAACAGAAATGTTAAAAAAGTTAAATGTTCCACAAGACTTTCCAGAATTAGGAAGGTGAAGTTTGTTGTGTTAACGCTTTGTCTAGATAATGACATTGAATCCACAGACCTCTGCATTCATACGTAGTATTAAAATACACCAATCAACCAAAATATGAATACATTGTTGTCAGCATGCTGCCAAAATATGTTCAACCTACAATATGATAATGTGTGCAATATGACAGGGTGCACTACCCTGTAGGGGCAACAATGTTTTGGTAGGTACCACATATCAAATTCACATCCATGTGAATACCTGGACCCAGTCTTTCTTATCAACATTAGACTCTCTCTGCCAGCTTATGTTCTTCACACAGTGACTTCTGGTGCCATCACTACTTGGTGCAATAGTAGCTCTTTTATGAATTGGACTAAGGAGGATAGCTTTTGGAGCTCCATCACCCTCTGGCTGGCCACTCATGGATACTCACCACTGCTGACTGGGAGCATCCCACAAGCCTCGCAATTTTGGAGATTCTCTGACCTGGTTGATTGGCCTTAACAATTTGGCTCATGACTAAGTCACTCAGGTCATTTGACTGGTTTCTACCTTATCTAAGACACAGATTACATGAACTGATTATTCGGTTTCATTTAATAGATGTTTAATCCTTAACTTTATTCACTTCATCTGTGAGTGGTTTTACTAGTGTGAGCTGTCATAACAGTATTTTGGCTCACTAAAGTATGCGTTTGTTAAGTTAATTATGCCTGTATGGTGGTGTATGGTTCTAAGCATACATGTATTAGTCAGGCATGGCTGGCAGACATCTAGTAGAAATCGAGAATTCAAGCTCATTGGGAACAATTCATGAACATGATGTTCATTTTTAAGTCACTTTGTTTTTTTTTGTGTGTGTTTTTGCAAATACTGAAGCTTTGCCACAGGTGATGTAAGTCAGCAAGAGGAGGTTAGGGTTAGGTAACTTATCAAGTTCCTGTTCAACTTTTATTAATGATGTGGTCATCCTTCTGGCTTTAATTTAATCATAATGATAATGACATAGTTTATTGATCCCCTTGGGGAAATTGTTGTTTGGACAGTTGTAGTAGATGACAGCACTACTGTGGGGTGTGTCTTGTCCAAGGACACCTCGACATGTAACCAGGAGAAACCGGGGAGTCGAACCACTGATGACCGCTCTACTAACTGAGCTACATGTCACCCAAGCAAGCCTCATCACCTCTAAAAGTGGTCTCACACATTCTAAATTTACACCTAAAACTAAAATGCGTTATTGCTTTTACAGTATGCATTTTGAATTGTGTTAACTTTGGACAGAGCTAATCTGATTTTTCACTCAGTTTCCAGTCTATTAAGTAAGGTAAGCTAACTACTTGGCCATGGTCCAGGTTTATACTGTACCTAATGCACAAACATGTACAAGTTGCATTAACTTTCTCTGCAATAAAGCTTAAGCATATTTTCCAATTAATAAATAATAGCTGACAGCCAAACTGAGCTTCATATATAAAACATCCAGATCCATGTGTAACAGCTTTGTTTCTTGGACATATCAATTGCATATTAATTTGTAACTTTTGATTTCTCCAGGTGTCTTCACCTCTCAGACCCAGCAGGCCTACACCTCTCAGGTACTCCAGCCCGAAGAAGCTCTCTACCTCCGCAAGAAGAAGAAACGGCCCATCCTCCATGACCCATACACTCGCTTTTCTGCTCTGTTGTATCGTCGCCCACCCCAAGAGGACCAGAAGGCTATTTTGGCTAGCATGGACAACATAGACCTAGACCATGCCACTCTCCTCTGAATGGTCTTGAGGACAAGGTCGCAACCATGCAATACACAATTTCAAAATATCAAGCTAAAAATAGCTGCACCCCATTTATTAAAACACACAAGTATATATAATTAAAGATGTTTTTTTTATTTTTATGTTTGTTTACTATAAAGGGGAATAGCACTAAGTTTCAGCATTCAGATCTGCAATGTTCTGTAGTTAAACGCTGGGAAAATTCAATTTGCATTATCTGCCATGTTTATAAGCTAATCTTTAATGATTCCAAATATACTTGGTAGAATCATAAATTAGATCAAGAATTACTTACAGAGACCAGATGTTTCCAAATAGTGGTTTAATTTACCAGTTAAAAAGTACAGATTAACGATCATGAGTAGAATACTGGTCTCAACTTTCTATCAATGATTCGAGTCCTTAAGAAATTCTATCAGAAAAAAGTTTTAATTATTATCCAATTTTATTATCTCATAATATATTATTATTGTACTGGCTGTGATGCCCAAAGGCATCAAATGTTCTGCATATGCTTTAATTAAGTAGTATTCCCTTTTAATTGTGTTTAGACTGCTAGCAGTTCAAAACAAAATGAAAGCTGCCACAAGTTCTAAAGTTTTACTCCAGTGCAAAGGAATAATTTGAAAAGAGGCAATACTTGATTACTTCTGTTAGTAATCAAGTCCTTTTTTAAGACAAGGGAAATCCCAGGTTTCCTACCCAAATGATCTTTTCTGAATACAATGAGTTTTTCATTATAAAGGCCTCTCCAGGCTTGGGTCATGTCCCCCCCCCAAAAGAAAAAACAAAAAACAACAACAATAAAAAAAAAACAGGAAGCCCTTCAGGTCTTTG
This sequence comes from Anabas testudineus, assembly GCF_900324465.2. NCBI lineage: Eukaryota > Metazoa > Chordata > Actinopteri > Anabantiformes > Anabantidae > Anabas > Anabas testudineus. Next base: position 2,082,274 of record NC_046623.1, on the reverse strand, counting down.
TTTACAGCACTTTCCACTGGATCCTCTCCACCAGCAGCGTCTCTTATCTGCCGAGAAACTCGCCTCGCAAACATGGGTGTTCCAACTTCCTATCCAGTATACCTCAGAGCACAGGACACGAGACCACACAACCACCAGGATCAGCCAGCAGAACAAACTAGCCTTTTTCGTCCCTTTAACCATTTCTTTTTCTTACAGTACGTTAAATGTTCTACATTTTTCATTCATATTTATTAGTTTTCTAGTTTCTTAGATGAGACACTTTATTTATCACAAAAGTTAGGAAATTCACCTATATTCATCCCCTTTTCTGCTATGTCGTCCATAATCAGGACATGGGTTGTTTAAGGAATGTCTGTCAAACAGAAACACAACCCTGAACTATTTCACTTATCCCGCAAAAATAATTCTGTTAATTTCATATTAAATAGGTGTCATTCTGCAGTGAATCACATAGGGTTTCACCAGGGGCTTACATTTGCATTTCAAATATAAAGACATCAATAGGCACAATTAAAAATCGCAATTCAATTCTACATAATTATCAGAGAATCATGAAGAAAGCATTAAGTCAGTCTTAGAGGTGCTCCATTTAACTGCTCTCAAGCTCTGTCTGTCTCGGTATGGTTTGCACTGGAGCAAAATCTTGTCCATTTCAACAGAGATCTATGTCTTTCCTTGACATCTCCATCTCCAGTTCTTCTACTTTAGGTAGTTTAGAGGGCTCCAAATGCAACTCAAAAAGAAGTACAGTCATGCCAAAAACAAGCCAATGAAACAGAGGAGAAAAACACAACATAGTGAAGGATATAATTTTGGATTCTGTGCCATAATATGTTTTTTTGATAGTTTTTTTTTTTTTTTTTTTTGGTTAGTTTTTTTGCATATTAGACGGTAGAAACATAATGGCTTTGTTTGGCCTTAAACAAGCTTCTGGTTGGTTGCCTGCTTCACTTGTGTCATTTTATTATGTTAAATTATTTTTATTTCTGTATTTGTGTGTATTTATACATGCTTTTTTTGGGCCATTTTCTATCAGCCTCTTAACCTGCTCAACATTTATATGTGAACACTTGAGAATGAGCTCATGTGACACTCTATGCTCACTTTTATTTTGAAAGTTTCCAGTGATTGAAATTAGTCAATTTGCATGTCTGACATAGAAATGTGGACACCAAGGGCCTAATAGAGCAAATCTTTATTGGATAAGTGAAGGAAGTGCCATATTATCTGAAACTATATCACACATTATACATGTTGTAGCTAGAATCACCACGAGTGTGTACTGCAAAAGTTTTATTTTATTTTCTTACTTGTGCTCAAAAGGTGCTCAATTTCTTCAGCGGGTGTATTGACCTGTAGAGGCTTTGGTGACATATTGGCCTCCTAATACAACATGAGAGCAGAGTCCATGTTCTGCTGAACTGATTTTGGAGTGGTATTGCTCAAGTATGTTCATTCGTTTTATGTAGGTTTTTTTTGTGTTTTTTTAATTGTAATTTTGTGCAGATTCTGACACAGCTGCAACTCCAACATAGTCTTCTAACACCAAGCCACATTTAAAGTGACTAAATTTGGTTGCTTGGTAAAAATGTTTTCATAATGGGTGGTATGTCTTTAACGAAACCAAGTGAGACCGCTGAGAGCAAATAGATGATGAATAATGATTTCATGACCACGCCCAGTACACTGGAAAAAAAAGTAAATTCTTGCATCATAAGGAAGCATTAATGTTGCTTTAGACATTAAAATGCAACCATTTTAATAAAGCAGTTAAAGTAGTGCCTTTATTTATGACAGAATTATAATGTCTCCATGGTAGGAGAATTTGGCAGATGATCTGTAAATCTTTGTCAAGATAATGCACTTATCATGGAAATACAGCCAGTAAAATGTAAACGCTAAAACTACAGTGATACTACAGTCTTGGCTTCCAAGGATAACAGAGTCAGCATGAATCATTTCAGTGAGAGTTAAGTGGCTTGGCAATGCACCTCTGTACATGCTGTGGTGTTTGAAGGTCTGTGCACAACATGGTTTAGATTGTCTAGATAAAGGAGAAAGGGAAAACGGAACTGCATGATTTTTACATTATCTACAAAGCACTAAGTGATGTTATGAATCCTCTCACTGAAGAAGCCATCTCATCACAGCAGCTTTAGCAGTGCTATCAAACTGAGGCTCTTCTTTTAGACTCCGGTGCTAAATAAACCATTCAATGAAACAGTATGTATAAATTAACCTAAAAACCATTACTAATGCCACTTCCATTTTCACAGCCATATAGTTACTTTTTCTCTTATTTATTTATACAGCATAAAGTCTGCACCACTGCCTAAAATAATGTGTGTTAGAAGGCACTTGTTGGAGTGGTGGTTGGATTCAAAATCACACTGAAAGAGAAACAAGGACCTCTTCTTCCATAAAAGCCTTCATTATGGCATACTAACAGCAATATTAACAACAAAAGAAAACGGCAGGCACTCTGATGCATAATATTCTACAAGAAAATGTACAACTGTGCCTTGTTGCTGTTGAGTATCATGTCTTTATGCCACATTTACAACGGTATTTATGTTAGGTATAAGAAGAAGAGCTGCTATGGTTTCCTTTCAGAAGGCTTTTTATTTATTGAATGTTTCACTGCAGATGTTCTAATGTTTGTGCTGCTGAGGGTCCTGTCAGCAGAGCTCTGGAGGGAATCGACTAAACAAATGATGGCATGGGGTTGTTGAAAGAACTTTCTAAGCGTGTGTGATACAGGCACATGAGCAGGTTAGGGAATCTGACATTTTCTCGCACTGGCAGAGTATTCCTAACAAATCTATTCAAAATAATCCATATTATCTACTTATGATATAAGAGTATAGTCAATAGCAGATGAGATAGGTGTTTAAAAGTCCTGGAACTTCCTTAAAAACAACAATGATAACTTCTAATGTATAAATTGTACCAACACACGGTCTCAATATAGACCCTTAAAATGTTTTTGTTGAGGGAATAACTTGACAAATTGATGACATAATGATGATATTAATATTGGAACAATGATGCACTACGCTGATTGAACACACTTAACGTAATGTTCCATGTTGTAATTGGAGCATAATGTTAAAAAGAAGCTGACATATGTGGAAGAATCCCTAAATATACCCACAATTCTTTACTGAAATTTGTATGTGATATGATTAGCCTCTACAGTAAAACGTTAAAAAAAAAAAAGAAGTTGCATATTTTATTAAAATTGGTAAATAATATGCATGTAGCTACTGAAATGATAAAATATATGACTTTTTTTTTAAAGTTATTTGAACATTAAAATAGTTTCTATGTAGATGCTGGCAAGACTGTGTTCACAAAGCCAGTCTATATATTTTCCATGTTAACTTACAAAAGAGAAGTTACCCCCTCAGAGCAAGAAAGAAACAAGCAGGGTGAGGCTTCAAAATGCTGTGGGGACACACACAAAATGATAAACCAACCTATATATATATGTATATATATATTTAGGTTGAATGTACAGAGAATGAAAACTTGAGTACACGACAGCTCTTTAAACCAGCGGTGGTGGGAAATTGTAGCTTTGTGTGACTGTGCAGTTGTTTCATCACCAAGGGCTTTAATGAGACTTAGTGAGGACAGCGAGGGAGCGAAGTCGGAACTGCCTCAACACAAACGTACTGTATACCTCTTCATGTGCCACAGAGAAATGTGTCCATGTACATATTGTATAGTGAAAGATGTTATTTGCATGGCATCAACTTTGGGGAGTCACAAAAATGACATAGATGGGGAATCCACCATTACCAGAGCAAACAGCCTGTAGCTTGACAATAGTGATACGATTAGTTTTTACCATCCTTTCTACTCGTTACTCTGAAAAGATATATCTCGGTATTATAAGTTCAAATCTTTAAATAGTGCAGCAGTAGTGTTGTAATGCAATAACAGCATGTGGTCAAATTAAAACCCAGACTTGTCTCAAGATGACCAGGGCTGGTAGTCTTGCCCTTTACTACTGTTAGCATGTCCATCAATTGAGATTGTTATTGTAGGTGAAGCCTCACGAACCCAAGCCCATCGAGCATAATTTAAGTTTCATTCGGTCCCCCGCCTGAACCCCCATGCAGATGAGTTCGTGCGTTTTTCTTCTGCTAGCAACATAGCAACCTCATCATTTTTACCATTAACAGCACTTTAAAGTACACTAATGAAGAAGCATGGATTCACGTTCATCTTCGTCTGTTTCTAGGTTTAAACTATTTCGTCAAACATTTAGGATACAAGTGCAGATTTGCTTGTATCTGCCTAAAGTTTGAACTATGAGACTGAACCTGAACATAACTTCTACATTTCTGTTCAAACCCTTGGGTACTGATGGGTCCCAGCAGGTTCAGTTCACTATCCACGCTCTAATATAGAGTGGGAGGTAAAATAACTCTTTTGATGCTGTCAGAGGTGTACATTTAGTGATAATAGATTATATCCCAGAACAAGTAGAGCTCTGCCTACAATTCACATATGTACAGTCCTATTATCACACGAGCCCAAAGTAATGTAAAATTAAATTTGAGATAACACTTTACAGGACTAAAAAGGCATAATTTGTTATGTCTGTGCTGTACATGTGTGTTGAACTAACATTACACATTTTTTATCAGTCATTGAAAATCTCAGTACTGTATCACTCTTGACTCTCAAGCTGTGGAGAGCTCGAGTCTGGCTTTGGTGTCATTCCTCTCTGGCTTTACATATTTTTAAGATGCATTGTATTTTAGGGGGAAATTCACATTTTTCGACATGTTTAACAGGCTTTTATTTAAGTATGCTAGGAGTGGAAAATCTCTGGTGCTAACACATGCCACACAAGTAAAAGGGTTGTCATTTTTTATTATATATATATATTTAGTTGGTAATTAAAGTGCATCTTTTTGCCCTCTGAGCTCATTGTAATCAACATCTAAAACTGCCATATCATATTTTCTTGTTTCTTTAACAACATCTATCAAATCTGAGCCCAAACAAACAGTTCACACATGTTGTAATATACAACTTTCAGATCTGTGTGATTTCTTGGACTAAAAACACATTTATCACTTTTGACCCACAAGTCAAAATACCAACTGCAAACTGACGCAAAAATGCAACTGCAACTACTTAGTTGTTCAAATGAAACTATATCTCACATGCTATCTCATACTGAGTAGAAGGACATAGATAATATAATCTGGGTCGTTGCCAAGAACATCCTTTCAACTTATTGGGGATAATACAATGGGTACGTCTATCAGAAATTATAAGCTGAACTCTAAAACGAGAGAGAATTCGGAAATGCCATATCTTACTGAAAGACCACAGCAGAAAAGTGCATTCAGACAAAACTAAACCAAACTTGAGACATAACCAGGCTCATTAAAAATGTATGAGCTTGCATCAACATGCTGTTGGTACAGCAACATGGAGGAAAGTATTGAAATATTATGTCAAAACTTTAGTCCAAGCTTAAGTGTATAAAAAGAATTTGAGATAAAAAAAAGTTTCCATGTAAATAATATCTCAAATAAGCATACCTTGTTATATGTATATATATATGTATATGCATATATATATACATATATCTATTTTGTAGAAGAAGAGATGATGCACACATCCTGTATATTGAAGACTGAGTGGAAAGCTGAGTAGCATAGGGTCTGATTCAGTAACACATTATAACATGATGATGTAACAGACCAATGTGTATACTGTATGTGAGTGATGGAAGTCTTCTTAATGCTAGAAATTAGTTTAAGAATTTAATCTTATAGAGACATGAGATATACAGAATATATAATAGAGAAAAAAATATATGAGGTACATGAAGCTAAAGCTAAGGCTGTCCAATATGACCGTCTGAGGATTTACTGCAAGACTGTTGTTTCAGACTGACTTACTTTCAGCTACATGTACCTAATATATATATGACTATGAATATATCTATATTTGGGGACAGTACTTGTTTGCAAGAATGTATAAGTCTATATTCTATTATTTTTCTATCCATTGTTGCTTTATACTGTAGCAATGCTAAATCTTACACAAAGTAGAGAACTATGACGTCTGATGTTTCCGTTGTGTACAGGCAAAAGATAAAATACCTGTCACTGTACTGTATTTCTCACTGTCAATTACACAGAGACTCTCAGAGAAGGATACAGCAAACTAGTTTTTATAGCACTTGGTGTGAATAGCAAATGTTACTGTTGAATTTTTTATGTGGGCCATTGTCTTATCACACTGATCAGTTGTCGTTTAGGGGACGGCAATTTAGCTCTTCGCTGTGTTCTTGTTTGATTTGTTTTGAATCGATCACCAGGCTGGCTTCTGCTGTCATATTTTGCCATTTACTTTTAGCATGAAATGAATGGTGAGAATCTTTTTTTTTCCCTTCCTATGGTGCTCCCTTGCAATCTGTATCACAGCATAGCACAGAAATATCAATGTCGAATTCAAACCACAGATAGAAATGTTTTACAGCGTATATTTATAGTATGTATGTAACAGTGCTTCATGATGCTGCTTTAAACTGACATTAATTAGGAGGGGGGGCATCCAATCGATTGTTTCTGGGTTACGAACAAATGCATGCACAAGTTGATGCAGTGAACGTTCTCTCGCCTTTCGCTTGAAAGTGGAGGCTGAGCAATACAGCAGCTGCTACAAGTTTCTCCAGACATTCAGTTCAGTGCTGTACATTGCCAAAAACACATCATATACATTCTAACAACTGGTGCTAATTAAAAAGACAAAAAAAAAAAGAAAAGTCAACATCTGTGGTGCTTTTTTTAAGTTAGTTATTTCCTTGCTTCAGACGAAATGTAGCTACACAATCCTGTACTGTACTGTTGAGTACTGTAGTGTAGTGGAGCGGAGGATTGACAGTACCGTTTGGCCAGTGACTCATCATTTGACCTGCTTCGGTCATGTGTTTCCAAAACAGTTTACGTCGACTGCTGTTAATTCAGGGAATACGCAGTTCAGACATGACTGAGAACATATTGAGTGACAAATTGGAAAGCAAGGAAATTTTTCATTTAAATTCATGCACGTCATGATGATTTTCTTGGGACTGAGTTTACGATTTTCTTCTTCAGTTCAGTCTGAACTTTACCGTGCTTCAAACTCTGACGTGTTGGGCGTTGCAGATAGTATCCACACATCATGTTTTGGTGCTGATTGATCAGATATGCTCACTATGACTTTTGATATGGTATTTATGTTAGACACTTCTGTGTATAGTCTTTCTATCGGGTCAGGTAAGACTTCCATTCACTTTCAAGTTAATAGTTGGTTCTATTGCAACTAAAAATGCAAAAGCTTGTACACTCTCAAAGGACCTGCAGTGTGAAACTATGCTCAAAGTCTAGAGAAAGCATCTAAATATTGACTCATAAAGATGCTGTTTAAAGCTACTTTAAAAGTTTGCTGCAAACACTCACCTACTGATGAGAAATGTACATTTACATTGGCAAGAAATGTATGTGAACCTTTGAACCTTAAAACAATGGTGTTTTTTTGTTTTAATTTGTCATAAAATGTGATCTGATCTTTATCTAAGTCAAAAATATTAACAAATGTAATGTGCCTAAAATAATAACATAAAGAAATTCTGATCTATCTTGTTTTTATTGAGAACAACCATAAAAAACTTTATAGTGATAGTGGAAAAAGTATGACAGCTGAACATCATTTAGGAGGAATTTTAGCCCATTCTTTCTGACAGAACTGCTTTAGCTCTGTCATATTCTTTGGACTTCACATGGGTGTGACTCTCTTAAAGCCGTTCCATAGCCTCTTTATTGGGTTGAGGTCTGGGCTCTGACTTGCAAGCTGGCCAAGCCCTGATGCATCAAAGCAGGCCCAAATCATGATGTTTCCTCCACCATACTATTTGACTTGGATGATGTTTTTATGATGATATTCAGTGACCGTTTTATGCCAGATGTAGTGCTGTGTGTCCTTTCCAAATAGTTCAATCTTTAATCTCATCAAGAGTGCAGCAATGTTCTTTTTAATAAGCAGCAGCTTCCTTCATGGTGTCCTGCTATAGACACCCTGCTTGTTTAATGTTTTACTTATTGTAGACTCATGAACACAGATGTTAGCCAGCTTTAAATCTTTGGCTGTCTCTTGGGGTTGCTTCTTTACACCATTGATTAGTGTTGTGCTCTTGGGATCATTTTGACTGGCCGCCCACTTCTTGGTAGAGTAGCCAAGTGTCTCCATTTGTAGATAGTTTGTCTAACTGTAGACTGGTGAGTTTCTAAATTCTTTGACATCAGTTTTCTTTCCAGCTTCATGGAAATCATAAATTCTTGATTGTAGATCCTCTGAAAGCTCCTTTTGGCGATGCATGGCTCACATAAGCACAGTGTTCTTGTGCAGAGCAAATTTAAAACGCTTGAATAGTTTTTGTGAGTCGTAGCTCTAGTCCACGCCTCCAAACTAATTTTCTTAATGACTTAAAGACTCCAGGTATTAATGAATGACATACTTTATTGATCCCCTCTGGGAAATTGTTGTATGAACAGCTACTGTGGGGTGTTGGTGTCTTGTCCAAGGCCCCCTTAACATGTGGCCAGGAGGAGATAAGAGTCAAACCACCAACCCTGGGGTTTATAGATGACTGTTCTACCAACTGAGCTACATGTCGCACCTGACTACTTTTGACTATACTTTGTCTTCTAGCACTATGAGGTTTTTATGGTTGTTCTCATAATTTGGCATTTGGCATTATATATGTTAATACTCTTTACTTAGATGAAGATTAGATCACATTTTATGACAAAACAATGCAGAAAACCATGAAATTCCAAAAGGTTCACATACTTTTTCTTGCAACTGTACGTACGAGTTCCATGAAACAGATTTTCCTTCCCAAAATGCAATACAAGTGGAAGAACAAAGTGAACTTGTTGTCTCATAATTGTTCAGTCTTCCTGAAATATGTAGAACTGGACTGACGTAAATACTGTACTTGATTTTTAAAGGTTTTTGTTTGTATGACGTGGTGGGAAACAACAAGTGTGTGAGCGTGTTCACTGTTAGTTACATGCGTAGACAACTCAGTACCTCAAAATGTCTCTTCATGGAAAACCTTAGTCCAGATAGTTATGTAACTATTTTTATTTACTGTTTTTTTTTCCATTTCTGAGAAGTCAGCGCTCATGATGCTTTTTATATTTGTTGGCACAACCACTAACACAAATGTATGGCTGTTGTAATTCCTGCTCACCCCCCACCCCCGACCCCTCCAATCTTCCTAAAAATTGAAGCTTTTAAAGCTACTAAATTGAGCTGTCAGTTTTTTGTATCTCAAATGTCTTGGTATGCTTGTTGTAGTTGTATACTCACAATGGTGTATATTACATCGGTTTTTATTTATTAAAATGTTTAAATTTTCTAAGACGACTTCTCACGTTATTGAGCAAAACAGACCTCATCATTTGATGCACTTCACATTTAAAGTAAAGTATTTTACTCCTATTGTTCAGACAGCTGTTTATCTTCTAATGGGCAGATTGCCCTGTAGGAATAAAAGATTAAAAGACAATAGATTATTAAAAGACACTGAGAAACTAATAATTGGAATGAAAATACTAAAATAAATATCCTGTGCAAAATAGTTATGCTAAGTTAGAAAAAGTTCTAATATGTAAAAAGTGAAAAGCATGCAGAAACACTAGCATGGACCAGAAATGGCCACCAACATTTAGATTAGTAGAAAAAATAGGTGAACACTACAGACCAGTCAAGGCCTATCTGCACACCTATGTTGTGCAGTTAGTCCAAGTGGAAGCATGCTATACCTGCTAAACATTAACATATCAGCATGAACACTGAGCATTACAGCATGCTCAAAGTAGCAGCTGCAAGCATGAGGTGTGTTTTTCTTGCCTGTGCTGGAAATGAATTAATAATAATATATAAAAATGCTTGGCTGATTATAAGAAATAAGAAATGTATATTGTTTATATGTTTTAATTGTCTGTAAACCAGAGAATTACAAGGACAAACAGATATTGAAGCACTGATAGGTGCTCAGTTTTTTCTTAAAATAGTCCTGCTTTAATATGTGTTGTAGCAACTACAGGTCCTTAGAATAGCATCTCCTTAAGCCATATTGGTATTACATGGAGAAAAAACATGCTTTGCATATTGTTGCACCCTGCAGTCACTCTAACGACACAGGCTTACACTGATGTCTCATGAGCTATGTCAGAATTAAAATGCATGTGTTGTGCCTGTGTGTGGAGCATGTTAAAATCCTGCTGAGTGGAGACGGTATAGATGGATAAAAAACCTTGTATTCAACATGTATTGCACCGTTCTTTTTATTATGATTTAACATAGTTACTAACTTATATATACTATAATACTGGGCCAGAGCAGAATACGTTGAACAAATGAACAATGGCTTTAAACCTTTTGTGAACCTTTGTGTTGTGTTGCAAAAGAGTTGATAAATTAATAGAATTTAGAGATTATTCTTTAAAAGCTGATTGATCCCTGCTGGAGGTAGTCCTCTCACTATAACCTGTGCTGTTCACTGATTGGATGAGACTTCAGTGACGTCCTTGTCTCGAACCCCGCTGCGGAGGCGGCTCCTTTTCTCGCGAGATCAGCAATTGCTTAGCAACCAATGTCAACAGCCCTGTCGGTACACTCCAGCAACTACGCACGAATTAACTAGTGACTTTTCATTTAGCTAACAGAATGGAGGTAAAGTGTTTTTTGTTTGGAAGATATCTGAACATTGATGTTAATATAACGTTCATTTACCGTCAGTTGACATGTAGTTGTCGTCAACTAGTGTTAACTAAATATGGTTAAAGTTGTTGAAATTTGCCAAAGCTGACGTGTTTTATTAGCATGTTTGCTATTGTCAAGTTATAGTTATGCGCCTTACGTTACTACATTTTACATTTTACTACGATAGTTTGCATACATTTAAATACATTTTATAAGTGAAGGGTTCAAATACAAAACTTTAAAGTCAAAACTTTATGTCAACATAGTAATGCTATGTGAAGTATTTATATTACTCATTACTACATTACATGTGTAATGGAGTTCCTGGCTTCCTGGCTTGTGTTAGTTCATTACACTGAGAGAGTCTGTGGCTTTGCTGTATTATCAGGACGCAGGCCCTGCAGGAGAGGACTCTTTCGAGTCTCTGGAGGAGTTCCAGATGGTCCTCAATGAGCTGGTTGGAGACAAGAGCATGGACAGGGTCCGGGTGGAGTACGAGAAGCTCATCCATGCTCTGAAGAAGTCCAGGGAGAATGAGAAGAGACTGATGTCCAAGTGCAGGGAGCTGAATGCTGAGATTGTCTCCACTTCCACTAAAGTTGCAGCTGCCCTGAAATTGTCACAAGAAGATGAGTCAACAATTGCTTCATTAAAGAGGGTACATTACTACCATGCCATTAGAGGCTAGTGCACAATGTAGCACGTTGAGTGTTAACATGTTTTTGTCATAAATGTTGTTTGCCGGCACTGTAGGAGCTGGATAAAGCTTGGAAAATGGTTGATGCTGCTCACGATAAAGAGAAGAGTGACAAAGAGACCATCAGATATTTGACAGAAGAAGTTGCCAACTTGACAAAAATAGCTGACCAACAAAGCGGCTCCTCTAAGGACCAAGAGCAGAGGTGAGCCATTTGTCCTCCTTCTTATAACTCTAAACAATTTATATGATGGCATAGTGAAAATGTTGAATTGAATGGAACCAATCCGTTTTTCAGTGATCTACTGAAAATGAACGAGGAGTTGACAAAGGAAAGAGATGAACTGCTGACAACCACGGAGGGTCTGAGAGAAAAACTAAACAAGGCCACTGCAACGCATCAGGAGATAGAGGCTCAACGAGACAGTGCCTTTGAGAGTATTTCTCAGGTATGTATGTGCATTGTGGGGGATTTCTCATTGACAAAAAACTGTCTTCTGATGTAATTCACATTAAATGTCACATGCTTATATCATTGGGAGACACACAGGCAATATCTTATTTGTAATATAGGACATGAGCTACAGTATTATGCACTTTGTCAAAAACACTACTATAGCACAAAAAGGAAACCACTACCCTTTTTCTTAAACTGGAAAAGAAACTCTTTATTTAAACTGTTCATCATTCCAAATTAAATATACTGATAAACTGGGCTATTTGACATATCTATTGTTATTTTATTTGCTACCTGTGGTGGAGCAGTGAATGCTGGGAGGAATACTCTCTTCTTAAATCTATTTCTGAGGCCAACGTGCTGCTTCTTGTGTGCCTAAACCCCAGCTCCAACAGGAACTCCAGGTACAGCAGAATGAGATTTCCCGGGAAATGAGGCTGAAGGAAAAGCTGGACAAAGAGGTGAAGCAGCTGCACATTGATATGGAGTCCAAGATGGGGGAAATTAAAGCTCTGAATCTGCAGGGCCAAAGGGGCAAAGAGGAGCAACAGAGACTGGAGCAGCAGCTGAAAGAACTAAAGGTTAATAATGGTGTAGTTGTGCTCCTTATGCTGTACCATATGTTTGTGTAGGTGTATTTATGCATTGTATAAATATTCATCCATTTTCCACACACTCTGAAATTTGGGTTAGATATGAACTGTATTGCCAATATTGTCAGAATCCAAAACAGCTTCACTGTGTCTTGGCATCAGTCATGTCAGTGCATGTTTTGTTGTCTAGGATAGTTAACTGTATAAAACCTGTGTATATTGCTGCAGTATGAAATTAATACAAGCAAACCTGTGCAATTGACACATTCCCTTCCTCGACTGTGACAGATCTTAAATGAACGATCCACCAGGGAGCTGGAGCAGGTCCAGGTGAAGAAAGCCAAGCTGCAACATGAGTATGAGCAGCTTTCATCAACCAAAGAACATCTGTCTTTAGAAAATCAGCAAATCACAAATGAGCTCAAGGTAACATGTTAGTCTGCTTACACACACATACAGTGCATACATTTGAGCCCCACTTATGTCTGTATGTTTTGTAGTTAGGCACTTTCACCAAGTATCTCACCTTGAAAAAAAGGCCATAGTAATTTTATATTTTAAAGCAGAACGAATACTATCTGGAAATGTCCTAATAATACTCTGTATCAACACTGTGACCATTGATGGCATACAAGGTGGAAATAAAGATCACATTTCTCAGCATTGTCTGAGATCATTGTCTGTAGATAAAGATTCTGTTGAACCACAAGAGAGCACTGCTTCAACAGTAGATCATTTACTGAGCAAGTCAAAAACTAAGTCTCATGAACTGAACCCTACTCTCTTTCTTTTTGTTCTCTGAAACAATGATCTGAGGGGAGAGAGAGGGCAGACCACATTTGGGCACTAATAAATGTTATTCACTCCCTTTTTTTTAAAACTCTTTCTCCTACATGTTACCTCTGTCTAATGCTTTACACAACCCCACCTGCCAGATGCGAGAAGAGGAAGTGAGCCAGATGCGTCAGGAGATAGCCAAACAAACAAAGACGAGAGAAGCTATCCAGAAGAAGTTCCACCAGATGGAGGAACAGAAAGCTGATGTGGATGTGCAGAGGGAAACGCTGAAAGCTCAGATTACTGGTCTGGAGAAAGGTAAGAATAGCAGCTGCCGAGAATCATGTTTTTAATTGTGTCAGTTCTGCAAATGCTATCGTCAGAGTGAAAGGTGGGACAGAAAAGCTAAAGATGCACTATTACATGTAGTTAATATAGGCCTTAGGAGTGAAGTACTGTATGGGGGGCTGGAGCTGCAGCAGCAGCTCTATGTGATACTGTAACTGAGAGGAGAACATGAAATGACACAGTGATGTTTTTCTTCATCTCTTCTGTGATTTACTAAGGCATAAACTTTAATTGTCCCTTTCACCCCTTTAGATCTTGAATCTTCCCAAAAGCAAGTTGAAACTGACAAGAAAGCCATAGATGAGTTGATTCGAGAGAGAGACATGTTAAACAAGGTACTGTATGTGCTGCTTCTACACCCACAAGTTATTTTTTGCCCTGCATTCTTGTTCTCATAAGCTCACAATTGTCTCCTAGTTTTTATACAGTAGTACAAAATAAATGTGTTGTAAACCACAATTACTGCTTCCAAACAAGAAACCTAGTATATAACTATATTATATAATACTTTAAAAAGAATTCATGTTCACTTACTGACTGCATTTGGTGCATGTGCTAAATTTGCCATCGGTAGAACATGATCAAAGCTACCCAGTCAACTGAGAAACAGCAGAACCTTGTGAAGCTCCTCGAGCAGGACAAGAAGACCTTGGAACATGAGATCAGTGGATACCGCCAGGAAGCTCAGAAGCAGCGCAAGATCATCCAACAGCTGGAGAAAGAACGGGACCGCTACATCAATGAGACCAGTAGCCTCATGCATAAGGCAGGCAATGCTGATTAATTAGCTTAATAGAGTTTTTATTATAATTATTATATATTTTTTTTATACTAAACCATTACCTTTCTATGTGGTTCTTTCACAGGTGCAACAAAAAATGAATGATGTTGAAGTCAGAGAGATGGAGATATTTGACTGGAGGAAGAAAGTCACAGAAGCAGAGTGCAAACTCAAACAGCAAGAGCACCTGTTGGAGTCTGTTGTGTCTGAGAGGAACCTCTACAGCAAAAACCTCATTGATGCTCAGGTACGAGTCACTTCTTCCTGTCATGGTAAATGGTAAATGGTCTGCATTTAAACCTAACTGGTACTCAAAGCACTTTACACTGCATCTCATTCACCAATTCACACACACACACACACACACACACACACACATCAATGGCAGAGCTGCTATGCAGCTGACCTGACTCACCAAGGACACTGGGAATCAAACCACCAATCCTATGATTGGCAGACAACTGCTCTACCTATTGAGCCACAGCCACCTAAAGGTGTTAAGTTCTAAGTTGTGTATCTGTTCCAGATGTAAAAAAAAATGAACTGGCCTCACTTTTTCAATACTTTTGGGGGGAGTATATACTTCTAATTTTATATTTTAACTCTTTTTGTTGTTTATAAATTAAGGTTGCATTGGCTTGATTGTATTTGTTTTGCAAGTACAAAAGTGATTTCCTGAATTGATACATGACACAACGTTTGGATTACTTTTGCGTATTTTAATTTGTTTCTGCAGTTCCTTAACATTATGTATTGTTTGGTTGTAAACAATGACTGAGGCTAAATGTGCACTTCTGTACGTCTTTCTTTCCCTCTTTCCACCATCTCCCTCTGCTTCAGGAGGAAATTGCAGAGAAGAAGAGGAAGATGAAGACCATGAACAACCAGGTCACTCGACTGAGAGATGAGATCACTGGTAAGGAGCAGGCACTTGTCAAGGAACAGCAGGAGTACAAGCGCTTGGAGAAGGATAATGAAGCCCTAAAGGTGCATCATCATTTAAAGTGGTAGTATTTAATCCTTTTAGTCACTTTAATAATGAAAAGAAAATCTTTTACATACAAATAAATACATGTTTATGGATGTCTTCTTCATGTTTGCCTTCAGTACCTACTGTGTCTTCTGTGTCCTCTGCAGGGGGAGCTGCAGGTTAGTAAGCAGCAGCTCGAAGAAGCAAAGCAGCATCTTGACAGTCAAAAGGCAGAACAGCAAAAACTGCAAAAGGTTATAGCTGATGCTGATGCTGAGCAGATCCAACAGAAGAAACAACTGGAACAGGTAAAGAAGGAGGTGAATGAGAAAAGACATCCCGTGACAGAATAGTGTCTGATTATTCATTGGTGAAATCTCTGTAAAGGTGATCAGGGAGCGGGACAACCTGGGGAAACAGCTGCTGCGGCGCAACGATGAACGTGCACTGCTGTATGAGAAGATAAAAATTCAGCAGTCAATTCTGAGCAAGGGGGACTTCCACTACAACCAACGTATGGAGGACATCCGCCTGCTCAAACTGGAAATCAAAATGCTGCGGCGCAAGAAGAACATCCTTGACAAGACTGTACCCAACACAGAGGAACTGAGGTATATGAAATAAAACAGAGAAGACAGTGTGGGCAGGATAAAGAGAACAGAGGAGAATGTGGAGCACTGAGAGCAGAGAGCAGGGTAGAGAGCAAGGTGAAGAGAGATTCAGGTAAGAGATAGAAATAAACCCCTTTTAAAAAACTTCCCAGGTAGTCAATTTGTTTAGAACTTTCTCAGGAATAAGTTGAATCTGAGGATTGTGACCCACTCTTCTTAATTCCCCATTTAGAATAGCATCTTGCTTTTGATTTTTCATTTTACTTTATTTTAAATAACTCAGCAAACCAAAATAACAGAGACACAGATTCTGGGATGCTGAACCTAGTATCTTGTAGGAAACCATTCTGAAGCAGTCAATCCACTTTGGCTCATGACACGTCCAGAGATGTTAGGGCACCACTTTCTAGCCATATGTAATATGCAGTATGTCTTCTCACGGTTGGTGAAACATATTTAACTATTTTTCTTCCTGTTTTATGTAGTTTTGTTTAAGTGCTGTGTGCAATCCAAATGATTAGCTGTGTTGCAGGCGAGAGCTGTTCCACCTGCAGAGGGAGCTGCTTAGAGAAAGGACGAGAAACAGTGTCCTCGAGGAACAACTGAAGCCCATCAACATTCACCGATGGAGACGGCTGGAGGTGACTCACTAATGAGTGTCTGTGGGGTTAACTTGGAGCCATCACAGCGTCTACCTGCTGCATTTTTCTACCTCAACACATTCTCTGACTGACTCTCCCTTTCAGGGCAGTGACCCCGGCAAATATGAACTCATTCAGAAGATTCAGTCTTTACAGAAACGACTCATCACCAAAACCCAAGAGCTGGAGGAACATGAACTCTTATTACAGGTAAGAGCTTAACACTCTCTCCTCATTGTGTACACACAGGCTTCTTAGTCTCACCCTTGTTGACAGGTACTCATCATTCATCCTCCTTTTAACCTACAACCCTCTATTCCCTATGTAAAATATTTGTTCTCCTCATGTCTCCACCAAGGAAAAGGAGAAGCTGTATGTGGAGCTGAAGCACATTCTAGCCCGGCAGCCTGGTCCAGAGGCAGCTGAGCAGCTCCAACAGTGCCAGTGGACCATCAGAGAGAGAACCAAAAAGCTCAAGGTTCCTAATCCTCAGTAGTATCATTCCACACACCTGTTTACTGCCAGTCCAAGCATTTCCAATTTTTTGTTTATTGTTATACTCTCTGAGACGTTTTCTCATTTTTGTATTTGACTCCACAAGATCCTGGTTTTCCCAGATAAACTATGTCTGTCTTTATCTCCATAAAAAAAAATTATAATAAATTATACTATAAAAATAATATAATATATCAAAGAAACAACTCATACATTCTAATGTATGATACAGTATGTTTCTGTACAGACAGTCTAAAAAGGACATGTTTATTTGATCTCCACAAATACATCACAATGCATTATTTAACTCTACATACACATGTGCTTTTTATGATTTTACAGGTGTTAATAGCGGAGCTGAGAATGCTCGACTCAAAGATGAATGAGTACAAAAGTGAGAACCAGAGACTGGCCAACGAGCTGGCAAACATCAAGAAAAAGTACCTCAGTCAGAAAAAGCTGCACAGGTGACGTAAATATACTGGTTTGTCTCAACAATAACACTGAGTAATAGTGAGGAGTATAAAATGTGCATTATGTGATGCAGTGGACATGTGACAGTTGGGTCCTGTGTGTCCCCTCAGTGAGCAGAGGAGCAAGACCAAAGTGGAGCAGCTGGAACCCTTGCCCCAGCTGAGCAGCAAACCTCACTTCACTGGAGGAGGCTTCAGGATCGACAACCCTGCCAAAAGACAGTGATCAATGTTTTATGGAATTCGCACTCCTCTTGGCATGGCTCACAAATGAGTACTCTTCTTGTGCGGAGCAAACTCAAACTCTTTCAGTGTCAGTCGAAGTAGCTCTACTCCACACATTTTCTTAAAAAGACTCCGGATATGTTAATGCCTGACTCCAAGTAACTTTTTGGAGGTTTTTATTCAAAGGGTTCACATACTTATTTTATGATTGTTCTCAATAAAGACATCAAAGTTCATTTTATTTTATTATTCTTTATTATTTTATGATCTATTTTTAATGTAAAGTCCAAAACTTCTAGAAACCTTCCTACTCCTTGTAGCCTAAAACACAGTGGGATGTAGAATTGAAAGTACTTTTAAACAGTACTGGAGTAAATTAAATACATTGAGCTGTGTTGACTGTGCTGCAGCATCATTATGGACTGTGTTTTTTCTTTTAGCAATCTTACTGTTTGAAGTAAGTCAGTGTGAGTATTTGCTTTGTTTGTATTGACGTATAAAGCACTTTGAGAGCATTTTTCCTTTTTACTATTAAGTACATATTTACTTGAGATGTAAACTAAGTCTCGTCAGATTTATATTTACTACAAATATGTAATAAAGAGATGATGCAAATTGAAGACTATAGCTCCAGGTTATGGATCAATAGCTGAAAAAGAACAAAGTTCTAAAGCCATTTAACTGAAGGACTGCAGGAGAAATTAGTCACTGTCCTTCAGTTCCTTTGGTTATCATTTATGCAGCAATTTGAAGTAAACCTGTTTGTCCCTTAGTTGATTTTGACAGTGTCCCAGTAATCACCACTAGATGTCAGCAAAGCACAGACTTAAAAAGATTTAAATATATTGACGTGCAAGAACATGACATATGTACATGGCCTATGATTTACTGTGCAACTACTCCACTAAGTGAACAATATTGAATTTGTTGTTGATGTTTATGACTGCCCAAGCAACTGCATGAAGACCAAAGTTAGACTTTTATTAAATCAATGCTTAATAAAACCAAACGGTGGTGAAACGGAAATACTCCGAGTACCTCACATTATATTTAGGTACAGTACTTCAGTAAATGTAATGTTAGTTATTAAAGTCTTACACCAACACTGTGGACCTGAAAATTTATATAAACAAAAAAAAAAGAAAAGCAGCTGCTTTCTATCTAAACACAGAATCATCAGCCCATGAGCTACTGTATATTAGACCCAACTAGAAAGAGCAAACACTGTTTACAGTGGTTGAAATGGACAAATGAGAGTCATCTCCTCCTCATTCTCCTCCGTTGCTTGTGGAGTAATTCCTGACAGTACACTACACCATAACCATGGCAACCAGCGTCCGTGCAGAGCTGGGCTTTGTAAGCCGTGCAGCCGTAGTAACGGGGAGGCCTCCCACAGGCCAGATCTCCATTCTTCCTTTTCTCCTTCTTGCTGCGTGGACGAGAAGCAGCTGCTTAACGAAGTTTGTGTTAGTTGGCTGGCCGGCCATGATGTCGCCAAGTTGTGTTTCACACTGGTGATGGAGGATGTGTATGTACACGACACACTCTGTTATACTGTGTGTTCAAACACAGTGCGTGCTTGTGTTAAATATGTAGTGTGTGCTCTGTGATTGGGATTTTGTTTTATTTTTAACATAGTGTCCAACTGAGTAGGTGGGAGCAGCTCCTCCTGTGAACTGACGTCATGTGTTCAGTGAATCAGTCTTTGTCTTTGCCTTTCCAGATCTGCTTGCCAGTTTCTAAAATGCTGGGATCTATTTCAGGAAGAAAAAACACATTTTCCTTTCCCTGATAATTTTCAGGTGCTAATCAACAGCATGGAGTAAATATAACCGATCTATTAGTAGAGTCACAGATGTTGGGCTGTGAAAGCATCATCACCGCTGTCCTCACTGAAACACATGCTCACTGCTTATTTTTCTCGTTCCTCTCAAACCAGAACATCAAGCTATAAAGAGTTTAATCTGTCAAATCTGCTCATGTTCCAGGCTCCAAAGATATGTGACAGTCTGAGTGCACTCTGGGTGTGATAATAACATGTCTGTTCATACTCTGACAGCTGAGGCTTTGAGTTTGACCACAAACTGAAACCAGGGATTATGCAGATTTTAAAGCACAGTGATCATTTTACATTTTTAACATACAGTATATGTGCATGGATTGTATGTTAACATTTAAAGTAAAGTCTGTATACCTAATGTTAGCATCAAGGAACTTATGTATTTATTTAAAAATGTATTTTATAGTTGTTATCTAACTTGTTTTCTTGTTTTAGTTTTAATGATGAGTGGCTAAGTTCATACGTTCATGTACATTTTTTTTATTTTAAAGTCATATATCATTATTCCTGGTAGGATTGCTCCAGCCGTGCTCATTGTTCAAAACACCATAATTCTCTGTATTCCCTTCAGCTCTGTGGCAGCATGATGAAGCAGCCAATAACCCCTGTGACACAGTGAGGAGGTTTAAATGCAGAATCTAGGCACCTTCGCAATGTGCCACCACGCCACACGGCCATCTCCTTCCCCCAAACCTCCTCCTCCTCCTCCTCCTCCTGCTCTTCTTCTCATGAATATTGGGGAATTCATATGTGCAGGGAGGGAGGAGGCAGGGACAAAGAGAGAAAATGTGGATAGTGAGAGAAGAAAGGATGGAGAGGGGGAGGGAGGGTGAGCTGCTGTCGTCACAGGCCTGGCAGTGCGCAGACTCTGTGTGAACTGGGCTGGCTGCCTATTGATTGGAAAACAACGGGCTGTGGGAGGACAGATAAGGGTGGCTGTGGGCTGACGGGTGAGGGAAGGAATACAGACCGAAGCTCAGACCACACTGCCATCTTTACCTCTCGGATCTTTTTTCCCCCCTCTCCATTGTCCTTTTGCCTCTGGAATGAATGTAACTGCTGCTGCTCATCAGTGGGTTTCGCTTCGAAGGAAGGCTTAGGAGTCCTGTCGTCTGAGAACAGCTACACACCAAGCAGCAGCACAACAGCGGCTGGTCTACTGCAGGTAATTCTGTCTCCTTACTGTTCTTTCTTCCATCCCCGTGCTCAATCCTGACCTCTCTGAGGTCCTCACTCTGCCTCCATCCTTGCCTGGTAACCATGGTTTCCTCCTTCCTACCTCTCTCCTCGCTGCTCTTCTCCTCCCCCCACTCTCCTCATTTTTTCTTCCTCTGATGAGCTGATGACACGGACTACCTTGATTTCCAATTCTGCCACGGCCAAGTGAATACTAATTTAAGTGTGGGATACATTAGTATGTACCACACAATCCTAACGGGCTAAATAGAAATAGAATAGAAATATGATTCGATCTGCTATGTGACACTGAGCCCATAAGACATGTGACCAGTAATTTCATTTCATAGATACACAACAGACTCACACGTACAGTCCTGATTTTAATAGCACAGTGCAAAACACATTTACATTCTGGATATGTGAAAAAATGTGATTTAAAAATCTGCACAGGAATAATTTAAATACATAGTCAGTTTTTTTTTTTTTTTGTTATTCTATTTGGTGCTTAGTATTTAGGGAACATTAAATTACCAGATGGGCTCTTGTGATTGGCTAATTGTTATACCTGCATCCTTGCAGAGTGTGCAGATACACCTGAGACCACCACTGTGAAGGTCACATCCAAACACACACTCACACACCCACCTTACTTACTGTCAGCTCTAATGTGAATGATGTGATCTCACACGTCGTGTTGTATGCTATATGTAGAAGAAAACACCTTTCTGCAAAACCAAACCAAACAGTAAATATCAACAATAGAAAAGTCACCTGGGTGTTTATCACTCTGCCCAATTTTCAAGCAGCAGTGCATTAGTGCTTCCCGCAAAGATTTGGAACAACTGACCTTAATTGTCTTACTGAACGACTCAAGGTGTCACTCACTGTCACACAGAGAGACACCTGGATAATTCACGTCTCTCAACATGGAGTCATTTTCTGAGCTCACAGGCTACAGAAATTACAGAAGAAACAAAGTCTTCAGCCAATAATGTAGTTAAACAAAAACAAAAACAGAAAGAACCTTCCACAAAGAGAATGAAACACACACACACACACACACACAGAGGAAAGAGACGCTGACAGAGACAGGATGAGACTGTGAAAAACAATATCCGGCTGTGGATGGGCTGCACTTTGCTGAGTGGTGTGATGAGGAGGAAGAGGCTTGCACCAGCTTGTTTTCAAATGGACTTCTCTGTGCTTTGCTGGACCGTGGCCTGGTGTTAAGTGGGTGAAATCTAGGCCTCGCTACAGTAATTACACTGCGTCAGACAGCCTGAAGAGCCGAGGCACAACTTCTCTGAAACGTCTGACTGCAGCGTGAAGTTCACCTAAAGCACAATGAAGGATGCTTCTTTTTGCAGATGATTTATATTTTCTACCTTTCTGTTACATTTGGTCAACAGACGCTCAGTGGGGACGGCACAGGAAAGTCAGGACAGTAGATCGTTCAGTATGAAAATCAGTTTTCCTTAGCATCTTCCATGTCTGTGAACTCTAAGGATCATTTGATGAATTCTGATGTCAGCTCTTCCTCTGTTGTCACGGAGCAGCAGGAAGATATCTGATGATTGAGAAACAAGACTAACTTTGTATTATTAGATACGGTATAAGGCAGACTTCTTTCATCTCCAAACCATGTGATATACCAGAAGACCCACTGGACACATGAGGCTGACAGGCAGGTAGAAGCACAAATGTATTTCAACACAAACATGAAGCAAGCTCACAGGAAAATACAATCATGAAAGAGTAAAAATACAGGTTCTAGTCCAGAAACACGCAGCACAGACTGAGGAATACCCGGGGACTGCACAGGGAGTGATGGTTTGAAGGACCTGAGTCCCTCAACTGACAAACTGACAAAAACTGATGAGTGTGTAGAGGCTGTTATTAACATCTGACACAGTTCACAATGGTTAGAAGATAAAGATCAAGCTAAACGTTACATTCATGTTCAGCATCATATTCACACTGTAGTATTGACTTCACATTTCCTGTAACAGCCCTGAATCTTAGAAACCTTCCTCAGCTAAATCCCAGTAGAGGTTCTTAATTAACTGTGGTTTACCAGTAAAGCCAACTGGTTGGGTTCCCTGTGGGACCTGGTCCCCTTCTGGCACATCTACCTCCATCACCTCTTTGTCTAGACAACACGGTGCCAGTCCATATGACGAGAGGCAGGCATGATTTAGGAGGCACCAGATAAATCCCTCTGGGACTTTGGTAGATCTAGCAGATGGGGACTTCTGTGTTTGACTGGTTGGTCCTGTCTTTTGAACACATTTGCTGCAGCAGTGGTCTTGTCTAATTGAAGGCAGGTTGTTGAAACTTGAAATGTGATCCGATCACCACCTCTTTGTTTTGCAGGGCAGACATTAACCTTACAGGGGACACCATGGAAGCCCCTCTCGTGTGTTTGGATGAGGAGTTTGAGGATCTCCGGCCCTGTCGGATGGATGAGCTGGACCACCCGGCGCTGAATCACTCCTCTTACGCCACCGCCACTACCACCACCGTCCCGCTGGCCTCGATCACCCGCGAGGACTTCTCCGAGCTGGAGAACTTCTCTGAGATGATGAGCTTCAAGTCGATGGAGGACCTGGTCAACGAGTTTGACGAGAAGCTCAACGTCTGCTTCCACAATTACAACACCAAGACGGAGGGCCTGGCACCCATACGCAACCAATCACACAACAAGGAGGATGAGGAGCAGCTGCAGGATGAAGAGTGAGTGTTCATATTGTTCTCTTGTCTTCCTGAAACTATCAGGAGAGGACATCTGATAATGTGTGACCTGCTTTTTGTTCACAACTGGGGCTGGAATGGATCTGACAGGGACGCTTCAATCAACAGGCTGAATTATTAAAAGGGGCTTTTTATAGAAGGTCCACTGTTCACAGTAAAGGTACACAGCACATAGAAAGAAACTCAAGGTTAAACCACCTTCATGTTTACATTAAGCATCTGAAATTAGGAAAGAGGAAAGTCAGAGGACACCTGGTGGAAGATGGACAATACATCTCTTGTTGACTGCTACCCCTACCCCTTGATTTTGAGTATGTTCAGGTTGTTTCTTAGGACAAAGTTACATGTGGTATTGACTGAAAACTCAGAACCTATGTGCATTATTATCATCATCAGGTGAAAACACTGATTTCGTCTTTTGTTATAGTTCTGGTAAAGGAAGAGGTCATGAAAGGGGAGGTTTATAATCACTGTTAAACATCTATCATCTGGTGATTGACACTCATATGAGCCAATTAGACAAATCCGATTTCAAACCATTTCAATCCGGACGATAATCAGGACCTCTACAGCCCCTCCATGTGACTGATGAAGGGATTAGGGCTAAGTGGTAGACCAAAGGGGGAGAATTGTGATTGGGCTGAAATATAAACATACAACAATAATAGAAAATGAAAAGAAAGAGGAACAGTGTCATGTGAAAGATATTCATTATGTCAGCTCCAGTGTGATGATGCTGCAGAGTAATAGAAGTGGATCAGAGGAACATCCCTCTGTTCTGTTGGATCCGTCCAGTCTTGCCATCAACAGTTCACACTCGTGGCCTAAACAGGGGCTCCGCATCCCCACAGTGACACATGAAGCCTAAATATTTCCACACACAGACCACAGCACCCTAAACAACCAGTCAATCAGCAGAGTGACCCCGCCCTCCCCATCTCCCACAGTGCACGCTGCGTGCTGAATTATTCAGTGCTCACTGCTGCACGCCTCAGTTGGCTTCGGCTCTGCTGCTCTGTCTCTGCCTCTGCCTCTGCCTCTGTCTCTGCCTCTGTCTCTGCCTCTCCACCAGCTGACTGCCACATCCTCCGTCCTCTCTGCTAGCAGCCTCTGAGGCGGAAACGCAGACATCCTCACACCGCGTACACATGAATCAGGCTAAAAATAACCTGAGTGGAGGTGTATTAGAAGTGTTTTTGGATGGGAGTCACATGATTTTTCAAACAGTATCAAGTTGTTCAGTCTGCATGATGAGCAGACAGCCCAGGACTGTGGGTGGATCCAGTGTGACAGTATCACTGTGTAGTTCTGACCACTACACATGTACTGCAGTGAAGCGGAACTGTTTTAACCTCCTCTGGAGTCTTTGGCACATTAACAAAGTCTTATTATTCATCATTTCTCATTCCGATTCACCTCCGCACTGCTCAGACACAGAATGCAAGCTGCTATTTCTAAAAGCTAACACACTGCTGATGCTCAGACCCATAGGGACGTTGTGTTATGCTCATGTTATAGAGGTTTCAGTAAGGGATGGATTCAAAGACTCACAGACCGACTGAATTCTCTCAACGCTCTAAATCCGCTGTTTGGTTGAAAACAGTCTGTCGCACATTTTTGGCCTAATCCGTTCAGCTGCCTGATTAGAAACGCAGATATGAGGGAGTCCGACAAAGCTGATGGAGAACTAGAATATTAAAGAGAATGATTTCTCCTCAGTGGCTGCAGGCCAGCAAACACAGCAGGACCACTTTGTCACGTGGAGTTCCAGTTCCTGGCAGTCGGACGACCGAACTGTGTCCCTGTGTTACGCAGGCAGCATGAGTTCATGTGAAGCTGTGGTGTGTTGTGTCCACATTTCAAGTGGAGATATAGATGAGAAGAAGGCGACCCAACAACTTTCCACTGCTTAGTGTAACTCAGCTCAATTGTTTTTAAAGTCAGAATTATTATAGGAGCCATCTCTTTTTAATGTCTGAATGATGGTGGAAGGGACGACAGACAAACACACGCCTCCAACTACAGGATGTACTCGCCTGACTTCCTGGAAATCATTAAAGCCAGATTTATTATTATTAAAATTGGGGTCACCGAAGTTTTCATTTTAGGGTTAAGTGTGTGTGTATGTGCCTCTGATTGCATCCGTGGGCACGCGGTCGAGGCTGGTGAGGTAAACTGTGAGCTGAATGGCGTCCACTGTGTGTCCGGGTGTGGGCAGTGCCACTGGGAGCAGAGCGGCGGGCCTCAGCCAGCCTCTGGGTGAAGAACAGAAACAAAGGAGACTTCTCTTTGCGGTTTCGTGTCACTCGTCCTCAGACAGACACTTGCTCCGGGCTGCGGTCAGACAGAGACCACTGGCACAATGATGTGAGAAGCTTTATCTAAATCTAAAGGATACCTTTAAATGAGTAGTAAGCTGCTTTTTTTTCTGTTGTGCATTGTTGCTCTGCACTCTGACCACCAGCACTGATTTGACACATTGAAATACTGACTGAGCTGCAAGCTGCTGGTGACACAGCTGAGTAGACTGCCTTTACGACCAGCGAGACAAAACAACACAGCAAACTCTGGTCTAATGCTGTTATATAAGTGTCTAACTGCATGATGTGTGGATACAGCAGCTGAAAGTAGCAGACAGCCTTCAGAGCTGAGGCCAGAGACTGGGTTTTGATGCTTCTTTGTGGTGATATTTGTGCTGGTACTACACCTCAAAGCACATTGCTTATGTGTGTGTGTGCATGTGTCTGTGTTATTTTACAGTGTGTGGGATGCTCTGACTGACAACTACATCTCCACCTGGGACGGCACTGACTCAGAGGGGCTTAACGGGAATCTTTCTGACCAGGAGGTACATGTACTGTATGTGTGTATATGTAGATCTGAGAGCTGTGAGATTTCTGGTGAAGAGCACATTTTAAAATCTTTGCGTTGGTTAATTACTGCTTCTGATTTCTGAGGCCAGCTGTAATCTTTATTCACACATGGTTATATGAAATCTACTCTGACCCAGAAAATAAGATGACAGCTAACTGTCTGAAGCAACGCTTCACTGTGTCATTTTTCATTTGAAACCAGCTGGAATAGTCTCTGAGGCTCAGTCTTACTCTGCCACTTGAAGACATGCTTGACCAACCTTACCATTCAGCCTCGGTCTCTCTCTTCCTCTCCTTTAATTGTCACGCTCATCTGGACATCTGCACTTAGCAGTCTTGGCCATGTTTGTGTTGGTCAAGGCGTGAGCAGACATTTTTATTGCTGCTGGCAGCTCTGTGAGGCTCAAAGGTGCTGGCAGCAAAATGCTGACATCAGCATGCTTACCTGATCACATGCTGTTTAACAAGTATGTTTCCCATGGCAACGATCTTAGTTTAGTAAATACTAACATTTGTCACTCCTGTAGGGTCAACTTAAAGTCTGCATGTGACCTTCGGGATGCATTCCAACATTACCATGATCAGAGATGACCTGCAATGCTTACACAGGTCACCAGGAGGCCGCAGACCACTGGTTGACATCTCCTGATGGATTTAGTTCCTGATTTTCATAGCAGCCATTTGTCCGTTGGTTGTCTCTCATCTTTTATCTCACGTTCGACAGATCCACGAAAAAGAAGAAGAAGAGATGAACGAGAAGAACGACAACGCCAACTGCCTGAGTGAAGAGCCGCTCATCACAGCTGCTCAGGTGTGTGTGTGTCCGTGTGTGTGTGTGTCCCTGTGTGTGTGTGTCCGTGTCCGTGTCCGTGTGTGTGCATATATTACTTACATTTTGGGGACTATAGCCTGTTATAGAGTCCCACTCTTACTCTTAGTCTGCATTTCATTCCTTCTCTGTGTTTGTCAGCAGGAGGTTTGAAAAGTGAAGGTTAAAAACAGAGAATCATTCTTAAGTAACCAGTTCAGGTCACTCTGCTAAGAGTTGCTGTGTTTACTAAATTGATTTCTGCAAATTCAAACACTTTGAATATTTGTCATATACCGTCATGTACAGTCTGATTTGAATATTCTCTGGATGTTACTCCTGAGGCTCAGGACTACTTGGAACTGATGCAGAGACTACCAGTAGATAGAGCCTACCTAACGTAAGCCCTGTGTGATGTCTGGATAACAGGTTGTCATCTTATGTCATCTGCATATAGAGTGATATTATTATATACGTATACAGTCTGAAGACGGCGCAGGCTGGGGATGGGTCTGTAACAGCTAATGAACACTCCATTGCCTGTTTTATATACTAATCAACACTGGTTTCTCTTTACTATGAACACAATTGCTCCCTAATCTACTGTAACCACACATTTATTTTAGTAACGTAATGAGGACAAACGCTTCCTGGTAACATGTTATGATGCTTAGTTTGGAGGATTTACTTTATCATGCTGTAAAAAATGTATTGTTGTCAGCTATGACTGTGTGAGGAGTTGAACTTGCCTTGCATCATACAGGTATAGAAGTTTAGACATATGCTTGTCATAATCCAGCCCCATAGTTTCAGCCTGTGTAAACATCAATAATGGATTTAAGTATGATGTTTCGCACACATTTTAGAGGCCACAGTCTCCTGTCTCCATCTAACTCGCACTCTCCTCTCTCAAGGTCATTGAGGAGTTAGCCGAGATGATGGAGAACTCTCCAGATCCGGGGGAAACCGAGGAGGAGGATGACGAGGAGATCAGCCACTGTTCCTCGAGGAACAGCCCCTCCCTGCTGGAGGAGATCAAGCAGCTGTCACAGGCCTCCAACAACAACTGCTCCTACGAAGGTATAAGTGTGACAAAAAAAATCTGCCACTGGTTCTTGTGGACGTGCAACATTTAACAAGTAGCGACTCCGGCTGACGGAGTCCACGGGATGGTTTTTATGTTGTAACTCACATGGTTAGATTATTCATCAGGGCCATAGGTGAGAGTTCAAGAGGACGCAGCTGTTAAATGGTTAAACATGGTTAAACATATTAGAAATCCGTGTTCAATAAACAAGCAAATCAGGCCATTTTTCAGGAATAATGAATAATACTGGAATTGTGCAAATTTCCCGATGATAGCTGGGATAGAATCCAGCGCTGGAGCCAGGCTGTTATTACATTATCTTCTTCAGTGGTTCCCTACCTGTGGTCTGGACCACCGGTTTGCAAGATGAATGTAAAGATTAAGTATGTGTGGGGAATGTGAGGACTCTGGATCACTACTAGAGTGAGAACAAACTCCAACAGGTTAACGTCAGAGGCAGGTATCTTATGTGTAAAGTTTCTAGTTGCTCTAGATTCCTGTTCCCTCTTTACCAGCTGCAACATTGCAACATGAGGAACACGATAAGGCAATACAACGAAACAACACCCAACTGTCCCTCTTTCCTCCGTTTTGCAGGCCTGAGGCTGATGGACGAATCAGCTTTGCTCGACCTGCAGCACCGGTTGGAGGCTGCCATTGGCAAGTACTCAGAGGAGCTGATCAACCAGCTGGCTCGGCGTGACGAGCTGGAGTTTGAGAAGGAGGTGAGGAACACTTTCATTACGGCCCTGATGGACGTGCAGAACAGGCAGAGGGAGCAGCGAGACAGCAGCAAACGCAGACGCCGGGACAAGGCCCTGAGTCTGCAGGGGGGAGGGACGCCATCTGTGAACACCGGCTCCACGGGACGCACAGAGAAGACAGGAGGCATGCCTGCCAAGGTGAGAGGGAACCAATGAGGGTCCTGTATGTTTTACACATATGTGCAGTGCAGTGTCATCAGTGTGACGGCATGTGGAGGATTAGGACTTGGTTTCAAGGTTTAGTTCAAGGGAAGTTTCACTACACCAGAGTTCCTGATCATGTACACATACAGTATATTGTATATGGATACATCTCTCAGGTTTGGTTTTGATGAAGCTTCCACGTTTAATCCTTCCACTGCAAATCAGACAAAGATGAAACCACAACTCTTTCTCTGACTGTTAGCATAATGGATCTCAGCTCCATTAGCCTCTGAAGTGCCTTCCAGGAAAGATCCTAAAGTGTAGGTGACCTGATGTCTTCATACAGTAACAGCACAGTCCGGTTCACTCATGTCCAGTAACAGAGGAGCGACCTAATGGATTTTCCCTCCGTGTAAATCACAGCTGCAGTATGTTTTTATCTGGTCACTCCTGAGTGCATGAGGCTGCATTACTGAACTGTTGTGGATGTACAAATGGCTTAATGATGCACACACAATACATTAACTACAGCTAATAGTTTCTCAATGAGTAAATGTTGCAGTATGCTTTCTGCTGGTTGCTGAAATTTCAATATCGTGTAAATAATTTATTAGTTAATATCAATGTTCTGCATTTCTCTCTTTCTCTCTCTCTACTGTGTGTGTGTGTGTGTGTGACCTGTAGCGTTTCAGCATGGAAGGACTGTCCAACATCCTGCAGACAGGCATCAGACAAACATTTGGAAGCACAGGGAATGACAAACAGGTAAGCTGAAAGCTCTGAAAGTGGGTTTTTAATTAAATAACACGTACATTTAATATATCTCTACAGTATAGTGTGTGTACAGTGCATGTAACACAGAAAATGTGGTTAAATGCACTGCAAACACAACAGATATGAGTTATTGAAGATAGAGAAACTAAAGCTATTGTAGTAAGAACTGAAGAGATTCAAGTTACTGCTCATCGTGATACTGTAGGTATGTGTGTTACAGCCATGGAATAACTTATGTTCAGCGTGCACTGACTTTAGATATTGTCTTTATTGGCTGGTCAGTCTGTATTTACGCCTCAGTCCGGCGCACAATTGAGGTCATACCAAGGAAGAGCGGCCTGCTCTGTGTGTAATTTGAGCCCTGCTGATGGTGTGAAAAAACAATATGGTATGGTGCACTGCAAGAAACCTGCCTGGAAGAAACAGACACATATACTCTGTGCTGTAAATGGGAGAACTCAGCAGCTGATCATAGCATGTACAGGTGCTTTACTCCAGTCTGCAGATATTACTGAATGAAAAGAACCTTTAACACCATCCCAAAACCAAACCCTTTATGACTCAGATTTATTAGTAAGTCTGTTTAAAATGTAGTACTGTGTGCTGACTGTAGGTGGCGTTGTACAGTCAACACATAAAGGAAATGTTGGACGTTCCTCCAGCCAAGGGTTATACGAAAAGATCAATGCTTCTCTCACAACTATCCACATGATATAAGCACTTCTGTAGTTGATTTATATCCTTTGTCCAATTCCTTCGGTTTCAGCATCTAAACATAGTGATTCCATATAAGAAGAAAGGCACCCCTCCATCTGTTGATGACCTGCAGATGTTCACAAAAAGTAAGTGTCCAGCCCAGCTTAACAACTACCACAGCACAGTAAACATGTATCTCCAGAGCTGACACGTGTTGTTTGTCTTGTGTCTAGTTCTTTATGCCATGAAGGAGGACAGTGAGAAGGTGCCTACACTGCTAACTGAGTACATATTGAAAGGTGAGCAGGATCGAGTTCGTTAAACAGTATGAAGCAGCTTTGTTCTGTCTTTTTCTAAAGATCAGAGAGTTTACATGGTTCTCCACTGTTTTCCTCTCTAGTCTTGTGTCCTACTTAAAGCACCTGCAAGCCGGGGGCCACAGCGTGATGGAGAAATCTTCCCATGAAAGCCTTTTCCCACCCCTCCTCAACCTCTGGCCCAAGCTGCATGAGCTCCCCCTCTTTTGCCATTATCGACCATGGATCCTCACCATCAACATCGCTCTCTTCACCTCAACTATGACTACTGCCTTCTGCTGAGCTCACCTCCTCTCTTCCTGCACACTAAGCTCAGGCCAGACCCCGAATTGGCCGTCATCTGAATACGTAAACCAGTGGGACGGTCCAATCCCACTTAAAGGACTTCACAAATGGAGCATGACATGCTGTTAATAATCACACCACTATGGTACATGAATGCAGTTTTATCCTTGCTTACTACTGTTGTCTTTTTTTTCCAGTTTTTTCTTATTTCCTCCAACACAAAGTTTGAACTCTTACTCATAAACTGACCTCAACCACAGTTTGTTTTATCCACTGATTCACCAGGACTCCACTGTAAGAGCATTAACATGCCATACTGCATCCACAGGTCCTCACCTCCCCGTACTGTTTCAGATGAAAGTGATTCATTTGAATTAAAAAGCCATGCACCTTTTTCTGCCAACTTAGTACTGTAGCTCCACATGAATGAAAAGGAACTCACGACTATTACGGGTGCAGTGCAGTGCATTCCAGAGCTATTTTTGGTTTTGGTTTCTTTCACGTTTTCTTTCACCGTCTTCAAATCCAGTGCTCTTCTGACTTTTTTGAAATATTTGATAGAAACTGTTGTTGTTCATTTTCTATTTTTACTCCCTGTGTCATCAAAAGCCACAGGCCTCTGTGTGTCCCATCCTGTTCAGTCACATGCAGGTGTATCACTGAGTTTTCTGCAGACAGATCATCCCCTGATCAGATGAGCTCATTTCAACAAAGGCGTGCATATTAGCATATTTATGACTTCCTTTGCGCCATGTAGGTGAATGTTACATCGCTAATCGCAAATTCTAATAAACATTAGACCCAAATGGTGTATGTGTGTCCTTTGTTACTGTCTCTTACCTCTTAAAGCCAATTTTCCACATGTATGATTTTCAAATGTATGATCTTTATATGAAAAAACTAAACAATCTCATTGCTGAAAGCAAACATGTGCATTAAAAATGTTAAAGATCATACATTTGTTTAATATTTTAGCATCTTCTTTGACGTACAACAAATATTCATTTGCATTATTAATGATAACATTAAGAAGTTGTTGGGAACAAGACGTCTCGTGCTTCACTGTCCATGCTGTGGACTTGGGACCAGGACGCTTTATGTTTCCAAATCATATGAACTTCTTCTGAGGGTGTATCTAATATCTGCTAACACATGTTGTGAGGAACTGGTTGTGAAACACTTGTGAGCATCTGCATTTTCTTGACTCTTCCTTTTTGGAGTTAGAAATAAAAGCATTTGCTGCCCTCCTGTGGTTGACTTTAAATCTTGCACTTTCTGCCAATGTAGAACAAAATCAAGTGGGTGTTTGGAGCCCAGACTTCTTTCATGTGACCCAAAATCTCTGGCAGTGTGGGATGAACTGTGTGTGCTGACACCTGCACATCACAATATACTGTAAGATACAAACAACCCTTTTGGTGGTGATTGTGACTCTGTCCTACTAAAGACTGGAAAAGATACCGAACTCTGAACCCCTGACAGCTTAAAGGTTTCAAGTGCAGAGTGTTGCAGGGTTTATGAATAGCAAAGTTCATTATAACCACAGGAGAGACAGACAATAGCACGACTGTCTTGGAGTTTGATCTATCATCAGCAGACTCACTGGAAGATCCAATTAGAAAGTTATTTTAAAGACGGCCACAGTGGAGTTTTAAAACACACACACACACACACACACACACACACACACACACACACACACACACACACACACAAATGATCGTTTGTAATTTAATTGAAAATATTATACAAAGCAATTTTCATGGACATAAATATGAAGGATACAAGTGAAAACTGCACATCAATGCCCACAGTTTAGAGCTACTGTATAAATAAGCACATTTGTTGCCAGTTAGTCCACAGTAGCTTAACATTTCATCATGGTCCATCTTTAACATGTTCTACTTATAAATTCTGCTTATGTGCTCTGACACATTACTGTAGAAAAATAAAGGCTTGTATTGAATACATTGTAAATGTTCATAATGTACACTTTTTAAACGGCCCTTCCTCTCAACTGTAGCTGTGGAGACTCTCATCAACAGTTACAGCTTCCCACACTAAATGTAATGTATTAAAATGGTTCCATCAACCTCAACATGCAGTCACCACTAACATCCCACCACTATCCTGGTCTGTAACCGACGTCCATACGTTTTCCTTCAACAGCATCGACCTTCACATGATTCAACTTGTTGTTGTTACATTTCTGTGGCCACATAAGACCTATGCTCCAGTGTAAAGACAAAACAGCAGACAGAAGACATGATGATGAAGATCATCATCATTATACACATACAGATTTTTTTTTTATATTTTTTTACCAGATACAAATGAAATTATATTATTTAAATAAGAACAATTAAAATTACTGGAGAAAAAAATTGGATTCAATAAGATGATTCATGTTACTTTCTGCAACCATTCAGTGTAAGTGTGTGATCAGATATCTTGAAAGGGCTTTAAGCTTCAAACTGAATTGAAAACATCTCTGATGATGTCACCTGCAGGAGTTTTTAAAGAACCAACATAGCCTCATCTAGAGAGAGCATGTAGACATACTGTAATAAGACACTACAGTGCATAATGTCCGTCTTCAGTGTGTCCAGTGCTGCACGCAAACATTAGCTGTATCATATGTTCCAACAATATCTTACTGTCTGTCCCACATTAAACTGAAAATAAATACCATATTTACAATTTCAATGCTGCAGGCAACTCTAAATTAAAGCAAAGTCATCATACTGCAGTTCCGAATAGTTATAAGAAGCTTTTTCTAATCTGTGTTTAAAGAATGGCGTCTTAGAAGCTGAACCACTGACGGAAATTAAGCCAGAAAAAAAAAAAAAAGGATTAGGATACTTAGTAATGGCAAACTTTATCATTGTGTGTAATGTTGTATCATCTTTCTTTCCATAAGTCCTCTGCAGAAATCCACTCATTAATACAATGAGCTTTATTTCTGACCCTCAGCTTCCCTTTTAGCAACAATCTCTCCACTGAACAGTTGCAATAAGATGTGCTTCAAACTATATTCGTCTCGATGTCGAGCAGAGCTGCATCATCTGCCTCGATTGTACAGATGAAAATCATCTGTGAGATCTGCACGAATACAAAAACCTCCATTGAAGATCAGCTGTTGGCTTGTTGTACTTTGTATGACAAGAGGAAAACAACGTAAGAAATGACAACATTGAAAGGCTATATTTGAGAAAAACTAAGTGTTAGAAATGTAACTAGAAAGTAGAAAAGAGGATAATGGACAAATGTATGAAAATCAGATCCTTACATTGTTTCAAATGTGTAGAGTTCATACAGAATAGAAAAGATGTAAGTACAGTTAAAGCAAGTGAACAGTCTCTGTTTGAAAGTCCTGCCATGAAAACGTCCTGGTGCAACAGCATGAGTGATGTCGACTTCTGCATCTACTGGAAATCTTTGCTAAGTAAAGTGTTCCCTTTAAGATCAGCAGCTGCCCCTTTTCCAGACTGAAGGGACAGACTTTCAGCACTTTATTTCTAATGCTGACTGGCGTTAGACCAGGGATCCGGCCTGATTCTGTGCAGGCACCATGATGGGCACACCACCCATGCGGGCGATGTTAGAGGCGGTTACAGTGGAGGTGGGCAGCAGTGGAGGGGAGGGAGCAGCCTGGAGCTGCAGGTGAGGCTGGCTGTAGACCTGAGGCGGCGCCTGAGCCTGGGGCAGCTGGTTGTAGCGCTCCGGTCTGGGTAGGGAGCTCCCGTCGGTGCTGGCCTCGGCCAAAATGGGCTGTTCGCGCGGCAAGGTGGCGCTGTTGTTGTTGTAGCTGTAGTGGGTGGGGGTGGAGGCCCCATGATGGCGGGAGGGTCGGTACCCGGCCGTGCTGCCCGTGGCCGTGATGATGGAGGCCGTGTCTGAGGGGGGGCGCTGCGGGTACTGCTGCAGGTGGTGGTGGTGGTTGCTGTGGTGGTGGAGAGAGGGCTCTTTGTGGTGTGGGCTGGAGGCGATTGATGACAGGGTGCCGTTCTTAGAGATGATATCTGAACCCATGCCACTCTTAGCCCAGGATACACGCTTAGGGGCCTGAGCATCCTCCCTGGAGGTGGATATGACACAGAGGTTTGTTACTACGACAACGTCTGGATCACATCTGTATCTGTATCTGGTTTATAGCCATCAGTGTTTTCACTTCATATCTTTCATATGAGGGTAACATGGGAGGATTTGAAAATCAGAAAGTGAGTATGGTGGATTCAAAGCGTTATCAGCAACTAGCTACTTGAACTCACTTGATTTCGTTGGCCATGTCATCTTCACTGTCTCGCCGCCTCTTCATCAGGAAAACAAGGCAGACTAAGAGGAGGAAGATGAAACCGATGACGCAGCCCACTGTTGCTCCAACGATCATACCCACATTGGTGGCTACAGTAAGAACACACACACACACATATTTTTTTACATGTCACTTTGCTGCGACAGCTAAATGCAGCGCTCTTATCATTTCACCCTGTTAGTGTGCGGGGCTGTGGGGTACGTACACGTGACGATCTCCAGGTTGATGAAGCAGCTCTCGGAGCCAGCAGTGTTACTGGCTGTGCAGGTGTATTTCCCCGACATGTTGGCGCTCAGGTTGCTCAGCTTCAGAGTGCCAGTCTTCTCGTCTGAAACAGCAGCGGACACGGAGGACTCTGCTCAAGCACTTCTTGTTTATTTGCAGATGCATCAATAGACTGTTAGGCACATGTTATTTTAATAACATAATAATTCTTCCTTTATTATAAACTATACAGTAGCAGATAAATGGCCCAAAACACTATCTGGAGCATCATATACCCTGTTTTGTTTTCCATTTAATTCAATTCAATTCAGTTTTATTTGGATCGCACCAAATCACAACAGAAGTCATCTCAAGGCACTTTACAGTTTAGGGTTTAAGACCTTACAAAGTATTATTGTATAACAAGATTTACTCACTGAGCATTGGAGAGAAGAAGACCTCTGAAGTGGGGCTAGTTCTCCTCCACTTGTACAGGGGGACGGGTTTACCAGAGCTGGACGAGCAGCTCAGAGTCACGTTTCCTTTAAGCACAGGCTTCCCTGATAGAGAACACTGCGGAACAGCAGGAGGGACTGAGGAGAGAGGAGAAGAGCATGCCATTTTGATTTAACTCGACCACACGACATACTGTACGGATTCAGCTTTCAGGAGTCTCTATTTCACCTTTCACATCCAGAGTGAGCGCAGCCGTGAGGCCACCTTTTCCAGGGATGATGACCATGCAGCTGTAGCTTCCTGAGTCCGACTCCTGCACGTTGTCGATGTACAGGGACACGTTCGATGTCGGCATGGTATTGCTGAAACTAACCCGACCGTTAAACTGGGATTTCTCCACAGTCAGGGCGCCTTGAGAATAGGAGATGATCTGGACAGGAGAGCCACATGAGAGTTTCACATTAGGTTGATGTCAGTGTGACGGTGTTTGCTGCTTATTCAGGGTGAAAAGAATCAGAGGGATTTATAATCCTAACATCTCTTGACAAGGAAATTGAAATGTTTTGCCATTTGTCAGATGTTTGGTGCAGTTCCAAAAGGAAGTAAAGTGAGTTACATGGAACCCAATTTGTATTTTACTGCTAAAGTCTTACTACACAATTTCATCAACCAGGGTTAAAACGCCAGTGTTGGGCTGGATTGTGACACTCAAACTCGACTAACACCAAACACACAATATAACACACAACCTGCACAAAAAGAACCAAAGCCAGAACGGTCTCTCCCTGTCCTTCTGTGGAAACTATGGAAACACATCAGTGAGGCGCACTGTTGCACTCTGTGACCTTTCCAGTCATGAACACGCACTGAGCCTCATCAGTTTTCATATAATGTCTCTACACAGGTCAGAGTCAGAAGAGAGAAGCAGGTTTTCATCACTTGGAGGGAGCTTGAAATGTGAAATTGGCTTAAAGTCAAAGGTCAAGGTGTTTTCCCACTATAAGGTTTGATCAGAGCTACAGTCGGCAACTCAAAGTGCTAGAAGTTACATTTTGTAGCAGATATCTAGTATAAAAATGCTTCTTTGATTAGTTAAGAATTGTTGAAATTAGATCTGCTCCATCTCAGTCACTGAAACATCCAGAGTATGTCACAAAGTAAAACAGCTGGACAGGTGATCTCTCCTACTGCACTGAGAAGCCAGTTCCCAGCGTGCTGCATGTCCACTGGTTTGCACATCACGCTTCAGTATGATGAGTTTTGGATCACGGAGATTTGAGGTGAGCACAGAGAAACGTTCCCTCTTCAGCGTGTGAATGTGGAAACAGCTTCCTGTGTCAAACTCCACAGTGTAATCATTCTGCACAGTGAAGCTCAAACATTACTGTGAAGTAACAGAGCAGCAAGCCTTCTGACTGGAGGTGGACTTTAAATACCATACTGAGCTCCCTACAGGGGCTGCGGGACAGCTTTGAGGCAGTGAGATCCTTTTTTTTCTGGCGTCTAATGACAGTAAATCAGAGAGACACTGGAAGGTTGTCAAGGTGGGAAAAAAAGGCTCGCTTGGAATCAACGGTGTGTTTTCCAGCTCTCGCAGTTGTCTTTTCTTTTTGATTGTGATCCTCTTCTGTACAACACCAATAATCTGTCCTTGGCTCATATGAAAGCTGAACCACAGCCAGGTCCACAGACAATGTGGTAGAGTTCAAATACACTGCACGTCGCAAAAACAAGTCACCACCTGGATTTAACTAAGAAAATAGGTAAGAGCCTCCCATTGGATAATTACTGCATGGATCATTATGTTTCAGCTGGTAAAAGGTTATTTAACCCAAACTGATGGCTGATATCAAAGCTGAGCCACAGATAATGCAGGCTATTAAAAATCAATAAAGGAATACAATAAAAAATACAAAAAGCTTATAATGGATTGATATCTAGGGGTTCACAAAGGAAGAGCTTTACCAGATGAACAGTATAAGAACCCTTATACTTCTTATGTAGACATCACTTCCATGTTGACACACACTATACTATACTGTACACACACTATACTATATACTGTACACACACTATACTATATAGTGTACACACACTATACTATACTATACTGTACACACACTATACTATATACTGTACACACACTATACTATATAGTGTACACACACTATACTATATACTGTACACACACTATACTATACTGCACACACACTATACTATATACTGTACACACACTATACTATACTGTACACACACTATACTATACTGTACACACACTATACTATATACTGTACACACACTATACTATACTGTACACACACTATACTATATACTGTACCCACACTATACTATACTGTACACACACTATACTATATACTGTACACACACTATACTATACTGTACACACACTATACTATACTGTACACACACTATACTATATACTGAACACACACTATACTATATACTGTACACACACTATACTATATACTGTACACACACTATACTATATACTGTACACACACTATACTATACTGTACACACGCTATACTATACTGTACACACGCTATACTATATACTGTACACACGCTATACTATACTGTACACACACTATACTATACTGTACACACACTATACTATATACTGCACACACACTATACTATATACTGTACACACACTATACTATACTGCACACACACTATACTATATACTGTACACACACACTATACTATATACTGCACACACACTATACTATATACTGTACACACACTATACTATATACTGTACACACACTATACTATATACTGTATACACACACACACACACACACTATACTCTATACTGTATACACACACTTGCCCCTTTCCTGTTCTCACCAGCTGGTTGTTGAAGTTCCACAGAACAGTGTTGGAGCGCAGGTCATTGCTTTGCTGTATGTTGTACGAGGTCTTTAGCGTCACATTCTGACCCTGGATCACATCAATGATGGTTTGGGGCGTCTGGAGCTGGGCCAACATGCCTGGATACAGAAATATGGAGAAAAGAAAAGAAGAGTGAAGATCCTACAAGTCTGGTGACATTTCATCAACACTCACTGTAGGATGTTCTGAGCCTGTATTTCCCCACTTCAAATGTCCGGACCACCCATTTCACTAAGTTCTGACACCCCCCTGCATTACTCATGACGTTTCAGTCAACCTCAAGTCCTCTCAGGCTTCTCACAGTAGTTAATTTGTCAGTCTGCACGTGCACACACATGGTGCAGTATGTGGTGTTGTTATTAAGTCATCTTAACTGATTGCGGAGACGATTAAGTGCAATAATCCCCTGGCAAACACAGCCTTTGACATCCATTCATCATCTTTACTACTTATCCCGTTAAGCGTGGTAAGGGTGCTGGAGCCAATCCCAGCAAAGGCCAATGGCCCGGTGGCCATTCATTAGGTTCCTCTGGAGGCCCACACGAATTACACAGCTTAGAAACACTTTAAAAACATCAGAACTCTTTGGGGAAAATATCCTGATGGATATCTTTACTGATATGAATACTGATGCCACATCAGTAAATGGAAGTTAAACTTATCAACCTACAGAAGGTTGAATTCAAAGACACCCTGAAAATCAATGTGGGAAAATGATCTAGCAGATTAGTTTAATTTGAATTTAAAAATGGTAAATGGAAATGGTACTCAGTAGTTTGTATGGCCCCCATGTGCTTGTATGCAACGTCAGGGCATGATGGTGTCCTGAGGTACAGTATTTGCTCCCAGACCTGGACCAGGCCACCACTGAGATAGTCTGAGGTGCAACCTGGCAGTGTCCGATGGACCAAAACATAATGTCCCAGAGGAGTTCTATTGGATTCCTTCATCCTCCAGGTATGGACTGCATACTCTCACCAGTAAGCACAGAGCACACTAGAAGACACTGGGTCCTCAGGCCGCCCTCATAAAGTCTGTTTCTGATTGTTTGGTTAGAGACATTCACACCAGTGGAAGACAGACAGACAGTGCTCAGCGGCTGGTTAGTGTAACATCACCACCTCCCATACCACAGGGGTCCTTAGGCAAGACCTCCTTATGCTTACCCTGCCTACCCTTATACCGATTTGTAAGTTGCTTTGGATAAAAGCGTCTGCTAAATGACAAAATGTAAATGTTCTTCCTTGCACAAAGGAGCATATACTGGTCCTGTTGATGGGTTAAGGACCTTCTACAGCCTAAAGTAACTGCCTGACTCCTGGAATCTCTTCCATGCTCTTGAGACTGTGCTGTGTACACACAGCAATCCTTCTGGCAATGGTACGTACTGATGTGACATCCTGAAGGAGTTGGACTGTCTCTGACCTCTGTAGGGTCCAGGTATCACCTCATGATACCAGTAGTTACACTGACCCCAGCTAAATGCAGTCACATGTCAGTAGCCTCTACCTGTAAAACCATTCCTGTTTTGGGAGTCGTCTCATTGTTGCCCCTCTAGTTCACCTGTTGTTAGATATACTTGACTTGTAAGTCACTTTGGATAAAAGTGTCTGCTAAATGACTAAACATATATATTCATGTTTACTTGAGTCTCGTCTTTAACATTCAATTTGTTTTTTGGAACATTTCCATGTGTGCATGTTGTACCACCAACAGCACTAACCACTGGCCCACACTCCTCTTCCACTTTTAACCTACTACTACAAAAATTACCTTAAAAGTAGGGAGCACACATTTCACAAGATCTGCTACTACAAGACATACTAAAAGACAAGGTTTTATTTTAGTATAACTTCTTTTTCATTCAGCTCATTACCGAGAAGTAAAACTACTTATATTATGAAATTAATTACTGCATTCTGTATCTCATTCCAAGCTAAAACCAGTTAAAAAACACAGTACAACATTGTGAATCCACCTGTGGCTGTGATGAGGCAAAGCAACCTGAAGTGAACCACTGGTGGAGTAAAATGTAGTGTGTCTTTCTGTCCAGAGAGGGGCAGCAGAGAGCCAAATCCACCACACTGCTCACAGGAACAAATGTGACATGAACTGTTTCTGTGATTAATCTTTTGCATCACTTTGGAGGGGATGCTTGCTTTACACTTAAATGTATTTATTGCAATTAAATACCATTCTACTGTATATTGATACATAGAAAAGATAATCATGTTCACTGCAGGCTGACCTTTGTTCCCTATATGTTATCCCTTCTTTCTCTTAATCATTATCCCGTCATACAGCCTCTCTTCTGGTCTTCTCCTTTTCCTCTCTCATCTCTAACCTTCCCACCTCTTCTCTAGACAGGATTTCTTTTTGCCTGTCATTTCCCCTCGAATGCTGTTCTTTTTAACCAGGCGGAAGAAAAAGAAAAGAAAAAAGCCTACCTTAGTATTGTTTGAT
The DNA here is from genome assembly GCF_900324465.2 of Anabas testudineus. Classification (NCBI taxonomy): domain Eukaryota; kingdom Metazoa; phylum Chordata; class Actinopteri; order Anabantiformes; family Anabantidae; genus Anabas; species Anabas testudineus. The sequence continues at coordinate 2,040,541 of NC_046623.1, read as the reverse complement.
CAGTCTCACATAGCTGCCAGCTCCCAGTGTGTAGGCATGCAAGTGCGCATTCATGAGGAAACATGCAATGTACCGACGTGGCAGGAGTCCGCAACTTTTAAAAAAATTGATTTCTGTGTTTGTTGTGTTGTGTTTGCCAACAAGTGTGATTGACATGACCATTCATGCAGACATTAGTGCAAGCAGATGGATATCTAGCTAATGACATCCACACACACACACACACACACACACACACACACTATACCTACTGCATTATCCAAACCCACCAAGACATTCCCATTTATTAGTATCATTGCTCTTGTTGAGTTTCACATCATTCACTAACTAGAACACTGCATGTCTTGCAGTTCAGGTGCAGTAGGTGATATAATTCAATGTCAGTGCAAACTTCAGTCCAAACGTGTTATCAGAACTCACTTTGCTACCTCTGCACCAGTCAGGCACTACAAAGAAGAAACCTGCTCTAAAAATGTCATGCTGCTTGACTTCTGGGTATTGAAGTCCTCAGTATTCAGATAGTTGCCTCAGGCGTGCTGCCATGTGCGGCCACCAACTTGAAAAGTTCCCTAGTGCTGCTTTAAAGTCACAATGAAGCTGCATTTAGACATGTACTGCTTATTTAAGGTGCGTGTTCCTCTGAAACTGAATATTTGTACCTTATATGCCTCAATATATGTGTTTAAATCTTAAGGAAATTATCATATGTATTTTTTTCATGAGTGTATTTGCTGTTATTTCACTTAATCTCTTAATTAAATTAAAATCAGTTAAATATATCAGCATCAATAACATCATAAAAGGGTGGAAAACATCTGGCCACTTCAACTCGTGTATTGCAAGATTGGGTATTTCGGTGGACCAAGAAATGTTGACTTGGAGCTTCATTGATATATTCAGTATCATCATATTTATCATACGTAATGAACCAACATATTCTTATCTACACAAATAGAAAATTGAATCCAGTTGCAATTATATAAAATACATTTCCTTTATGGAACCATCTTTTTCTGAAGACTGGGGTGAATATGTTATGATATATATTATGTAAAATAATTACAAGTCTTAGATTGCAATGTTAGGAATAATGTTATTTCTTATGAACACATCCTATACATTGCTAGCACAAGTGAAATTAGAACTGCAACAATGTACCACGTAAAGAGATCTCTCCAGAGAGGTAGTGTACCTATCAGTTTCACTGTTGCTGTGGAAACCGGAGAGAGTGGCTGTGTGAGAGAAACAAAGAATACTGTATGTATAGCAACAGTCATTAATGAAGTCATTACAATACAGACAGATATAAGGAAGAATATAAACCTTAATGGAAGAAAGAGAGGCCCTGAAAAAACATGAAGAATAAGAGGACAAAAAGAAGAAGAAGAAGAAACGGCCCAAAACAAGTAGAGGGTTATTGTGTCGATTGCTCTTTAGGCCCTAAGAAGATTTAGTGCAGCAGTGAGAGGCAGTCCTCTTGTCTGGAGAGGTGCTGAGTGACGGCTGGATGGTTGGATCAGTGGACATGCAGAGATGACAGAAAGAGGCTTAAACAGAAACGCAGTGAGTCAGTGTGGAGCGCCTCTCTGATGATTGCACTGCAAGCCTGTAACAGGCTCCACTGACAGTTTGCCGTGAGTCTCAGAGAGAATGATGGAATTGACATATTGGGAAATATACCTCTTCATTTCTGCTAAAGAGTTAAATGAGTGAATCTATACCACATTTTACCTCGTTACTGTGGCATGAGTGGCTGTAGCAGCTGATTAGCTTACCTTAGCACACAGACTGATGCTGATGATCATCATTAGTCCTGTCCTTCCAACGACAGGTTGTTTTTTTTTGCAAACATGTTTTCATGGCAAACAAGAACACTTCAAAGTGACCACACAATTTTCAACTGAAATTTGTGGTTTAATGTAATGTGTGACTTAACATCATTTGCAGACAAGTCTTCACAGCAGGATTCACCCACATGCCAACATTTCATTGGAGAAAATGGGCCAAAGCTTCAGCTCCTCATTAGTGCGAGTGGGCAGCTCTTCATGATTTAGCCTGATCAGACGGGTGTGTTTTTTTTTCCATAAAAATATCTTGCCAAGTGCTGCTTTAAGAAGATTTCCTGAGAGAAATCCTCTGTGATTCCAATGAGAGTGCATCCCACCAGAGGAAAAGATGAATGAATGTTCAGAGAGAGCTGGAAACGCGAATAAGGCAGCACGGCTCACATTCATAACATTCACTCCTCACTCTTCATTTGGTCACTGACGCTTAATCTTTCCCACTGTGGCAGGTCTCATATCCAGCCTGCGGGCTTCAGGACAACTGGCTTTAAATATTCCATGGTGAATGATGGCGGGGCAGATGGGAGCGCTGTCCGCTCAGTGTGAAGAGAATAAAGGGAGTAATGAGGTTTGGATGGGTTTCACAGGAGGTAATGGGGAAATTTGACTAAGTCTGACTTAACAAGGTGTTTTATGGTGAGATGTATGAGCTTTTATTCTCCTGTCTGGAGAGTGTGCGCTTGTAGGGTCACAACAGGTCATAGCAGGCTACTGGTTAGATAGATTTTTTGATTTAAAGTGGTTTAATTGAGTTAAATGTGTAAAACAATAGGGCCAAAATTGGGAATAAATCCTATGACACCAGTTACCAACTAAACTGTAACTCTTCCAGTGTAACGTTGTTGAATCATTGCAAAACAAATTTCCTGGTAGCCAAACAATGACACTGTGACTAAAGTCGAGCTCTTTCATTGGCAATGAGGATGACAATGAATCAGCCAACAGTCACATTAGTCAAGAGTCCGTTTGTGCTGAATAAAAAAACACAGCAGACTCACATCAACCTCTACGTTGTTAGAATGTACAGTACATAGAAATGATTTGTTACAACCTGTATATGAGTATTGAAAAACTTAAATCCTAAGATCCTTCAGTTGAATGCATGGACCTAATTGCATATTGTACAGCCAGTTGGTGTTCCGCTGCTGGCAAAGGAGGAACAAAAAAGCCTGTTCTTCCTCTTGATCTGAACAGTTTCCTGTGTGGAGCTATCTGCCCGTTCATATCTACTAATTATAGGAAACACTTCAGATTGGGTCTGTTTACTTTTCCAGGACTCACTGTACTATAGTTAAAAGCAGAAGCCTCACAACTTGTGATGACGGTGACCTTAACTGGCATGTGTCCTGCTAAAAAAGACGGGGTAGGGTGGGCCAGTTGCGTCCCCTGAGTGCGTTATCAGCTGCTATTGGGTAAACTTCCACACTGAGTGAGGTGGATGATTAACTTCAAACACATCTGGCCACAGTGTTTAGCGCTTCAAAAATGTAATTGTACAACAGCCTCATTAAAGAACAAGAGCAAAGAGACAAGATGATGGCGTGACTGATAAGAGACGGAGAGAGGAGGGAAGGAGGATATAAGCTGGGTGATTAGCAGTGACAAGTAAATGTCCCCACCGAGGTTAAAGGGATCGTCTCTCTGGAGGCTGGGAGGAGATGTGATTCTACAACTACTGAACTAACACTAAATTCTTCAGATCTGCTTTTAGATTGGTTCCCCTGTCATCAAAGTAAGAAGAGTGTCTATCAGATCTAAGTTCAAATGACGAAAAATAATTAGAAATACTGTTTACATCAGTTGTGGGCACTTCTGGTCCCAAAGGGCTGTCCTGCTTGTTCTCTAACTATACCTGCTCTACCCACTGGGATTAGATTAGATCTTCCAAGTGAACACACCCGGTGCAACATTAGCAGCACATCCACAAATGTGACATAAGCACAAGTTGTAAATCGGTTGAAAACGTCAATTTAAGAGCAAAACTATGTAGTCAAATCAAACGTGTAGACATGGACAGTTCTCAAGAAGCTAGAAGAGTAATACACCACACTCACACACACACACACACACACACTCTCTCTCTCTCTCTCTTTCACACAGAGGGTTCAGGGCTAGGGACCAAGGCAGAGCTCATCATCTGATAACGCAGAGTGCGACTCCTTCCAGTATAATTAAAGGAGAGACACAGCGGTGAGACTCATTGAGAGAAGAATGTGTCCTCGAGCTGCAAAGCTACCAGCCTCATCAGCTGGAAACACACACACACACACACACACAGAGAGGAGAGGAGAATGGAAGCATCTGCTTAATTGGGGGAAGAGATAGTATGAGGTCAGGAAGGTCAGCAGTGTGTGTGTAACTGTAGAAGAGTGTGTTTTCATGTGTTTATGTATATGCCTTTCCATTTACCTACGATCCACATCTCCAATCTTGGTCTCATGCCATCTCTCCCGAGAGCTGCAAATGTGTTTCGGGATGCATAATTAATTTTTCGCTGTCTGAATTCAGCCTGTAGTCTGATTGCTAAGTATACAGAGTCACACTGTATGTACTGTAGTCTCCAGCTGCTGCTGTGCTGAAGGACGTTACTGTACCTATCCTGCTCATAATGGCCACTCGTAAATGCATTTAATAATGGTAGTGATGCAATGATTGACCTATAAGAACAATCAGTTCTTTAACTGTAGATTTAAAATGCCATTTCCACACAAGTCAGCTGCTATAGTTCATTGTGTGATTAAAGGAGCTTGACCCTGGGTGGAGAGGGTCAGCATATTTGGCCACAAATAAAGTTTTCATGTCCATCGGCCATAAGCCAATCAGATACTAGTTTTCCTCTCTACTGATATGATTTGGTTAAACAATCATTCTGCTTAGCAAATGAAAAATGGACCAGATGTTGATCACAGCAAAAGGATGAATACAGAAAATACTTTTCTCCAGCACCACCACTAGGTCTAATTTTTGAACCACTGCATGGTCCCAGAAGATGTGTCCTAATGGCTGACACTGACAACTGACTGGACTGATTGCTACCATTAGCTGTGTGGCACAACCAATGTAACTGATGCTGCTGCCTGATGGCTCGAAACGACTAAACTAGCAACTAACAACAATTACCTTGTGAGCACAGAAACACTACCTCTCCAGTGTTATATCTAATTAGTCATTCATTTGATGTACTTTATTCGTCCTGGTTGGAAGTTGATGTTGGACAGATGCAATCACATGATGGCACTCCTGCACAGTTTTAGTTGTTCAAGGACGCGGCAAAGTGAAGAACCAGGAATCAAACCACCAACCATGAGGTTCATGTACAACTGCTCCCAGCAGCCCCAGTAATGACCTCAATGTGGGCTTCAGGAATGATCAGATGTTAGGCTGGACAACACTGGAGGAGCTTTGTTCACCATCAATACTGTGTCAGTAGTGGTAATAATGCAGCAGGGTCTAGGGGTCAGATCAGGAGTGAGAAAGACTGTGGTTAAACTTCACTTCAACACTTCAACCAGCAAACTCTAGTTACCCACTAGAGAGGGGGAAACCAGGAAACCACCCTCACTATTTAATGATTATTAAACAAAGCATCTGTTTGCACTCTAACAAAATACCAGCATGTTTTTCCCCTGATCATTAAGGCTTCCTCAAGCCTATTATGTCCGCTCTCCTCCTTATTTCTCAAATATGTCCTGTTTATAAAGGCAATATATGCAACTAAGAATTATTTTCTCAAGTCAGTACAAAAATATACAGTAGTCTTGTTGTCTAAGCAAGAGTTGGACAACTGATTATTTGTATAAATGTGTGGTTGTGTGATCATAATGTCCACATGTGAGTGTTAAACATTGTCTCAGCTGCATTACAATCACATATCATTTTCATATCTCTATTGTCTTATGTAACAGTGTTCATTTGCCAATGTGGTGTGAAATGCAGGTTTCTGAGAGCAGCTGAGCCTTTAGCAAGTTCAGAGAGAGCTTTGGTTAATCAGAGCCGCCTTCCATCTGATGGAGACATCATGGGAACTGCTGGAGAAGAGAGATTACTGAGCTCTGTCAATTGACAGAGCTTGAAGCCCTTATTAAACACGTTGTGCAGATAAAAACCCGACCACGTTCATCTGACGCAATCAGTCTTATCGAGTAATGGAGACAATAAAACCTCAATTGCAATCCAGCTTTAGAAGAAAAAAAAAGTTTAAAATAGTTTGGCATTTAGGACAACAAAGTTCACATTGTGACATCCTCAAACCTTTCTACACACACACACACACGCACACACACACACACTTCCTCTGCATTGTGTGTATGATGGCAGGGAGGAAAAAGCTGGGATTCCTGATAGCGCCATGATTGAGCTTTACTCCAGGATTAGCCTGTTTGTCTTGGTGGTTGGTGTTGAAGTGAAGTTCAGTAGTTGGGGTGAGACAGGAAGTGAGACATCAATAGCTTTAAATACGCTCTGCACAGGCATTTCCTTAAGGGTACTATGGGTACATTTTACAATAGGTTAGTAGTGCTAATAAATTAAGAATAATACTTCAGTCATCTGTTCCACTACTACTTCAGTAATAGAAAACATTAACATCCTGTACATAATCAGGGTTAGGACATAACTACAAGGCTTTCAACTGCACTGATGGGAAGACAACAAACACATTCATTATGTTAACTGTAAAGTCAATTTCTTTATTTGAATGAATTAAACGAAATAACAAGTTAAATATAAATATATACATTTTACTAAATCAAAATACATTTATTTATTTATTTTTTATTATTATGCAGTACACAATTTTTTTTAAAGTTTAGGAACTTGAATTTCGTTCCAGTAAGTGCATCGATAGCGTCAGAGTTCACCTTTCACATCACATGGACACACCCCTGAGGTTGTCCTTCAAAAGAAAACACAAAGAAAGGCAACAATAGCATATCCTGAACTTTGTCACCTCCTGTAAAATCTCTTGGGCTGATTACTGTTGGACACAATCTGCAAGCAAACAAGTGTTTGCACATTCTTAAAATGTTTATGCTATGTAATACACATCGTAGTCTAATTATCCTTTTTATTGTGTTATCAAGGTGTTCCAGAAATCCACTTTATGTATGTTATGCCCACCAGAAAAGCTGCCATCTGGACCACTCAATGATAAATGTGCTACTTTCACTGACCTGTAACTGTGGAGCCACTCTGGGTTAATCAGTGTCAGTTTGAAAAAACACACCTGCATGAGGCTGCTGTTCCTGCTGTTATTCAGAGTCTGAGCAGCAGGACACAGAAAGCAAACACAACCACAGAGAAGCTGCACACAGTAAACAGCGAAGGTGGATCTAACTGTATAGTGTTGGACCACAGAGCACTGTATCTGTGCACATACATGTGCACAGATACAGTACAGATACAGAAGACTGTGGTGTGCCGCTGACAGTTGTGGAGACTGGGCAATATGAAGAGATGACAGGTGACATAATCTGCTCAGGACAACACTGCATCACTGTGAATTTAGCCCTGGGTTGTTCTAGCCCACACTTCTGCTCCTCCTACTGGAGTATGACCTGACACGAGGGGGAATGAGCGTGTTGACATAGAAACACCAGGTTTCAATCTGAGCATCATTTCTACACTTTAATCAAAAGATGGGAAACATTCTGAATTACCCGTCTCTGTTGTGTCAGGGAAGATGGACGGAGATGTGTTCTCACCAGTGGCTGACTGAGTGTGTGTGTGTGTGTGTGTGTGTGTGTGTGTGGATGTGAGTGGATGGCATCAGAAAAATGCGGTGGCATGGTTGGAGGTTGACAGGCGGTTAAGTGAAACAGGAGAGATGGGTTTCTGCTGGAGATGAGTGAAGCACCGACAGCTGTGTGATCTCCGTGTAGAACTGCAGACTAGCAAACAGTTGTGTGCATGTTGAGCTGCTGGGTGTCTCTAGTACATGTTCTCTCCAGTAGAGCTTTGTTTTGTGTGTTTAGTTGCAGCATCACACCCGATCCATTATGTATTTGTGCTATTGCCAGCTGAGCGCAGAGCTCTGAGCCGAGGCAAAGCCAGGCTGTGGTTAAACTGACAAGATATGGTGATCATCAACATAAACTTTCATTTCGCTGATTCTCTGACAAAACGCTTTCATCACGAGAAGCCCAGGAATTCAAGCAATCCTTGGGGAGCGGAGAGCTGTGGAGCGCTACGCTTTTAAAAAGACACAAGAGCAGACGAAAGACTTGGTTTTTTGGGGGAGATGAAAGCAGTTTGTCTGGCACTGAAGGAGCGGACGAGGTCCATAATGACGCCATTTGGTCCTCCCATGGTGCAATGCACACCGCCTCCTCTCTCAGAAGTAGCAGCAGCAGATGTTGATGTTTGGATGGTTAGCTCAGCGTGTGTATGTGTGAGAGACAAAAAATATGCTTTACTAAGGAGAAAAAACCTCCAGATTCAGGTGTGTGAATGTCACAGTAAAGACACATCATCCTCATCATTGCTTCCAAACAATCTCGCTTCACCTTTTCATCCAAATTCACTGAATTTCCCCTGAGATCTCGAGGTTCTGATTAGGATTTATAGCTTCTGTCTTTTTTTTGAAGTGTTATTAAGTCTCGTGTAACTTTCAAGATGCAACTGTTTTGTAGTTGAAAGTGGGTTTCTCCGTAATTAAAAGCCTAGTCTTGCACACCCTTGAAAAAAGGGCGAGGAAGGAGAGAGGCCAATGCTTGGAATAAAAGATAAGAGCTCTGCTGTGAGAGAGGGAGAGGCATTCATCTTGCTTTGACACGAAGACTGATAACGTACAGAGTTGCGGCGGGTGGGGGGGGGGGGGGGGCGGTGGTGTGGAGGGGATGTTCAGAAGGAGGAGTGAGAATGAGGTTGTCTGCCGTGTACCGGTGCTAATTGAACATGTCGAACAATTTAACATGCTAATTTGACCTGAGATGCCAGTGATGAAATAATCAGCTGGAAACCTTGTGTCCTCGGCTGTAGAGTGATTTATTGCTATGTGACAGAATCTAATGGCATTTAAATTGTTTTCCCAGTGATTAAATAAATAAATGACAGTGTATTTTCTAGATGACATCATCACTGGCAGAATGATGTTGAGATAAAGAGTCAGTTTGGATATGTTGTAAAATGAGAAGTACCACGACACCTGCATGGGGGGAGGATTAGATTACATTCTCAGAAACTAGTGCTTTTCCCTACACCATGTCACAACACTGAAGTGTCATAGAAAACAATGTCAGAGTCACATATTGCACATTAGCAATCAAAGAAACACGGGGTTCAATTCTGAAAAGTAAATGTCACGTTCCACAACAAGCATGCAGGAGCTTCTAGATAGACAATATAAGAAGAGACATATAAGAGTTAATGCAGCATTGGAAACAAACACCAAGCGAAAGAAGGGCTGACTGATAAACATTTACTGAGCATCTGTCACGTCACTATACTGCACAGGGTCGCCCTCAGCATCCTCTAAAAACATTTCTACAGAAGACGGTGCATATCCTAATTAGCGAGCGGAGAATATGTGGGGGCTGGGGCATCATGTACAAACAAAAGAAACCCCCGGAGGCGGGATGTGACAAGCAAAGTTCACCGTCTCTAGAGGAAATGGTTATTTCGCAGTTTGGTCTCTGATATCCCCTCCAGCCCAAGTGCTGTGGAAAATGTTCTGTTTTTGTCCACAGTGGGTTCAAGTGAACTAGACTCATAGAGAGAGGGAGGAAAAAAAGAAAAACACCTTAAGATTGAACCACTAAATCAGCGTGGCTGGGATGCTTGCTGAGTATCAGCGTCAACAGACAGCGAGAAAACAGGGGAGAAACAGTCCCTTGTGGATTCCTGACAAGCGATCAAAGAGTTAGTTGTGGACGGATTATTCAGAGGGACATCCGTCTCTGATAGAGCTAAATCTCTAAACTGTGAGGAGTTGTTTATGGAAAAATACCACTCAGCGTCAGCTCTCCGTTGGCAGAGGGCCAGGAGCGATGACGTCCACCAAAGACAGAAATGTCAGCGAGTCGATTAAAAACTACACATGTATGCAAATGGCCATCTCGACTAGTGCGCATGGAATATTATGCTTTGTGTTAGAAGATGGTTGAGCTCTTATAAAAGGCATGGGAGCAAAATCATTCACTGTATTGTCATCTGTAAAGTTCAAATAAACCTGACTCGGAGGATCTTTTCTATTTTTCCAGCAGGGATTTGTCTTTTCTGTATTGCCGACCTGCCACCTCTCATAAAAGCTTTGAAGCCGTAATAAAAGTGATACTTATTTGCATGTTAATGTAACGCTGGCTTTGGGAAGTTACACTTACAGTATGGAGCTAAAGGAAAGGCTTTTAATCTATGAGAAGACGCATCAGGTCGTCACAAGGAAGAACTGACCTGACACGTTCCACACTCGGAGGGTTTAGTACAGATTTCACTTTAAGGCCAAAAGGTTCCCTGAACTCAGATTTTTAACAAACTAAAATTTGCTCCACCTCAACCAACTTTAACATTTCAGTGCTGCTCACTGGCTAATCTAAGACGTGTTAATGCATTAATGATTCAGGAGTCATAATGCACAGTAAGTACTTTAAATTAGATTTTAAAAAGCTTGTACCAGTAATGGAGAATGTTTCAGTACTTACACTAGTAGCATATAGTAGCAATGTCTTTTTTCAAACAGCCACTTTTGTTTTTTTAAACCAGACTCACATCACAACCCACTCTCCATTCAGTTGTTCTCACTTTGGCTCAGTCTATCTTCAGTTAACTGATGTTATAACTGTGTCCAGGGGATTTTGTGGTTGTCACAAATAATTTTGGCACTGAACATAAAGCTTAACTGTTTTGACTGCATAATGTTTGAAGTGAAGAGCCAAAGCCCTGTTTGTCTTCCACTGACTGAGTTCAGGAGCGGGGAGTGGCCCATATGTTATACAGTAATAAGTGTCCCTGGCAAAAAAGTAGGAAAAATTTACTATAATTACAGCAATTGTGCCACATAATTATATGGCTGCTGTACATTGTGTGGCTCACAGGGGGGTCTGGGTCAGTGTGGATATAATCTGAATGTGTGACTCAAGTTGAGAATGAACCCCTGGGGGGTAAGCCTATACTTACACTGTAGCTGTGGCTGCAGAGATTATAATTACCCTACAGCAGCCCCTATCAGTAATTACCACACTAATGGTAATATACACAATAGTGACGCTCTCATTACATTAGAACGAATAGCATCACTCTTCTGGATTATTTCAGTGCAAACTCAAAGTCCAGACTTGACTGGTGTTAAAAGAAAACGTAATGTATGTATCATAGAGACACTGACTAACTGTCTAGTTGCTCAGTGATGTGCTGCTGTTGCCCTTTCTTCACTGTGTTACCACGTCTGATGGAGGCGTCTGTTATACAAACTCATTCTGTGCATTTTTCCAAAACAAACGTAGCCTGGACTTCCAAGGTCATGGCTGAAAAAATGTCCCCGCTGATGGCACAAAAACAGCTCAAAATAAAACACTGCATTTCTGTTGCCCTCTGAAGCCTGTCCTGTTTAAACTAAAACACGAGCGGAGGTACAGTGATGCTATGACTGGGCAGTGATAGAGCTTAAACACCAAAAACATGTTTTTCATTTGGCTTATAGGTCATATATAGAACAGAATAGATCAACACTGAGTGGATCACCTGAATTCTCACTGAGGCTAAATTAAATCAACACTTATATGTCCTGCTTTAGACAGTGGTATGTCAAGATAAATGAAATACAAGATTACATTTGATTTGACGGAAACACTCCGAAGTCGAGCTCTGAACATGCCTAGTGTGGATGAATTTTAATTCCGTGTGTGGACAGAGGTGTTGGCGTACTACCTTTTCCCTCTCATCTGTGCTGCACTCGGAGTTGATTAGGTTAGATGGCAAAGTGGCGAGGACTCTGTGCTAAGCCTCGACACTCTTAATCCTATCAGTGTTCAAAGGCAGTGCTAAAGGTGAGGCGCCACAAACAGACATACAGTACACATCTGGTGCTGGGGTGGAGGGATGGTAGCAGCAGACGGACTGGGAGTCAGACACATGTACACATGTTGGTAACACATGTGAATGATGAAACTATCAGCTGTAAATAAAAGCGACTGACACTAAACACAAACACTGCCACAGCAAAGACCACATAGCTGCTCTGTTGGTAGACATTATTAATCATCAAGCAAGCTGTCAACCTGCCACCAGGAGATGTTCTCCCACTGAGATGAAATGACATTAAACTGTATGTGAAAAATGGAGTGAAATCTGGAGTGAAATCTGAGTAATCATACTGTAAGTACTTAACATTATGTGGTCATCTTTTATCGTGATTTAAAGCTACATCAATACAGTTTTCCAGCACTTACAACTAAGTGTACATATTGCCAGATGTATCCAAATGAAACTGTACTGGATGCTGTGTGATTCATAAGACACATACAGTGCATGAGCCTGCAGTTCATGGATTACTGCTCTAACATCTGGTATACAGCTGCCCCCTAAATTATAACAGCGCATCCTGTGGGGAACACATGAACATGAATGTCAACAGTTGGACAAAGTTGACAAAGCATTAAAGAGACTAAATGATTGATGGTGATCTCAGCCTTTTGCTTTGCCTATCTTGGAACACTAGTAACTGTCCTTGTGTGAGCCTTACATCAGTGAGCAACATGTTATGTTATGTTATGTGATTTTTTAGTGCACTTCCTAAAGGTGAAGCTCTCAAAGGTTGAAAATGAAGAAGCTGGTAGAGACAGAAACATTGTTATACACAAAAAAAGAGCATAGTGTACGTCTAGAACGTGGGAAACAGCAGGAGAAATAGGAAGAAAATGGAGGTCTTTAAAAAAAATGGATCAGATTGTCCTTCCAGCCTTTTTTAAATGTTAGACGTCTAATGTTACAGTTTGGCACAAAGGGTTAAAGGCTCAGAGTTGAGAACATGTGCTTTAAAAATCACGAAGTGAACTCTGAGACCAACAGGTAACCCATGAGGTTATGCGAGAACTGGTGTGATGAGATGCGTTCTGTCAGCGTGAGCGGACTCCCTCACTGCTGCCGTGTCCTGAACGCACAGATGATCGCTGAGGCAAGAACGGACGAAGAAATGTGAATGACTGAGCCTCTCCAACAAGAAAACATGTTGGAGAGGCTCAGTTTTGAATGAAGCAGGAATGTACAAATCCTGGCTTTAACAGCACAGAGACACAGGTCGGCATCAAAATAAAATATGTGTATGTGTAAATATGATATAATTGATGGTGATTGTAATATTTATTTTAAATAAAATCTGGTGCTATTGCTTTAATAATGGTTAGTTCAGCTAGATTTAATACACCTGCTACTCATTTAATTTATTTACTAAATACAGTACATAGACATACTATTACTTATTCTATGAATGACGTTTGACGTCATGGCTTTTTACATACAATACATGCTGATGTTATGTCCAGAATAGAATCAACCTGCCAAAGGCTTATTGCAATGAAAAGTAGACTTTAGAGGTTTTTTATTAATGTTAATTAATACGTTTTGTCACGAATGAATTAATACATTAATACATACCAAACTTAGGTACAGTAACTTAATGCTAAAAAAAGTAATTCCTCTGTGTTTAAGCTAGTGCCACATGTGTGGTGATGTACATATTGTTGTAGCCTTTGAGAGAGAGAAAGGATGGAACTTCACATTTATTAGGTTGTCCAGTAGGTTGATGCATACTGATATATGAAGGGGGTAATGACGTGATACTAGAAAACTGAAAGCTTGAAAAGAGATGTTGATGAAGCAGCTCAGTAGTAAGAAGTCGTGCAAAACATGTGTCATAAAAAAAATGAACAGAGGCAAAGAAAAAAAAAACTGTAAGCAAAGCAAATGAAAAAGTCCCACATCAGGCTCCCACCTCCTCTCTCTATATATTTAACTGTGAGGTGTTTTTTACCTTCTCTGTGTCACCTAACAGGAAGCCACCACCTGTTCAGGTGAGCACAGGGTGAACTGTGCTGACATCAAACTGTGCCTACGTCTGATCATACACACCACTAACGTCAACGTATTGAACAGAACGTGATCTAGTGCAGCTCTGCTCCACCCGTCCTCCTCCACCTTAGCAGCAGCCAGCTTCTCTCTGTGTCCACTCTCTCCGACTGAGCAGGCTCACCGCTCTACCTACAGTATCACACCAACACACAACCCCGGTGCATCCCGACACTAGGACGCAGATTACATCGCATTCAATGAATACAGCTAAAGTCAGGGTAGAGGGTCCAGTGAACAGGGGGGAGAGTAACCTTTTCACATTCAGTATTGATTTATAATAAAATGGAAGTGTATGTTAAATGTCAGGCAAGCAGTTTCATAGCTTGAAAGTCTGTCCTATGTCCAGGTAATGAGCGATGTGAACACACACACACACACACACACACACACACACACACACACACACACCGCCGTATCGATTTCAGCACTCTTCCCTCATTTAAAGGGACAGGCTGACACACTAGTTGCTTCACACACTTCACAGCAGCAGGAGTTTGATCCAGAGCGCTGCAGCCCCGGCGACTGTTCCTTCTCCAGGCAGGAGACTTCGTTTTTCTAAATCGAGCCATTGTTTGAGCTGCAGAGCCCTTCACTACCCAGAATCCCTCAGGACAATAGACAATGGGTTCCAACTCCAGTTACCAAGCACCTGTTCACTCATGTACCCGAAACAGGAGACAGAAAGTCAGACTCTGTCACCCCCGTCCAGATCCCTCCTCCCTTCCTTTTCATCAGCTACCATAGCAAAGATCCAGTTGCTGGAAGGAAGGGCGTGGTGCTGGCTATGCACTGGATACATGAACTATTCTCTACATGCAGCATGCGTTAATGGAAAAATGACTTAGAGGTAGCCATTATTAAACACACAAGGAGACATGACGGGATGTGTGCTTGACTAAAGACAAGTCTGGTTGCATGTAAGAAACCTTCCAGCACCTTAAGAAATCTATCACTCATAAAAGGTTATGAAATATTGATCTGCACTCATCATGATACAAGCAGCAGACTCAACGGTCGCTTTATCATACGTCACTCTTCAAATCCCCAGGACAGGTTGTTTTTCTCCTCCACCCCGCCACTACAATAGAAGCGGTTATTCAGCCTTGTGCCTCTTGTATTGTGACGGTTTGAAGACAGAATGTGTTTATTTATTTTGGCGACTAAGCGTTATCGGCAGGATTGATCGCTGCCGCGCTGAAAGGAGGGGACAGCGTCGACAGGAAGGAGGAATGTACTGGAAGGCCTTATCTGGGGGAGCCAGGCCGCTGTGACGGGAAGTGGAATGTCACAGGAGGGGGGAAAGAGGAAGCAGGCAAGGATGTTGCTTGCAAATACACATGCATGGGCAGGCGCACAAATACATACATTCAAGCGAACACGCACACGAGCACATGGCCTTTCCTGCCTCATCTGGAACGCTAGTGAGACAGATAATTCCCATCTTTCTCCTGTCTGAGATTTCAGTGTCAATCCCTCTATCTGCCGTTTTTTTTTTTTTTTTACTTCCCCCTCTCTTCCTATTTTGCCGTGTCTTTATCAGCTACTTTTGAATAGACTGGACGGTGGGAAGCAAACAGGGAAAGTGCAGTGTTATGGTGCTCAACTCTACTACAATTCAAACAATTCAAAGACCTGAATGAAGTAGAGTTCATGTGAGAACTGCATACACAGGTTGATCTTACGGTGTCCTTATGTCTGTCTCATGTTGTTATTAGATAAAAAGTCAGCAAAAAAAGTATTTTACTCTGGAATTTAACAAAATCTCCAAGCTGTGGGACGGTTAGTAGAGGCGTTGAACACAGGCTCAGTAGTCCGACTCCCAGTTTCCATAAACGAGATGCTGAAACCCTCTAGTAGCACATTCATGTATCTGCACTGTATATTGTTGCTGTCCAACAACTGTACAGGAACTCTTTGATTTCAGACTACAATACTCTGAATACAAACAGAGTCTGTGATGCATCCTGTTTCAAATCAAATCTACTGTATGTTTCTACTCAACGGAAAGTTGAACGTTTTAATCTTCTTAAAAACGTATTTCTAAGAAAGATTCATCTAAGAGACATGTCTCAGCGTCAACCTGCAATCCTGAGATACTGTGAGATGAAATATAATGAATGAATTATCATAACTGAATAAATGACTGAATGAAAATACCCACAATAAAAGTCTTAGTCAGGCATTGCAGACGAACAAATCTACAGTATTATCATCACATTACATGAGAATGATCTACTTTAAACTGCTGAGTTTGTCAAGTGTAATCAAAAACGAGTTATCCACTGTGTTTAGCTGCATCTTGTGGCTTCAGCTCTCAACACATTTGAGACCAGCACCTCGTTTTGTAACTAATCTTTCACCAGACACAGTCTTAAAAGACTTCTATCAACTTCATTAAATCCTGTCCAGACCGAAATTAGGTTATTTGGCTGCTGAGGACACTGTTTGCTGTGAGCTCTCACAGTAGCAGTAGCATAAAGCTGTAAAAAAAAAAACACACACACACACACACACACACACACACACACACACACACTAATGCGAAAGGCTGAGTGCACACAAACATTCGCACGTCAACACACACACCTCTCGCTAACACCCCGGCGTCTGTTGGCATTTGTGCCTGTGTGCTAGGCTGTCACTTTCTGTGTGAAATAATGCATGGGCTCCCGAGCAGGGCCACTTTCTCCCTCGCATTCTCCTGAGTGACCTGACAGCGAGGACCAGCTCTGTGACAACAACCTGCCCAACTTAGAGCCCCACTAAAACCAGGTTCCACGCCACTCTGGAGACAAGGACAAGTTAATGGAACCCACTGGGTTCTTGACCTCCATTTCCATAAGGCGGTGAAATAAAGTAGAGAGAGGGAACTATCGGGGAGGGTAAGAGTGGGGGGACGGTTAAAGTAGACACCAAAACAACAATCTGTGAACACAACTGCAATTTGTGCTGACGGTGCAGGAAGGACAATGACGCCTGACAGCACCAGTGATGAAAATAACAACTACCATGCATAATGCAAGACACTCTCCTTTCACCCAACCACTCTGGAGTCTCCAGGATGGCACTGTCCCTTCTAAAAAGCCATTCACCATTGGGGGGCTTTACAGTTCGTAAGCCTGTCCTCGTAGACAACCATCGTCCATCACGTGAGCATTCCACTGGGGGACGGAGCCGTAATTACATGATGGTCAGTGGTGTCAGCCGTATCCTGCTTTAGCCTCAGAAGAGTGAGAATCCTACTTGATCCCCAGAGGTGGTAGGAAATACCCCGTCACGTCGTTTAACCGTTAAACAAACAAATCAGCAGCGAAGAAAGGCAAGAGGTGAGGGTTGGACATCACAGCCAGGAAACAGGATGCTGTGACTGAGTGGGCTTTATGATAGCTGGTTAGTCCTAGTCATATCTCCCTTTCAATGTGGCTACAGGTAAAAGCAGAAACACGCCCGGAGTTGACTCATGATGTTCTAGGGTGAACTTTGTGCTTTAGAAATGTACAAACAAACAGTTTCACTTTAATTTCACAAGAGTAATGTGATGCATGTGAATACTGCAATAAGATGAATTTGAAATGTTTTAAAGCATGTTTCCTATTGATCAATCAGGGAACATACATGTTGCTGTGTCCAAATCAGGGGACTGAGCAGGATAGAGCCTCTGACACATCATCACATGACATCAGGACATTTCCTGAGGGTTCAAAGGTTCAAAGCCTAAAAACAGCAGCTTTGATTGCTCTTTGTCAGCTCACTGAAGAAAGGAAAGAACAGGTCAGAATAACAGCGAACAAACGTGTGTCTAGCAGTGGATTGCAGCTCTGCCATGATCTTGGGAAGACTACTACCCACAAGCCATGTGGCGCGGTGTGTGCTTGTGTGTGTGAGCATGCGTGTCATGGCGTGTGCAAATATGAGACGATGTCTGCAGCCTGTTAGCGCCGGGGTGGGAAACGAACATGCCGGGCCTCAGTGAACGGACAGTGATTCAAGTGGACAAGAGGCGACCGCAATTCCAGGGGCTGCAAGGAACTCGACTAATGCAAAGTCGAGGGGGTGGGGGGGCGTCCAAGGTGCCACTGTAGGCTGGAAATGAGCTGTTATGTAAGCAAGTGCATCCTGGTTTCTGTAATAATGCTCCCGCCCACTCCACACACACAAACAGACATATCTTCGAAGCATTAATAAGTCACTAATCAGATGGTCTGCTCTCCTCTACGCCGCTGCTATCCTCATTTCCAGTGCTGCCCCGTCAGACTGAGGCCACTGGCAGTTCTTCGTTCAACACCAGTGAACCTGCTGCTGCAGTGTGTGTGCACCGTGCAACGCACTCAGGTGTGAGTTGGCGTGAGTTTATGCACGTGTGTGTGTGTGTGACATGTCACTGGTCATACTGCGTATGTGGGACTCACTGGGGTGTACTGGCCTGACCTACCTGCTGTGATCAGGTTTCATTTGGGCTGGACTGCTCAGAAAGCTGCGAGCTACTCACTTCAGTTTAGGTCTTCATTGAACGGTAATTCCTCCCGCTCGGCTGCATTTCCACTACACTGGTTACTAAAACCCTTCTAGAAGGTAATTCTTCAAGAAATTCGTACTTTATTGGAAAGTCAATAAAATAAAAAAGGGTTAAGTACATTTAACATATGTGGCATCTCAAACACATGATGTTCATGATGAACTCACAGCTGACTACAATACGCTTCAAAACACACTTTAAAAAATGCTAATCTGTCCTTTATGTAAAACATTTGATTTGGAAATCTCTATTATGTGGAAGGAAAAAAAAAAAAGCAGAGCGATCACAGTGTTGTTTGTCTGCAATACAGCAAAGAGAGAACGGGATGTGTGTGTGTGTGTGTGTGTGTGTGTGTGTGTGCATGTCGGTGTTCCCTCTCATGCTATATGTTTTAACACAAGTTACACACACACACACACACACACACACACACACACACACACACACACACACACACACACACACAGTGCTGTCTGGTCAAATACTTTGGCTTTGTCCGCCTCTCAGATTAAAGCTACCGGGCTAATTTGCTGCTATGTCGCAATTCCCACATAATCCGGTTCTAATCCTCGCAGACTCGATTAAACAGCCAAATCTCCAGCTCAGTATCTGGCTCTATCTGGCGCACTCTTCATTTGTGCTCACTCCCCTATACTCTCTCCCTGCCCTTACTTCCTCTCTCTTTCCATGCCTCCCCCACCCCTTATTCCCTTTCCTTCCACCTCTTGACTCTGGACTAAATCTTCTTTATCTTCTTTGCATAGTCTGCCTTCTTCTGTTCCAGCCACTGTCTTTTCCAAACTCCCGTTTCGTCGTAGCATCCCCGAGCTGCCTCTCTCAGTCATGGAGGTCACCTTCAGAGGTGCTTTAGACCTAGTTTGTCTAAAACTCTTGAAGCCAAGCTTTTTGAACATCTAAAGTATTTTTTCTCTTTGGCAGTGGTTTTAATTTCTATCTTGGTCCTGTAAATTTGTGTGGAAGTTGCAGAGCACATAAGAAGAAGTCAATTTTCATATCCTTCCTTCCTTCTTTTCAAAAATCGTCTTTAAGAAAAATCCTACTGCTAAAGTTTGGAGAGCTTAGACTTTCAATGAGTTTACTGACTCTACTGACTTGACGAACATAAAAAAACAGCCACGTAGTGAAGAAAAGGTAGAGTTCCCCCATCACACGATGGTAAAAGCAACATACACGACTGGTGACGCAGTCATATCGATGTTATCTTTGGTTTCTAATAAGAACAGTTTATATATTTACTCTGATATTAACCTCCAGTGGTTTGAGAACCTAAAGATGCTGCTCTGCTCCTCTACATGTGGAATATGTTCAGTGTCTATATGTACAATAAAACCCTCAAGCTGCCAAAGCAATGATGAGTGTAGTTCATCACGGGGCAAAAGGGACTGATGTAACAGCAGAAAGGCAGACAGCTGGTAGTTGGGTCAACAAACTGTTAGTTTTAACACTGCTAGTTTGTCACTGTGACCGTGAGATAGTGAGACGACATCCCTGCACTGCTGCCAGATTGTTTTGTGAGTCAAACTCCGCGGGACAGGCTGACATCACCTCTACAAAATGAGAGATCATACAACATAAAAAGAAGCTGCATACTGTAGCTTAAACCACACATTTACAACTGTATTGTAATGATGATGATGATAAAGGGCCACTAATTTGAGTAGTAAATCTATATCAGTAGGTGGACCCTGAGTTAAAATGATTTTGGAACACTTCTGTAGCAGCCTGATTTAGGTTTGTGGTGAACCTTATTATACAACTTGGAGGAATTCATGCATTACAAATTGCAGCTGTGGGCAGAAGGTGAAGAGGTTTCTGAAGCATCCAAATGACCCAGATCACCTAGAAGGGCACAGACACCTCCACCTGTACAGTACAGGATCAAAAGACCCAAACTTGCACCAGTTACTGTAAAGTATCTCAAATATTTGCTCCCATCCTCAAATCCACTCTAACACAGTATTTCCCTACATCACACCTCACACTGCTGCCTTTCTCTTCTCTGTGCATTTATGATTTATTGAAAAGCACTGGGTGGTGTCCCGCATCACCTCAGTGTGCATAACCTTGGGCTGTCATCACCCCACTGAACACAAGTTAAACAAGGGTGGACTAAGTGCAGTCAGTGTCAGTCCACACTCATTCACTTAGGAACAATCCAGTTGAAAAGATTCTTTCTCCTATGACTTTTAAATGTCCAACAACAACCACAGACATGCTGAATGAACAACATCATTAATTAACTCCTTTTTAATGTCTTTTATTTCTTAACTGATACATCACCTGACTGTGACTAAACATAAAAACAACAGCTACAATCGTTCATGTATATGTTGTTGAGAATAAGGAAATCCAGGTTAAAAATGTAGTAAGAGTTAACTTTTTGCAACTAATATAATGATATGATGAGGATGTGTTTTTCAAAATAAAACTCAGAACACTCAGGGTGAATTTCAGAAGCCATTTTCAATTTAACAAGGGCCCTCCTCTGTCAAGATGTGCAGACAGGCGCTCGCTCCACCAACCATTTACATAACCCATTCATCAAACACAGAAGGGAAGATAAATGAGCCATCCATTAGTGATAAGAATCAAAGATTAAAAGTCTCTGTGTTTGTTTTTTGTGCGTGTGTGATTCTATAAGCGTACAAGTTTGTATCCGTGTCCTAGCGGTACACAGAGAGGTCTTCCCAAGTGCCCCAGTGCGAGCGCGTCTCCGGTCTTATCTCCGCTTGTAGCAGTAATTAATTGCATAACTCCTGTTCTAAACTTTGATGGTGAAACATTAACTAAAGTCCGAAGAAGGACAGAACAGTCTGATCGCCATCTATCTTCATGAAAGCAGCAGACGTCTCAGCCACACTTTAAATCTTAGCTTTGCTTTTTTCCGGAGCCACACGTATACTGCAGCTTGGGTCAGTGCACAATCACATTCAATTAAATAGATAGATGTTTTACGCACTGTATATCTCCATCCTCTCTTTCCTCAGACTCACAAAGAGCTGCAATTTGCAATTTGCTTGCAATTTCTGCAATAGATTTACTAGTTCAAATCCTCCAGGCAGCAGAAAGCCTGTATATAAATGCACCTGTGGATGTAAACATAGGGAACCACTGTCAATATTGTGTCACTATTATGATCATAGATCATGGTTAAAGTAAATTTGCAACACTTACACTCTGGCTGTCAGGTTACAGCCCCACATCCCTGCATGTTGTACAGATATTCCTACAGGAAAAATACCATACATTCGTCCACCTCTCATGCCTTTTTCTGGACACAAATGAAAATGGAAAAGGAAAATGCCAACCCTCGCTTAGCTTCTGAGACTTCCCTGAAGGACCACAGCACAAATGGAGATCTGTTAAACTTTAGTCAGTTTCAGACATGTGGCCGTGCTGCTGCTTTTGCCACTGTCCCAAACTCACTTCACACAGTATTTTAAGCATCTCGCTTTGACACATGCCTTGACAAACTCATATTCACCGTGACTGACATGGAGAGAAATGGGAAAAGAGTTGATCTTGATGATCTTGTCATGTCACGTGGCTTGTAATGACCAACATAACTGCTGCGGCCAGTTAGAATTATGAGTAGATGGAGAAAGTGAGGAACAAAAGGAGAGATAAAAAAAAAAATTGTGGTTGGCACTTGACAGCTTGGCTCTATTTTTAATTCAGGGAGGAGGTAAAAGACAGATGAGCGACAAGTTTCGGCAGTTAAGGGGTGTTCTGATCGCTTCTCCCGCACCTCGCTGTGTGATGTCTTGCTCACTGACAGGTGGTGTCAGGAGGGGAGGATGAGATAGAAACTAGTATTCCTAGGTGGGTTGCGGAATCTGTAAAGTTATTTCCTGACTATAGTGATGGCGGAGCTGTTACGCATTGGCGGGGTGGGGAGGGCTCGAGAGAGCGATTATGGATCAGACGAGGCTTTTGCCTTTTCGTCCTCCCAGAGGATGTTTGTTAAAATGAGGGAGTAACTGATGTGCGTGTGTGAGCACATGGATGGAAGAGGGAAGGGATATATGGGTATGCCATCATGATTAAAGCACTCCCATCGAGGGAATTGGTGGGAGTGCTGTGGAAAATGGTAAGGGGGGTGTACTGAAAAGACTGCAGCACAGGCACAAGAAAACATGTTGCATCCAAATGAGGATTTTCATTGCACATGACAGTGTGATAAAGGTATTTAACAAGGCCTTTGTGTACATATGTACAGTATACAGTATATCTGCATGCGAATGCAGCCGACATCATCTGACATATGCCTCCTAGAGCTAGCACAGCTATAGTGGTTTTCATTCTTAAACAGTCTAATTTGCACTACAGCTTACATGAAATCAGGTTTCTCGGGAACACTAGAATAGAGCATCAAGAGGTCATTGCCTATCTAATGTAGACTGACAATTGCCTTCAGCACGTCATGCATACATATCCACATAAACAATCTGCCAAGTGAACATTTCGGCACAAAAAGTGAGCACTTTGCCTAATTACTCTTAACGTCTGAGGTTAATGGGCTCTCATGGATGGTTGGCCTCAGGAAATCAGTAAACGTAATGACCAGTCACTAATGAGCACTGAAAACATCAATGATGATACTCAGCTGAAAGGCTTTCTGTTTGTTCAGAAAGAGAGAGGGAAAAACCTCAAGTCTGCCGCAGTTGCTGCGTGCGACATGAGAGAAAACTGTCGCTTTGTGGTTCAAGTAGTGAGCATTTGGTGGTGAAACAGTCAGCAATGAGCTAAACTGCCTCATACTCAGTTTTAATCCTGATAGATCCTGTTTAGCATTCAGTTGAGCAACTTCCACCTCTTCAAACACATGTGCAGGGGAGATTATAGGGGCTTTCTGTGCTCTACTGTACTGTACTTCAGAGCCCATCTACTGTATTGCTGCAGACGCACGAGAAGACAGATGAATGAAGAAGAAGTCATTTGTGCTTTTTCTGGCAGTAGGGGACACAGCAAAGGCAACGGTGACATTTAGGAGGTGAGCGTTCAACGCAGCACAGCGCATTCTGTCACAGTTAGTGTTTCCTTTGAACTTTCCTGTCATGTGGTTACACGTCAGTTTATGTGCCATTGTTCTCAGATTTGAAAAAAAAAAAAAAAGGCATTCATTGCAAGGAAGCTGTAGCCTTTCAGTGAGCCACAACGAACAATGGTTGCATGTGAGGGGAGCTGGAACAGAGCAGTGGATATCAGTGCTCTGTGAGGGGATTTACTGTGAGTGAAGGGATGTGTGAGTGCAGGTATCCTCGGCCTGGAGCTGTATACCTCCAGAATCCAGTTGACCTGCCCAATGTTTTTGCTGCATGTTGTTGTCTTTATTGCCTGCTGTTTTTTTCTCTCTTTTCTTTCCACTCACCCCAACCCGTTGAGGCAGATGGCCGCCCACTATGAGCCTGGTTCTGCTGGAGGTTTCTTCCTCTAAAGGGCGTTTTTCCTCTCCACTGTTGCCTAAAGCTTGCTTTGTTGGGTTTGTTGGGTTCATTCTTTATAACATATACTCTGTAAGGTCTTGAACCAAGTGCCTCGAGATGACTTCTGTCATCATGAATAAAATTCAATTGAATTGAATTGAAATCAAACTGAATTGAATGTGCAATGTTGGAAATGGACCATCCCCTTAGAGGTGTCCAGACAGAGGCCAGTACGTTCAACCAACCTCAGAGGACTTTGCCTCAGACCCCTAAAAAGTTGCAATCCAGGTTGGGCTAAAGCCTGATGTGTTGGTTTAGACATAGAATTTAGTAGCAGCCTAATGTAGCCTAAATGTTTCACTTGTAAATATTTTCTTCAATTTACTTGACAAGTGCTATTAAAATCAAAATGATTGATATATTGGATCTGGAAGAAACTCAACTGGATCAGGTTCAGGTCGGGTTTGGACATGAAATAAAATATGTTTGTCACGTTTTGCCACCACATTCTCTACATTCTCTCTGCAAATTGAACCAACTTCTATTTAGTTGTGAAGGTAGGTGGTGTGTGACCCGCTCTTCACCCGTGCGTAGACAGTGATGGTGAACTAAAGCTGCTGCCGCTGTGTGCTGCACAGTCTGTGCCGACACTGTGTCACCAACACTTAACCACAGTATCGCCCCATGATAGATCATCACATCATAGCTTTATTTTGGATTGAATAAATGATCAAGGAAAGCTTCTTTTGTTGTTTAATTTGGTGGACACGCAACAAAGACTGATTGCACATTACTGTCCGTTTGAGTTTGTTGAAAGCATTTTGACACTTAATCTGATGACGGCAAACGTGTTTTCTCTGAGGGCTGTTGTCACTTGGACTGAAAATGAAGAAGTCAAATCCAATTATGACAGTGTTGGAAGAGATCCCCAAGCACACTGAAAAAATAAGCATATTAGCAACGTTTTAAATCACATCCACTCTCACGACTGTCTCTATGACAGGGCGTATCAGCCCAACACAGCACAGGGGTGGCAATGTGGGGGATATTTTTAATAAATAGCAATTATTGTGAATATTGTGGAGCATGATAAGGATGAGTGGGGGGCCGAGGGGGGGCGGACCTCTGAGTCATTATTGGAGATAATGACATCAACTGAGCTCTCTCTGGAGTGCAGTTGTGTGTGACAGAAAAATAGATAAGAGCTTATAATTACATACACCACCCAGGGAGGGAAGGAACGGGAAAACGAGAAGGGAGATGATTTGAAGGAATGAAGAGTAAACACATTCGAATCTGAGGCTATGAAAAAAATATCCACACACAGATGTGTACACCAGCACACATAATACACTAAGTAAGGGGATTGATGAGGAGCCACACACACACACACACACACACACACACACACACACACACACACACACACACACACACACACACACACACAAACAGTGTGTTCAGAGAAAAACAACAACAACAGCACACACACGTATTTGGTTTAACAAAGCTTCCTCGGTCTAAGCCTCCCAGCTGACCCGAGACACTGATGCTGATGAGATGCTGGAGCTGCAGCCCTCAGGAGAGATGGGATGAAGGAAAGGAGGAGGAGGAGGAGGGAAGGGAGGAGGAGAGCTGGACAACAAGATGAAGAGGGCAAGGAGGAAGAGGAAGGGAGGGAGAGATGTAATAATGCTGATGAAAGACGTGGCAAGATGTTTGTTACGTAGAAAAAAAACACGCGTTACAGTTAATCTAGTGATATTCTGTCAATAAACAATAAGAACATGTTATTAATTAAATGGCCTGCAGTGCAGGAGGAGAAAATTGAATGCAGAAACAACGACACAGACACAAGCTTTGAAATAATGTGACAGAGAGCGGCTGGTTCTTCATGCTGGTGGTCACAGCACTTTAAGGACTATGGTGCCAGCTTTCACCGTAGTCCGTCATGAGAGGCTGCAGTTTCATACATATCTCAAATCACGTATACATGAAGCGAGCTCTGGAGGTGCTGAGACCACGGTTATAGTTTGCGGAATGTCAGTCAGACGTCACACGCACTTCTCTATTGAATAACTAGTGCAAAATTTGACTTTGAAATCAGCCAGATCAATAGTGCAATCATTTATCATGTTGTCAGTCCGCGTGACAACTCTTTTTATACATCATACCTTTCATCCATGTAATAGTTTGAACCTAATTTAATGCTCAGAATTGTACATGAATACATTTTCAGTAAGGTTTTATGACCAAATAAATCACCTGCTCTCTTCTCTTTTTCTGTTCCAGTGTGCTTTGGAAATCTGGTGATGAAAATATGAATCCAAAGAGTTTCCACTGTTTAGTATATAGTTTCCACTACGACTTGTTCCCCCAATGGTGAAATCTATGTCCTCGTACATAAGGGTCTAGAGGGATTTATTCCAAACTCTGCTGGTCTGGAAGCTAAGCCCACATGTTCTTAGAGTTTCATGTAGCATACAACTTGCAGACAGCACTACAATGATTTTCACACAATGCAGATGTTTCTCTCTAGTTTACAGACATATCATCTACAGAACATTTAAATATGACCTAACCCTAATGCTTAGTAATAGGAGTAAAAAGGAGGGCAACATAAGAGTAGATAAGAGTAGTAATCCTTGACTGCAGACTGCAGGTAGCACTTGATCACTACGAAGATCCCGCTTGAAGCACCTTTCCTCTCACTTTCTTCTCATTTTACAGCAATTCAATAAAATACTTAATGAGATATAGGTGGGGGCTCATAAACATGAAACCACCATTGCAAAACAGGGTCCACAGTGCCACCAGAAGATAGAGTGTTCCTGGAAACTCTTCAGGAGTCTCAGCAGTCATGGCACTGATCAACCTGTCCTAAAGCTAGTCTCACACTTAAGTGTGTGCCAGTGTTTTTTTTTTTTCTTTTGCATGTCAGTTTCTGCATTTCCAAGATTATTCTTAAGCAAAACAGAGCATATCTACAACCATGCATGTACATGTCATTCCCTGCCATTCCCTGGGGTTGATACAGAATCGTGGGAGATGTGAGAAATCTGTACACGAGTGAGGATTAGAAACGGCAAGTTACCAAAAAATGTCATTTCAACACTGTATCAAGCAGACCTCCAGGAGAGTGTTGTACATCACACTGGAGCTGAGTGATACTAAGCAGTGTCACCGCCTGCAGTGGGGATTTTACCCTGAGCAGTGTCTAAAGGACACAAAAGGCCTAAACCTTATGTGTGCCTCCTACTGTGTGTCTAACGGTGCTTCTCCACTCATTCTGCCTCGCTGAGAACACCAACACCACCATGATGCCCTTAAGGCCTCAGCTTAATAATGTGACTATAATGACTTTTTCCACATAGCTGCCTGCTGCCACCTCACACACAATGACTCCATCTGGCTTTCATTGGGCTTCTGTAATTAGACTTTTGGCGATGTCAAAGAAAATGTTCTAAGCACAATGAAATCAAAAAGAACTATATATTTTTTTAATATTTTATCACAGAACCAAGGCTACATGTGTAATGAGTGTTTAAACCGTCACCTGATGACAAAGCATCTATCTGATGCTCAATGTGATTGATTGATCACATTTTAAGATCTTCTCATGTAGTTAATGAATAAGGATCAGACAGAAATACTAATCTATACTCTAATTTGTACACAACAACATACCCCCAAATCCAAACTAAATTCTGCATACAATTCAGAAATGATCAATACAGCTGTCGAGAAATTATCTGACAACTAGCTACCTTGAGCCCAAGAGAGTGAGCATTTTTCCATTTGGGTTTCAATAAGTAACATTTGGTATAAAACTTCATTATCCACACTGACCTGAAAGCATTAAATTGTCTGATTGTGTGAATGTAACGATACGAAACGAAAGTGCAGCACATGATCAGCTGGAACAGTTCACTGGAGGACAGAATTTTACCAGCTCTCTGGGAAAAAAGGAATAATGGAGGGATAATGGAAATAAAAAATACAGCAGCTCACAAATGGATCTCTGATTGGCAGTGCGTGATAATGAGCTGCCCAAACACTTCATGATGAAAACCAGGATTAAGTCAGTGTCCCTGACATTCTAAGTGCATCAGGCTCTAACCCCCCCCCCACCTAAGTACCTCTAAGTAAGAATAATTTAACACTGCCTATCTTGTCTAAGCCCATGCCCTCAATTCCCGTCTGTCCACAGCTTTATTAAATTTTTTTTTTGAAGGACAGGTCAGAAGGATGTCAGGTTGTGGTTGTTGTTGACTTCTGCTTGCAACATCTGTCAGCGGCACTGGAAGCAAGCTGCATTTGCTCGCAGCAGTGGTGTTGTCTTGACCAGCTGGGAGGGAAAATCAGAGCTCTTGTTACTCCAGTGGTGGTGACTGCGATCCCCTGTGGGCTGACAACATTCTACAAAACCTTATGAGACCCTTTCAAAACCTATTAGATAACTGTAACTGGTGTGCAACTAAAAACAACGTCAAGCTGACATTTTGAAATCGTGGTTTTCAACACAATCACAATATTCTACCTCCTTTTGTCCTCCCACTTTAAGGGAATCACGTCAAGATAAAAGGAAAGTGAATTTGAAATAATAATATGGCCCCTGAACAAATCAGCTTTGTCAGGTGGCTGTGAAAATTGCATAGTGCCAGAGTTTTTGCTTCAGTGTCATGATGAAAATATGTCACCTAAAGGTGCCTGCAAACAGATGTAATGTGTGTTAAATGAATGCAATTTAATGCGCATTAAGCAAGCTGTTTTCAAAGTAGTAATAAAAAATAGGATGGCTTACTCTCAGGGTAGCAGACTCTTTGTTGTTGCAGTTAATTTGATTGCCAGTCCATTCCTATTCCCTGGGTGCCAGATACAGAGGCTATTCTCACATCTTTTGGTGACCTAAACCTGAATATTTTGTGCCTAACCCTAACCAAGTTCTCTTTGTGAGTAAACACACAACTGTAACGGACAAGTCCAACATACAGCTGCCATCTTTCCCATGGCGTCAAATAGTGCCTGTGCCACGAGATGATGTGATGGTGTTAAAATGTATTATGATGCTTACATATAGGTGATTATTTATTTAATTACTAGTGCAGCCAGTTATGATGGTGTCATTTAGACTTATTTATATTTCATTATAAACTCATTTTACATTTGCGTCATTGTCCCCCAGTCAGTTATCTTTCAAGTTCATCCCCAACTGGGAGCCAGTCCACGTTATAAATCCTGCTTTCAGTGTGAGTGTTAATCATTGTTGTTGAACATCACTAAGATAATTAATGGTTAAGATATCACTGCGGTGCTGGTTTACAGACGTGATGAATTGGTATTATGGATGCTGTAAATATCTGCAGTCATGGATAATAATGACAGCTGTTCTTGGAGTTCCTCATCAATGCAAAACAAACAGTGTAACAGCACTTCTTTTTCTTCTTCTTCTTTACATTCACATGTCAAATGAGTGGTCAAATGTTGAAAAGCCATTTCTGCATTAATGTTAATGTTAATGTTTTAAACTGTGGGAATGGAAGTGCAAGTGTACCTATTTACACAATTTTTTCAGAGACAGATTATTTAAATGGGATCAGACTTATACACAGCATCAACAATGTGGTGATTAGATTTGCTGTTTTGTCAAGTCAGTCAAAACTGATGAAACAGTTTCTTCTTTGAGAGAATAGTGGGTCTGAGGTTTGATCAGGAATGGTGCTTTGTGTTTTTAACTGTTCCAATTTAGAAACTTAGAAATAAACACAAATACAACATTGCTAAACACTAATTAAATGGTGAACTAAGACATTTGCATTGTACTGTACATCTGGCCCCAGGTGTCTTGTTCTGTCTGATAAACAGTGGTTACTGACCAACAATTTACAGAAAACAGAAAAAAAAGCAGATCCCCACAACTGAAAACACTGGAACTAGGGAATGTTTGGCACCAAGCTCAAAAAAATGACTTGATTATTATGATTAAACATTTATCAAAACATACTGCCAGTCAGACGTTTGAGGTCTCTTGCAAATGTCCCTGTTTTCCATGAAAACAGAAATGTTTTCATATGCGAACATAACTGCAAAAGGATTTTCTAATGATCAGTTAGCCTTTTAAATTAATAAGTTTGCATTAGCAAACACAATGTCCCATTGGAGCATAGGACTAATGAATGGTTCCCTATCCTCAATAAAACTAAATACTAACAATAACCCGAACCATGACCTTTCCCTAAACCTAACCTAACCTAGTTAGGAGGCATGAATTGAGGAGACACTGTGGGAAATGTTATGTAGAACGAACAACCTTTATGGTTGTTGAAAGTGAACAACTTGTCACATTGAACGTTTAGTGATTCAGTTCTCAATACAGCAATACAAACAACATTCAACTAAGTGATATCCTGTGACTTTCTGCTTCACGACATTTGCAGATATGTGAGTTTTTGGAAGGCTATTTTATGGAATCATATTATTTGGTGTGGAATATTCATGTACATGTTAAGTGTGTCTTTTTCTTTCTTTTTATTCTGGACTTTTCCCTGGAGAGGCAAAAGAAAGACTCTATGAATGTTTTATTTCTTTAAGCTTGCAGTGTAGTTATGCTGATGCCATTCTTTGGTGCGCTGCAATAGAAGTGCTGAAAGACACCCAGGAAGTGTGGCCCTTCCTGTGTTATGCAAGACTATGCAGAGTTAGGATCACTACACTAACTTTGTCTACTTTCCACAAGCTCAGTTATCAGGAAACTTCCAACAGCTTTTTCAACTGAATGTACCACTGTGTTATAATGGGATGCACATTACCCAATACGTTGTCATACGTTGTAAATAATGAACTCATGAACTCATCAGATCAGGATATGATGGTGTACTTGGTTGGTTGGTTGTACTTCATCTAGTCTTAACCTTAAGGTCTTCACAACGCTTTAAGTCCGTTCTATCTGTGTTGGTGACCCATCACTAGTTATTATTAGTGGTTACTATTATACTCAGTCCAGAGGCTGAAAGGTGAACAGATTTTTCAGATCAGCCATCTGATTTGAGGTGGAAGCAAAGGGAGAGGTAGAGACCCAGAAAAGCAGCCAGACCAGCCTTAAGAGCCACCTGATAATCCTCCTGTGGCTCTCTTGGCTGTAAATACTCATTATCCTGTGTACTGCCAAAGCCTGGCTACAGCAGCATCATAGAAAACCCTAAATTATAGGAGTTGCCTGTGATGCTGACACTGCAGTCTTGTATTGCTTGAGCAATCCAGCAGCACATGTCATGAAGACATGATGATAATACCTTTAAAAATATACAATATGTCTTGTATTTATTTACATGTATAATGCCTTGTTAAGGGAACGCGAGCAAAGATAAACTGGGATCAAGTAGAACATATGAAAAGTGATGCACAAAACGATGTTAGCTGTCCACAAGAGATTTGATATGATGAGATATGAGGCTGGTAATCACTCACTGGGTAACATACCATATTAACACTCATATACAGTGCAATCACTGTATATGAGCCTGGTTTTGCTTTTTCTCCTTTAAAGATAGGATCACAAGCAGGGACAGTGTGACAAAGACACAAGGAAGAGGATGCGTGTCTGTGCCTTTAAGAGTCCCTAGGCCAGGACAGAATGTTGGGAAAGTCGCCCAGTGCCTTTCTCATGACCCCTGAGAGGAGGCCTTCTTCCTTCTGGGTCCATGGTTGGAGATGACATGTCACAGAAAACCCAAGACAAGCAACACATCCACCCGTTTCAACATAGAGTACATGTCACGGCTGTGAGACACCAGCTCTCACTGTCCGTGTTTACCTGCACACAATCGTCTAAATGCTGTTCTCACTGAGAGAGTCATTCACAAATTCCTATATTCACGCATTTACACGTCCGTACACATCCGCTCATCTCCAAGT
This sequence comes from Anabas testudineus, assembly GCF_900324465.2. Classification (NCBI taxonomy): domain Eukaryota; kingdom Metazoa; phylum Chordata; class Actinopteri; order Anabantiformes; family Anabantidae; genus Anabas; species Anabas testudineus. The sequence continues at coordinate 2,008,760 of NC_046623.1, read as the reverse complement.
AACAAGCCACACTTTGTACATAACTGCTCGTGTTCCCCCTACGTCACTTTCCCACAGTTTATCTCACACTCTGACTAGACGTTTGAATGTTTGCATAGACTTAGTAATAACTGTAGTAAGTCAGTGAATGTGGGGCAGCAGTTACAACTTGTGAAACCTCTAATGGTAAGTCTGAACATAATCTTTAGAGGTCAAAGCAGCCTTTCTCAAATGCAGCTAGTGCTGCAGTGCTCCACATTCTTTAATCACAGCATTAATCCTGTAAATGTGACTTTAATTAAAGGTAATATAATGAGATTAAGGTGTTTACATGACCCTGGGCTTAATTGCAGTATTTTTAGACTCAAGCTAAGATTCTGGTACATGCCAGAACCTCTGTTCAAAGTGACTATTCACTTTTCCATTAACTTCAATCAAATGACAACTTTAAGATGTAAAATGTATGCAACAAAATGCAAAACAACCATAAGTAGATGGAAAATGACCACATAGAGACAGAAAATCATCACATAGGGATGTGTCTAAACACACTCGGGGATTAGTGGCTTTAAATAATTTAGGAAGACCGGCCAATAACATATTAGCAAAACAGGGAGATGGAGGGGGGCAGGACCTCACAGAAAATAAGTACAACTGAAATATACTGTAAAAGCAGTGACGTGTCTTCTATCCTTCTCTTTTTTCACCAACCTGCATTAATCTCTTCATCAGGGTCTTGTTCTGCAGGTACAGAGCGCCAGTGGCTGCAACTACATACATGTAGGATTACAAGAAGCATTAGCACAATGGCACGGACTGACAAGTGGAATGCTTCACTAGGAAGGGAAAAGTGCACTTGTGTATTTCTGTGTCATTACGTATGTACTGATAAATCTCTCAATCTTTCCTCGTCAAATCAAAATTGCACCAGTTGCTGAGGGCGCATACATGAGGACTCTAGGATTAGCCCCTGCCGTAATCCGGGCTCAAAGTAAAAAAGGGGCTTTGCCACACAACAATTTGATATTATTCTAAGAAATAGGCAATTAGAGATAAGGCCATAGTTGTAAGTTGAATGGACTGCATTCCATGGCTCTCCCTGGCAGTCTTCGGGGAGACGTTATGGATTTTGAGATGATGTGTTGTCAGGGTAACAATAGGGTTTGAAACAGGAAACAAACCCATGTTGTCATATTGTCATATATAGAATATGCCAACATCCCGAGCATGTTCTAATTGGGGAAGGATGAGTGCCCTAAATGGCCCCATGTTACAATAACACACATAGCTAAAAATAATTCCAGCAACTCTCTCACTCACTACTCCAAATCGGTGAGAGTTGCTGCATGAAATGAGCAGTGGCAGCACAACTTTCTTCTCCCCCTGATCCCAGTGGAGCCTTTGAAGCTTGTATGGATTGACCTTGTTAAATAAGTAAAGTCCATTGTAAGGGACCACCTGGAAAGCAAATGAAGATGGTCTTTTGCCTGGTGGTGGCTCTCAGAATAGAAGAGGAACTGTACAATGTGTAGTGGAGAAATGAGGCAGAGCTCATGTATAGTCGAAATGAACAACTGGTCTTAGATGAAGGACGACTAGTTTTGTGATGACACCTTCAAATAGGTATACACCACTAAAACACAGTGCTAATGCCAGGAATAAAGAAGTAGCTCTTTCCATTGCAAAACATCAATAGTAGTGGAACTGGGAACATCTAAAAATAGGCCAAATTGGGGCTGTCCAGATTTCCACTTGAAGGGACCAAGTGTCAATGCAATCACTCAGACCATTTACAACTGTGCTGGAAAACATACCAGCTTCCTAACAAAGCTTGAGTCAGCAAAACCTACAACACAGTGCACGTACTCAGTGAATACTTCTGTTCTTAATCACGCTGTACATGACTCAGAGCGCCCGTCCCAGACTGTTGACAGTTGATCCAGAATTACTAAAACCAGTGGAAATACGGATAACACCTGTGTTTGATGAACATTTACCACCAGAGTGAAATAACAGTAGAAACAAAATGACTTTAAGGCACATTTATTTAACCAATTAGAATTTAGAATTCAATTTAACAATTGGAGCACAGCGCATCATTAGCCACACCACCCACTAAACTTAAGTTAATGTAATCCAATGAGCTGCTGAACCAAACATAACTTTTATTGTGGCAATACTGGGAGCTGTGACGCAGTAAAAGCTTACTACAACAAGAAAAACTGCTGAGAGAGCAGTTCAGTACTGTAAACCTTCATTTACCTATGACATGACACTGAAAGTCAGAATTATATGATTACTCCAACATTTAGCAGGGAAAATTTCACTGATGACGTTCTGTGATCAGCTCTTATTTTGTTTGCTGGGCGCCGTTTGCTCACTTCCTGCTCCAACGCACCCGGCTACATCAGGGACTCGAGGAGCAACGCTGCCTTCCTGTTGCCACCAGCTGCCATTCATGAACACTTCCTCTCTGCATCTTTAGCACCCCGTGTTTTCAGGACACACCTGCAGTTCGAGGTCAGTTATTGTACTGTGACACTGAGTCACAGGCTGCTGTTTAAAACCCCACGTTAGTCACTGAGGGGACATTATTACCAATCACTCCTTCAGATGCCTTAAATGGGGCTAAAGGTGACGGTGTCTATAAGAGGCCTGGGTGGTGAAACGGTAGTGATGCTCAGGTAATACCTCTCCCTCGGGGTCTAACAAGCCAGCCTGAGATTGCCTGTGTCAGGGCATGTGATTGTTTTGGCAACAGCACTGCGAAGCACACACAAGCCTTTAGACAGGCCCGGTGCAAATTCATGCTCCAGCTTGCTTTCATGTTTTCACGGGCCGAAATAAAAGTCACCACCCTGTCTCTTGAAACTAACGTGCGCTCACATGGAGACGACCACCGACTTCAGTGGAGATGTGACGATTTTTCAATGTGAGAGCAGAAAGTGGACATTAAAACGTGAATGTTAGACAGCAGCAGACAGAGACGGACTTTCTGTTCACTGTAAGAGTCCACAACCAACGATAAAGTGGTGATTTACATGGACATGAGCATACAGCATTATCTTGTTGCTATTTGAAGAGGAAAATATTCTGTTCATTCAGACGTATGTGACTTTATATTACCTCAAGCCATTAGGTCATGATTTGGAAGAAGACATAAAACCTGCAGAAACCTACAGTAGCTTCTGTATGTGACAAATCTTAGTCATTTTCTCAAGACGTAAAATGAAGCTCCCATCTGGATAACGGCTTTTACCTCAATTAATCATTTAGAATTTCTTTAAAGCCTTTGCAAAACACCCCTGCCCCAATTTCGAAAATCAAAGAAAGACGGCGAGGGAAAAGTAGGCTGCATGTAGTGTACAGCTATCAGTGAAAGTAGGAGTGTTAATACATTGCTAGAGAGAGTGACGGCTGAGCCAGTGTTGCAGGAGCCATAAAGGGATTATTCTTCCCTGGAAGACATAATCATGTTTAACACACTTGTTTCAAATCCTGTGCAAAAACAAACAGGTGTTTGAGCTTTAAATCCACCGCTTCACTCCTTCACCCCCCACACATACAGAAGAGGAACCCCCAGAAACACAGCAGCAGCAGCCCTTTGCTGCTATTTACACAGGAGTCATTAGCTCGTGTGTGTGTGTCAGTGTTTTAAAAATGAATAAGTCAAATGGCTCCATGTAGTTTGATTTGGCTAAAAAAAGAAAAAGTGGGTGAAAATAAAAAAAGAGTAAGTGATGAATGAGTGTCACCTTGAAACACATCATTAGTCCAATATCAGGGCTCATATTTGGATTATTTTAAATCATGAGGTGTCTTTGCTCCATATGTGACAGAATAAAACCCAGAAACAGTAAATAAATTAATTAGTCAGTGTGTGAAAAAGACCAGTGGACTGACCTGAGAGCCCCCACACCAAGGTAAATGAGAGCAGAGGAAGTTTCCTCCAAGTGGCACAGAGCTCCATGGCTGAGGGCAGCACAGCTTGCACTTGTCAGTGTGGAGATAATGTCCTTCACCCAGTTCTGCAGCCTGGTCTCAGTCGAGCTCCCTTCAGCCCCCACAGTTGGTTTCTTTGTCCAGCAGAGCCAGAGGGTGGTGGGATGGGGGGGTGGGAGGAGGTAAGGGGCACTTCAGGTGATGATATGTGGAATCCTCTTCCCTGACTTTGCGAGCAGAGATGGTGACAGAGAGCAGAGGGGATCACACACTGAGCATCCTCCGCGGCTCTTCTCCTGCTCCTCTTGACGCTCGTCTGCGTCTGCGACTCGCTCCCTGTCGACACGCAGCGAGTCCAACTCCGCAAGTTGTCATCCTGTGTCCCTTTCCTGAGGAAGAGAGGGAGAGATGGAGCGAGAGAGAGAGAGAGAGAGAGGACACCCCGATGTAAAGCCCGCCTCGATATCAGAGGAAACTTCCGGTTTTGCACTTCGATTTCAAACTCACAGTGCCCGAGTGCAGGTTGTTGAAGCGCCCGGCTTTTATTTTGAAAAGACGAGTTAACGTGCATCCTGTATTTCTCCACCTGTGTTTTCTAACCTGACGCAGGTACACCTGCTCGCTGATTGGCTGGACACGTACAGGTGCAAAAACCGCCTCGGAGAGACTTTTATCACGCTGGGACTCACTTTATTTGTTCTCATAACAACAAACTCACACACAAAATTGCTGATTGACTTTACCAAATATGAGAAAAATATTATGGTGGTGCTGGAAAATGGTCCAAATGTTTCTAATCCCAGTGCTCTAATGTCCCAAAATAAATGTCCTATTGGATGGCACATCGTGGCAGTGGGAGGAATAACTTTCAAATTGCATGAGGGAGGAAAAGTCTCAATCAAGCTGGTTTTATTTCTAAAAACCTCAACAGCTTTAAATTTATGTATTCATTATTTATTTTTAAGCAGCATCACATCAGCACGTGTACAGAAATAAAGAAATCAATAAACACAGTCCAGGTAAAGGTATTCCAGCTCACCTTCCTAGTTCCAGACACTCTTGTTCAACAATAAACCTATTTTCAAACCCACGCAACTAAAGCTCCATCCAGTCCCTGGAAAATCTTCAGCTCCTGCTCCATCATGCGTGAAGAGCCATGGGCCTGAGAGCAGGCAAACAAACCGGACTCAGCTTGACGTGAATTCCCAAGGTGAGCTCCCCCCCCCCCCCCCCCCCCCCCCCCCGCCCGCCCGCCCGCCCCTCCACTCCCCCCACTGACCTGTGCTCTCCAAAGGTGGCCAAGTCCCCTTCACTTCATCTTCTGAGGCTGCCCTGTTGCCTCAGCAACAAGGGTGAGGCTAATGTGTGAGGACTGCTCAATTATGAGAGGTGAACGAGGGTTATTCCTCTGATTAAATCCAAAGAAGCAGGGTCCCATCCTTACGGGATGAGGTTTTTGTTGTGTTGCTGGAAACTACATCTGGGCCCTCTAGCTGAAATCTGCAGCGTTCAGGAGGAAAAGAAAAAGCTGTCAAAACAGGCCTGTTGTTATGTTGGTGCAGAAATCATTTGGGCAGGGCAGGGGAGGCTAATACTGGCTTCTGGACCAGACTGCTGTAATCCAAACAGACAAAAGCAAAAAGTCTGGTCAAATGGTGAGCAAACCTGACACCTGGAGGCCAGATGTACTGTAGAGATGGTTCCACAAAACAATCTGCTGTATTCAGGGAGATATTACACATATGTTCTTTTATTGAGTTGTCGTTATTTACTAAAGAAGGAAATCTAATAGAAAAGAGACATAGAAAAGAGGCATCACCAATGTAAATGCCACTGGTGCTGCAGAACCACCTCTAAATAGTCTGTTATTATTCTTGATATTACTGTCACATTACAAACATTCACTACATCTCAAGCCAGTCTGAGCATGGGAGTGCTGGCCGGGATTGGACACGGTGCATTTGAACTTCCCGTGTGTGGAGCTGCGTGGCTGCAGACCAGCAGGACTGGAGTGGAGGGACCCCTGTCCACAGCACCATTAATCAGTGTCACACCTAGAGTCTATCTCTGCACCCTGCATACGAGTGAACAGCAACATTTCCTTGCGCTGCTGTTTGTCCTAAACTGACTGACTGACTGATGACAGACTGATGTGCAAGTGTGTTACTACTTCCAACCAATATAAGAATAAAGCAGATTTAAAAACACTGAGCACCTCAGTAGGAGAATACACTGGATTGAGTTTATGACCAGATAATCTCAGATTATACTCTATAGGGTAGATATTCAAAATCTACACACACTTGCACACAAGTCTCACTGGTTCATGGCTTATGGTGGTGGTTTTCACCGTTGACCTAGATACTGATATACTATAAAGACCACAAACCTGCTTACTGATCAGACTGACACACACACACAGTGCAGTGTAGAAGCCACTTTGATCAGTCGTGTGTTCATATTTCATATTTGAATATGTGTCAGTACCGCTTGTGTCTAAATCTGTACATACATATAAGTAGGGAATGGCAAAAAGTTCTATGTGCTGCTGTTGTACAATTGTTATCGTTCTGCTTTTGGATGAGTCCAAAAACATCCTTCCACATATTTATTCCCCTTCCTGTGGCTCATTTTCCAAAAGGTCAGTAGCTTGATTGTTGTGTTTTCATGCATCAGCGTCAGTTGATGTAGAGTAGAGGAAGTACTAGTCTCTCTAGTTCTGTTGTGTTATCACACACTCATGCATTACTATACTGGCTCCAGTATACAAGTGTAAATCCAATTTACAGCTGTGGTTGTATAGCGCCATCTCCTGGACACATAGGGGAACAGCATCCTGATCTGAATTCCCACTCAGTTGAGCAAGTAAAAGCAAGAAACAACTAGAGTCTGCTGGCATTAAATGAAGAACTAGGGCTGATGGAAACAGTTTTGGTCGTAAACCAAATTACTGGACAAATTCAACAGTCGTCTTCTGGAGAATAGCCTTTGGCCTTTATTTTAACACGTCAACATGTAACACTTTGTGATGCACCAATGGTTTTCAAAAAGGTGACAAGATGTCTGTACTGCAGACAGGCCAGTTAAGCACATGTTGTTTTAAACCTGTATATGTCATTCAAAATGCTTTGACAGATGTGCAAGTTACCCATGCTGTGTGCACTTATACTCCCCCCATATCATCGTTCACCACTTCACCACAGTCTATTTTAAAATGACCTCAGGCACAGAGAAGTTTGCAGCATTTCTTAAACAAATGTTTACAAATGTTTCGTTGTCTGCATGGTAGAGTTTGAACTCTTTACCGTTATTAAATGAAGCAACTGACCACTGTTCACTGTTGGGGGGGGGGGGGGGGGGGGGGGGGGGGGGGGTTCCGGTGCAGCACTGCATTAAAGCCAGAATCATATCTGGCTTTAATGCAGTGCTGCCTGAGGACACAAAGACAGTTCTCCAGGTAATCTGAATCTTTAAAATGATATAATATACAGTAGACTATGAAATCCCCAAATAATTTGCAGTTTTTTGTGGTTTTTTTACTACACAACTTTGTGTGCCAACTTTTTTTAACCATTGCTGGCATCAAATTTGACACAGTTGTATTTTTAGCAACGTCAAACAGAGGACACAATAGTTAAGCAACCCCCCCTGCTCACACAGACACACGCAGAGTCTCATCATGTGGCAAATGACAGCGAGTGTCCCATTTATTGTTTTTTCAAACATGTAAACATACGAGACAGTGACTTCAAAACAATCACATACAAGACATGGCGTCAACCAATGAAATAGAAAATATCATATTGATCTTCATATACTGTTTACCAAAACAAATGAACATTGCAAGTCTGCAAAAGCCGGAATGCTCAAGAACATCAATTTTCTTAAATATATATATATTATAGATATATAAGGTAGATTTCATATACATAAATTAATTATAGACTCTTGCCATTGTTGTATTCTTCTTTACACAGTCCTTTTCTGGCACATTGCACATAACCTCAGGAATTATGTTCATAAAGGATTCAGATTGATTACTGGTTAAACGTGAGTTTAACCACTGCAGCTTATAGTCAGTCCCCTGATCAGAAGTCATACATCAGTCAACTTAGGCCTAGTTTATACATGCAGGCAAGCAGATTACAAACACCTGCCAATTACAGTATGGGTTATTTGCAAGACTGCTGCTGTTTGACTTACCAGTGTCTGAGAAGGTAACTCATTAACAAAGTTACTGTATATACTGACCAAAGACTGACAGACATCCCCCTTACTGCAGCCAGAGATGCTCCAAAGTAGCACATATGAGCAGCCATAATCCTGATATGATTTATTGAATTGAAAACACATTAGAAAAATGTCATTGTTGCTGATGCAACGTATTTCAGAATATCTAGCAAAGAAAAATAACTCAGTGTTGTATACAAGCAAAACTCTGAATACCAGCAGCATCTGAATGTGCACTGAAGATCAGGAGAGTGAAACACAGCAACTGAGACAGGTTAAAAAGTGCGCTTCGTTTCGTTATATTGGTGTGGTCAGTTTTACATAATGGTAAAGGCAGGAAATCTCATTTAAATGTGTACAGCTTGTAACAATTAAAAATAGCTTTTCCATTTGGGTTCAGCCATAAACTGTGTGAATACAGCTCACATCACTCTTCTATTTACAGTGCTGTTGGTACTTGGTTCACTTCCCACACACACCTATTGATAAAGGCTAGCTCGTGTGTTGAACTGATACTTTTATTTAACCTCAAATCCACATAGGCCACTACTCTTTTTGTTTCTAATTAGTTTTGAAGCATTGCTAGCTGCAGAGCAGTCACACATGAGATAAAACACAAATCAAACCGTTGCTCTCAGACTCTTTGTGAATTCAGGTCCAGACCTCTCAACAGTCAACGTAAAGGCAGTTTATGTAAGGATAAATACACACTATGGTCCCCTCGCTGCCTTGTTTGCTACATCCTACTGAGGTAGACAGATGCATACTGCAGTAGTCACCTTGCCAACCCCACGCTCCCTGATGAGGCAGATTTATCTACACTAAACAAGCAGCAGAGACCTTTGTAGGGCACATTAACCTAAAATCGTAAGTACATACTTGTTTGATGCTGCAGCTCTGGAATACTTAGGTTACTCTTTCCACACAATGTCTTTGCCATACTGTATGTCGTCATTCTTTTTCAACTTAATATGGATCTAATGAAAAACATTTTAAGCTAAAAAGGCTGCAACAATATGGCAGACTCCTGCACACATCCATGCTTTGTAACAGAATTGGTCAACCTTTCATGTTGACCCGCTAGCTGTAACACTAGTTCTCTCTTTTCGTGTAGTTACAATGCTTCTTTGTTGTTGTATTTCAAAGGGTAACCCACAGCGGTTTCCAGGCACTCCACCAGGGAGCCTGCCGAGAGGAAGTCCAGCTCCACCTCGATGAATTTGATGTAAATGGCAAAGTGTTGAGATGAGTCTTCGCCTCCCTCGCCTTCCTGACTTGTGACGCCATGGCGGCAGTTCTCCTGCAGGAAACACGTCACAGCAGAGGGCTCACCGTGGACATGGTGTTTGCTAGAACCCTGAAAGTGCTGGAAGAGACACTGCTGTATGGTCCTGTCCTCGGCTATGCCCAGGTAGCAGTAAGTGACTTTAGCCCCAGTCCGGTAACCCTGCCCACCCTGTTCTTCTCCTTCATCATCCTGACCTCCAGCCCCATTTTCAGACTTGCACTGAGGTGGTAAGCTACCATCTTCACTACCATCTTGCAGAGTAGTGATGTTACAGGATGAGACTGCTTCATAGCCAATAGCGTAGAGTCCATACGCCTTGGGGATTTCCCCGGGAAGGAGGTAGTGGAATGTGCCTTTGCTGCTGCCTGCTGCTCTGGACTGGGCTACGGGGACCCAATCTACCTCCATATACAGCTCCAGGCAGCGTGCCTCGCTGATGGTGATGTCCAGGAATTTGTAATAGACGTTCTTCCAGTTCATCTTCTGAACTTTGGTCATTATAATGCGGCCCTCTGGCTTCTCTGGGTTGAAGTACTCACGGAGCCTCTTGCCCAGTGGCACCTGCGAGCTGATTTCAGCGTAGTGGTAGCGCACATCCTCGCGCCAGCGCGTGTTGTAGCCCACACCAAAGATAGCCAGTTTATTGGAAAGGTGCAGCCGTGAGAACTCTGTCCATGTCTGGAAGTGCTCCCATTTTAGCTGCACCGACTCCAGGATGCGCATCACGGTCTGCATCATGTCCCTTTTTCTGAAGAGGATCCAAAACACATGGACAAAGTAATACAAGTGTTAAAGCTGTGACTTGTCAGATAAATTAAAAACCCAATGAGAGCCCACAATTTTTCTGCTACCTCTGTCCCATTTATTGATGTTCATTTGTGTGGCCAGCCACTAAACTAAATATATTTATGCAGTACTATCAACAGAAAAAAATTTATTCTTCAAATGATCTTAGTATATGATGTGTTTTCTCTCATTAAGTCTTAGTACGCAAGGACTAAAGTACATGAAGATTTCTTAAAGCACCTATGAGTAACATTTGAAAAGTTCTGGTCTGGGTTGCTTACTACTCAAAAAAAGACCAAGTAGCAGACAACACTGCACACAGACACAGATTTGAGTCACCAAGCTTGAACCAATTTCATTAAATAAAAAGTAGGACCATGAGAATACATTCACAAAAGATGACTACAACAAGTACTGTCTCTATTCATTATGCCATGTTGGCTTTTCAACAGGACTTTGTAAAATGATCAGGCTAATTCTACAACTTACAACAAAAAGCCTAATATCAAACATTAAGTCAGCCTTTGTTCCAGTTGACTTACTGCGTTTGTTCTGTCAGCTCTGCTTGAATCTGTAGAGCTCTGTTTTTAGGCACCTGGATTTCTTCTGAAGGGGGAAAAAGAGCACAAATATTAGTTTAAACCACACATTCTTGACACATTCTTGTCTGATTTATCACTTCCCAACACCATTCACCAGTCTCCATGTCTCCCTCCTGGAAAGCTGAGTCCAGCACTTGGTTGCACCAGTCCTCCTGAGAGAAGTCTTCCAGGGTGCTGCCATCCGACTCCATCTCCTGGTACAGCCCACTGCTGTTGATCAGCACCGGGGCGCAGCTCTGGGAGTCCCAGCCTCCCTGACCGAACACCTTCTCCAGCTGCTCTATGGTGTAGCTGCTCTTCCTCTTGCCGATCCCGTGCTCCTTCACACGGCTGTAGCAGCGCCGCAGCGTCTGTAAGTGACGGAAGTATGCCTTGGTGATTTTATGCCGACGATACAGCGTGGAAACAAATTACTTGCTCAGGTAACTTCCAGCTTTGTTTAAATCAACAGTTGTTGATCATAGATCCTCTGAAAGCTCCTTTTGGTGAGGCATGGCTCACATAAGCATATTCTTCTTGAGCAGAGCAAACTCAAAATGTTTGAGTGTTTTTTGTCAGTCAAATTAGCTCTAGTCTACACTTACAAACACATTTTCTTAACTTATACTAACACCTGGCTTCAATTTGCTTTGAAACTTTTTACAATACTTTTTCATCTCGCACTATGAGGTTTTTTGTGTTTTTCTCAAAAAAAGACATGAACGATCAGAATTTCTTTGTGTTATTATTTCAGGCACATTAGATTTGGTAATACTCTTGACTTATATTAAGATCAGATCACATTTTCTCTCTTCAAAGATAGAAACTGCTGGCTGAGAATCATCAGAGCCCTTTAGATGGACGTGAGAGGTCTGCACTTTTGTCTGAATAATGTGTTTCAGCAGGGATCAGAATACTGAACCTGAACTTTGTTAGAGAAATAGCACACTTTCTAAAACCAATGTGTTGAGCTCCCAGAAAATACATTTTGTGATGAGCCTTCACAATGTTGCTGTCCTATTATCCTAAGCCTCATGTGATAATAATGCCAAGCATGAACAGACACAGAGGCTAAAATGCTGGGGCATCTATCAGTACAGAGCTCAGCTGTTTTTCCATACTACAGGTATTCATAATACATGTACCCTGTAATCATCATTATCTTTGCTGTGTGTTTCACATTCGCAACCGTGCATGAACATGACACTACTGTTAAAACCCAGAGGAGTCTTATTTTACCTCAACAGAAAATACTTCTAACGAGGGCTGTAACAATGATCCAAATCCAAGGTCCAGTTCAGATGTTTCTTAAAAAGATAAACTCTACAGAGGAGGGCAATGTATTGTACCTGAATGCCTCACAACACATTTTTTTCTTTTCGTTCTAAGTTTAACCTTTTATAAAAATGATGTAGTATGGGGGTACCTCATAGTGCTGAATTCATACACAAAGAAGCATCAGACTAAGACTAAGATGCTAGAGTTGAGCATCTTTGATTAAAGAGGCCATATTACGCTTAGTTTAGGGTTTATATTATTGAACTTCAGTGTTACCGGATTATATTATTAAGTTAAAAAGTAAATATCCATGTTATATGACTTTATGCAACATCAAGCCATCAGAGTTAAAGGGCTCATTTGAGCTCTCACTGAACAGCTTGTGCCCAACTGGAGCACAGACTAAACAGCAGCAGCTTGTCAGTTAAGCAAGTTAGCTGAAACTACCTACTGCTGTATTCACATGTGCGCTCTGGACTATCAGGTCTGGACATTCTGCGGAGCTGCGCTTTTACAAATGCAGCACACTGTGGGGAAAGTCCAGGTGACATGCTCTCTTGAACGGGGAAGTAGCTGTGGCTGGTGCTGATTTCAGTGCTCCTGTGGAGGGTGAGGTATTCTTGCAGAAATCCTCTCTGTTAAAAAAAAACCCTCCTGAAAACAAAGCGCACTTGCCAGATCCACATTCACCACAAGCGTTGGACATCTGATCTATACTATGTAACATCCACCTTCACAATGTAGAACCAAAAAGCAGAAATACATAATATGACCCCTTTAATTTGGGAACAGACTCCTGAGTGCACGCCTCTGCATGTGCCTCATGCTAAAGGTTTTTCCATAATATCCCATGAATTCAACAGGTGACTTCCAAGCATTATTTAACAGGAAGCTACATTTAAGGTGCTAACAGTTCAGGGGTAATGGACGACTAAACTAAAAGAAATTACATTATTTCTTTTAAGTCATCACTAAATATCATAAGAGCTCAAAAAGAAGTGGAGATGCTGACAGTGCAATTTCATATTGTATGACTAATGACAACGGTGGCTGACTCTGGATAGAAACAACAGCGCTGCCTCAGGTTTATGCAAAATGCAGGGAAAAGTGATTGAGCAGCTTTACCCACGCTGCTACCCCGACTGACATGTAGTCTAATGTGCTGTAAAAGTATAAATCTTACACCTTGTTGTTTGCAGAGTATCACATTGTTAACGTGACAAGAGATGATGCCCCCATGAGTTAGAAACATGCAGAATGTGCTTCCTACATCATTGATGATCAATCAGTGGAAAGAATAAGGATATTGAGACAATACTGGCCACATGAAATGCTAAATTTAAAGAGTATTTTATCTATTTCTAACAATGTTTGGTCACCCTGTGTGAGAAGTGAGGTGCCACCACATTATATTCAGCAGTGTCAACAGTGACACATGGAGTTTATCAGGAGGGATGTGTGTCACACAGGGGGCTGGTACCTAAACCTTATCACTGTGTTTTAGTGTTAGCAGGTCAGAAGAGCTTATGAAAATGTTACTGGGCTCATTTCTCTCAACCTCCCGAGTCATATACGTCTAAAAAACCCACTCCCACCCCTGACAGCGGCTGTTAGCAGCTCCAGCTCGGAGTCCCAGCTACAGGTAGAGGTCCTGATGATGGAGGACGAACATGTACTGTAGAGCTACCGTTCCACCCACTGCTGCGTCCTCACAACCTTCTTTACCTTCATCCTCTCTCTGCACTGGGACGGGGTCCTCTCGTATCCCAGCTCCGACAGGGCTCTGGACACTCGCTCGTACATAGCGGGACCGGGGGCCTTGCCGGAGAACACGGTACCCGCGACCTCCAGCTGCTGCATCCTCGCCTCCGTGAGCCTCTCGTTGCCCCACACCGCGATTAGGGCGTTCGTCTCGGACGGGGTCCACGACATCCCTCGGCAAGCCGTGAAGCTGTTGGAGGATGAGGCCGCCGTCCTGCCCGCGGCCCCTGAACCCACGTTCAAAGGCGAGAAGCGGTTAGGTGTCGAGGGACTGGACTGGTATTGATTACTGTCACTCAAATCCTCCGACTCAGGGGATGGCACCTCGGTTTTCGGTATCTTCAACGGCGTCGATATCTCCGGAGACTGCTCCGCGTTACTGGACGCCGCCATGTTGCCTCTGTTGCTAAGGGGAGGGGCGGGAAGGTGACGTTCGGGGCTTTAGTCCAGAAAGCGTGAAGAAAAATACGACATGGATCCAAAGAAGAGCCGCAAAGAGGATCCACGAAGAACGGGACAGTCAAAGGGTTCAATGGACAGGTACGAGGTAGCTAGCAGAACACAAAGTGAAAATGAAGTAGCTTCAAAGAAGCCCACTCACAGCTGGGGAGCTAATGTGAACAGTTACAGTGGTAACTGTTCAGTTACAGTGGTAACTGTTTAGTTACAGTGGTAACTGTACAGTTACAGTAGTAAGTGTTTAGTTACAGTGGTAACTGTACAGTTACAGTGTTAAATGTTCAGTTACAGTGGTAACTGTTCAGTTACAGTGTTAACTGTTCAGTTACAGTGGTAACTGTTCAGTTACAGTGGTAACTGTACAGTTACAGTGGTAAGTGTTTAGTTACAGTGGTAACTGTTTAGTTACGGTGTTAAATGTTCAGTTACAGTGGTAACTGTTCAGTTACGGTGTTAACTGTTCAGTTACAGTGGTAACTGTTCAGTTACGGTGTTAAATGTTCAGTTACAGTGGTAACTGTTTAGTTACGGTGGTAACTGTTCAGTTACAGTGGTAAGTGTTTAGTTACGGTGGTAACTGTTCAGTTACGGTGGTAACTGTTCAGTTACGGTGGTAAGTGTTTAGTTACGGTGGTAACTGTTCAGTTACAGTGGTAACTGTTCAGTTACAGTGGTAACTGTTCAGTTACAGTGGTAACTGTTCAGTTACAGTGGTAAGTGTTTAGTTACAGTGGTAACTGTTCAGTTACAGTGGTAACTGTTTAGTTACAGTGGTAAGTGTTTAGTTACAGTGGTAACTGTTTAGTTACAGTGGTAAGTGTTCAGTTACGGTGGTAACTGTTTAGTTACAGTAGTAACTGTTCAGTTACAGTAGTAACTGTTCAGTTACGGTGGTAAGTGTTTAGTTACGGTGGTAACTGTTTAGTTACGGTGGTAACTGTTTAGTTACAGTGGTAACTGTTCAGCTACAGTAGTAAGTGTTTAGTTACAGTGGTAAGTGTTCAGCTACAGTGATAACTGTTTAGTTACAGTAGTAACTGTTCAGTTACAGTGGTAAGTGTTGACAGCAGACTGTTATAATAATGTCATAAACAAGTGCAGGTGGTTAAACTAACAGCTGTTCAATACAGATGTTCCAGATGTTCCATCAAGTTGACGAGTCTCTCACCAAAGAGAGACTGGAATACAATTCTGCCAGAAGTTTAGGATGTCTACATACAAAAATAAAGTCATACATTGAGATCATGTTGAAGCAGTGTCTCCATTACATAGTTAGTTATTGCATTTGTAATGGTAAAACTCATAGTACTATCTTGGCCATAAACAAAGTAAAATAGAAGAGGAACATTTAGTTAATTTTTTTTCCTTGCCACTGTCGCCCTCGACTTGCTCATCAGGGACAATCTGATTATTATCATTCATACACATTACAACAACTGTTCATGTACTGTTCATTGGTTGTGTAAATCTGTCAATTGTAAAAAGCGCTATACAAATAAAATTGAATTGAATTGAATTTAGTCCACTATGCTGTGTAGAAAAAAGAAAACAGCAACTAACACTTATCATGTGGTTTCGCTCAGTTGTTTCATTGGATTTCCCCTGGTTTTTAAGCCCCAACTCATATTAATTTGAATAAACACAGTTAGGTTAATGAGCTTTGACCTAAAAATGAATGAAACTGTTCAAAATGACACCTTCTGATAATGTATCATTTCCAGTTTGACCACATTCCTACCAAAAACACTAAAAAACATATATAAACACCAAGTTAAAGTCTGTTGGATTCCATATGTTGATGATTGTACAGTATTAAATGTCTGCCTTCTATCAAATTAATGTGGATATGTCACAGCCAGGACTATTGGAGTGCAATAGATTATGCAATAATAATACACAATAAGCAGAGTGACACACTATAACTCAATTCTCTTGTTTTGAATGGGTTAAATGAGTATGTCACTCTGTCAGAGGACAGGAAACATCCAAAGATCTTTGTCTGGATTATTCTGAAAGACACAGATTTTGGTCAATTTCGTCACCTTCTCAAATGTAGCTCCTGTGAAATGGTGTATTCTCGCCTTACACTGATCCTGTTTCTTAGCTCTTAAAATGTTCCACATTTTTTCTCCTCTCTCACACCTTTCATCAGACAGCTCTCAGCTCCTGAGATACCAAGACCCACAACCAAACTTTTAACTTGTCAGATTTTTTTTTTCTTCAAGACTTTTCAAGTTTTACAAAGTTTGTCTTACTTAAAGTAAAACAGTGTCAGTAAGATGTAATCTTGATGTTTGGTTTTAACAAAGCTGTTAAAGAGCTAAATCATTCGAAAGGCTATTTAGAAAAGTAGAACAGACAGCATTAAAACCTTACCTAAAATATAATTGTTTACAGAATTACATAGAAAACCCAACAACCCAGCAGTTTGCGACAGTGGAGAGGAAATGCTCCCTTTAGAGGAAGAAACCTCTAGCAGAACCAGTTTTCGGGTGGGCGGCCATGTGCCGCGACGGTTGGGGTAATTGGAAAGAGGAGAGAGCAGGCAACAAAAAACAACAACAACAAGCAGCAAAAACACTGGACATGTTGGTAGTCAGTAACTGCACTCTGGAGATATACAGCTCTGGAGCAGAGGATACCTGCAGATAAGTACAGAGAGAGGGAGACAGAGAGGACGAAACACAACTACAGGGGAGAGAAAAACAAGGTTAATGACATGCAATGGTCGCATTTGAATGGATAGACAAGAGGATAGAAGAGGGAAAGAGAAAAGAGGAGCTCAGTAGTAGTCACCCAGCAGACTAATCTACAGCAGCATAACTAAGAGATGGTTCAGAGTCACCTGATCCATCTCTAACTATAAGCTTTATAAAAAGGAAAGTTTTAAGTCTAGTCTTAAATGTAGAGAGGGTGTCTGCCTCCTGAACCTGAACTGGGAGCTGGTTCCACAGGAGAGGGGCTTGATAGCTAAAGGCTCTGCCTCCCATTCTACATTTGGAAACTCTAGGAACCACAAGTAAACCTGCAGTCTGAGAACGTAGAGCTCTGCTTGGAAGATATGGAACTATGAGGTTTTAAATATATGATGGAGCTTAATTTTTAAGTTTAAACTATTTTCTGGATTTTACAGGGAGCCAATGGAGAGAACCTAACGTAGGATAAATATGATCTCTCTTGCTAATTCCAGTCAGAACTCTGGCTGCAGCATTTTGGATTAACTGGAGGCTTTTTAAGGAGTTATTAGGACATCATATTAATAGTGAATTATAGTCCAGTCTGGAAGTAACGAATGCATGGACATGGATTCTCAGCATCACTTTGAGACAGGATGCTTCTAATTTTACTAATATTCCTCAGGTGAAAGAAGGCAGTTCTAGAGATTTCTTTTATGTATGATATAAAGGAGAGATCTTGGTCAAAGATAACTCAGAGATTCTTCACAGTGTTGCTTGAAGCCAAGTTATGTCATCTAGGGTAAGAAGATGATTAGACATCATGTCTCTGAGGTTTTATAGGACCAAACTAAATAACAGTCTTATCTCTGAGTTGTTCATACTGTGTATGTCAAAAAGCTCATACAGGAGAAATGTATGAATACTACGTATAATTATTTCTTTCTTTCTTTTTAATGTTGCCTGTCTGAAAGTGTGATTTACTTGCCAGGAGAAAAACAACTGTGACATGACAACACTAGTTTCCTTTGGGTAAGCACAGATAGGAAATACTGAAACCCCTCTGTTGTTCTTTATTACTGCATGAAGTCTAACAGGACACAGTCATCACTGGGCAGTGAATGAGACCTTTTATTGGATTTTGAGTGTATAATTGGTCGTTTGATGGTCTGATTGATGGTTTCTGTCATTGTTTACTTCATCCTCAGAGTGACAGTGTTTGATTGGCTTCCTTTAGGGACTAAAAGTCATTCCATTCTGCTCTGCCATCTGTCCACCATTTGGCTGTATGCGTGTCTGTGGTCAGCCGGGTCTTGACCTGGCCAAAGGGACAGTAAAATCCTTTTTAGATGAAGTCTACAGTATGGCTGTCCAAGAAAGGTCAAAGCCAAAAAACACTGGACAGTCTAACCTTTACACGTCAAAACTGTCAGGGAGCTGTCAGGAGGAAATGTTGGACATATCGTCTGCTATTCACAATGGAAATAATTTGTTTTAACTAGATCTGTGTCCTGAAACAGTGGCACACACAATTGAACTGATATAATTAGTCTATAATGGTATTCTCTATTTCCTCTGACACTGCACTACTTAGTGTTATCTTAGTAGTGTTTGCTAAAAGCTACCAGGTGATTCATAAATCACTCTGTGTCCGGATCATAACAGTATATGTACCAGATTGGAATATTTGAACTTTATTTATTTATGGATTGCTGTGGAATTTTGTTCACTCAGAGTCTCCAGAGAATAAATCCTGCTAACCTCGGTGATCCCCTGACTTTTCCTGTAGGTCTACCATTTTTTTAGTAGGGAATAAAATATTTTGACAGTGGTGACCAGAGGATGGATTCCACTGACTGTCATTACTTTACCTTTCTTGTAGCACATGCAGCTGGTAATAGGTTTAACTCATTCAGTGAAATCCTGTCAAATAGAATTCAACTATCCATCATTTTCTGTAGTAACCCTCTGACTTTTCTGTTTGTGGTTCAGAGTAAAACATCTCATTGACTACTTGACACACTAAGCTGTCTGTATTTGTATACGTTTGTCTTCTGCTAATAATTTTCCTGTTGAATAGTTTCATCTTAGGACTGTGACACACAAAGCCAGCAGTTGGACATATGGCCGTCTCTGAGTGTCTGTCAGCCTAGTTTTTGTACTGTGTCTGCACTGTTGCTGTAGGAGTCCGACCACCATCAGCAGCTTTTCAGCCAATTCTACATGTTGAATCAGCAGCAGACCCATCAGTCAGAGAGACCAATTTGATGTGAAGAGAAAGGGACTCCAGCGCTATTTACAACTTCTTGTCAGAGCCGTTCTCGATTAGAATGAGCTGTATTGTCTGTGGTGAGCAAAAGTAGTATAAAAATAGTAAGACAACGCCAAATGTGGCTTTGTTTGCAGTTTATATATCTGCAGTCGTAGTTCTTATTTTGATTTTCCTTTATGCATGACAAAGACTACACTTCATGCTGGTATAGAGACTTATTTCCTAATGCCACTTGTTGGCCCTTTCTAGCCAATTTAGCTGATATGAGTTGCAACACAACAATTAGTCTCAGTTGCCTCTAATTCTTTGATCTTGGTTCAGTGAATCATGGCTCCTACATTTTGGTCTAGTCTACATGTGCACAAGTATGTGTGAACTATGCCCAAGTTCACACGTACACAACTTGCTTTTCTACAAAGCAACTCACAAGTCATTTTTGTACACACTTGAAGAAACTTAGAGTTCAGTAACTTGCTCAAGGACCCCCTGACATGTGTGATCAAACCACCAACTCTGCAGGTTGTGGACAGCCTCCTCTACCTCCTGAGCCCCAGCTAAAGCTGTATATTCACTAGTAACCAATGTCTTTTGTGGCCACAGACAATGAGTGACAGTGTTTTTTTGTTTGAAGTTGTACAACAAACAGAATTTAAGCAGCATTATTATTGATTTAGTTTCATGTAGTGAAACTGCTATGATATGATATCAGTGCCTGTGTACATAGACTTTAGTTAAATAAAGTACAGTTTAAAGTGAAATCAGTGAAATGACATACTGCATATATTGTACATTACAGGTTTGTAAGATTACCTGTTTGTAAAATCAGTTTAAACTTAAGTGAGACTTCACATCAGTCACATTCTTCTAAGTGCTTATTGGTCTGCCTTTAAATGATTCTTAAATTAGCTGTGATTTCACTAAGAAATGCTGCAGATGTAAGACAAAGTGTGCCTCTCTTGGATTCCTCAGTGGTACATCCAAAATCAGTAAGGTCAAGTCTTCTGTGGCCTCATTTGTGTTTTAATATTCTGAACAAAATAGTGGGATCTGTGTTAATCTATGTACCGCCAAGGGACATGTACAGACATAACTTAAAGTTAATGAGATGGAACTGTATTTGCACATGCTCAGGACAATGACTTCACCTTTTCTTTTCACCAGCTTTGCTGACACCTCATGAATTTGAAGTTTGAGAATAGCCTTTTTTTGTTGTTGTTGTTGTTATTAAAAATGGTCGGGATCATAATCCTGGGCTTATCATCAGACTATCTTCAAACTGTAAATGATTGCTATGAGATTTAACAGTGATGCAGGGACGGTGTTAAATACAACAAACTACTGTTTTGCTGAATGCTGATTTTCTTTTGGCCGAGTGCTAAGTGTTTGTGTTCCTTAAATCAATATGGGAAGGATGTTTTTGAGTGTCTGTGATTACAGTTTTCTTCATCACTACAGTGTAATTTTTTCCTTTTTACACATGAGAACCACAGTTTATATGAAAAAAGGTCTAAAAAATCAACCTTTGTATTGCTGAAGGCTGCAAGATTCATTTCACCCTTCAGTCGGGTGATGGATTTATTTTTGTCTCCATGCTCATCTTTGATTGGGCCGCATCTGTTACCCATGAGCCTCAGTATTAATGACAGTGCCAGGAATGGCCTCAAGTGTTTTCATTTAAGCATATCTGAGTGCAGTCCTACTTATGGCTCCAAACTCATTACTTTGCATGTGTGAAGTGACACGATGATTATGAAGTTAAAGTGTGACCTGTCAGCTTAAATTTAATGGTGTTTTCACCCATCAGATGATCAGTGAAAGCACCTGCAGCTCTATTTTTTTTTTGTTTCTTTTACCTTTGTAGACGTCATCTGACAGACATAGCACTTGGCACAGCAGCCTATTCTCATACATACTAAAGTCTCAATCCCCATTTCTGTAGTTTAATGCCTGTAACACACTGAAAAGTTGGAACAGACGCATGTTTACCACTGTTACACTACCTTTTCTTTATTTTCACTTTCTAATGGGTTGTAAACAGAGGGTTCAAATTGTTGCAGTTTATCTCAAGTACCCTGCAAGAATGGGAAAATGATTCCGCTTGCAAGACTTCACTTGCTCAACAATCCTGTGGTTGCCATTCTGTAATTCTCCTCATGATGCACCATACGTTTTCAATGGAACACAGATAAAACACCAGCAATCTGTGTCTACAATTATTGTTGTAGCATGTTCCGAATGAAGCGTGGCATTGTGATGCTGAAATAATTGACATTTTGGGAAAAGGGGTTGTCTTGATGGTAGCATATGTGTCTGTAAAATACCAATATACACCTCAACACCAATGGCGTAATCACGCAGATGCAAGTCACCCATGCTGTGGGCACTGATAACAGACTTGTTGGCCGTTTTCATATTTGGCATGGAGAACCAGACATCTGTTTTTTTCTTGTCATTATCTGTCCACAATCAGCACAAAATGCACTTAACAATCAAGCAACATGAACTTCTATGGCAGACTGAAGATGCTACGTGGTATTGAAATTAGAATTAGACACAATTTCCTTAATTGACTGTAAAGTGGATTTGATATATTGATTATTTAATCAATCGATTGATCCACTCAGCTGAACCTATGCCAGCATCATTTGTAAGCTTTGTTTGCCTCGCAGCTTAGTCTGCTCTTCATCATATTAAACATTCATCTGACAGCAAAATGGTGCTAAAAGCAGTAACAAGAAATTGCTTATGCAGTAATATAATTGATAATTCATATTCAGTCTTTTGACACCACTGAGTTTCATGTAGTTTTTGAAAATGAGCCATCGGTTTCTAGTGAAGGCTTTTCACACCCTCCAACAATTTCAGTGTCATCTCACTCCCATCATCACAGTGCTCCTATTGAGAGCTCTCATTACAAGATAGGTGTGAAATGACCATTACGTGGACTGCTTCCTTGATACTGATTGCAGTAGATATGTCAAAGAGGAGCAGTAGCTGTGGAAATCATGTCTTCTTTGCCTTCTTAGCAGATGGGCAAATCACTCTGGGACTTCAGAAAGGACTCAGACGTCTGTCAAAAAATGATAGAAAGTAGTTGAAGTAGTTGAGTGCTTTGCTGAACTAGAGGTCTCATAGAAGACAGAACCATCTTTTGGCATTTTTGCCTGACAGTATATGCTTGGTCTAATTTTGGTCTGCACTGACCATGAATTGCAAAGTCCCATGAGTCAGGAACCTAATGTACTGTAAGTTATTCCCCACCATCTATTTTAAAGTCCTGAAATTCCCCTCAGTAGTTTTTACTGGTCATCAGAATTGTATTGAAAGTAATCAATTAATCCTGAGTGGGACATGAATTTCTGTGACAAACTCCATGATAGTCCCAATAGTAGTTTTTAAAATATTTCACACAAATCATTAAACATAGTGCAAACTCATGCTGTAGATATTGAGACATTGGTCAGGATGGATGAAAAGGTTAATCTGCCGCTGCAGATCACAAAGATCAATAAGTTTCATTCTGTGGACATCAGCAGAACAGGGGACTGTGGATCAAGTTCAGTAGTTAAGTTATATAAGTTCATATTTAAGATGTGTCACTAAAAGTTCAGGTTCGGGAGGCAGACACCCTCTCTACATTTAAGACTAGGCTTAAAACTTTCCTTTTTTATAAAGCTTATAGTTAGAGATAGATCAGTTGACTCTGAACCATCTCTTAGTTATGCTGATATAGATTAGTCTGCTGGGGAAACTCTACTGGAACTACTACTCCTATATCAATGCAAGTCCACCATTGCACATCATTAACATTGTGTCTTCTCTCTCCTGTAGTTGTGTTTCCTCCTGTCTGTCTCCCTCTCTCTCTGTACTTTTCTGCAGGTATCCTCGGCCTGGAGCTGTACATCTCCAGAATCCAGTTCATCTGCCCAATGTTCTTGCTGCTTGTTGTTGTGTCTGCTGTTCTTTTCTCTCTTCTCTTTCCACTCACCCTAACCGGTCGAGGCAGATGGCCACCCACTATGAGCCTGGTTCTGCTGGAGGTTTCTCCCCCCCCCCCCCCCCCCAGGAAGAACTAAACAAGCCGATCGCTACATAACCTTCGTCATATTTCCTCGTCTTAGCTTTCGGGTGACTTTCGTTTCTCTCATTACCTCTCTCTCTTTCTCTCTTTCTTTTCGTCCCTGTTAAATATTTTTCCTTGGTGTCTCTGGAGGGTTTGTTTACTACACTTCAAACCTCCCGCTCTGTGCAGTGCGCATACGCGCATATTCAAGTATGAAGCATGTTACCTGTCGTCACACGCGTAGTAGGGTTCATCCTCGAGGACAATGGATGTCCTCCAGCACACCAGCCCTGCTTTCCCTGTGCTGTTAACATGGCTGAAAAAAGGACTTTATTACTTATTACAGTTGTTGATAGATCTGTCTGTTACAAATCACTTAAAGCAACTCTGTAACTGTTTCTGAATATTCTTTTTGCAGAGATCTACTGCAAAACTTATATTACCTAGTAAGAGACAAACTGTGGCACATGCTGATGGTAAAGTGTCCAGATCTCATGGCCTGTGTGTTTTGAATTTGAGTGTCATGCTATAGTTTGATTTGCAAAAGTTGCATATTGTAGCTGACTCAGCTCTAGTTTCTATCATTAGTAGTCATATTTAGCTCACTAACTCAGTGATCTAGCATGCAGGCATTTGTACTAAATTGCTAAACATTCACCAAATCTCTA
Source organism: Anabas testudineus (assembly GCF_900324465.2). Lineage (NCBI taxonomy): Eukaryota > Metazoa > Chordata > Actinopteri > Anabantiformes > Anabantidae > Anabas > Anabas testudineus. Next base: position 1,984,778 of record NC_046623.1, on the reverse strand, counting down.
AATAGATGCAATTTTCTACAGGGCAGTTATGCTGGATTCTCCCACATGTCCTCAAACAAAAGAACCCCAGGAATCCCCGACGGACTGAAACTCAAATGCCTCTCTCATCCACCCCAATCAGCATTTAGCTCTTTAACTTCCTCCAGCTGGGACCACCCTCGCCCCCCCTCCCAGTGGATTCCCCTACCTTGAGCTAACCTCCCTCAAGCGACAAGGGGGCCCAGGTGCCATCACTGAACGAGACGTTGAGGTAATTTGGCTCGACGCACCCTAACACACACACCCTCCTTATATCAAGGGCAGGGAGGGGCTCAGGACATTAAACACTGTCTCATTAAGTTTATTTGGACGAGACAGGAGACCTAATGAGAGGCGGTGTAATGACCAAAAACATCTGATCTCCACCCGCTCCAAACAAAACATCCAGGTAGGGCTTAGGGTCAGGGCCAAAGTCATGTCACGCCTCCCTGCCCCTGAAGAGAGTGTGAGGGCGGAGAGTGGGAGGGAAGTAAGGGAATCCAAGTTCAAGCACTTATGAAGAAGACAGGGGAGTGACAACATAGGATACTCGAGCAGTGCTGTCCTTTGTCTTCTGGATACTTCAAAGCTAATCCATGCACACTTTTTAGGTGGGCCTCATGTGAATTGATCGATCAAACCTCCTTGTTTGTGAGTTACAACATGATTCCGTTTGTTCTTCTTGAGAAAATACCAAAAAGCTCCACCAAAATATTTCAGGACCTGCTTTTACTGCAGATGTTACATTGTTTGTGAAGAAATTTGATGCAGTTGAAATTTTTTTTTTTTTATGTCGTCCAAAATGGTCAGCAGCTGGGTACCATTACCCAATTAAATCTAAATATCATAGGCAGCTTTTTGAATTAGGGGCATTTTTCAGCTCATTAACATCTCATGAATGTTAAATCAAGGAGCAAATAATTGGCTGATGATGATATAGTTTGCCATGTAATCACAATAGAAATTCATAAATCCCAATCTAAATGTGCTGCTTTATTCTAAGTGTTTGATTTTTTATTGCCAGACAACACAGTTTGTGATATTTTATGCAGAGTTACCACAGCAAACAGATGTACCTGATTATTTTATAAAGATCTCTATGTGCACTTTCAAATGAGACACCCCCACTAGATGTTCCTGCAGTCAGCAGTGTGAGAAGGACTGTCTTGGTTTGCAATTCCCCAAATGTCAGGCGTCAGTGAAAACACAAAGGAAAACAGTTGACATGAATGAATGAAGGACTGCTAATGGTCATCACGCTCTCCTGATCCACCCCCTCAGAGATGTTTGGTTGAAAGTGGGGGTGCTGATTTATGAGGTAATGGAGGTAAGACAGATAACTTTGATGAGAGATGGACGTACCTCTTCATGATGCTGAGATCTGCCACTCACACCCCCACCTTATCATTGCTGGACCCAGGTGGGAAGCAGCTGAACCACCTGGGCCTCTTGACCCACGGCTTGTCCACAGCTCAATACACCATTACCCTCAGCAGCTGACCTCACCAGTGTGACCAGCTCTGTCTACTACACACACTGGAAAAATACTTAGTGCCTACTGTGGGGAAAAGTTTGACATTCTAAGAGAAAAATCCTTCATGTATTATCTTTCTATTTCAAGGTTCCCTGGAAAGAACTGATATAGCTCAGCTGTTATGCTTCAGATTTGACTGTGTGTGCGGTTGGTAAATGCAGTGGAAAGGCTCTCCTGTGACCAAAGAAGAGTTCAGACAGAACACAAAGCAAATTTTAGAAGCAGCACTATTGCACATAGGTTAGACAAATTCATCTGGGTTGTCACAAAATATGGCAAAAAACAAAATAAAACAAAAAAGTCAAGTCAAAAGTGGAGTAGCTTATTGTCTTAGGCTTTGAAGGTGAAGAACAGAAGTGGCAAAATAAGCTGATATCTAAAAAGAGATTACATAGAGAACTTTCAATGTAAATGGGATCAAATGCCACAGTTGATTTTTCAGATCTCTTTATAGGAAACGCAAGAACATTGGAAAAAGGAGATAGGTAGATAGATTAAACTTATATTTTGACATTCATAGTATTAACAACTTGAGTAATTTTAGGGGGGCAATGTGTAGGAAGTCAATTCTCAAAACAACTTAATAATGACTAAATCATTAATGTTAAAACATTGGTGCTGGTTAACATTTTTGTAAGGTGGATAGATGCAGGCCATCTGTGTAGGTGGAAATCTCTGTTTGCTGCATAACTTCATAGTAAAGACAGTGTAAAAGTCATATTTATAACCAGTATTTCAGTCAATCATTACCATTGTTAAAGAGGACCAATCGCTGAATGATGTCTTATCTATGAAGACTCAAATGAGCAAGTGTTTTTATATAGGTACCATTCAAATTCTTATTCCCCAAAGACCTCCCACCAACAGGTTAAAAAAAAGTCTGATAATATGATTGATATTTATGCTAAATCCCTTCTTAATGATGCTAAAATGAAATGGATAAGACTGCATCATTTTTGACCTTCAAGTATCCAGGACTTTCTAATGCATAGTAATTCACTGTCAGCACTCCTCAGCTGATATGAAGCCTGCAGACAACAGCAGCTCTGCTAGGATTTCTTTCGGATCCACCACAGTCCTGCCAGTTTCAATGTTTTTAACGGTTAAGGGTTTGTATTTTAGGTTCTGCTGTATCAGGGTGACTTCTGGTGTCATACAAGGTTAAAGGTCATTGGCCTAATGTCAACAAACAGAGCGGTCCAGGCAGATGGCGAGCAGCGTTTGAGTGCCTCTGTTTCAAAAAAAATTGATCATGTCAATAAATTTAATGAGCTGAGATACTGAAGTTTGTGCCTGAGACAATGAGCTGTGATAGTTTGTTGACGGGTTCATTCTATTTTAGGAATTCTGTCTGATTTAATAATTTTTAATGATAAATTGAAGCACGCATTATGAGCTCCTTGCAATGCATTTTTATATAAGTTTTGAATTAAGCTTAAATCTTATCTTAAAACAATATTGTGTGGCCACATAATAACTCATAAAACTGAAAGAATAATGTGCTAATCATCTCATCTCCACTTTAATTTAGTGTAGATTTATATATTTTGGAGGAACTGAGACTTTTGCAGTACTTTAGAGGCTATAAATCGATGCCCCTGAACATATATGACACCTATAATTCCTTTGTTAGACATAAAATCCATAACATAGCAGGATTACCTTAGAGAAAAGGCTCACAGAACATCAGAACCCAAAGTCTTTCCTCCCCTGACAACAGCTGAGAGAGCCCACACCCAAAAGCCCCGAAAGAACGGAAAAATGGCGATGACACATATGAATGGAATGACTGGAATAATGAAGCAGGAAAAGGCATGCGGCTGTCAGTTTCTATGAGTGCGTGCATGCATCTGTGTGTGAGTGATGAGCAGCGTGTGTGTGTTGGTGCAGCATCCCTGCTGTGAGCCTAATTAAAAGGCACTGGGTGCAGAGGGGGCCGCTTTGGCGCCCAACCAAGTCCCTTTATATCCCAGCTTCCCTCCCTCTCTATCCCCTGCCTTTGATTACTGTGGAGCACTAATGCCCCTCAATCGCTGCCGCACATGTGACCCTCTGTGGTTCAGAGGAGGGAAAGAGAATGAGAGAGAGAGCACCTTTCCTCCTAGCTGCACTGAGACAAATAAAGGGTTGAAAGTCATGTTTCATTTAAATGTTCCTCAAGTGAAATTACTTATCAAACCCAGTATGAAGAGCTGAATTTACAGGATTAGTTAAAAGAAATTGTTACATGCATCAGGAGTGATTCTTCAGTGACCAGAAATGTATCATCCCCTGGGGCCAGCACATATTATTTAATCAAAATCCAGCCAAATGATTGACTTTAACTCTTTTTATCACTCAATAACAGCCTCTTTCTATGATATCTTTTGACTGGCTGTGACCTTGTGCCTAAATATGTCACCTTCAAACACAGATTAAGGTATGGGCGACATGCAGGGTGGCATCCTGCTGTGGCCTAGCACAGAGTAATTCAGAATGGCGGTGACATTTGCATCAGTTTTCTATTGCTCATTTCACTGTGTCAGCCAATTACCTTTGTCAGAGTGGGAACTGATCCTGGTTTGTGAGTTGGGCAGGATCCTGTGTGGTAACTGTCTTGCACCTAGAAGTCGACGGTAGGAAGGGGAGTGAAACGTGCACATCACCTCAGGTCTCCCCACTTGAAGATCTGCTGCAAATATTAAAATTAAACCGTTTTCTCATTGTTTGTGTCCAGTGTCACACATGTAGCCCACAACAGCACATTGTTTGTGTCAGCAGTGTTTTTACTTGCTGGAAACACTCTGTTAGAATTAGGCATGGGGTGACACATGCTGTGGAAATCACTGCCATATTGTCAACCATTTGCCTGCGGTAAATTCTCTGGACAGTTACCTGATCTATTCACACTCTATAGTTCAACTGGACATTACACGGACATTTTACAAGGGAGCTGGCTGAGCCAACTGCTTCAGACATTTGTGTTCTGACATACAGTTCCTCTGGGAAATGTCTTGATAAGTTCAAGGCTGCGGTGCATGTCTGGAAACTGTTTTATTCACACTACCAAATAATAATAGTGTATACAAGGAGAGGAGCTCTCGGAAATGGATCCACATTTGTGAACTACTCTATTTGTCTTACTCTGATCAGTTTTGTCCGCCAAAGATGACAACTTTTGAATTAGAAAGAGGATTGTGTTAGATAAAAAAAAAACAAAATCCCTGGTTCTGTTCCTTGGACTTTTAACTTAAAACAAATAAATAAATAAATGTCCAGGATGATTCTTGGAGTATTACACTGAAATAAGCCTTTTTAAGAATGCATACTTTCCACATCGGATTCTATTGAAGACTATTTTTTAAGGTGAATACATTTCAGCACTGGCACAGCATAAGGGGTCTTTGTGCCATGTAGAAATGTTGTAACCCAACCTATGCATTGTTGCTGTAAAAAACATTACTAGATAGATATTCAAATTTCATAAACATTGAATGGGGACGTTCCAGTTGATGGTTACAACATATGAAAGTCCTTTTAACAATGATGCATATCGATGATCTATAAACTATGTTTAATACATGCGCTGTTTGCCAAGCTGCTCCAAAGGATGCCAGGCATGCATGATGAAACAGCTCCAAAACTGAGAAGAGGCCTCAAGGGGGGATCAGCTGCCAGTAATAACCCCTGCCACTTCCACATGCACAAAAACATACACTTAAACACACACTGTGGCCAATTTGAGTTTATCCTAGTGTGGAGTAAGGGACATAATCCCCTTCTGTAATTGCATTCTGGAGTTTTCGGCGAGGCTTGATACACCACTGAAGCCACTTCAACGGGGAAACATGCATCTCAGGTCTCTCCAAGGTCGTCGCTTGACAACATATGTCTCTCAATTCTTTAATCTCTCTATTTCCAAACAAGATGGCTAAAACACATCCATCAGGTCTGCTTATTAGTCAGCTCCTGTGATGCACCTCTTAATTTGACACATTCTTGAAATGAGCAGCTACGTTTGGGAACAATGGCGGACCTATGAATACTGACTCAAGGAGAAAGAAGGGAAAAAAGAAAAGTAAGAAACAGACGCATCGTCGAGTGAAATGTGGTCATTTTCCACTCTGCTCTTAATTATAAGGAGCTTTCAAAGAAGTATAGGGATGAATTTGGAAGACATTAAGTCTGTCCTTGGCAGGAATTAGTGTCTGCACTTTGATGGGTTTGCTATCTGTAATGTTCGTACAGGAGAAGAGGGTGACTTTGACAGGAATGACTTCATTTCAACGAAATGATCAGTACCGTGACAGTTTAGTCAAAAACCACTATTTGTTCTCTGGATGAAAGTTCTCTGTGCAATGTTTTTACAATAACTTTATAAATGCATCAGGGTAACATGCTCAGGGCTAAGATTTACTTGGTGCCCTGGTTCATTGTTAGCAGCCTACTGTCCCCAACTGGCCTTTGGTACAACATTATCCCTCTGAGGGATTACTATTTACTTCACTCAAGCTCTTTTGTGTGTATTGTTGTCATACATATGTTGGACAGGACATTCTGGCATTTCTAACCATTTATCTCCTTTTCATTACAATTGTTCCTCCACTGCCATTTCTGGTTCTACATTTCCGCACTCTCTTTATTAAATCCTATGGAACTCGCTGCTCCTTTTGTTATGGTGTGAGGGAGCCCAGATGATGCCCGATCAGGGTCATCCATCACGCCGTCACGTCCCTGCCACCCCCTCCTGCCCCCAAGTACTCGACAGCCCACATCCCAGCATGCATATTCACAGGAGCTGGTGTCATGTCTGAGGAAACCAAATTGCCCCACCCCGTGTAGCTCTTTTCTTAGTCAATATTAAAATGGGCTAATAAAGAGGGGCAAGATTCCCCCTGGTAATGGCTCCCCAGAGACTCCTGACTAATTAAAGGGCTGTCCCTCCCAATGAACAGTAATCAGTCACAGCTTTGGATAGACAAACGCGCTTTCAATGAATGTACAAACAGAGTGGTTTGTATTGTTAAGAGTTTATGGAGATAACATTCCTACAAGGCTGACGAGACCTTATCTTTCAGGAAAGGTCTCTTTTGTGATTAAACACTTCCTTATGTTTGAACTGACTGATGCAACAGAAGAATACTAGCAGGAAACAAAAACTCATAAAGAAGAAAATGTAGTTAGAGAAACGTGACTTGAAGGATGATTTTTAACCTATGACACAGTTAAGAGTCAAAGAAGGTTTACTCATGTTTGAGTTTTGTTGTTTTTTTGACCAACGTGAAATAGATGCTGATTCTGGGCTGGTGCTAGTGCTGGCTCAGAGTCGGGTCAACTTGCAAACTTACATTTTACATCTGCATACTTCCCTCTGTATGCAGCAGCACTACGATGTCTCTGTCTCACTAGCATCCAAGCATGACTGAACTAATAATACTAATACATTCATTTATAGGACACTTTTCTGTGTGTTATAATGTGCTTCACATAAGAGACAAAAAACACAACAAAACCAACTTGAGCAAGCACTGGGCAATGGATTTATGCTGCTTGTTGTTCTTGTTCTTTTATATGATTTTATTCTTGTTATAACTGAACGTAGGATGTTAATCTTAGCCTTTGTAGGCTAGTACCAACCATGCTGATTGCCCCCAGCCTGTGATGTGAGCAGTTGATTCTAGACCAGCAAAAAGTTGGTGCCACTATGGAACCAGATGTCCTGTTCAAGAGCCAGTTCACTGGCTGTTGAAACACAAAGAACAGATTTGAAATTAAGCACTCTAAACTAGCACAATAACAGACCATAAATCTTTATGGCATTCAATAGCACTTCAGGGCCTGATGCTGAACCTAACCAAACTAACTAGTACACACCCATACCAATAATGGCGGTAGTATAGTAGTGATTATTGAGAGTTTGGTCTGCTGAAAATACTAAACCAGAATTCCACCTGGAAAAGCAAGGCCACCTTTCCCCCCAGTGTAGTCCAACACATCCTTCTCTATAAGTCAAATCTAAAATAACTGCCATATTGTATTTGTATGCAAGAAGATCAACACCACCGCTCGGAGAGTGAGAACTGATCAAGCATCAAATCTTAACAAGACTCTCTTAATGATCTCAATGAAATGCTCAGCGACTTCATTATGTGAGATGCATTGTGCCAGAGAGAGCTGGGTCTGAGTTTAAATGCATGCGTGCAGGGGAGAAGAGAGGATGAGGACTGGGGGGGAGGCACTTTGGGGCAGGGTCTTCAAAGAGATCAAATCAGCATTTCTTTGTGTTCAATTTCCGTTGATTTTCAAAGACCGCTCTACTGTCAGACTCATGATGGGAGATAAAGATCAAAATCGATGTAGGAGAACCAGAAATACAGACTTTTTTTACACCACACATTTTTTCTTGTCATAATCTTACACCTACGTTACCTTAGGTGCAACTTGACTCACTGTGTGAGATTTGAGTATGCTAACAGGGGACAATATAGCCTACAGCCTGCACCAGGGATGAGGAGCAGGCAGCACAGTGAGCTCACTTCATTCTAACTTCACACTTATTCAGACTGAAGCAGCACTGACTCAAGACTCAAGGTACCTCACATTTATCAGACTTCACACAAATGCCGCTGGAGACACTGAAGTCTTCATGTGACTTCTTCACACACACACGCAGTAGTGCTCCCCAACACCTGGAAGCACATCATTCTGATCCTTTTACCTGAGGTTGATAGTGCCATTCTAAATATCCTTCATGTTTTATGACAAGTATGTCATTAGCAGTTTGTACTACAAAATACTATGTTCAGTAACTGCTTCACTTTACACTACATTTCAGCTTAAATTAGGAAAATATTATATTTATGCCTACATAGCCACACATTAATGCTACAGTATAGAACTTTTAAAAACATAATTTTGTAGCAGAAAATAACTGAGGCCTGAATAAATGTGGAGAAAAGGACTTTGGGAGAAATCCTCTTTCATAAACTTAGGCTTAAGCAGTCACAAGTTTATCAAAGTGAATTTCTCCCAAAATTATCTTTAGATCCACACTTGATTGTATTTTTGCACAGTGGAAGACTATGGATGTTGCCATCACCTCCATTGTAAGGACTTCAAGAAGCAGCCTCTCTCTTTTTACGGACTAATTGCAGTAAATAAAGCCTCTTTCCGTGTTCCTATGGACACCTGACTGACACCTGACTTGAAATCTTCAAGCCTAGTCTAGTTATCCATGAGATAATGATACCATTCAGGTATTGCCAGACGGAAAATAAGCAAAGTCGAAGTCAGGCAGACAATGCAATCACATGCACACACACATTTAAACACACACACTCACTTTTGTCCAGCCATTCTTCATGATGATTGAAACTCTGAAAATAAATAAAAATTAGCTTAGTGCTTAAACCAAGTGTGATTGCACAATGATGACTCAAGTCAATTTAGTTTTAAATTGGGTCATTTCAACTTCTCAAGTTAGCAACTGAATTATCCAATGTTGGCATCTGAAACCAAACTAACAAGGTAAGAAACTGTGTCTGTGCTGAACATCTCTTTGAGATCTCAGGAGCCTCTAAATGACGTTACTATTAGCTGCTGTCATTTCCTGAGAGGCCAACAATTAGTCCGTGCCAGCGGGCTAGTCGTGCTAATGGCTTCAGTGTGAAAGATGTGAGAGCGTTGGTACCAGCGGCAGAGGAAGGCCAGTGGGTTCCTGGAAAAGAGCCACTCCTCTCTCTGGCTTAATTGCCATAGAGTAGGGTTTATGGAGTGGCAGGAGGGACCGGTGCCCTGTGAGAGGTTTTGTTAAGCTGGCCCTGGTTTATCTTGCTACCGACCCCCCCCTCAGGGCCAGAAGAGGTGGGCTGCAAAATGGACACCAGATGGAAAAAGCCTAACAGAGAAGAAGAGCAGGGGGAGGAGTGGGTTGAGCATGGAGCATGGTGGGTGACTTGGCTGGCTCCACAATCTTGTTTTCATTTGATTTGGGCATGTGTCAGAGTAATACTGAAGATGACTGTGTAGATATGACAATATGAATACAGTGTTGAAAACGTCCTGCTCAGCAACTGAGACACTTTTCTGAAGTTTTAGGAAAAATAGTTAAAGTTGAATTTCCCCAAACTTTCAGGTACAGATTTTCCAAAATATAAAGTAAAAGACAAAAAATAGATTTTGGCACTCGTGATGCACCTGCTGTGTTATTCTAACCAATTTCCTTGGCCTGCCCAGTGATGGCACAGTTAACCAAGCAAGACAAGCACTGTGCATTTGCATTACAGAGACCGCGGTGAAAATAAATGGATGGGGACTAAATTGAGAGGGAAAGGCTGACAGTGGGTCAGTCTTGTTGTGCTGTCTGTTAATCATTCCCCAAGCCCCTCTGGCTTCAATAAAGCAGAATAAAAGAATATAAAAGAACAATTTGGGCTGCCCCAGCTGTGAATAACCAACCCATCACGCCACACAATAGCCCAGTCACGCTTGCTGTAATTCAGCTTGTGATCTCAGACACGCCTCTCTCTTGCCACATCTTTGTTAAAGTCGTCCGTCAGCCATATCATTTTCCTCTCTCCACCCCTCCTGCATTGCCAGATGGTTAAAATCCATAATTTACCACCCTCCACCCAAAAAAAAAAAAAAAAAAAAAAATCCCCTCATGGACCCCTGCTTCTCCATCTCACTATGCTTTGACATTGCTCTCACTCTGGCTCATTACTGGCCAATAGTGGCCCACCCTCTTGGCTAATTAAGCTCAGCTTTGTCGAGCCGCAGTGCAATAGCTCAGCGAGCAAGGAGGAGGTCTCAGCACCTGGGGAGTCTACCTGTTACAGTGCCTGGCTTCAGCATTGTGTGTCTGTTTAACTCACTAAAATGTATTTTATTCCTGTCAGGATGAAAAAGCTGAAAACTGGTCAGCCCTCCCTCAAAAGTGATTTTATTTTTACATTCTGTGTTTAAAAGGATCATTGCAGCACAAACTATTACATAAAGAAAACTGGGAAAAAATGAAAATAAATGAAGTAAACCACTAAGTAGAGGATTAGAATGAAATGAGATTTTCATGAGACTTTAGATTCAACCATGTTGCGAAAAATGACTGCAAAGATGGACAAATCTGTCCAGGTGAGATCTAAGCTGTGACTGGTGCTCGTCATTGATTTTCTCCCAGAATGTGTGGCCTCTTTGAAGACTCCTGTCCGCCGTGCACACTACTGTGGGAAAGCAATCAAGCTCCAAAGTTTTCTCCTCCTTCAATTTCTCAGGCTGACCGATAACTCATCTGTTTGGGCACCAATCAATACGATGCAGACCTCTTCACACTTGCACCGCATTATTTTTCTCTCTTCTACACTGATTGGAATGAACTCCTGTGTTTGGAAGGTCCACGCGCTGATTGTGAGAATGTGAACCAGCCTCTTCGGATGGCGAGTCACATCAGAGCGTCGCCGCAGAGAGACACAAAGGGTCAGTCTCTAAGAAGCACTTGAAAATGTCAGCGCCGCACAGCAGGGCTGGAGGGGTCTGACCTGAGGGAGCAGACGTGGTCCAGGGGCTCACCAAAATTACCACTTTCAGTTTAGGGGAGGTGGGGCCAGTTATAATATTAATGAATATTTAAATGAGTGCTTTGCATTTATCTCCATTCATCTGAAAATAAAATAGAATGAGAATAAGAACAGATTAAAATTTTTATGAAAAGGTATGTAGAGGGGAATTCATGAGATGCAAATGTCTGAGGGTAAATGACAGGTCCATCTTTTCCTACTTAACATCCGTGGGGTTGTGGCTAATTGTGCTTTTGTTGTGCAATTACCCAGAGTTTGCTCAGGGTTTAGCTAGTCAGGATGTGGGGTGCGCCTAGTGCTTTGTTTAACTTCCTCCCCTTGTGGCCCCGAATCTAACTTAGGCCCCTGGAGATCGGATAATCCCCTGACTAAAGCATATTGGCTCTGTCACTCCCAGTTACTCTGCCTGCTGGATGATGGCAGACAAAAAGAACCAGATAGGTGTAGATGACACGCGTTCGTAAAAGGAGGACAGTTGTGCAGGTTTCAGCCATGAAAGTGGGAAGTCCACACGCTTTGAAGCTTGCTTTGAAGTTATGAGGCAATTGGAGGAAATGAGGAATGGGCCACAGGGTTTCCTGGAGAGCAGGTTTGTGAGAGGCATGATTGGACACAGCGCCCCAGAGGGAGACTGCAGCCATTTTGCTCAGCAGGCCTGTCCTTCTGGCCTGCACACTAAATGTATAGGACAGAAATGCCAATTATGACACTTTGGCATATGGGCAGTAGCGAGCACCCAGCTGTAATGATGGACCCTGCCAACTGCTCGCCGGTCTAGGTCAGTGGCACATGATATTTATTGCCAAAAATAAAATAAAAAAACATCACCAATTACTGCCACCTCTTTTAATAATGGTGGTTGTGGATGTAACAGTGCAGGAGACGAAGTCATACACCTGCAGCCTGGTTGGGAAGCTGGCTGGCTGCTTGCCTGACTTTAGACCTCCTCTATCCAGCAGGGAGAGAGGGGCAGGGGATGCATCTGGCTGTCCCAGCTCCAAGGTCCCCGAGGGGGCAAACTGCAGCAGCAGACCACAGCAGTGCACACCACCAAACCCCAGGCACAGATGTTCCACCCTGGTAGCACGCTGTGTCTAGTGGCACATTGCTACCTTTCTGCTGCCCATCTGACAGCAGTTGCTCTCAGCGCTCACGTCTCGCTGCTCAGGACAAGTCAGACATTAACCACACTTCATCTCAGCTGACACTCATCCAGAGGAATAAGACTCAGCCTGTCATTACACTGACGGGCAGAGCAACTGATGTGACGATGTGATGCTGCTGCAACGAGAGCAGAGTTTTCTTTGGGCATGACACACAGACATGGGGCCACGTAACTTGTAACAGTTGCTCCTGGACAAGACGTGAAGCTCCTCAGGCAATAGCACACAGCTTATTCTGAAGACGTTTGTAGTTTTTAGAAAGAAGTGTTCTGGAGGAAAAAACAACGAGCTTCATGAAACATGCATGGGGTGGAGTGTTGGTTCTAATTCAACTTTAATGAATCTAAAATAGTCATAGCTTTAGCATGATATGATCCAGCTCCTTCATTAGGGATGCAGCTTAAACCTTGAAATGTTAATGTCCCTGTGTGATTACATGCTTTTACAAGAGCTGATAATGAAATGTGTCTCTTATTAGCATTTAATCCATGTGGAGGTGTCCAAGTCTTTGAATACAGGAGGTGGTGGCTTAAAGGTATCAATATGTTTCTGTAAAATCTTCTCTGTGTAAGTCTGGTGCTCCTCTGAAATTGTAGAATTGTTCCATTAAAACAGTGAACTTCTGTCAGTAGATTTGATCTGAGCATCTCAGCAAATTGATAAGGAAGCAGTATATTACAATTGAACATCCTTTTGACTCTGTATGCTGTACTCTGTGATCCACTGGTTTTACCCATACTAATACTGTATTGTGAAATTGTTTAAGAACCAACAAATGAGTAAATGAATCAATCCCCAAATAAAAGCAGATATTCAAATGTACAACTCCAACCAACTTCAAGGACAAGGGAGAAAACTAATCAGGCTACTACACCAGAGAACATTATTTTCTCAACAAGTCAGGCTGACAAAAAGTTGATATTTGTGGTTTTGTGTCAAATATTGTGAGCTAGTTTGCCATGGATAGCACATGATTAATTGAAAGGGCCTAGATATGGTAAATGGTACATTGTCTGCACTTATATGCGACTGCTCGTTTTACTCGTTTAATTTGAAACCACAACGTGTTACCTGTGTGGGAATGTTAAAGCGGCTCAAACTCTAACGAGCGTCACAGTGAGACAAAGATATCCTTCCAACGGGATGCTGGCATTAATGACCCAACTGCATCCTTCTGTGCATTAACATTTGTGTGAAAGGCCAAACACTCAGTGTGACACCATTCATCCCTCTGTTTGATGGATTTGCATGAAATTTGGTTTCATGCTTCAAGCAGAGGTCCCTGCGTCCCAGACAAAAGCCGCCCAAACAAAACCAAAGGTCACCATGCAGGTACCTGCTATTCTCCATTATTGTCACACTCGGTTACAATAACACTGCTTATCAAAGAATTATTATTCAACATTGCAAACAAGTGCCATTTTAATACGATTACTGTTATTCTATTATGTTGCAGCATGCCAGAACTGTGGCTGCCTGCACATGTGAATGAAAAAAGAAATACCTTATCTGAAGAGGTGGCATTTCATGTTTTAATGCTAACATAGCAAACCCGATATTCCCTAAGACACACAGTGGTCACGATGGTAGATTAGATGTTTGAAGAGAGTCATTATAGAGAATTATGAGCGGCTGAGGAGCGAAACCGGGGAGCATGCAATCATTCACACGTCTTCGTAGTAGCACTTCACTACTGCCTCACTATGGCTTTTTTTATGACAGAAATAAAAACGGCTGTTCGGTGTCGAACATAACTGCAACAACATTATCATCACATGCTAGTTATGGTTTAAATGTTTCTTCCATCAGGTGAAGCCTGGGCTGTGGCTGTTACTGGATCATTTGAAGGACAGCACTGACTTGTGCATTATCTATACCCGTGTGTGTGTGTGTGTGTGTGTGTTTCCTGTAGAACACTGAACTCTTCTCATGCTGTGTAACCTGACTGTAAATGGGGAGACTGTGGAGCAAGGTGTTCCTTTCTTAGACTGTTAATCACCCTGCTATAGGAAGCTGGCTGTGGAGGTGGAAAGTCTGCTCTTGAGGACATTGATTGAGGAATTACAGTGAGTGTGAGAGTTTCTGAAGAAGCGCAGGGCTTCCTAAGTGCTGCGGTCATGCTGTTTTAGACACAGACAGAAACTGCTCTCCCATACTAGACATGCAATGCCTCCACATCTTCTCAGCACTTTAAAGCACCACCCATGTCAAATAGCTGGAACAGAGTAACAAGATAAAACGACTCCCACACACAGCCACCCTGTCATCAGATATCGATCTTACACACCTTCCTCTCCACCGTGCCCATATTGTACTTCCATTAGCGCCATATGGCTGTAGCTGGCACAGATACCAATAGAAGGACAAATGGAAGACCAAATGAAAAGACCCCAGAACTACGGCATGGAAGGGGGTTGTCACGGCAACTTTGTTGGCTCCCATTGTCACAGTGATGGAGCAGGAAGACAGAGTCCCGATGGGGGGACGGGCATCGTTAATAGGAGTCACACTGTGGCTGTCAGTGGGGCGTCCGGGGCGCCACATGCGACCATATTGCCATGACCACACGTGCATGTCAGAGATGATATGTAGACTACGCATTATGGGTATAGCGTGCTTGAGCATGATTGAAGGCATGTGGGTCAATTTCTTTCATGCATATGCACACACACATACATGTGAGCATGCACACACTTACGCAGTCTCCTAAGTTTACAGAAGGTTGACAGAATCCTTTACAGCAGCCCTGCAGTCACAGCAGTTTACTCCAGCTTCTGATCCATTACAGCAATTTCCCTCCTAAATGTGCAAACTCAGTGTTATGACTTTGACACCGCACAACATAATAGATGTAAAATACATTTGCTCATAAGACAAAGCTGTTCTGCAAAATTGGAAAAGTTGTAGTATGTGTGTGACAGCAGTTTTCATGCACCTTCCTCAGCTGACTGCTGCTTGCTTGTCTTTGTTTTTCTATTTTTATATGTATCTGTAACTACATACAGTGTAGCACCAAGGGTGCAAAAATTTCTCCCCTGCATACTGAGTGCTGCATGTGGAATGAATGACAATGAATTCCACCTTGAATGCGGAGTTTAAAAACCTTGTACTCTATATATTTCTGCAAGTTATCATGTTATTTTTGTAGTTACTTGCAGCGTTATCAAGATGATTTCTGCCACAAAAATAAACCCAACCTACACTTCCCCAAGCAGCAGTGAGACTAATGATGCAACCGGGAGAGTGTGGAACACTTTTCATGGAGATATTCTCAAGCATTGTATAGTGAGAAGGTGTGATGGTGAGAAAACAAACACAGTGACAAATGACGCAGCGGGAGTTTGCCTTGTCCCACGTCTGTTTGTCCAACACATACTGTATGCGTGCATATATGTATGGTTAAGACAGTGACAGTAAGTCTTTTGTCCCTTTTGTCCACGCGCCGATTCAAAGCCTCCTGGGATGATTATTAATCTAATAATTAAACATTTATTGCCAACAGCACCTGCTCTCTCTATCTCCTCCGGACCCCCGGGACCCCACCGCAGAGAGAGATTGGGAGAAAGAGAGAGAGAGTGAGAGAGAGAGTGGAGAGTGGAGAGCAGGAGAAGGAGGGAGGGACACAGGAGGAGCTAGAGGGAGGGGTTGGAGAGAGGAGAGCAGCAAATCCGAAGGGGTCATCATCACATTGCTGGATTCTTTCACACTGGCGAGAGGCAGTGTTTTTTTGTGTGGTGGCAGACAGCGTGTGAAGTTATGTGATCCCAGAACAAAAGAAACAAGGAGGAAGGAACAATCCGATGCTGGGAAGGAGCAGAAAGGAATCACAGTGAGGGCCCCCCCCCCCCCTCCCCACCCAACTCCCTCTGACATCAACACGCAATAAATCCAGAAAGCTCGGTTTCTTTTAGTCCACTTTTCCTTCAAGATTTCTCCTTTTCCCTTCAAGTTCTTCAGGACATTTTGACGTGCTCGAACTCATCTTTGGATCAAAAACACTCCATAACTGTTCTGAACACCAAGCGAGGAGACGAGGAGCACCCAGTGACAGACTCCCACATTTTTTTGAGGACACACAGTGAGTGAGAGGCAGTGAGACCTGCGGCAGGAGGGGGGCGTGGAGTGCCGGTCCCTCTGTGTGGCAAGATGCTGCGTTATCTGCTCAAGACCCTGCTGCAGATGAACCTGTTCACCGACACCATCCGAAACCCGTCCAATGGCACCGACCCGTTCTTCAACGCCTCGCTGCCCTCCTTCAACAGCTCCCTGCTGGACTGGGGAAACTTCACCGGCTTCAACGGTAAGAGTGTGGAATTCGCTTTGGCGTCCTCTCCTCCTTCCTCCCCTCTTTAACCCCCTTTCCACCCACATTGGCTCGGCTTTTTCCTTTTTATAATGTTCAGTCAGAGAGAATAAAAGGCTCGTTCTTGAAAAAGACTGGAAACACTTACAAGGATCTGTCTTTTGTGATGATAATGTTGAACTGTAGGAGGGAGTGGAAGAGAGAAAGTAACTGTCATGAGTAAATCTGATGTAAAGTGAGCAGATATGAAGCAGTATGCTGCTTAGAATTTGAATCATCATGCCAAATGTAACATCTGCTGCTCTCAGACCAGATGTAACCTGCATACTGAGAATCTAAAAAACTTCTGATGGCACTTAGTGACGACTATGTGAAGCTGATTATAGGATAAAGCTCCAGGAAACAGCTTCCTGCTTTTCAAATTAAGACACATAAATGAAATAAGTGATCTTAATCAGATCTCCCTGGACTCTGGTGAATCAAGCACAACACTGAAGCGATACTCGCCTCAGTCTTAGTCCTCGTGAAGATTTCTGTCACAAAACAGTCCCCGCGCTGATCAGCGTAACGCGCCGGGATCACACGCTTGTCAGAGTGTTTTGTGGAGTGTGAGTAAAATGTCACAGAGAGCGTGTATTAACCAGTAACACAGTCTATCTTGCAGAAGCGCGAGCGGCAGCCTGTTCATTCTGTTAAATGAAGCTGTCTGCTGTCAGGCAGGACAGACCCCGAGCTGTCACATCTCCTTAACTTTTGCCACAGGGATCCTCTCTTTCCTTCTGCTTCAGCGGTGAAGCTCGGTCTAACAGCACCGGTCGCTGTTTGGCTCCAGGAGGAATTCACAGAGAACTCGTTTTGTTATGGATGTGGAAGGAATATGTTTGTGTGTGTGTGAGTGTGTGTGTGTGTGCACAGGCTTATTAACATTGTGTAATGAGATGTTCCTGCTGTGCATTGTTGTATGTACATGTAACTAAGTGTGAGTTTGCATGTATGTACTGGAGAGGTAAGGCAGCAGATCACCTTGATGTCTCCTATAATGAGCCCCCCAGCTTTGTCTCCATGTCAGCGCATACCAATGAAAACTGCAGTCAGCTACATCTACACACACACATACACACACACACACACACACACACAGCATTGTCAGGTGTGATAGGTGTCATATTAGGCATATTCAAAATGCTGGTTTAGAAGAGAAACACTTTCTCTCCTCCTCTCTTTCTATATCACTTTCTCTCGCCTCCTTTTTCTTTCATCCCTTCCTGCTTCTGGTTTCCAAAATATGCAGCTGCTTCCCAGCTTGTGTCCATCGACTGATGGTTAAGAGCCAGTGAGGTGGTTCCAGTGTGCCCTCTTTGTGGGTGTGTGTGTGTGTGTGTATGTAGGTAATTGGTGTGTATTTTGCCACAGAGGGGAGTGAGGTTTGCCTTTTGATGAGTGGACACAGGCGATAATGTCACAGACACCCACCCCCCCCCCCCCCCCGTTCCTCCTTCCCTCCCTTTCTGTCCTGAGAACCAGTTTGAAGCAGTGTGGCGCTGGCTGTATCAATAATACTGACTTTATAGCTTCTCTTCCGTCATCCTCACACTTCTATTTCTTGCTCTCTTTTCATCTCGCTCTCATTCACAGACTCTAATGGAGTGTAGATTGAGCGTGTTCGCTCTTAGGATCTATAGCAGGCCCGATGAGAGACTGAGCATGAGAGGCGGGGAGGAACAATGAATCTATTGAGAGGAATCTATCTGGTGCAGAGCAGCACCGACTGATGGACAGATGTGGCTCATGTGCATCAGGCTTCATATTCAGTGGCATCTGACCATGGAGTTTCAGGGAGTCGGGGGGGAAGAAACTGTTCTACTAATCAGTGATCAGTGAAAACTATTCAAGGTTTGTTCTTTGGAAACTAGAGTGAATAGATATAAATTGACCACACAGAGAGAATGAAAAGGGCTTTACTGATATCTACATTTCCACCTGGAGACAAAATCAATATCTCTGTTTCACTCATCTTTGCCCCAATCTGGATTTATACCCCTCTTATTGTGAAGTTTCTGCCATAATAGAGATGTATTTCACCAGACCTCATGTGCTGATTCATTAGTAGGGGGGTTGCTCGGGGGCTGCTGGTCAAACCGTGGGTATCCAGGCGAGAAGCTCAATAGCAAGGCAGTGGGCGGACAGCTTGTGTGGGTCGACCTGGAGCTCCAAGGGAGGCTCAATGGGAAAATCAATAGAGTCCGATAACCAATTTGGGAAATAATGGACAATTCAGTCAAACACAGCTCTATAGTGGACTGCTGGGGTCCGGCAAGTTTCTCTAT
This sequence comes from Anabas testudineus, assembly GCF_900324465.2. Taxonomy (NCBI): domain Eukaryota; kingdom Metazoa; phylum Chordata; class Actinopteri; order Anabantiformes; family Anabantidae; genus Anabas; species Anabas testudineus. Next base: position 1,965,882 of record NC_046623.1, on the reverse strand, counting down.
TAGTTCTTTCACTCGTTCACTCTCTTTGTTCCTTTATCACACCTTCTCTGTTATGTACCGACTGTTTCTTTAGGGACTATTATCTCACAATTGATGCGCAGTGGCCGGCTATCGCTTGATCTTACCTGACAGTCAAGTTATAATGCTTCAAATTAAAGGACATGCTATTGGTCTGTATTAAATATGCCTCTATTACTATATCTTTAACATACCTGTCTTGTCAAAAACTAAACGTCCGCCCAGCTTTAATTTCACCACTAGACACTGATTGAGAATCAGTTATAGAGGAAGCAGGAGTACGCAAAGTCAACATGCAAGGAAAAGTGAAAGCACATGCCTCACTCGATACTCCACTGCAAGTAAAAGTAGAACTTCAACGGCATGGAGTATTGAACTTAATCATAATGATATCATACTGTACTGTAAATATTCAGGTGTTTGTTTTTCAAAGATGAAAATTATGGCAAAAATTTTAGTAAAGTATATTAAAAAACAAGAAAAGTGATCTGTTCACTGTAAAATATAACTTTTAATTCTTATTTTAATTCTTAAGACATATTCATTTTCTGTAAGAGATCATAGAATCTCTTCTTTGGTCTAAGTGTCAGGATAACTGCTCTTTAGGGAATGGGTGCACTTGCCAAAAACAGAGCTTCAGAGGAGAGGTTGGGCTTATGAATCAATATGAAAAATTGTAATACAAGTGGATGGGAGTCATACTGCAAAGAGAAGCTTAGGTGAAGTTCCTTCCTTTTTCATGCTGCCATAAAGATAGAAGTCGTCATTAGGGTGACTGCTGTGTAATCAATAAGGCTTCAGTTCAGGTCCTACTTTATGATTATGGAAAGGCACAGTGTTTTTTTATTTCGCATCACAAGTTCATCACTGTAGCTGACAAAAACGTTGAAAACTTTATGATACCTTTATGCCCAAGTTGTGTGCATGTGTGTTAACCTTTGTGACTGTCTTTGCTACTATGGGTTTTATAATCTGCCTCAGTAGTGAGGACGTTTTGTGAACGTGAGTCTTTTGATACAGCTTCAAAGGACTGTTTGAGGATTAACATTCGGTTTTAGGGTTAAAGTTTGTATTATATTTAAGACAGGGTTTGGGAAAGGTTTGGGCATTAATTTTTAGTTTTGATGGTTGAAGTTAAGGAAAAAGGCTGGGGAATGCAATATAGCAATAGGTGTCCTCACAAAGATAGAAGTACGATGTCTGATCCTCTGTACACGTACATATCTTTGCATTTATGCAGCTGGTGAAAGGATGGCTTGCTGTGTAATCGTATGTGTGGTGAATGTATTGTAATTTATGGGTGCTAATGCAGTCAATCGTCCCTTTATGGAGGTCAAATGTTCTCCCCTTTGCTCTGTTCGCCATTAATCTGTCAGGGAGTCATTAATGCTGCATGTGTGTATGTGTGCATGTGCATATTTTCTAACTAATTACTTCTAAATATTTCAATATGCAAATCCCTTAAAAGTATAGTCCCCCTTCACAACACCCGTAACTGATTTATTTGTGCAGAAGCAGAGCTGTCTGCAGAATCTTTATCAGTGTGAATCAGCATTTCAGACAATAAAACTTATCCATTTGCACACTGCCAGAGACACAGTGAATTCAAAAAGAGAGTCTTAGAACTACAGAAGTAAAGCCCCCAGCATGGTGCCCCGAGGTCCCACCAGGAGCTCTGACAGGAAGCCTAAACTTCCTTTAGCAGGGCACTCAGTGCTGGCTGTTTGGTGCTTATGGTGCTGTCAGTCTGTAGAGGGCCCTAGATATATAGATATAGATATATGAAATAAAGTATAGTTTAAAAAAAAGGGCAATTAGAGTTTGCATTGCTTCCCACTAAAACCAACACATTCTTGCATCTGTATTCCTCATATATTCACTGGCTACCAGATATTCATTATTAATAGATTTCTGGGGGAGTATTTTGGAAGCCAGTCATCTTTATTCATAGCATGAGCCAAGTGCGCGAACCAGCAGTCGTGTCCCCTTAAACTCACCTGAACCTGCTGTTGCCAAAAGCTAAACTATTAGCCAACATGGCCGTGGCCCCTCTCAGCAACCCACAACACATTCAACTTAAGACGTGGATGCACTAAAGTGCTGAGAAGCACACAATTCAAAGTCACCAGGAATGCAGACACAAACCCTGCTTTACCTCTGGACCTCTCACTTCCTGTCAGAGCTGGTTTCAAGCTCCAGCGTGATGTCTGGATCATTAAATGTGACCTTTCTCGGAGAGCTGGTGCTGATTCTGGCAGCGCGGCCGCGGCTGGGACTTTGTAGTGGGCTAGAAAGGGAATGTGTGATGACTGGGGAGGGCTCAGTAGCGGCTGGCCACACATGCCATGATGGAGACTAGGAGGTGGAAGGATTTGAACCCCCCGCACTGATGGCATCCAGCCAAGACAAACTCATTATTCTGCTCGGGGAGGATCAGGACTTTTCACACACAAGCCTGGCAGTGCACTCTCCCATGACACCCATTGGACCCATTTTTGTTACAGTTGCTGATCATCTAGTCCACATTTATAACTCTAATTGAAGAATCAACTTGTACATGCACTTTTTATGACTGTGACTTTGATCCATGATGATTCAGTGACGCAGCAAGTCTTCGTATATGCAGCGAAAATAAAGAAGCCCTGAAGAAGTAAAAGAAAAGGAAAAAAGTCGATAGAATCATACATTAAACATACATATCCCTACATGAAGTTTGGCAGAGCTGAAAGCAAAGTGCTGACCTGTTGATTTGATGAAGTCACAGTGACGTCTGAGCACCAGTTCATCAGTGTTACAGTGCTCCGGTTGAATGTAAAATAAATTCTACAATAATAAATTAAAAGTATTTATTTGCATGAGAAATGCCAGTGAAACAACATTATGCATCTAATATGTAATAAAATAGAAATAATGACTATTCATAGCTTCAAATAGCCAAAGCAATAAATAACACCTGGTTTTAAAAACATGCTGCCAGAGACGTTGTTTGCCCCATTTTAATTGGACTTCAAACGTACAGGTAATATCATTTTATGCTTTTAGCTTAGTATTAGTTCAAGTTAGACCCGCACGACAAAAAGAAAATAAAAAAGTATGTTTCTCCAAACTATCCCTCACGTTCCCAGTCAAACAAAGAAATGACATCATTGTGTTCTCACTCAAGCCTTTCAGGAAATGGTCTCTCTCCTCTCCTGTTCTACACTCCTGTCGCTCCATCATCTATCTTGTATTGCTTCATCCTCCCTCTATCTCATGCTGTATTTTTCTTCTCTGACTGTCTGCCTCATTTTAATTTAGTTCCAGTTCACTCTGATTTCTCAGCCTGTTGCGTAAACAGCATTATGAATACATAAGTCTTATCATGAATACACAACCAAAAGGAAAAAGAAAATAAAACTAGAGCCTTTTGTGTTTGGAGCTTTGTCCATGTATATGTGGATGACACCACCTTGTTAATAAGGGATCTGAGTGTTCCTCTCCATTTGTTCGCCACCCCTTCACCTTATCCCTGCATCTGTCCCTCCCTCCTGTCTTTGCCACTAACAAACCTGCTCGGTCTCGTCCAGCATAACATGAATAATATGAGGCAGTGCATGTCTGGTCGCCTCAGCCGTTCAGCTGGGAACCTAAATACTATCACATCATCATAGTTTCTGATCATTTAGCACAGATACACTTTGGATTGAAACACCATTCAGCATCAACCAGATTCAGCATTAGAAACAGTTGTGTTTGTTCTTAAAACTAATTATATTAACTGTTCAGACAGATGTGTTCCATGCTTAGACCTGTGTTTTATGCAGTAATATTCAGAATAATACACACAACAGGGTGGGAATGGAAATTAGGCAGCATCTGCGTCAAAGATGAGCACTGAAGAGGAGAGGAGAGAGAGCGAAGGGCAAGAGATGCTACTTCGTAAGCAGGAGATAATGCAACATATGTTAATAGAATCTTGGACAACTTCCTCCATCAGGACAAGGATTTCTCCAGGTGGTGAGCACGGGCAGATTGGATGCTGAAGAAGACATGAGACAGAAGTCAGATTTGCTCATACAGGGGCCAGGGATTAGTGTGATGTATTTGAGGGTAAAAAAGAAAACGCATGAATCAAGGATGATGATAGCTGTGCAGAATTATAATTATCAGTGTGGCTCGTTTCATTTCCAGACTGTTTGTGGGAGCAGGACTCGTGATAACCCACAGAGATAAGAGCATTATAAAGCAGTTCTGTTCCTGCAGTGGGCATGCATCTGAGAGTGGATTGTGTCCTATTCTTTTTTGAAATATTAATCAGTTTCCACAAATATCATTCTTGGTTTTTGATGTCATGAGAGACACAGTGTGTACATGGAAAGCTTGCTATGTAGCACTAAATATAAAGTACAGCTGAAGGCAGCGTTCTGCTGGTAATAAACCAACGTGCTGACCTGTTGATCTGATGGTGACGAAGATGAAAACGTACATTTCACTTTAAATTAGAAATCTCCGGGTGGCACAAGAGGCAACAAGGGATTAACTACATTTGTAGAGTTCATCCTCTGGGGACCAGGAATGTATGTGCAAAATTTCATGGCAGCCAAGGGAACAGCTGTTGATTTGTCCTTTTGCAACCCCCTCAGCTATGGCGCTAACGCGGATAACAATGTTTCTGCTGCTAAGTGACGTAATCCTTTTTCTTCTATAGTACCACTGTTCACACAACACTGACATCTTTACTTATTAGCTGTGCTTTATTTAGCTGCTGTCTAGATGGCCCTGGTAAATTTATGATGTTTCTCCAAACACTTTTTTTACTTTATTTCTATTAACGATCACCAAGAGCCTGAAAAATCTTTCTTTATCATTTTAAACATCAATAAGCAAAACAAATTAAGATGCTGAAGATGAAGATGTTAAATGTTTAAATGAGTGTTAATTGTCTAACACTGCTGTAAATACACAAGAGAAAAAAAACAGCACATTGGCATCAATCCATGGCTCCATAAATCATCCACACTTTCTACTCTCAACAACTCCCGCTCCAGTATATTACAGAGGCCGGCAGCACTGTTCATCTGGGAGCTCTCGTACAAAGTGAGGTCAATCAAAATGAAGGGTTAAGTGTGCTGATAACTCAGGGGTCACCAAGAAAGGTCGTAACCCTTAACCCGTTTACAAACCCCTCACATCATTTTAACTGAGGGAGCTTTGTGGATATATGGAGAGTTATAACACAGCCCTTTTGTTCAGTACATCTGCCCTGCACCATTGTTATTCCAATCACTGCAATTAGTTATGAGTAGGCGTCAGCAGTGTCCTCTCAACAGCACATCAATGCATTAAAGGTAGACACAATGCAGTTTGAGTTGGATACGTGGAAACGTACATTTAAAAAAGTAGTGATGTACTTGATATAAAGTGCATGTCGTATCTAAAATTGCTTGCCTGAAGTCAGATGTTGCATCATGATTATGCACTAATATCTACATTTGTATGCGTGGCATTTTTCTCGTACAAAGAATGGGGTTTGGCTGGTATCGGAGATAAAATACACTGCTGGGTGAAATCACAGCAGCGGTGGATTCAAGGTAGGAAGCGCTTTTTTTTTTTTCCTGTAAATATAAATTGATTCTAGCATCCGGGTGAAATGAAAGGACTGGTGGAGTAGAAGTGATGCTAGAATAAGGCGACTTACTTATTCTATGTGTTGCACCAAATGCATAAAAATATACACATGCATGGCACACTTCAACACATCAGTGTCAATATACAAATATGCACATCCGTTTAAGTGTGACAAATATCGCCTTCACTAACCCTCATGCACTTTTACACACAAACTAATATATATCTCCAAAATCCATTTCACATCACAATTCCTCTGCCAATTACCTCCTGAATCCACTGGGTGGGACAGACAGCCCAGCAGTGTCAATCCAATTGGTCATGCATGCCCATGAATATAAATATATAAGGACAGTGTGAAGAGTGTTGATTATGGCGGCTTTGTGTCATATACCATAACATGCTTTCCTTCTGTTGTGCAGGATGTCGCCTGCATTCTTACTGTCGCTGAATATGCACAGACATGAGTGTAACGCGCATTTAATTTGCCATAAATAATTGAAATATTCAGAAAAGTTTGTGTTGCAAGCTCCTTTGCTGGACAAACTCTCTACTTTTTGTTAGGACAGTGTGAGGTCACTCCTGCTGAGCTCACACAGGGGGGAAATATAAAAAGCATGGCCGTCCACAAGACTCTGATTTATGAGATATGTGTTTGCATTTGTAAGGTCAAAACCGATATGAGTCTGCTGGAAACTGCCAAATTGCTCAGATTAATGAGATTTTTTTTCCCTTTTAGACTGTTTCCTGTTCATTTATTGCTTTTTTCCCCCTCTTTGCATCTAACTGTAGACTCTTGTCTTTGCAAAATCTCCATTGGAAATGAGAGTTCAATGGGATGAATAAATCTAAATTAAAAAGCCTAAATTAATTAAACCCATAAGCATGGCTGCTCTCTAATAGTTGTTGTACCCCTTAAAAAGAATCAATAAATGGAGTCATCCCATGCTGAATGAATACAAAACTGATTTTCAGTGCGCTAGAGCAATAACTCACCCATGCGAAGATTTGTTCATTATTATTTGATGCATGATCTGTGTTCAGGATTCAATGTATTCGTCATGCCACATGCCAATATTGATTCATTAGCTAAGACTGTATGTAAATTTGTGTCTATGCCTGCGTCTAGAGGATACTACCGATGGGCTGTAGCTGCAACAATCACTAGGCAATTACTAAGTAAACTCTGATTAATCAATACAGTCAGTCTGTGACCTACCCTGACACCGCTTCACCCACACTCGTCCGCACACAGACACACACGCTCACAGGCAAACAAAAGCCCACATGTGAATTAACTTGGGAGAATATTCACTTCTCCTCTTTGTCCATTTGCTCTCCTCCATCTGTCTCCAAATGACTAACACGGAGCGACTGAAGTCAACTTTTAATTGCCATCACATAAATGTAATTATGTGCACAGAGTAGTGTTTGCAGAAAAATTCTAATTCTGACATTTATTATAATGTTGCCTGCGTAAAGCCAAGTCACAATCAGTCAATCATACCTGAAAGACTGACTACCGGTAATTAAAGCAGCCTCAAAGTGTAAATGAAATGGCACTTTGGTTAGATTTTATTATTATATTATCAAGCACCAAAATATATTTGACAAAAGAAGATAATACAACTGTTGTCTTGTTGCTGTCTGTAGCAGAAAATCAGATGAATTTAACAGAAGCACATTAGTACATTAGTAGTCAAATTGTGTTTGACTCCCATCTAAAGACCACTAACACTAACATCATTCAATTTGACTTAATACTATTCATTACATTTTCCCCAAGTTGCTTCTGCACTGGTCACAGTGTCATTACTTAAGTCATTTAAGAAATGTGACTAAAGTAAATCTAAGTACAATATCAAGGAGTATACACGGACAGGTCTAGAATAAATGGGCGAGAGGGGGCACACACTCACTGAAGGGTGGCACATTTTAATAATATATAATATAGTATAATAAATACATTATATATTTAATATAATAAATAAATCTAAAAGTAATGTGAAAGTGTTCAGTGTTCAAATTCTCAGTGTGGCATCCAGGTGCAATGATCCCTTTGGAAAGCTGGTTCAGTGTTGTGCAGGTTAGAGTAAAGAAGACATTAGTTTTCATAGTTTGGATTTTATATTATTATATCTCCTTCTCCATCTCTATCTATTATATCTCATGTGAAATCCAATTTAGCTCTTGTGCACTGGAATGGATGCAGAGTGAGTCAAAGGTGGAAAGCCAGGAGGATGAAGAGGAAAAGATAAAAGTGGAGCGTTACAGAGGATGGAGACAGTGTGGAGTGCTCTTCAACAATGATGCCGGGTTGTATTTTACAGGAAGGGTCAGTAAACACGCACGCACAGAGAAGCAGATCACAGAAGAAAAGATATGTGGAGGGGGGGGGGGTAATGTTGGAGCTGCGATGTTGGGCGACATTGTGGATTGATACCACGTAGCAAATTTTCTCAAGGAGCAGAAACCACAATGACTCCAATTTCAAACAGCAAGATTACACTTCTCTGAGGCAAGAGCGGAGAATTTTAACAGGAAACTAAACACGGGCATGTAAGGGGGTGTAACATGGAGCAGTTTCAACCCTGCCAGTAGCTGTTATTGGAAATATTTCATCTTAAAACTCCTTTAAAGCATTCTGCGTAATCCCTGAGAAGCAATTCAGACCACTGAACAACTTTCTATTCAGCATACATTCATCTGGCTTTGTTGAACGTTGCTATTTCTTTATGGAGGTGATAGCGACACGTTCCTCCATCATAATCATGTGCACAGTAACATCCAGCATCTTGTTTCCTGATTTATATCGCTGTGGTTACACAGCTATATGCAAACAACGACAATTTAAAGAAGTGATGAAAACAATACCACTGATTTCAACAGTCAAAATATGCTCAAGCAGGAAGTTCAAACTGGATGGGCCTGGACCAGAAAAGCCCAGTGACCTGGAGCTCCATTATGATACTGAACAGGAGCAGATAATCTCCAACCGAAGGTTAAAGGAGTTCTAATGGATCTGAGTCCGTTAGGCTTCACCTGGGGCTGGACAAGAACCTCTGGTGGCCCGTTCAGACGAAGCTGAACAGAGGACAGACAGATAAACAGAAGCAGGATGAAAGACTGCAACCAGAGGACCACGAGGGGCCGAGACAGAGTGACGACCTGCACAGAGACTGAACGCTGCAGAGGGTGTAGGGGGGGACACGGGGGCAACGAGGGAGCCTGACATTCTCAGGCACTTTAATAAATGTATTAAGATTGGCAGCTCCACTCGCCGTTCACCGGCTTGATTACCATAAAGCTATTTATTAGGCTGATTTCCCAGGCTGAGAGCAACAGAGAGCGGGGAAGGTAACGGAGGGGGTCGACGCCAAGGGGGGAAGACTGGCAGAAGGTTAAGGGCAAGTCACCATGGAAACAGAGAGGTAGGTAGGGTACGGGGGGGGGGGGTGATGAGTGGGAATACTGGATGTCCATTTACAGGTGGAGGAGAGACACAGAGCGCGAGGTTAGAGGTGAGAGACGAGCGTCAGGTTGTTCTGTGCACACTCTGCAGCCACTGTGGAGAATTTCCATAATAAAATCCAGCGCCTGGGTTCATGAAAGTTAAATATGCTGCCACTCTTACAGGTGGGCAGCAGAGCTCCAACCCCCCCCGCCCCCGCCCCTGTCCACCATTCGTGCGCTCATTTCACATGCAATTAGTCTCATTACGGCAGCTTAACATGCACACAGTCGCAGTTCTAATCTATGTACACCCCCTCATATGCATGAGCACTTCACGCAGACCTTCATTAGCACTAATCAGGGTCTTGCTGCTGCCCACAGCGGGGGCCACAGACACCTCTTTGAGTGCCGGCTCGTCCACGCTGCTCTCATACTGCTGGCGTTATGCAGAGGCAAAAACAGCACACACAAGTGTGTGTGTCAGTGTGTGTGTGTGTGTGACAGACTTCAGTCATTCAGGGTGGAGCGTTACAGTAACATGTTGTTGAGCAAACGTGAAGGGCTGAAGAGCAGCAGAAAAGCTTTTCTGTCACCAGACGTTGCACTAATTACTGCGATGTAACGTCCATATAAGGTCCTTTTAAGGCAGCAGCTGATAGAAACGGTGTCCCCGTGAAATTCTGATCTCACATGAACATTAAATCAGCTGCTAGTGAGCGAGGTCAGGTGGGCGTTCTGCTCATGAGCACGGCGTTATCACCTCCTGCTGCATACGTAAACCACGCACCATTACACCCCCATTAGACAAATTCTACACTCTCACTCACTCCCGTATCTCCTCAATGCACAGATTGAACCGTCGTTTGATTACTTCTTTGTTCTGGTGCCACTTTAAATGCTGGATAGTTAATATACCTGCTGACTCCAGCTTTATAACTCAGCTATATGGTTTTATGGATAATAAGATGAATGAATGGTGCAAAAAAGATATTAAAAAGCAAAGTTAATAAGTAATATAATGAGCACAATAAATAAAACATGAAATACAGGAGCAGAGTTATGAAATGACTTGATTCAGCAACACATGCTGTTTGTTAGTAAACCTCCCAGCATAATGGCTTATAATAGGTAAATAATGGTGTTATCTATATTATATTTCTATAAGTCTGACAGCTTTTTATCAAATTAATTATTAATTATTAAGCTTAAACATCCAGCTATATGTCAACAGGTAGGTTATTATGTTTGCAATTGTCTTTCCACGGGTCCTGTCAGGCTCCCTGCTGCTACAGTTGTTAGTTCAGCACCCTGAATACATAACATAATACTCCACATAGCAGTCATTTACACGATGAAGGATGAAGTCACTGCAGTAACATGCAGTATCCAGGACGTGTGAGGCCTTCCACAATACAGCATGCATCAATCAAAGTGGCTTAAAGCTACTCACACACTTGAGTGTGATCATGGCCACTGCCTACACGTTACTTTAAGATCTAAAAGAGCATTAATGACTCAGATGTGTAGATAAATAGTTGATTCAAATCCAAATATCTAAAGACTGTCTTCTTAAGAGCATCAACGGCTCACAACATCTCCTCTATGAACTCTGTCTGTGATTGTAGATTTATTCAGCAACACAGGTGAGAGCAGCTGGTTGGTGCGAGGCTGACCTCACTGGTTTGAGGATGTCCGTACAGACGTCCTGACAGGGGGTGACATCATCTGACCTTGTTCCTTTGTTCACTTTGACACTAAGGAATGAGCAGCACAGTGGAGGGTGCAGGTGTGCAGAAAGAAGCAGGCGCTGTACGAGGTGTGAGTCAGCGCAGCGTGATGTCATCGCTGAAGCCGGACCTCTGGCTTCGGTTTGTCTAAGAACAAAGGAAGCTGAGCAGGTGGCAGCCGTTTGCTCCACTTTCCTGTCCATAGTTCCAGAGTTTATTCCTGATTTGACTCAGTTATTGGCAGAAAAATAAAGCATTTTTTCACTAGCTGTGATGCATATCAAATGATTTTTAGTGTGAATTTACATCAAACAAACAGAATAAACTGATCCATGACAGGACCCCTGAGGGCAAGAGATGAAGCTTCAGTGAATCCAAACCAAACACGAAGCGAATTGCCAAAAAAAGGCAGAAAACAAACAAGGAAAACATCATTTTTAATAGGCAGCCTTCGTTTATTTGTTCTTTTTTTAATGAATCAATCATCATATTGTTTCCCTCAGCTGCTCGGCTTCACTTCTTTTTTTTACCACAATACAGAATCAGACAAACGTCTTCTTCTTCATGATGACATCAGGACGTCAGGAGCATGTGTTGCTGCTACGAGAACGAAAATAAAGATTAAAAACGTGTAGTGAAGAGAGGAGAGGAGCAGGGAGTCACGTCGTGATCTCTCCGGAGCACCTCCTCCAGGGGGGAAGCACAATTAGGATGTGTGCCTCAGCTTTTGTGCCACCAATTAGCAGCCACCTCTCTACCTGGTGAGCAGGACGATCAGCAGAGGCCTCTCCGTCCCTCGGCGTGCCCTTCCACACTCTACACTCTCCCTTCTCTTTCTCTCTCTGTCTCTGTTCATCCAGCTCTTTTAGCTCAGTGGAGCTTTGCAATTGAAAGTCAAAAACAAGCCCCCGCACATGAAGGCAAATGCCAGGGGCAAAGGGCATCTCCGACAGAGCTTCATCAAAGAGGAGGAGCACTGGTCTGATTCTGGGGAGATGCCACAGTTGGTTGGTGCAACCCACAGGCTGTCTAACGTGGATGTTGACTGTCAGATGAAGTCGAAGCCAAGACCAAAGAAATCATGTAACTTAGCAGAATTACAGGATCCTGCTAACCATACGTGCAAGAGTGCCCCCCAGTGGATCACAGGTCAAGACAAGTCGCGACACTCTTCACTCTCAACAAGACAACAACAAAAAAAGTCATTGATTTATTGAGATAAATTAATTTTGCTCAGTCTCAAACTGCGTGTGCTCTATTCTTCCCCTTCTGTAAAGGATAAGTTCACTGTCATAGATTAAAACACCCGAGGAGGTTACACAGAAACTGATTTGTCATGCTCAGTGGAAGTGATGATTGTTGATCTGTGCAACTAGACACGCTGCTTTTACTTTCATGTAGACACATATCATCATCCTATGCCCAATAACAAAAGGTAAATAGGGAGGATAGCTTTTAGATATTAGGTGAGAAACAGACTTGAAATCATGATTTCCACACAATGCTTCTGTTTTTCAGGGAGACGTTCTACGTTAGAGCGTTCATGAGAGGTCAGTATGTGGATCTATGGTTCCCTCTAGTGGCCTGATGGACAAAGCTCAGCCTCCTCAGAGAGGCTATGAAACCCACGAGTTAGTCAGAGAGGATTCAGTCACTCATCATTCATCACATCTTTGCTCCAACTTATTCATCTGTGCAGTTATTTAATAATTAGTTCTCATTTTTAAAATCTTAATCCTGCTCATTGTACCTGATGAGATTTCTTACACCTTAATTTATGTGCACAGACTGAGCACAGGGGAAAAAGGTCCCATAAGAATTCCCTTGGGAATATCACCCTTCCAGACCCTTCTCTCCCTGCAATAACTGAATTAAACACCAGATGGCAGCAACACATCAAAACCTGTGTCCGGATGATGCTGCATGGTTCACAGCTGCTCTGGACCATAAAAGATCACAGTATACCAAGTATTACACATGAGAGATCGGGCATTACCAGCTGATCACAGGAGCCACAGACGTGCTGCCAGTCTAAAATGACGAATGCTTTCAAACAAACCCAGCGGCTACACGTCATAAATCAGCTGGTGGGGATGGGATGGAAAAACAAATGGTCAGCATCTGTAGACTGGAGGAACATTCATAGTTCTCGTTAACGTCAGACAAAATAAAACTTCATTCACTGCTCACTAAAACAAACACACGTGTGATTCTTAAGATTTAGGTGTAAAGTAAGAGAAGATGAAGATGACATGATGACATCAAGTACGTTCTGTTGAGTGGTTCCATTTTCTTTCTACTACATACTTTAATTTCACTCCTTCTGAGGAAAATATTGTACTGTATTGTACTATTGTACTTTTACTCCACATATTTTTTCATTTACTTATTACATTGCTTATTTACATTTAAAACGTTTCTTTTTCAGAATCAAATGAATCAATTCATTTTACAAATTAATACATAATACAAATTACAATATAAGTCAACAAGACTTTATTGAAGCCTAGTGTGAAATTAACAAGCTGCCCAGTTGTACAAATATTTCTTATTTATTTTTACTTAATATTTTTATGCTGTGGAAATGTTGTTATTAAAAATAATGATTGAATCATCTAGTCACAGTTCAGACAGCGTGAATGTGTTGTGCTTACTTTTGACCACCTGAGGGTGACAGAGCTCTTCGATGGTCTGATCGTTGCACCCTGTAGTAGATCTTCAGTCTACGACCTGTGAGTGACTGGTAAAAGCTGCAGTTTAGCTGTTTGACCTCAGGTTTACCTGCTGTAACTTCTCATCTTGTCTTATTATGTGAACCTGTGTCTGTTCTTCACAGCATGTCTCTCTGCTCATCACGTGTTAATTCCTCATTAATATCCCGCTGGTTTGGTTGGGTTTTGTTGGTCGGCTGTGACAGGTGAGGGGGCGTCACCGGTCTGGAGATGCCCCCCCACCCTGTTGACATACCTCCATCCATCACTCTCTCTGTGGCACGCCGGCACGCCCCCTCTCCATCTCTTATGGATATGTGCGTTTGAGTGGGTGGGCCCACTGTCCTGTCCCTGTGGAGATCTGAAGCTACACATGTATATGTATGTCCCAAGAACACTGTTGTGTGCAAAGTGAAGGATGAATTTGAAAAAAAAAAAAACTCAAACTCAGTCTCAGAGAGGCTCATGACCTGCCGCAGAGCTGCTTTCTAACTAAAGACTAAAAAGAGGGGAGGCACCATATGTTCACATGTCAGCTGAATTCCCAAGATTTACAGCGAGCTGAACAATACTAGCATCTCCAGAAACAGGCGGGAAAACCAGCAGCTGCGTGTTTTAATTGATGGCGCGGTGCTGTCTCGACATCTCAACGCGTTCTGACGCCGTGCAGATGTTTCTCTCTTTTCTGGAGAACTTTTCTTAGGGGAAGGGGTCCAGGTGGGAGGGGGGGGGGGGGGGGGGACGCGGGAAGTAGAGGCAAGGTGGCAGCTCGTTGGCTTCGCAGGAGCCCGCGTGAGCTTTGTTTTGGTAATGTGGGGCCGAGGAGCTCAGATGTGCAGGTAATTGCTGAAGGTGAGCAGCATCTGGCTTCAATGAGCACCTCGGGGAGACTGGGTGAAATCCAGATGCACCCCCCCTTGCCCCCCCTTCCTCAACCTCACTTAATCAATTAACTCCACCAACTCTCTCCTTGTGTTGTTTCCCTCTTTCGCCGTCCTCCAGCTCTCGCTCTCTGCTCTCGCGAGCCGTGAGACCCCCCCACCACCACCACCACCACCACCACCGCACCACCCATTGATTCTCCTCTGGCATTGATGTGAAGTATGTGTGTGTGTATGGGCGTGCACCTGGCTCCAGCGTGGGTGTGTGCACTGTGTGCACGTGTTCAGGTTGAGTGAATGGATTCGATGCTGCTCTCCAGCTCAGATGATCAGAACCCTGAGAGAGTCTTTAGAGCCCGACGTGCTGTGCTCTTATTTTCTTATTTTCTTATTATAACTGCGTTCCATTTTAAATACGAGCTTCCCAGAAACACTTGAAAAGAGCTGCTGGAGCCAAAACACAGTCTAATTCCATATCTCCTCCTGTTTTAATTAGAATAATGGCCGTTTTGAGCCCAGACAGGGATTCTTCCCTGTACAGTTTACCAGGATATTAAAAATTCCTCTCTACTGTTCGATGAAATAAAGAACATCTGATGCCTATCTTTCGCAGTGCACCAGCAACAACACAGTGTGTGAGTCAAGGCGCACTCTATGCACAGCTCACACCTCAGCTTTTTATGTCCTCTGCTGCAAAAAGGAGCTTGTCCTTGTGTATTTGCAGCCAGTCAACCACTGATGGATTAAAGAAGACATGGCCTGAACAAGGAAAGAACCCCCCCCCTCCACTACCCTCCCTCTGCTTGGCTAGTTGGGGGTATCAAGACAAGAAACCAAAAGCCTAAAATTCATTTTCCCCCTTTATTCCCACAATCCTCATCACAATCTTGTCTAAGAGGCGATCGATGCCCAGGCGATATTGTTCTGATACATGCCGCTGCCAATCGGGTGTGATTTATGTCTGCTGGGCTGTGGACATGCTGCATGTGCTTGTCCTCCTGCCAGACTTCCTCACAAGAAAGAATAGAGGGATTCGAGAATCAATTTAAAATGCAGATAGTTTTCTACCAGTGTAGGCTTGTGATCGATAGAGAAGGGATCTAAATCTGATGCTAACACACCCGCAGGTATTGTTTAGTGTTAGCCATGCAGTCCTCTTTCTTAAACTCCTCGGGGCGTCTCGGCACGCTCAGCGATTCAGGGCTTATTTTTCTCTCTGCAGAAGGAAACACTCTCCTGAATTCACTCTCCTCAGTCAACAACAAGGTTGTGAAAGTAAATAGATGCTGCAGAGCTGTGATGCTGCTGAGGAAGTTAAGTGTGTGAACCTTTTGGAATCTCATGGTTTTCTGCATTAATTTGTCATAAAATGTGATCTGATCTTCAACTTCAAGTCAAAAGTATTAACAAATATGAAGAATGTATATGATACACTGGGGAATTCATCTTCCTTAGAATAATCTCCACCTTTACCAGCAGGAGCATAAAAGATGTAAACACATAAATGCAGAAGTTATTATAATGAAATAACCTCATAATATTGTGCATGAGGAGTACTTTAGGTACCTTGAACCTTGAGGTTTCTACTTTTATCCATGTAAGACTTACATCTTAGCATCTCTACTCTTGAGTATAAAAATCTGATTTATTGATGGTGCAATTACTAGATGAAGATTATGTTTAAAATGTCCAATAAAATCAATGCAGAGCAGCTGCATGGCCAGAGGGGGGAGGGGGGACAGGCCACCACCAAAATCTGCCTGTCCCCCCACCCAGATTCAAAATGAGACAATTGCTTGGTTTATGATTAGAAGTGAAAGGAGAATCTTCAGTTGCAAATAGTTACAAATTAATAAAATAATGTAGGTTTAAGGTGTTTTCAGCTGAAATATTACTCCTCTGGACACAGCACACTTTCAATGGAAACCTAAATGAAAGCCTAACTCTGATGTGCCACTAATGGCTGCCAAATAAAACTCATTTAGTGCTGCAGGTCTGAACAACTCCAGAACAACAGAAAGCTGAACAGTGATTTCCTGGAGGTTGCTGTGGACATTTGGTTAATGTGGAGCGGAAGTCGTCAGCATGTGGATCCACATAGCTGTAAGTACAGTGGCGCAGGTTCTGTTTTCATCCAGTGGTAACATGTTGTTACATACTGGAATATGCAAAAATCCCCCTGCTCTGTAATCTGATTACATCCAGCTGGACTCCAAAATCTATATAACGCACAGTTGAACAATCTATTGTAAGCTGATTTACAAAGACTGTCATTTGCAGAATGCAATTATCACATAGAACCATCATCAGCCTTTGTGGAAATCACTAAAAGCTCATTAATGTTCCAGCTGAATTGTAAATCTATTTATCATCGTCTCTTCGGGCAGGTTTTTTGGTGATTACTTGATTGGCGTTTTTTGATATATCCGCAACAAATTGGACTTTTGTTTTGGGTAATTGGATTATTCCAGTTGTCAGTTTCTACATCTGACTGTTACATCATTATTTCCCACGGCCAGAAATGTGTGTAGACAGTGGTGTTGCTGTCAAACATCTCTCCTATCCCCTGTGTTCTTACATATACACAGTGTATAGATAAATACACTGTAGACATAGCACCAGTGGACCCATCAGTGTCTACTGGTAAAAATAATGTTGACAGAGATCTCTGCTGACTAAACGATTCAGGTCTGTGTCCCGTTGTCATGATCAGCCTCTCTCACATCCAGTACAGGTTGGTTAATAGGATCCTGTTGCACGTTTATCCAGATTCGATGTGGAATAACTTTTTGATTCAATCCATGTTGTTCAGTTCACTTTTAATAGATTAGTTTGTGATTTATGAAACTGGACTATATACATACGCACATTTCAGCACAGACATCAGTGAGTAAATGCACCACTGACACTGAGCATTGATTGTGCTCAGCTCAGTATTTAACAGTGCTGCTAATCCAAACTGCCCTCAAACCCCTTAGTGATATTTTTGTGCTTGTATATGATTTTTACTAGAATGTAATGTAAGGTGAATCACAGCTGACCCGGCAGCTCAGTTTAAAGCCCACTTGTTTCAACCGGACTCTACATTTAAAATTCCACCAGTTCATCTTGAGTTCTCGCTGCTGATGGACTCGTGTGAGGTTCTTCCAGTGACCTGAGCAGATGTTCTGCAGAGGATACAGGATGCAGGAAGAGTTACAGCGGCCCAGAGATATTTTAAGCCTCCTCCTCCACATCTGTGCATCCTTTGCTGCTTCCTGCCCTCCCTATCACCAAACAGGATGTCCCCAGTTTTAGCCACTGTTTTCATCCAGGCTGCTAATTTTACTCCTGCTGCGGTTATTTTTACTCCAAATACAGTTACAAGTTCTGTAGGAAACCTTTCACCTGTGTCCTGCAGCCTGGCAGCCTGATAATTGATGCCACCTCTTCTGACCACTCCTAACCAGCTCTTTTGAAAAGTATTAAATTCCATAATAGATCATCTTCCTACCACGGAGGCGGTATGTAGGGGTTGCACAGATAAATCAATACAACAAAGTGGACTGTGCAGGGAGGGGAGACAGTAGGCTGAAATATTAACCAAGCGCCACAGGAACACAAGCCAAAGCCTATGAAATAGAGAATCCATTATGGGCAAGGCTGGAATTGGATTCAGTTAAAAGGAGGGAGGAAGGGGCGGGTGCAGGTGGGGGCGGGAGGGGTGGGGTGATGCCCGTTCACTAGTTTTATTGAGAACTCATTGCACGGCAAAATTGAGAAGCCATTGGTATCGATCAGCAGCTAAACAGAAAGCAGAATGTGGCTTTGAAACAGGCTGCGTTCACTACAGTTATTTTTCTCTGTTTCCCTCAGGCGTTGGATAAAAGACACACTCACTCACACACTCTCTCTTTTTCTTTTCCTGGTTTATACAGTATATCTTTCCTTTGAATCTCCTTCACCTCACCATGCTGTAAACTTATTTTTACATCTGCTGTTGCTGACGTTCACTTTCTTCCCTGCACAGACTTTTTTCCTTCTCATCCTCTTCTTCGAGCTTCAGCCACATTTCAGTTCTCACTCTACTTGCTCACGGTGTCTGAAATCCACATTTGCATGACAAGAAGCAAGAAACCTTATAAAGGGAATTTTAAGAGGGTACAGCATCATTTAGGAGGGGCTTTGTGTGGGTCTCGCTCCACTCTAGATAGTTCCTCAGTGCTTTTTGTGCGGTTAGGAGATATTCGAGGTATATGAAGTTGTTTTGCTTCAGTTGTTTGGCTTAAATGGTTTGTGACTGAACAATGCTTAATCCTAATGAAGCGTTTTACCAAATAGAAAACTGGACAAAGAAATCAGAGAAGTCAGTCACAATGAGGAAAATAAGCAACCTTCAGTGAGTGCAGACGCGTTCAGTGTCCGACAGCATGTCCATTGCACCATTTCAGCTAATATCCCCGTTCTCTCCTCTGTCCTTGTCCTCATCCCCCATTTCCATCCCCCCGTCTTTGTCCCTCTCCAACCCACGCAGCCCCCTCGCCCCGATAATGACTTTGGAAATCCCCAGCCACAGGTAGAGAGCACCCGAATGCAGCCCGAGTTATAAAGTTAGATTGCACGCACGCCGAGATGGAAGGTGAGGGAGAAGCAGAGCGAGACAGAGATGAGATAAGATGAGATGTCGCTGGTCTCATTCACAGGAGGATGATTGTAGGGGAGTGTTGTTGCTGAGGTCAGCCCTCTGGATTTACACCCGTACAATGCTAACGCTGCAGTACAGCAGGATTTGTGACTGCACTCCTGAAATTCATTTTCTCCTCGTGTGTCTGCAAGCCTGCATGTGGACGTGGACCCAGGTTTACCTGGTGCAATTTACAGACTCTTCCTCTTAGGATGTGTCCCAGTACACATCCACATGGTCAGCTGCTGGTATCACCTGTCTAACCCAATATGAATGATGATGATTATTATCCCTTTAAGATGGTCAACAGAACAGAAGACGTGCAGATAATCTGAAATATTTACATTTCAAAAATGACAGATTCTGAAGTTTCAATCTCACTGATGGCAACAATGACATGACAGTTGTCCACACGGCTCATGGAGGACAATGCAGGATCATCCACAGTGAAGGAGCGCTTCTCATCCCCACAGACCTCATTGAACCGTTATTAAAAAAGTTCGTTTCCGATAAATCATTGGAGATTATTAAAAATACGACAGCGGTGAAGGGAGAAAGTTTCTATTTGTGCTGCTAATATAAGAGTCGCAGCGCGCCGCAGATAAAGAATGAAAATTTAAAGCCACATTCAGCCTCCAGCTACAGTTTGATGGAAACTTAATGACCATCCCCAACATTAGCCCAGCAGTGTGTACTGTGTAATTTATTCTTCATCTTGGACACACATCCAGTGTGTGGCTGTGACTTCCCTGAATCCCACTTATTTGAAATGGTCCTTGTGGTTCCTGGTTTGGATCGACGGCCGCCTGCTGTGCCAGCTGTGGTGTTTGCTGTGAACCAAGTTGAGAGGGAGAACAAAGGGATGAAAGGTCCCAGCAACTGGTCCAGTTTGAACTGCAGGCTGTGTGTGTGTGTGCGCGCACATACTGCCAGTGATTGATGTGATTCCGATTCAGTGGAATAATTTTCCTCCCATGTTTTCACAAATCTGTGGCTTTATATTGAGGTATTAAGAACTCTGCGTGCCAACAATAGCACAGCCCCCCCCCCCCCCCCCCCCCCTCGCACACACTCCATTTACCTACAGCGTGTGCTGGTCTTTGAGCCAGACTTCTCGGGGTTTGACACAGAAACAAGGATTCAGTGGACAGGAAGAATTGCGTGCTCAGAATCCAACCGAGGGGATCACTGCTGACGCACAGGAACACCGAGCTGTCCACATGAGTGCTCGGAAGGAGAGTGGATTTCTAAAGACGACGTTTAAATTCAAGGAAATTCAAGACCACAGATGAACACAGACGCTGCTGTTTGTCTGTACAATATCTGCTTGTAGCAACTACAGCGGTGTTAATAATGGTTCTGGTTATGCTTAGGACTCTTTGAGAACGCTGACATGATCTCTGCAGCTCCCACTTCCTTCAGATCATTGCTCTCCACACCAGAACTTGACCATCGTGGTTCACTCCCACCGCGCTCATCATTCTCTGCGTGTAACAGTCTCTAAAGATAAAGCTCAGCAAGTGAGCAACTGCATCAACAGTGTGCTGGGAAACGTCTCACATCGACTTAAAGGCCAGTTTGTGTTCACTAACCAGTTTCCATTGCCCCCAGGTGACATCCAGACTCATAATGTTTTTATTTTAATAGTATGTCATGTGACCAAAAGGGTTTTAGCAGCCTTTGAAGAACAACATTTCCCATGAGCCCTAGGTGTTGACTGGCTAAATTCAACAGAAGAGACGAGTCCATTAACAATAATAATAATATTTAATAATGATATACTTTATTGATGCCCTTAGGGAAAATTTTCTTTTTCAGCTAGAGCAGACAACTGTGCTACTGTAGGAGGAACGAGGAATCGAACCACTGACACTGGGAGTCTATGGGTCGCAACATGTTCGGACATGGGATAACAGGGTTAGTAGAGCATTTTTAGGCATTAGACATCACAGCTTCAGTGCTTGGATGATGGCTTTAATGGATATGGATAAAACTACTCTGCCACCCTTTTTTATTTCCATGGATCAGCAGCGTTTCAGAAGTTTAAACTACATCTTTGATTAACTATCTTGAAATCACAACGGTTTTCACATTTTACCCGTCAGTGCTGCAGTGGTTGACCATTTGTCAATTTGTATTTGTGACAGCGAGATGTAGTAGTATTACTTATTAGGCTATGTGGACATGATGAGTGTGGTCAGACACAGAGATCATCACGAATATCTAAGTGAATGCTTTTTCCACTTGTTGACTGCAGGGGATAAATAGGTTGTATTCTGACTTAAGGTACTGTAGGTCTAATCAGTGGATAGGGATTTTTATACATACACAGACTAATAATTGCCATCTTAGAGTAGAGCACAGTGCCCTGCTGCACGTCAAGTGGTAGAAGAGAGCTTCACACCTGAACCTAAACCAGTGCTTGTAACCTCTCAGCCAGGCTTCTCCTCCTCCTCTAATATTTAATAAAACCACAATCCTTCCTCAGCCTTAATTGAAGTGCTTTTGGTGGCGAAACACGACTGTATTCCCTCATCATGGACTTCAGTTTCTCTAAACACAGCTGAAGTGAGATACGATGAGGAGGACAGCTCAGAGAAAACTTAATATGAAGATGAGCGCACGTGCTCCGGTCCCCCATCGCACGGTAACAGATGATACAGTGCATGCAGAACAACGCGGCACGCGCTGCATCTGAATGACAATGCTCAGGCCATGTGTTGGTCCATCTGGCCACACAGCCCCGTGCTCTGATTTCTTTAAACTAAATGATAGCCCTCATCTGACAAGGCAGGACATGCTCTGTATGCAAACAGGGGCCACCCTCTCCACTCTCTTTTCTTCTGTGCTGTCTGGGCCCCCAGACATAGCAGGGCGGAGGTCACCTTACTTTCAGCGCCATTCATTCATGATCTCATTTTGTTTCGACTTAATCAAAGTAAAACTGGCAGTAAATCATTTTCTATCCCACATCTTTATTTAACCTTTTCATTTTGCGAGCGTTTCATGGTTCAAGTGTGATTCTCTGTGATCTCCGTGGTTTGTAGCCGTGTTAAAACCCTGGAACCACGCGCGAGCAATGAGAGGCATCGTCTTTTGCTGCTGAAGATGCGGCGAGATTGGATAGGAAGTTAATGGAACCACAGTGTGTCAGTGTCGTCTCCGCAGCATCGCGCAGGTCAAACGAGATGCAGTATTTAAAATAGTCTTTTAATAACGTGAGCCTATCTGCATGACATCCAGTTCCATAGTTATCAGATAATGAATTGCAGGAACCGCAGAAGGGCCGTGCCGCGGAGGCTTATTGTTCCGACAGTGAAGTGGTTATCATGATGACCTTTTACCATTAACATGACACAGTAACGCACTGCATGTCACACACTGTAGGACTCATAATAATGTTTCATGTTGTCAGACTGCCAGTACTGAGAACTCCTCTAGAGGGGGGGATCCACACCTGAGCCAGCTGTAGTCTCCTGTAGTACAGAAGATTCCTTAAGTCTATTATTATGATGACAATGACTTTGGGGTGACTCGCTTGTTGAGTCTTGGGACTCCTAAGAATTCCTACAGTACTTTATAGGCTCATCGCCTGTGACGCTGTAGGTGCTTCTCCTACACCCAATAACCCATCGTCTTCCTAACTAAATGTATTTATGCAGCTTTTGCACACAAACGCCAAACGACATTTAAATGAGAGGTCGATGTACAACTATACTTGCCTGATGCTGATTCTGATCACCTGCTCTCTTAACGTGTGAGAACTGATGGATTGTGCAGTATGTGATCACACAGATCGACCTCTCTTTGAGACAATCAATCAAAATCTCTCTTGCTGTCATCTGCCCACATCCTGTCACCCTCGTTGTCTGCGTCTCCTCCACTCAGAGGTTGCATCCCAGTGTGAAAGTAAAGTGAATGACGTGATGGATGGTGGCTACAGAGTTTGTGGCTTGTTGTCTCAACAAATGCACCCTACACTATTCTATTACCTCCCCTTGTCATTGCTATTAGCCAACCAGGTGCCAGGTGGTCTAAAAAGGACAAAAGTCAGGCTGGTGCATAGACAACATGGCTACGTGTGGACAACCAAACAATTGAGATTTATAGGTTGAGGGATGAGAGCAGCAGT
Organism: Anabas testudineus; assembly: GCF_900324465.2. Classification (NCBI taxonomy): domain Eukaryota; kingdom Metazoa; phylum Chordata; class Actinopteri; order Anabantiformes; family Anabantidae; genus Anabas; species Anabas testudineus. The sequence continues at coordinate 1,942,690 of NC_046623.1, read as the reverse complement.
GAAGTGGAGATTAGATAATTACAGTACAGTGGCAGATGCATTTGATCCTGTCTGGGGTTTTATGTTGCTCTAATCTAGTGTTTCATGATTGACTTGTTTTCTCTGCCTGTATGGATCGAGCCAGCTGAGCCAGGATCGATCCTGATGTTCATAGTTATATCAGATTGGCAGAGCTGAGGCTCAGACAAACTGCTAATGATAGAAATGCAGCAACATAATGGTAAATTCTAAGAGAAGTCAGAACTAACCACACACACACACACACACACACACACACACACCAGAAATTAAATCTATTTCTATATGTAACAGGTTAAGGTGCAGGCCAATGGAGAGAGGCTCAATTTAAAACATCACACTGAACAAAATCATTGTGTAAGAGCTCGCTCATTCCACACGGCGCCATTATGTGGGCAATTCTTTTACAGGCTCAAGACAGTTAGAGGTTCCATTCTGTTATTTCCGTTATCTTCATGTCTGCTTGGAGAAAAACGGGGAATGGCTCCTGCCCGGCTATCACGAGTTGACAATCAGAGCCGCATTGAATCGAAATGAGCCACAGTGCCACGCGGCCGTAAATACAGACACCGGGCTGCCTGCAGGCTTTGATTGGGGCTCGTTGGAAGGAGTTAATGCCTTTTTGCACATGATGGCCAAAGCAGAGGTAGGTGAGGAAAGGTCAGCGCTTTTTTTTGGCGGCAGCTCATCAGCTGGCCCCTGCAAGAATACACACACACACACACACACACACACATAGAGACACACACACACACATAGAGACACATAGAGACACATAGAGACACACAGTGCACAAACAGCAAACATAAGCAGAATAAAATGTGTTCAAACACTGTTACCTATCTATTATTGACTGTTGAGATTTGGACTCATGGTATTCATCAGATTTGGCTGAGCTTTGATGTTTTATACATTCTGAGGCTGAATGTTTCTGTTATTTTAGGTACGTTAAGGAAAAAAAGAGTGCAGACTGTTTGATTGGCTCCAGTTTTTACTCATTCAAGATAAATGTACTGACCAATAAAGCAAATGTAGATTAAAAAAACAGACATAAAGCAACACCAAATAAAGCATATTGTCAGAAAAGCCAGCAATTGTGTTACATTTGCTGTTTAAATTAAATTTGTATGCACACAGTGCTACCTAACTACATCTCTATGTAATATTGCAAAAGTTAAGTAACAATTTTCAATTCAAATGAAAGCGTTGATAAGTGCTCCACAGAAGACAGACTCACTTGTTGGATCTGCAGTCACCAGGTAACGGCTAATTTGTTATACATGAAAAGCCACTTGTATTAAGCCACCCTCTGCAGCAGCAGCGGCTAAATTGGCCAATTACGTTAATGGAAGGCCATCTCTTTGTTCACAGCGGCCATATTGGCGGCAGGAGAGGTGATGACGGTTGTCAGGTTTTTTGGGGGGGTTCTGCTTCGACAGATTGCCCAAACTTGAAAAAGGCCTTTGCCAGCCACATGGCAGGCAGGAGCAGGTCAGCTGCTTGTGGCTTGTTTATTGAAGTTGCCTTCAGTAAGCAACGTTCCCCACCAACGTTCAGTAAGCAGGTTCAAAACAGGTTGATAAGCACTAACGTCCTTGCAGTTAGGCACACTAATGAAGCAGTCCGTCCTTATTTCGATCAGAGCGCCACACTCTGGCACAGCGGGATCACATACGCTGCTCATGAGGTTTTTTTTTCAGGAAACTGTGCTCCCGCTGTCATTTCTACTTCCTGTCATTGTTTCTTAGCAACCATCCCTCATCTTGTCAATCAATATTACTTTCTTTACTGTTCTTATGAAATATTCTTTTACTCACCCCTTCCTAGTGCAACACTACATTTCTTCATGGTTAACTTTACAATGGTGACAAATTGAAGAAACACTACAGTGCCAGTACGACCAGAGACACACACACACACACACACACATAGCAATTTTATTGATATCTGTGTTAGAAGGAGGCCTCCATTATGCTTCAGACAGGTCTAGGCTTGGGCTAAATTACGGTTTGTGTGTTTGAAGTGGTCTGGCAGCGACGGCAATTCGGAAGGGATGCTGGGGGTTTGGATGGAGTGCAAAATGTCACCGAAGCAGCTGGAGAAGGCTAATGAAGATGGCAGGGGTTACTATCTCCATCAATGCATCTCTGGCCTGACTCAGGCAAAACTGGAGGAACTCATCTGGAATTAAAAAACAGCAGCGTTCTCTAGGTCGATATCTCACCTTCCTCCTCTATGTTTATTTTTCCACCTCCATTTCTTCCAGCCCACTTTTCGTTGCAGGCTTAAAGACCATTTCCTGCTGTCTGGTGCGTCCCTGTTTGTGTCCAAAAAAGAGTATTTTGCAGATATTAACATGGTAATGATTGGAAAAGGGGGCTCCACAGGTATCTGACCACTGGTTTTTAGCCACGCTCAAGAGGAAGCAAATGAAAAGCCTCCTGCTGTGCCTTGAAGTGAAGAACAGTGTACGTGAGGCTCTGCTGTAAGTTCTATAGGTCAGAGAGAGAGAGAGAGAGCAACAGGATCTATCTGTCAAGCCTGTCTCTTTTAAATCACATTTATACAGTCTATTAGTACATGTTTTCCCCATCATTGCTGAGGTAACAACAATAATGCTGGATTATGTTATGGCCAAGCTTCTAATGAAGGATAAAATGCTACATTGATAGTTGATAGTAGATGTGCAACACAAGAGGCAGTGTAGAGCCACGAAACCAGTGTATTCACTACACCACAGGTAGCCACAATAAAGAGGAAAAACAAGCCACAAGCCATAGTCACCACAGGCAAAACACCAAACTTGAAACTCAAAGCATCCTGCAGAATGAAGTACTGCTGCTTAGAGACAGTCCCAGACTCACTAAGGAGCTGGTCATACTTGGATTTAACATGCATGTGTGAACAAGGTTGCAGGAAAAACACATGAAAACAAAGGCTGGAGTCAGGACAGAGGTGCTGATGACAGGAATAAGCCAGCAGTGAGCAGGTCAAGGTGGGCAGCTTCAATACAACGGAGGTACGGAATCAATAAGAAACAGGCAGGTCTGTGGTTTGGTGTCTCGTGCTAATGTGGATGTTTCTTTATTCAACTAGACCAGGATCTTTACTTAAACATAACCAAATGGGTGATAATCTAAACCAAAGTGGAGGAAGACAGGAGGAAAACAAATGTCAGCATATTCTCATTTTGGTTGGGGTAGCTTCATATTTTCAGGTCTACAATACCCATAGTATCGACATGCACTTTTAATACATAATTTAGTGTAATCATTTCTCCTGCCCATATTTAATGAGGTAGTTAACTTCCAAAGTCTTCTCACTTCCCTCTTTGTCCTCCCACACAGTCTTTTCTTGCTGTAATGAAGGAAGAGAAGCACAAAGAGGTCATTTCACACTAAAACACTGTGTTTGGAAAATCTCCCACCTGATTCAGACGACAGCAGCTCTATCTTAGCTTTGGCTGAGATTTCCGATGTGTTATTGCGTGACTACTATGGATTTTGTCTTCTCCACTTGCATATGAATCACATTAGGACAAGATTCGTTTTTCACTAGAGCTTTTCTATAACTGTCTTACTGTGCTGTACTTTTAAGTACAGTGGTACTGAATGTATATAACTTTGCATCTCGTCTGACTTTTACAGACCTGATTAAAAACAATATTCATTTATTGAGTTCAACTCTGTCTCATTTTGCTGGCAACTTGTAGATCATCCCTCCATTCAGCCTCATTTCCATGCACATCCACAGTACATAGCATATGGCAGAACATAATTGCCAACATTCACTATTTGACCTATACATACATTCTGGCATTTTGATTCTGATTGCTACATGAGAGCTACAACTGTAATGAGCATGTACTACAAAGGCAGCACGTGGAATCGGTGAATTAGATGACAGGGTGGAACGTGTCGCACGGGCTGAATGTGGCAAAAAATAGAAAGAAACGTACCACTTCAAGTTCCCTTGCAATCTGCCACCCTTCATTAAGTGTCTGAATAAAGAAATTACAATTCCAGAGTAGCTTCACCATTCTCGATGATTTATAATTGGCAAGTGTACCAACGGGCCACATGTCACAACTGTTCTTCCAGCTCTTATTGATTTAATATCATCTCAGCAATCCATGCACAACCGCTGTGAAGTCCAGGCTTTTTAGTTTTATGGCTATCGCTGCATAGACTACAGAAATCCAATTAAGGCAATGAAATCAAATCAAGGCGGCTACATCTGGATATGCTAATTTTTAACTGGCTGCCTGCTAAATTTAATTATTTCCCAAAGGTCATTTTTTTACATGCATGTAGCATGTTAGCGTACATTTCTCCGGTGGCTCCCTGAGGACATCTTTGTGGGGTGTAATTTGGCAAAGCTATGGTTTTTTATTGGCAAAATTTCAATTAAATACAATTACAACCTGTTTTTGGTAATTGAATGACACAAATGGCAGCTCTGTGTATGTCAGAGTGTGGTCCCACATATGCTAGAGTTTTGCATCTGCTGATACGCATGAAGATGACGTGCTATGAAAAGACAAATACAGAACTGCAGCCAAATTTCCACATGATAATTGACATATATCAGCAAGTTGTTTGTTTCAGGTGTGCATAAAGTCTACTAAAAGTGTGGGGATCATTGACATTATGGGGCATTTTATGTAGAATTTTAAATAATTAAATTGAATGAATAAAAATAATGAGTTTAATCCATTTTGAAAAAAGTTAGTAACATAACCAAATGTGGAAAAAGTTCAGCACTGAACACTCTCTGGATGTACTGTAGCTGCCTGAATTTTGCACGCTCAGCAATATTCAAAAACCGGATAAAGTCCAAAATCTTATGCAGCTTTATTCACACTTAAAAAAGAACACTTAAAGAACAAAAACTAGAGTTGGAGCTTTTTTTTTTCATGCAACTTTACCTTCAAGGACTTCTACCTGATGCTGCTTTAAACCTCATCTGTCAGTTGCTTTGGATAAAAGCTTTTCCCAAATCACTAAATGTTATAGCAAAAGTAAAATCACCAAAATAACAAAAGCATGTCTGTATCCTGGTCAGGTCTCTGCAACTTGAGGACTTCTGTAGGCCTCAGTCACATTTCATCCTGCTACTGGGGAGACAGACAGACTGTGGACAGGAGAGGAGAAGGCTCTAAAAGAATGAAAGATTACTGCCTTCCCTCTTGGTTGCTGGCCTTACAAGGTCATCCGCTCACTTTTCATTGTAGGAAAACAGCCTGACGGCTAAGGCAATTGAAGCTGAAGAGATTTCTACCGTGTCCTCACACAAATTAAACGAAGAAAGCCGGGACTCTTTGTTGCGTGACCTCGCCACGCATTGTTACCTGCCGGGGGGACAAAGCAAGGGGAAGGAAATGGACGCGGAGTGAAAGAAGCAAAGAGAGATTTGCTTGTGAGACAGAGAGCTTTGCCTTCATTTATTGCTTGTGTGGTCGCGACATTGCTGTCAGACATGGGCGCCGCGTAAAGAGATGTGAGGTGTGTGTAAAGAAGGGAGCGAGGCATTCTGGGCGTCCGGATGTTTTATGTGAGTCGTCTCCCTCGTGTTGAAGGACAGACACAATCAATAGAAGCAATCAATGTTGCATGAAGGCTGGAAGGAAGACAGTTCCCGAGGTCCCCCTATTTTTGTCTGCTACACAGTACAGTAATGTATCTCAGCCGGTGGTGTCTCTGTACACAGACAACTGTTCTTCATTCATCTGCAGCTGCTGCTTTTCTGTGAGGAAGCTTGCATTTGCCTTCATATCCAACTACAACCATTTGCTTTCATCTCTCTCCCACAATGCCTTTCTTCTTCCATGCCTGTGTGCACTGAAAGATACCCCAAACCCAGCTGATTACAGCACAGGAAACATCACCTACTGTTGTGCTGCTTGCTGAGCTTGTTACCTTAGCATGCAGGTAACAAAAAGACAGATATTGCTGCTCTGTTTGTACTCACGGTTTAGCTACTTATGGAATACAAATCAGAATTTAGAAATAAAACTATATTAGAATAAATTTAAATCTGCTCAGTTCACATCAAGGGACATGCAAAGATGCTGTTTACACTTTCAAAGTGTCACCTTATTACTTCATTACTTCCCTGTTAGTGGTCTTCCTTGTACGAAATGTCTTTATCTGTTTATGATCAGCATAATTCCAGCTTAAGCTGCAAACACAACACACGTCATGTTTGACAAAGACTACCGTGAAGAAGAATTCCAACAGAGGGGGCTCCATGTGCTCCTAAAAGATCAGATATTGCAGCACGGGCTGAGATGGAATGAAGAAACTGCAACTGTCTCTGGTGAGCAAGAATTGTGTAAAAGTGCTGCTTTGTGCACAGTTTGCAGCCATAGTCCTACGTCTGCAGCATTCCCTTACGGATGGGCGAATTCATACTACCATCAGTTACTGGCAATAACATGCTAATAAATATGTTAACCAATTTCAACACGTTTGACAGCTGAGTAGCTGTAGATTAGTAAAACCTAACCACTGGTTTCCTTTAATAGTTTTCAAGAATATTTTGGTATCAATGTGGATCAAAGCTGTGCGCAGCCCATTTTGACCTGTGGTCTCATTTTCCACCTAATTTACCCAACTATCCACCTAAGTATCACGCTGACTTGCAAACAAACAAATGGAACCAAAAACATAATCGCCCCCGGACGACGGAAGAAAATCAGAAACTGGGGATTCTGAGGCGACTGTGAATGACATGTGCTTCTCCACCAACAGCACCACGCTGAGTCGCCATAAAACAATACCTGATGAGTGTTTCAGTCTACATCTCTTCACGGTGAGACAAACGTGAGACTCCAGTAAACAAGCACTCCCATCAGTGTGGTTCCAGCTTTCTTTTATTAATATTCTCAACCAGTTTAATTTGTCCCATTAATGTAAAATGAGTTTTAGTGTGTGTGCACACGAGAGCTGGTGTGTAAACACTCCACAATTAATAAGACACACCAACACAGAGATGAGCTGTAAGCAGCAGGGACTGACGTGAGGAGACGGATGAATTTAGACATAAAGAAAAACTTAACAGCAGACCGCTGCCTTGAATGAGGAGCCTCATTTCAAGGTTCAGAAACGAAGCTGCAGCTAGGACCATCGTCTGTGTGTGAAACATTATTCTAATCTAATATAGGATTGGGCACCTTTGCTCATCAGATTTAATAATTCACAAGTTGAGACTTTGAAATCTGTAATGGACCACAACATTGATTTCGATCAAAAGATGAAAGAGGGATCTCTCTGTAGAAAAAGCACTGCACTGTTTTGAGCCCTATTACATTTGGCACACAAAGAAACATCCTGCTTTGACTGGATAGAATAATCAACGACTTCCAGCGACGACATCCGTAAAAAAATGAGCTTTTGAGTGTCTGCCGCCGTCGCTACAGTGTGTTTCCGCGAGCGGGGAATTGAAGTGCAGATTGAGTTCATTTGGGCGAAATGAGTCATTTGAAGACAAACAGCAGCGAAAAACAAAGCTCTTGACATCACGTGAGGTGACGACTGTAACTAGTTTGCTGTCACGTCCTCGGCCTTTGATTTCGCCGCGCTCTCCAGCTTTCCACGTTTCCAGAGGACTGATACTCAAAAGCTTACTTTGCCTCCCACGTAATTTACACAGTTTTTTAAAAACCCCCAGCGTTCCAACCACTTCAGGCAACATGGATGGATGGAGGCAGCGTGGGGAAGAGCTCTGCGAGGTGGCTCCCCGATGCTGCTGCAGAGCGTTTTGCAGAGCTATATTAAATAGAGTGTACAGACTGCTTGATGAGCTTAACGTCTCTGTGCTGTCTCAACAATGAGCCACCCCCCCCATACTGTACTTGGCATGTTTTCTCTGACATTTGTTTGGATCCTGTCAATTATCTGGCATTTCTTCCTAACACTGCAACAATATTGGCTGAAAAGGGATTTGTTTGGTGACAGACACTAAAATTAGGAGACAAAGTCCCTTTCTGTTATATATGACAGCAGGAATTGAGTTTTCTCTGAGCTGCGCCCGATGAGATCAAAAGACATTTGAATTTCCTCAAAGGGAGGAATTCATGTGTATAGATAGAAAAAAGGCTTTTAAGCTGGGTGCATAAAGAATCATTTTGCTTGTGTGGTTTGATATTGATTAGAAACAAGCAACGCTGGGAGATTGCAGTGTGAGCCTTCAAAGACGTGTTTTTTAGGAAAACAGCCCCAGAGACACTGGGCTACTCATGCGTGTGTTAGAACTGGCTGACAAGCAAATTGAAAGTGGGAGAACTGCATTATCTGGCTTGTTGAAGGCATATACATGGGAATATCCATGAAGCTGTGTTAGCGGTTCATGCAATTAGACATTATTTTATTATATTATTATTATATTTTATACTCATTTCTCAAACAGGCCTAAACCTCAGAAATAAAGTATGCAATCATCACAACTGCAAACACTGCAGAGCAGGAGCCAGTCAGGATGTCGTCAAGGTCACTTCACAAGGGTGAACGTTTGCTGACGCAAGGGGTGAACAGGGGTAGTCAGGCTGAAAGGTTACTCTTTACCCACCTGAACACTCAGTTTACCTCCAATCCTGTTTCTGATTTATCATCACTGCAGCAGCTCCATGCTTCACATCGCTTCAATGCACAGCAGCCAGCGAGAATCTCCTGGAGCTCTCATAACAAACTGTTTTTTATAGGTGCCATCTCTGTTGACCAGTGGTTTACATGATGCAGATGCCTGATTTTGCACATAATGGTGGATGCTGTGATCATCAATAGGGCCTAACAGTTAGCAGAAGGATGCAAATGATCATTCAAGAAGCATTCTTACAGATTCCTATGCATTTATGAGTTAAGTGACTTAAGTATAGATGTAATATGGAACTTGGCTTGTGCTGTCTCACTGATCAGCACTGCTGGCAGGGCTGTTATTTTGTTTCTAAATGTTTTTGAGCAAATGATTATTCTACTTTGGACCCCTCCTCTTAATCTAGATTTGATTTACTTTATTGATCCTCATGAGGAAATTGTTGTTTGGCCAGCTGCACATTGATGATGCTACTACAGGGTTCCATTGAGTGTCCAAGGACACGTTGACATTGTGTCCAGGAGGTAACGTTGAATATGACATTTGGTATGAGATTCAGACTGAGATATGGAGAAAAGCTTACTGAAGATAAAACATCGTCAGGAGAAAATGATTCTAGGTTAAACTATGTGCTCAGTAAAGAGCGTGCATTGCTTCAGAGTCGCTGACTGCTGACTTTAAACCACAGGTGCACGTATGCTGTTGTCGAGTGCTGTTACTTTAAATCCACTCATTCTAATGTGCGGCGCTTTGGATGAAAGCATCCACCGCTTAGCATTTATTATGTTCATGCTAGCAGCGAGACAACACACATGAAACACTGGCAACAAAGAGGAAGATGCGGAGGTGTTGGGGAAAAAAAAAAAAAGATAATTGCACCCTTTAATTGAATTCCTGGAGCATTGAACTGCTCAAAATGGAATCAGATCACCCTCAGCCTGTGTCTGTGCCCCCGTCTTTAAAGTAGAGAGATCTGAGGTCTTGTGTAGTAAATTCAGATCCACACCTCCATCTTATTTCTGTCTCTCAGTTTCTTTCCAATCCACGGCAGAGCAACAAGTCACACTGCCTCTTCACACTCCTGTCTCTCTTTGTTTTTCCTCCTCCTTTCCTTTCTCCCTTTCCCCTGGTGTTTCCTCCACACCCCCTTCTCTCTCCTTCCTCCTCAGCTCGGGCCTAATTAGCGAGATTCCTCTCTGATCAATGGATCCTCCTCATGGGAGCTCAAGAAGCAACAGCTCAGAATGACAGCACTGTTTCGTGTATGTGTGTGTGTGTATGTGTGTGTGTGCACGCAGAGGGAGGTGTCAAAGGGTTATGTATTGTGTCAGGTCAGCAAACAGATTCTGTATGCACGCTCACACATCTTTATTCCTGGCAAATACTGTACAGTGATACAGCTCTACTCTTGAGTATACATGCACGTGCAGCATCTTTGACACAAGAGCTCTGCATCCCTTCGCCACCAGTGTCACATTGGTTTGTTATGCACACATGTGCTGACGGTGCAGTACATTCTGCCCTAATGTAATTTACCAGTGATTGCATTTAGTAGGAATTATGCTTATCGAACTTCATAGAGCATCTAGAGGAGAGAGCACTACATGATAACTCCAGACAAAGGAAGACAAATCTGCAAATACATTTTTATTTTAAGTAGGCATGATTTGTGCTTCAAATGCATTCTTGCATCTCAGAACCAGAGCCAAACAAAGCCTGCCAGTCTGACTATTTCCATAATTAAAAATACATTTTTGCTAATTTCCCTTTTGAAAGTTGACGAGGGACAGACTCTGCCTCAAGGTCACTGCAGAGGCAGTGTATTAAAATTTAATCGCAGTCGTACACAGATTTCAAGTGAGCAGCGCGGGGGAATTAGGCAGCCAAAGAAAATCATAAAAGGGAGACTGCATCTAATGAGTCAGGAGTGAATGATGGGGACGTGTTTTTGTGCCACTCATGTGAGAGCAGAGGGCCTAGGGCCGCGGCGCCCCATCTGGGGCTCCGAATATGACAATTACACTGAGCACTGTGGCCACAGGCACATTCCCTCTGCTGCTGTCAAAGAATGCGTGTGTGTGTGTGTGTGTGTTTTGTACGTGTGTGTCTCTTGTCCTCGTATTTTCATATAAAAAAAAAATCCCTCCCTAATCTTGCTGGAAAACAACAGCCAATTAAAGTAACTGCAATCTGTATGCACACGCCTGAGCCGGTCTATCCAGGGAGCCCGGTGAAAGCACACAGGTTCAGTTTGCAGCGTGAGTGCTGTTTAGGCTGTGAGTAAGCATTAGCGACGAGCGAGCGCTGGGGGAGTGAAGCAACGTTAAAAGAAACTAGCCACTGTACACGCGGCCTCCAGAGAGCTCCAATCCCAGACGACTCATTAGCTATTCTGAGAGTTGAATAAATTCAGCCCCCACTCAATTAGCGAGAGTTACACATGTCCTACTGTATATTTAGTTAGTTTGCATCAATTTTTCCAATTAGACCACTGAATATCATGCAGGCCTATTGCAGGTTTGGACAGTTATTATCTTGTTGCTCGTGAGCAGACACGCCTTCACCTGATCAAACAGTGACGGGCTTCCATTCCACTTGTAATCCAGTGATTATCATCGCGTGTACTGCGAAGGTTTATCCACTCTTATCTCCATCGCGCGAATCATTGGTGCACCCTGCTTGTCCTCGTGTGATTGTGTGCTGTTGCCTCGGCGCCCTGGCGTCTTTAGGCTGATTACTGCAATGCCTGAAGGGACTACACCATTGTTTATGTTATTTATGAGCTTCATTTAATTGGGCTGAGAGCAGCGACACTTAGTCAGACGTGTGCTCCTGATGGCTTAAGCACAGAACTCTGCCAGCACTGCAGGCTATGCTGAGCATGAGGCTGCAATTAATGGAGTTTACTGCAGTAAGTTGCAGGTGAAGTAGAAGCATGATGTGACAGTTCACGAGGGCCAGATGACTCTCACACAGATATTTTACAGTAGCTTATTTTATTAGGCCATTGCCTAGTAAATCAATTGCTCATTACCTTAGCCGGATGATTGCATGTGTGGATGTCTCTATTAAAGAAAGGGTCATGCACAAGGCTAGGAACGTGCCCTGAATCAATTCCAACGAATGAATAAATACCAGTTCATTTAGACATTCTATCAGAGCCTCGTCTCATTGCACATTCTTGCCTTGTCCTGGAACACAGGGGAAATTAATATTATAAAGCTGCTGAAGTCCCGACCGTGAAAGTAATATTTATAGTAACTAAAAGAACTTATTGACATCTTCAAATAGGTATAAAATAATTCTCATATAATTAGGGGTCCTCATTTTATGAACAACATTAGGGCTGGCGTCCATCAACAAATCCATTGGTTGATCGATAGATTATTAAATGTTAACAGTTTTGATTGTGGATTAAATCATTTATCAAACAAATACTCCCTCATTCTCTTGATTCAGCTTCTGCAGCGTGAGGTATTGGACAGTTTGACATTTAAAGGAGCACAACATCCTTGTTGAGATGTAGCAGTTTTATTCGGTCTAATCATCTGGTGTCTCCCAAATCATGACTTTAGTTATATGTTGGTGACCACACAGTAACAACCATTGTCAGAGGAGCTGATAGCGTATTATTGGTGGCACATTGATACTAAAGTGATTAATAGCAACTGATTTCTCTAGATCACCTTGTCAAACTACCTGCAGTCTTGTATCATTGCCTATCATCGCCCATCCTGTCTATGACTTGGCTGACCATTTCCATTACATCTGCATGTGAGATCTTCTTGTTAGTTAGTATCTATTAAACTGATGAATGTTTTTCTGAGTCAGTTGCATTGTTGGTTGTTTCTAAAGGTCAAACTTTCTCTGCATCTGCTGCTTCCCCCAGTTTTATGGAGCATTGTGGTGACTTTCAGTTTATTGTGTAGTGTCCGACAGCAGCCTCACTCGTAGCATTGACCTTGGCATCAGGTAGTTGTTTTCAGTGGCCAAGCTTTTAAAACCCATTGTTTACTACCTGCTCAGCACCTAACAGCCGACACAAGAAGGCATGCCTTATTTTTTATTTGCTTTCTGCAAATGAGAAATGAGTTTCTTAATTGTAGCAGATTTGCTTCTTCTCTGCTACATGATCAAACATTTTGGGACCCTTTACATTGAATCCTTAGGTGGGTGGAGACCCCAACATGTGGATCTGGGGCTTCACAAGCATTTAATTCCACTAACACTATCAGTTCCAGTATTAGAAAATCAGCCCACTGTTTGCAAACTGAAATGTCACATTCAGCACCGATGTATAGTGTAGGTTTGGATATCAAAACGGAGCCCAGCTCAGGAGACACAGCCGCCTGTTTCCTAATGAGTTGCTGGCAGGATGAGCCCAGCTTCGCCTGTCCGGAAAGAAAACACTAGCACATAATTGGCTCATTTCATTTCATAGGCACTGCGAATTAATGAGCTGACCGCCACAATATCACAGGTCAGGCCTGCAGAAACTGATGATGCCCAGCAAAAATAATTAGCAGTGGGAGCTGTTGTGTCATTCACACGACTGTGAATGACAGTTGTGCTGCATCATAAGTAAGCTGAAGTTCTTTCTGCTGCCTGAGGCACCAAATATTTGTACAAGTTTTGAAGTTAACACTTTGAGTATTTTTTTCTCCCAGTTACTTGAAGAAAATTTAATATTTCACGCCATTGTGCAGATCAACACTGGCGTTACTGTGAGTATGAAATGGCTTGTGACGGGCACTGGGCAGCTGGTGCTGTGCAGTAAACTGACTTCAGCTTGAACTGCACGGGGTCAAAGACTGTTAGAATCTTTCACCCTTGCAAGTCCCCACGGCAACGTGTTTCTATACCTTTTTGTAAGTCATTTTCAGCCACTGGATCGTCTGCAGACCAGCACAGCGAGTTACCATCAATTCACAGTGTCCATCAGCGTATTGGCTGGCGAGTTGTCAAAAGGCTGAAATCCTCCGTTTGAAAGCAGATTCAAAACATATTTTCTAAGACTACTTCTCTTCACACACAGCAACATGCAGGGAGAATATTTCTCCATCTATCCATGTTGCGCCTGCACCAGGTCAGCTTTTCATACTCCTACTACTCTGTTTCCACGCGGAGGGAAACAGCTCTCAAGATGCATCTCGAGCACACAAACAATGACGATTTATTTGTACTTGTTTGCGCCCACGCAACTTGGCCTCTGTGCAGCTAATGCTCTCATGACTTGATCGCTGCCATTTTCTTCCCATCCTGCTACAGTGAGATGTGGAAACAATAACGAGGCCTGCATTCAGTGCACGGTGGCATTGAAAACCTTGTCTTACTTTGGCTTACCCAATGCTTATCTTACATTCCACTGAATTTCTAAGAGCATTCATTTGTCTGTAGATGTACGTACTGTCTGTTGACACTGATCTTACCTATAGGTAGTAGAGATGCATTCTGACGCTTAGGATTTAATATGTGACGCTGTAAGTTTTACTTAACTTTTGGTCAATCTTGTAATCAGAAAACCCCCTCATTATGAAGCAGTTTGAGGGGATGCATGAGAATTAGATGAGATGTAATTGGAGAGTTCTCATCAGAATTCTTATCTCATTGTACATATGTCTGTCCTTCTCTGAATTTGTTTTCCTAAAGTAATCTGCTTGCTGCATTCCACTACCTTAAAAGTCCAATTTATGTGACCTACCATGTACATTTCATTAGCAAAGTTCTGCCCCATTAATGTTAACTAGATTAAATTGGGAATTAAATGTATAGGAGGTAGTGGCAGAACCTTGCAACACCCAGACTCGCTTATTTAGAGCTCTGAGCAGGCGTTTTAATTAAACTGTGACCTAGTTGTGTTTAGAATTATAAATAAGCTAAATTAAACTTTAATTTAAGCTTTATGAATGTGCGTTACTGTGGAAAGATGCAAAACGTGTGTCTTCTGCAGTGCTGAACTTCGTCTGCCCTCCAGAACACAGGCTGAATGTGTAGACGCCGTCATGACCATAGCCACTGGACTCAGGAAGAGGTAATGGAGTGGAAGTGATGTGCAACAACAGTTGCGTGAACAGCTGTAAGCATGATTCATATCAGTTGTTGGGTTTATTGAGGCCACTTCCGACACTCCACACAGCGGTTCACCTCCGTGGACTCAGACCTTTGCTCTTTAGCCTGTCCACCTGCTTTAAGCACAGTCAAAACAGGTGTGCAGACCATTTCCCCTCCAACAAGCTATTACTCACTGTCTGATAAACAACTGCAAATAGGTCATTACCTGCATTAGCTCTTTGTAGACTCCTGTCTTGACATGTGCGGCTGACTCTATGTGAGTGCTATGTGCCATTTAGTCAGAATATCAAGCATTCTCTTTATTATATAGGCAAATGAAAAAACACAATATACCCTGTTTTAATTAAGTTGTGCAATTGTGGTGCTGACTGAGGAACATCAGTGGCAGCTTACTACCTTTTTGTCACTACTTTCTGCCCTTCACATCACCAGTTTGGATTATAGGAGCATCAGACTGGCTGTTTTCCATCAAAAACACAGACAAACAGCAAGACAAAACATGTGACCCACCTCCCATGGGGACGATATTAGATGACGCCTTCAACACTCATTGTTACAATTAATGCGTTAAACCTCCCAACCCCTCATTTTCCCCCCAAATATAACCATTATTCACCCCTCATGGCCCAACCTTGCATGAGATTCGGTGATAGCCCTCATTCAACCCAAACTTCAGGCCAGCTGACTCCCTCAGAGTAATGGGCAGGGGGGCTATTGTTTTGTGATCAGTCAGAGAGCCACAGCACTTGACTGGGTCTGCCTTGGGAGTCACTGTCGCCGGTGTATTGTACGCTGCACATTCTCCCTGGGGTCACGCCGTGTCCCTGGTCATGCTGGAGATGTCATAAATAAAGAGAGACAGTGAAGAGAGAAAGAGAACAATGAATCGCCCTTTCCCCTGCTTTCAGCTCTGTCTCTCCTCCACATCAGCCATGGGGGACATTGTAAATCACAGGAGCAGGGGTGGGGAGAAATCTGAGCCAGGGCAAGGGAGTAAGGCAAGCAGACATTAAAGTGGGAACCTGGCTCTCTGGAAGCCCGGTCGTTCCTGTCATCATTATGGAGCATGGGAGACAAAGGCAGGAAGAGCTCAGGATGAAGCTTCCCAATGGAGGGAGGGAAGGAGAGGGGGACACACTCTCTCAGACAGACTCTGTATTTAATGAAAAAAGCAAACACGCGTGTAGTCCCTCTCATACCTTATGAGTCATTCGCACACTTGTGCAGGCCATAAATCCAGGTAGGTTAGGTTTAGCTCTGACAGCACTGCCACCGAGGGACAAAGCTAATCCAGCAATGATTTTCAGCGAACAAGAGATTTTGATTTCTACCCCATCAGGGAGGGGAGAAAGCTGAAATCATCGGCAGAGGGCTTTCTTCGAGGGCAATGCTGCCTAGCCTACAGCCAAGCAATGTCCTTGCATTCACAGGCATAAAGACGTCTCTGACAATAGTGAGGGAAAAAAAGGATTGCTGTTGGAGATAAAAGCGGCTGAAGAGAGGTGGTGATGAAAAGGATAAGGAAGTGTGTATGTGTGTCGGTGGTGGTGGTGGCCTCTTTGTGTTGCATCTTTCACATTGCCATACCAACAAGCAATTCCTGTTACGAATGGCGATATACGATATATTTATATGCAATCAATGAGTAAAAACACACAGTTGTAAATATTTAATGATCACGATCGGGATTTTTACATGATATATATTTGACCTCTGCAGGGGGTCACTAATAAAAACCAATAAAAAAAGACAGAAGGAAAAGGAAAATTAGAACAAATACACAATCAATACGCGCTAAAGGTTTCACATCAAAACATAACCTCACAAACGACCCCGAATCATTCCAGCCTGGCTGATATATGTCCTCCATTCTGTACTGTTTACCAATGCTGTCAAGATAGGTTACATCAGTTCTACCCCTCTCTCCCTGACATTGATCACTGTCCCTCTGGGCCCAGGTATCTCTCACTCTCAGAGGTAACTAAGCCTTGTGGAATGTTTTGTGCCTTGACCCCTGCAAGGATTTGGACTCGGCTGTTATGTATCATCTCACATTTTCCCCTTGAGGTAGTGGGGCTTAAGTCTGACAGCCTATGAAGAAGGTTGACGAGGAAAGTCAGTGCCACTTCTCACTGGACTCTTTACATTTGCACACCAGACACAGGGAGAAGAGTTTGTAGAAGAGCGCCGAGAGACATGAAATTGAGTGTGTGTAAAAAGAGAAAGCTCCTTGAGGGACCTTAAGGGCTTTTTCAGACTGGAGCTGTAGAGGAGCTTTCTTGAGGCGAAACTGTTCTCCTGTACAAAACAACCCCATAAGTCATCTGAGCAAGGAGCTTATTATGACCCAAAGCTACTTTGTATTATTTGGTGGCCTTTGGCTGTTGTAATTATGCTAAACTATCTCCCAAAATATGTTTTGACTAACCAGGAGGCGGATAGTTAGGGTGGATGGCAGGTGTTGTGCACCAGGTGTTGTGCACCTGCCATCCAACCAGATTTTTATGTGTGGTTAAGGTTAAGGACTGTCCACTCTGCAGGCCATATATACCAGCAGCAAAAACAACCAACAAAGAGAGCTGCCATTGTGTTGTATGTAACCAAAGTGGTGCTAACTAAGCAAAGGCCTGCTGCCATGGGGGCAATGTGGGCATGGACAAACTACATATATGGCTGTTTAGGTTGAATGACTTGTTAGAGTGTCCAAATGCAGGGAGAAATGAATTATGTAGTCATTAAGGTTGGCAGATGTTTTTTTTCAGCACTGGTGTTTGTTCATTTTAGATTTTGGATTTGCTGGGTGAAGGTGGACAAAGCTTAAGGTTTTTCAGGTTTCATTACAGCTAATTAGATAACAGCACTTTCTTGATTCGTTAAAGTCCAGCTCTCCACAGGTTGTACTTCAGCTGAAGGAGAACGTGATGCAATTGACAGAGACAAAAACAAAACAAAACAAAATGAAGCACAACAAAATATACGGTTTATAGGTAATTGATTGCTCACGGTTCATGGATACTCCACATTTCGTCCCTGTGCACTTGCTATGCCAGACCATGAGAAGAAAATTGTGTTTTTCTGTACTTGCACAGAAATCATGTGCTAACTTCTGCATGGATCGATTGATTTGTTCTTTTACTTTTACTACAATCATGAACACATATCATGCAAAATTATATATATATATATATATATATATATTATTATCTTGGGTAAGATGGTGCTGCTTCTTCCCTGACTGATACCAGATAATAATGATTTTATTTTAGCCTTGACGTTACAATATGCGCTGTGGTTTCATGGAGTCAAAACAAAGCTTAAAGTGACTGTCAAACTTGATACCCTCACCCCAACAGTGTGAAAGCTATTATTTCTAATGACTTTGCACTTTAGTGAAATGGATTGTGCTGAAACTTTAATGTATGGAACAAAGCCAACCTGGGCAAAACTGATACTCCACAACCACTACTACTAGATGATTTCTTCCATCAGTTAGGAATATATTTTATATTCGACACCAATAGGACTAGCTATTTGTCTTTTAGTATGAAATAGGGGTCTACAAGATGTGCTATTATACTGTTTTTCTGTATACTGTTTTTCTTTCCCTGACTTGTAGAGCCACTGCTAGGTGATCCCTTTTGAAGGCAGGAGAGGCGCATAGGAAAAAAAACATCTTTAAATGTGAAAAGTAGTTAGATAATAAGCAGGTAATGGCCTTATGTCCCACTTCTCTATAACCTCTTTAACGTAGAGATCCTGTTATGTTGCCATTAGTTGACCCTTTCTTATAACAACCTTGCTTATTTACACGAAGCCCAACAAAGCCAGCAAAATACCACCACTGTTGTTTGGCTTGAAGGAAATTTAGTCAGAGTAAGAGCTAAGACCACCAACAACTGCTGCAAACTGAGACTGCTGAAGTGAGTTGATGTACCATCCTCATTACAGCTCTGCTTAATGAATTTTACCTCTCTATATTCCACACTGGTCCTCTTCAAATTTAAGGCCTTCTATTATTTGCCTGTGGAGTCTGGCATCGGTACAATGCAAAGTTGTCTGCTTTTTACCAATTTGATGTGATATTGTATGCACTGCCCGTATCTCCCTATTTATTGCCATTGCCTATTAAAATGAGAACATCTCTGCTGAGAGTGTACTTTTGGTTTATTAGATCCATTTTCAAAACTAACAAATGAGTTGGCGCTGTAAATTCATAGCGTAATTACTTTCCCCTTCCAATTTGCCAGACACAACAGCTCTGTCCTGCAAATAAAATGGGCTATTTTGCATGAAACACAGCTGAAGTAATAACAGAATATTAGCTTGCCCCCTCTCTGCATGAGCCCAGTGAGAAGGGGTCGAATTTGATGCGGGCGACAAAGCTTCTAGCATTTTGTGTTTGCAGCGAATGCATGAAATGTCGCATTTGTCTGATCCTTGTATGTGTGTGATAATTGCTCCCTGGAAATGGGTATGATGAAACAAGGGCATGAAACAGTGAATCATATCAGGCTGCAATCTCCTTTCTGACTTCAATCTCACAGATGGAATCTCATCACATCTGGAGAAAGTGAGTAAGCTTGCTGCAGGTCCCTTGATGGGAAGACATTTGCATCCTAAATGACAAAGCTTTAGGTGAATAAACTCGGTGCATGTTGCATATGCAAATGAAATTAAACTTTCCTTCAGTTGTAAAATCTGTGCATGTTCACTGATCAGTAGCTTTTCTTTCCCTCTTGCCAGTGGCGTTGAATGTATTCTTACTGAAAATAATGCATCTCGGGCAGGGCAACTAACTGCTAGGCTTGAATGGCTCCTGTCACAAGCCATAATTGCTTGTATGAAAGGCCAAGGCTGCCTGTTAACACCAGGTGAAAGCACGAATGGAGCTGGAGGAGCTTGTCTGTGGAGCAGAGACAATTTTGTTCTGGCTCTCCGGCAGCTCCGTGTGAGAGTGTGCGCGTTTGTGTGTGTGTGTTGGAGGGAAGGTTGTAATTGCTGCCGCCACCCCTCCTCCCCTAGAGCCCCGGTGCAGACTGGGAGAATTGGAAGAGTCATTTCATCTCGGAGGAAACGAACGGCTGGGAGCTCTGTGGGGTGAGGAAGTAGAGGAGGCAAAATTACAGAGCAGCATGGTGTGGCAGTCAGTTGTATTCACTGACCTGCCGTTCTTCTCAAGCTTCGAGTGGTGTCAGAAGAAGAAGGTGCACATCTTCTGCCAGTAACTACAGAGGGTGCATTCAGTGTCCTGTCATCTTGTACAATATCATGTAATCCAATACAACAGTCAAGTAATAAATATCACTTTTAGGAGGACTGCATTGTCCAGAAATGGGACAGTGACAATTTTGTCACAGTTTATATCTACTCTGTGTGTGTTAGAATAACAACTACAACTTGTGGTCCAGGAAAATTAGAAGTCACGCACTGCTGTGGTAGCTACTGTGTGGTAGTTTAGACTCAGTTGGAGATATTTCACCCAATGCTTTATATTGTAGATCTTACCCTGTTATGTATTACTTAAATAGAGTCCTCTGAATTGTTTGTAGGGAGCCAGGCCAGTAACATGACAGAGGGTGCCAACAAATAAGCAAGCAGCTCCAGCAAGACAGCCCTGGGTCATCTAGCTGGAATGTTGAACTAGTGTACTAGACTGCACTTGACACACTGGATTGTAGCCAACCAGTCTATTTTAAATAACGTACCCCCATCAATCCAGCTCCGCTGTTTTAACAGTTTAAATTCCAGAGGTGGTCGAAGTACACAAATTCACTAATCAAGTAAAAGTATATCCCTTAAATACTCCACTACAAAGAGATTTACTGCTTCAGTTCTTTGTTCTTGTTGAAGTACTGAGTACTCTAAACATGAGGGGGGCATTTTTTCATTTGGTGGAGTAAAGGTCTTAGAAAGACTTGTGGTCACTGACTTTCAGTGGAGGGAGTTGTCTTCTGATGAGTGCTAGTGCGTCATATTTCATCAACAAACGGCTTGTTTAAAAGAAGCTCATGTAAAGAGCCATCTGTGTTATTATGGCCATTACTGTTACCAAACTCAACCCAAGTGGCCAGTTAGGGGAAACTGCAATGCACCACATTCCAGGGTACTCTGAAGCTTCTCTGGTACATTTCCAATAAAAACACATTTAGGATTCCTTCATGTCCTCATCATCCAGCAAACTCCAAAAGACAGCCAAGTCGTAAAGAGCAGAATTGTGTTCAGATATCCAAAATAACCATTTTATTGCCCGTTTCACTCCTCTATCATAACCAGTTTCATTACTGGCAACCCACTCAACTGCAGTCTGTAGGGAGAGATCGGTAGAGCTCGCGGTGTGTGTGCCAAGCCTAATCCCCACTCATTACAAAATACAATCAGCATATGAGACCAGTTGAATGGTTAAACCCCCGTAGATAGACAAGAGGTTAATGTCGCCTTTGACACTCCAATCTGCCCTTCTCATCACGACGTGTGGTGGCAAACAGACGGGGACGCTCCAGCCCACTCTGTCTTCATACGCCCATATCAATTGGTAGATTTGCAGAGAGCGTTGGGAGGGTGGAGGGGGGTCGCCTCGATTCACAGCCCCCAAAATTAATAGAGGGGCCCCCTCATCATGAGGAAAAGGGAGAGACAAAAAGGTCTCGGTGAGGACGGGGCAGCCACAGAGGTGGATTCTTAGATAATGAGAAGAGAGGAGAGCGTGTGAAGGAAAGAGAAATGTGATGAGAAGTGTGACAGCCGGTCTGAATGCAGCCCTGCTGGACTGGTCAGATCAGTTCCTACTTGTTCCGTGGGACCGAATCCAAGCTCAGAGAGGCCAGCAAAAAGAAACAGGAAATTAGTCGCCCCCTTAATCGTAGCCCTCCTTTAACCACCCCCCCCTCACCAAATCCTCCCCTCTTTTTCTCCCCTATCTCCATCCCTCAGGGAGGTTGGGTAACAGCCAGTCTCATTGAAAGGCAGATCAATAAAGAGATATATTGTCATCTCTGTGCGCCACCCTCTTAATCAATTAATCTATAATAGAATCCATTCAGTGGAACGTCTTAAAGAGCCCGGCCTCCCATTACCAGCTATGGGTCAAAGAAAAAAAGGTGCAGACTTATAGGGATCTCATTACTAGTAATGGAGGGGGAAACTGGAATAGATTCAAATTGCTGCCTATAGGTACAGGTGATGTACATAAAATGGCGTTTCACGGAAACTGTACTTACTTAAGTTTCCACCAAGAACAGGTCAAGACCACAAGCAATAGTCCTAATGAATAATTATCCGTGCTCTGCTGCTAGATCATCAGATATAGGGACAAATGCATTGGCCTCGAACTGCACAGTATGCTGCTGATTCTATCTTCATGCACTGTTATTTTCTGCTTCAAGCTTTGGTTAAGAGCTTGCAGAGGCTATAACAACATAATAAACGTTCTATCATTGTCAGCCATGCAGGGGCTGAACAAACAGCGTCTGAGGTGTAAATCGGAGCTCAAGGTTGATCCAGCTGAAAGCTATATATCGTTAGTCATTTGCACATTTTATTGAGGGCACTTAATAAATGGAATCATGGAAAGCTAATCTTTGGCATCGACAGCCGTGGGTTCACACACTCTCTGGAACTTTTTCCCCTCCCTTATCAGCTCTAATTGTAAACATGCAAAATTACCTCCTGAATACTCCCAACACTATCAGAGGAGCCAGCAATGTTGTTCATAGATCTTATGGGTGATTTATAGCCAGGAAGGAAGTGTTTGTGGTATGTTGGTCACTTCTTTGTGGGAAGAGCTCTGTCACTTTGCAACGACTAAAGAATCTGGTTCATTTTCCTCAAGTGAACAAGACGGCCATTGTTGAATTAAAGTGTAGTGAGGATTATATTTCCTTTGTATACCATAAATTTACAATCAGGGTCGCTCTGCTGATGTATATTTAGCAATATTTTTGCGCTATGCCCTGTCATTTCAGCAACTCAGCCGTGTCTTTTAATGAATTCCTGCAAGGTCACATATTGTTCAGTGTTCAGAGATGAGGAGGCGAATCACACCTTTAAGCAGCTCTGAAAAAGAAATTGCTGTTGGACAGTTCATGAATTATGGAGCTACATGTTTTCCATATGCGTGCTGCTAAAAGGAAAAGGATCAGGTAAAGTGAAATACATTTTTTCCAATAATTAATCTTATTTTCTGAGCTGCTGGAGGCTTCTTCTGAGCACCTTCTGTTTTGAAAACACATTCTAAAAAATTCACAGGTGCTCAACATGAATTTTTCTTTAAACAATGGTGCTAAAGGGAGTGGATGGAGCAGAGAGGATGTGGGTGGCACCCCCACTCCCAGCCAGTCATTCACACCTTGCCCCTTCTAGATCAGCCACTGCTGCAACATGACAACACAGTATGGTTTCTGCATAAGGACCACTACACATCAAAATGTCGATGCAGTGAGATGTGTGTAATAACTCCAAACGCCTTTGTGAGCTGCTCTTTTGATCTCCTTGGCAACTGAAGTTTGAAATTTTTGCAGGGGAAAAAGTGGACACGCGATATTGCGCTCCCTTTTTATGAAGCCATTTAATCAACTCCAAACAGTGTGGAATAATGAATTGCTTATAGATGCAGTGTCGCCTCTGCCAAAAGAAATAAGTGATCCAGAGTTCATACATCATAGTCTCAGTTCACTTTAAGTCATTAGTTGATTTATGAACTGGACGACTATGCAAAAACACGAGTTGTGCTGAAAATGATGATGAATTTGTCTTAATTTAAATGGCTTATTTGTGTTAAATTTCAGCTATTGCAGTGAGTCTGTGAAATAACAGTGGTTCAAAGGATACATTGTTAAGCATTCAAAAGCATTAAAGCTTCACATTCTCTGATGTAGGATAGGTGAGCTTGATTTGTCATTTGGAAATTCCATCCTTTAATTTCAAATATTATTATGTATAAAAGATGAATCCTGGGCTAATGTAATGAAAAATCCCTGGTCACCCGAACCTTTCCCGTTAATTAGACTCTGTAGAGTTTTTTCCCCATGCTGCCAGGAAATGTTTTAATGTTGGCATTTCCCAAAAGCTGACTCTAAAGGCCTTGCAATACATTCAACTGAACTGAAGAAATCACCTCATAAAACAAAGCTTTTGTGTGTGCGGAGGGGGAATAATTCTATGATCTATGGCTCAGCTGCAAGAGTGCAGCACAGCACCAAACCACACTGATGGGCTGTCGTTGTAATTCAGTACCTAATGTGGATAATTAGTCTAAATTCATGGAGTGCTTGATTCCACTGACAGCTCCGCCAAATGTTTGACGAAGGCCCCAAAGTAGCAGCATCCGTCACAGGCGAACGGAAATGCATTTAGTGGAGGGCCTCATCATGTTTTATTCAATCACAGAACGATGCTCAATTAATCAGTTTCTGCAATTAAATTAAACATGTACATGCATAAAACATGAAAGCAATATCAGGGGTGTTTAAGCGCTGCTTGATGCTCAGTTCCACGGTTAACCCAAAAAACGGAGGATTTCTTTTCAACCCTCTGCAACAGGCTCTGTAACTTTACTGATGTAGCATGATTTCCCTTTCACCTAATGCTGTCAGTGGTGTGTAAATTTCACCTTGGTATTCACTGCTTGATGCATACCACCATCCAATGCATTTCTATAAATGTCAAGAGCTGTGTGTTTACTAGGTCGGTCTGACCCCTAATATTTATTCAGCTCAGCAGTGCTCTACCCAATCATTCCTTATTGCTTCATTGCAGAATTGTGGCTCTTGGTATGTCAAGTCTCATTGGCTGCAGTTTGCCATATCTCCTGGCACATGTAATATTGCTTTTCACTTTCCATCAAGTGCAGGGAAAGCCTGTGCTTGGATAAACAGTGGCATTTTGCAGTGATGTGTGGGGTTTGTTTGTATCTCCTGCCTGTGTCATTTCCATTGCCTGATTTGTACACATAGCACCAAAGTCGGCATGATCAAAGGTATTTCACATGTTAGAAATTGCATTTGGATTCATACCACTAACAAAGTAATTTATGCCTCAGCTTGGAGATAAATGTTGACATTTCCACTACGCTGACTAGAGTGACTTTAATGAAGGTTGTTTCTAAATTGATTTAATCCAAGTAGGATCTGTAGGATTACAAAGAATTGTTTGATATCAGTCGTATTTTTTGGAAACTTGTTTAGCTGCAAAATAAGATGAGACATTGTAAAAATATTAATATTCACACAGCCATCTGAGTATGCATATCTATGTATGTATCTATTCAAATACAATCTTCAGAAGTCACATTTGGCATGTATGTTCCTTTGATGTACTTGCATTTTTTTTTTTAAATATATATACATATTTCTACCTGAGCAGTTTTTATAGGGGTGTCAATTAGTGGTTCCCACAGCATGTGCACTAATACTTGGTGCACTCGCCCTTTAAGAGAGTGGTCCTGGCATGGTGAAGTGAGACAGATTTAAACAGGCACACACCGGAAGTTTATAACTGTGCCTTCAACATACAATTACAGGCAGCCTGCAACATTTGTCACAACTAAAACAACAGAAAAAAAAAAAACGACCGCTGGAGATAGAACAAGAAGAAAAGAGAAATGGTGGAACAATTAGAAGAAATTCCTTAAAATGCACATTAATATAGGCGTGTAATAAATGACTCAAATGTTGGATGCTTTTAAGTGATCATTTAAATATTGAGTAACTGGTAGAACACAATATTCACGAATACTTGAATTAAATTACCTGAGCTCAATTTGAATGAATAAAAACGTCAGCAAAAGAAAGGGTTTTTTGAAATATTATGATAGTAAATAGTAAATAGTGTTACAGCCTCGCTTTAAGCCCACACTCATGTAAATGAACAGACAACATGCTATGTTAGAGGTAATAACTGTGTTATTAGACATAACTTCATATTACACAGTAAAAATGCTTTATTTAGGAGCCCCTTCGTACGCATTGGCTCGTCACCGTTTTATTTTGAAAGCTAACCGGAAGCCTTTGGCTGCACTATGGCCGCCTTCACGTCGGTGTGTCTCGGCTGCGGGACCGTGTAGTTCAGTGATGAGTCTGGAGTAAGTGGCTCGTAGTAGCGGAGCGGAGACGGCGGTCACCGTGCGGGAAGGAGGACCATAACAAAGTGGAGTTTTCCTGTCAGCGCCGTGACTTCAGGTACTTTGGCACTAGTTCACCCTCAGAGGAACCTCTTTCACTAAAGTGAAGACGGGGAGACAGACAGACAGACAGAGAGGGGGAGAGCGGGACGCACTGACCGGGCTCTGCCTGCCGCTCACGGCCGCCTCTCCTCTCACCACTCTCGGCCGCCTCTCCTCTCATCACTCTCGGCCGCCTCTCCTCTCACCACTCTCGGCCGCCTCTCCTCTCATCGCTCTCGGCCGCCTCTCCTCTCACCACTCTCGGCCGCCTCTCCTCTCATCACTCTCGGCCGCCTCTCCTCTCATCACCCGCGGGATTAGACGCACACTTTAGGAGCGTGGAAAGGGACGGAGTGACCGTGTGGATGGATGTTTGAACTTGGCACCGTGTTGTCCGGCGGCCGGGACGCTGCCCGTGGAGTTTGATGCTGTTGGCGGAGGTTCCGTCTCACGGACTGTGTGCTTGGACACGTACCGCCGAGCTGCTGCTGGACAGCCTGTCTCACTAACTGTCCGCTCTCTGAACACTGACCAGCCCCGTCCACCGATGACAAAGCCCCGCGTATGATGGAGCACCGCCCGACTGTGCTGGTCCTGCTGCTTTTATTTGCACTCACAACTTTGGCATATGGTAAGTTGAAATTGGCGTGCGGCTGCTTGTTTTGGGTTATGTTTGCACAGATGGGGCCTATGCTTCATATGAGGGGCTCCTACAACTAGGTCTCACCGACTCCCAAGGGCTCTCAAAGGGCCTCCCTCCAACCCCCAAGAAAAGAAATTCATTTTCACTCATGCAAAAGTTTCTGCTTCTCATTTTCTTTTCCTCATACATGATTTAATAGATCTTTGCAGGGAAACGTGTTCATGTCAGTAATCCTGGATGATGTCATTTAAAAGGCCACTTAAAGCTTCTGACAGCTTATGCAGCATTACTGTGTGCGTCCGGCCCATGGGATCCTGGATCCACACCAGCATCTGTTCCCCACACATATTTCTGACCTTGTTGTGATTCCAGCCGGCTCGTTTATCTCTATTATTAGGCCCATTAGGTGAAGACGTGCCCTCAGACAGATCTAACACCGCGAAGCAGGGTGCACCGTGAGTGAGGCTGTTGCATTCAGCAGGCAGAGAATCAGTGATGGGAGATAAAGATGTAGTAGAAAGTTCAGTTTCCTCGGCTTTAGCCTCCGTTACATCTCTAGATTCTTTGCTTCTGTTGTGTTATTGCATTTTAACAACGGCATATTGAGTTCTATCCACTCTGTACCTCTACTCTGGAAAATCCACCACTACTGGCACATTATCAGTCAGAGAATGACTCTCACGCTTGTAGACGGAGTCACCTCTGGGATGATGAAAACCTACATAGACTACACGCTGGATGCACAGACCCCCCTCATCAATCAGTTGTATAACTGGTGAATTGCTACCAGTAGTCTACAGGTTTTTTTTTTTTGTCAACACACCTATGTCTTTGTGTTCTGCGCAGATACACCCCCGACTGCGTTGTACAAAAGCGCTGTTTTTTTTGATGCAAGTGGGATATTATAGTTTGTGACAGCGTGGTGTGTTTGGGGCCCGGCCCTACTGCTGAGGCTCCCTTTTACAAGGCTGTAAACACTGACTATGAACCCAGAGCATATGAACTCAGCATCTGTGAAAAAGCTCCTTCAGTGACTCCAGATGCTCCTCTGGGACTACAAAGGCTGGATTAAAGCTACTTATTTTCACTTTAGCAAAACACACACTTTTAACAACAACAACAACAACGCCGACAACAAGAAGCCTGTACTGTTTTTAGCCATGTAGATTTTGTGTCGTAATTTACATTTAAATGCGCTTTTGTGTCATGTCATGACAGCCATTCAGAGGGAGATTAAAGAGATAGGAAGCTTCAAATCAATACATAAGATAAAAATGAGCATTATATGATAGGATGAGCTTAATATCATCCTGTTTGCGTGTTTCCTCTTTCCCTTTTCACATCTGAACCGTCTCTTGTGGAGCTAGATTCATGTTTCAGGCTTCTGGTTTGCAGTCTGTTTGTCCAGTAGGGCAACACTGAAGTCATCTCTGTCACCATCAGTCAACACACTGCGGTCTCTGGCAGCTATCTCCAACGACCGTCAACAGGCCATGTGTTTGCCATCCTCTTTATTAAAGCGACTGGAAGGTATCCTTGAAAACAGCTGCTTTGTTGTCTCAAGAATGTCCCCAAACAGACCAGTAACCAGATCAAACAGGCCGCACCAAACCTTGATGCCCACATTGTAATTACAGTCTGAGCATACAGCTCCATTTCCTTCAGGGAGGGGAAGTGTGGTGGGGTGTAATGTGGCTGTAATAGCACAATTACCAAAGCCTCATACTGGTCAGAGTCCTTTCTTTGGTTACTAGTGGTAATATAATAGAAGTTATTTAAGACAGGGTGTCATCTGCATACACTGGTTAATTTGACACAAGTCGGAGCTGTTGCTGTAATCCCAGCTGTTATACCCAGAGACGGTGTATTCTCTAATTATTTATATAAATCCTCACATTTAATAAGCTGCCTCTTGGACAAATAGCTGCTGATTTATTTAAGTTTTACTTTAGATGATCAAAAAAATCTCAAACCCGGTCTGTAAAGCCCTGCAAATCTCTAAACCCTAGATCTGGTTTGTTGTTTATCTCATCTACTTATTAACACATTGTGGCTGTGAATTGCTTGTAACAGTATAACTGTGGATGAGTCATAACAGCAAGGCAACACACAGTAGCTCAGGTTTGTGCTACTGGCATATTGACAACACGTCTCATTTTTTTCTGCGGAGAGAAGAAGGAGACAGAGAAAGCTTTGTAGTCAATTTTGAGAACAAACACGCACTCACTCACACTCACACACACACACAGTGAGTGTACCTTCTTCCTCCCCCACCTGCCTGCCCATCTGTTCTTTACAGATCAATTAGACCGTCAATAGCTCAACAAGCTTTGGTATGATCCATGAAAATGGGCTATATCTTCTGAAAAAAAAAATCTTTACGACACAAGCAGGATCCTAATTTACACTGACTGAGAAATAAGACTCAAAAGGCAGGAGGGCAAGGATCTAAACATCCTCTTCCTGTCATCACAGGATCAGCAAATCACAAGCTGAAGATGCTTTTTCCAGCTTTCTTTTTTTTTTTTACTTGTAATTCTTTTCGCAGCTGCTGCTCTGCTAAATTTAGAAGTAAGAAATATGTTATCATATGTGTACATTGAGCTGTAGATTTGTCACTGAGCAGCCACTCATTATGTATACCCTTGATAATAGAAAATCACAGTCCCAGATTTTCATTACACAACAGTTTGATGACAACTCATGATGCATTATTAACAAGTTATTTGTGTATTCAAGTGTAAGAAATGGGGAGGAAAAACATGCTCTGTCACTTTCCCTGTCCAAATATAATCATAGGCTGTTTTCACAGTGTATAACTCCATCTGCAAACCCAGGGTTAGAGTCTCTCTCTCTCAATGCTAATGATTAATATCACACTTTCCTGCATTTGAGGGACTCGATAAAGCACGGATGGGGCAGCATGGACGTCTCAAATGGCGCATTAACGATACTCTACTTAGCAGTGGGTGCTGACAGGAAGAGTCAACTATCCCCACTCTTTAAAGGTCTCAAGTTCGACCGCCTGAGGAGCCCGACACAATACTGCCTGAGCGCCTTGCCTCAGGGTGTAGACAGATGAATGCCCCCCCCCTTCCTCTCTAATATTAGTTCCAGTGGTTTTTCGAAGGGACGACCTATCCAATGGAGGTCGTAAGGCTGAAGCAGACGTGGAGTGAGGTGAACCACGGGCCACTGGTGTCTTGGCTTTAATGAAGTGCTAGTGAAGGCTATTTTGTGCCATGTAACAGCGTGGGATGACGCAGCTACTAATTGGACAATATAGGTGCTAGAGGTGTTTGTTTTGTGCTGTGTGCTCTATATCAAGAAACTCCAAGTGCAGGAATTTTCCTGGCTCACAGCGGCGGATGATTAAAGCATTCAAAATAAAGACATAAATAAAAGTGATGTACATACATTTTCACGCCGTGTCAAAACGTTCCCATCAAATATCTGCCAGCTTCATCTCCAGAGAGGCGTCTTCCTTTCCCTGCTTACGTCTTTTCCCCGCAAAAATGGGACACATCGGTAATGTCTTCAAAGGCGCATTTTGTGTTTGTGTAAGGAGAGATTGTGTGTGTGTCATGTTATAGTTAATATCACCCAAGGGAGCTGGTATGCACACATTTCCACAGTATACCATGTATTCAGTTTATACCGAGGTGAATTGGTGAAACATGTAGAAATAGTAATAGATGAATGTTTCACCTCACTTGAATTAAAATCCATGAACAGAGGTTTGTAAAAGTAATTAATTGCAGTTAAATAGTAAATCTCCATTTAGTAATCCAGATGTTTAACCAGATGGGTTTCCCCTTCCACACAGTATAAACTTACAGAACATCATAAGTAGTAATACAGCTAATAGAGCTATAGTGTGAGTTTGAAAGTGTTATCTGCTGTTTCTAACCTTTTGGTGTCTGGTTATGTTTTTCATTCTAGAGAGTGAAACTCTGGAAGTGAATGCAGTCATTGCCAACCAGAATAACTTACTGTACTGTAATGGAATATCCTGAGTATTTACCAGCACTGTTTTTACACGCGTTCGTATGTCTCTTCTGTGTCTGAGAGCCCATCTAACAGGAGTGTGGTTCTCATCAAGTTCCACTGGCGAGACAGTCAGTAAAATCTTGATGTTTACCCACTTTTTATTGTCCGCGGACTTTTCTGGAATGCACTTTGAAGCACGACTAAAACACTGCAGCAGCAGAGTCAAATGGAAAAGCTGTGGGAATCGGTGCACCTGTCACTGCTGTGACTTTATCTGCCAGTTGGATATATTTGTGAGAGCCAAGCACTTGAAAGCTCAGTGTGAGGAAAGAGCAAACTGATAATGGATCATTTTCAGCACCAGTGTATCAAGGTGATGCTGTGTTGGGGAGGGGTGGGGTTGACAGCCACTGTCGATGATTTAATGGCTGGGTTTGGAACTGACAGGGATAGCTCTTTTTGAAAAGTGACAGTCGCTGGGTACCTGTTATTTTGTGATGGGATTGTTGAAACACAAAAAGTGACTAGGGGATAGGAGGCAGTAAGAGTGTCTCTTTTGCTATTTGCTGTCTGTAGGAGGTCTGTTTGATGACCGGTGGGTTATGCATGATGTCCTAAAGGGAATTACTGACAATGCAATTAGAGTGCCTCTTCTACTTGTGCACTGTGTGACTCATTCACCTTACACCAAATTTCCCCATTTCTTAATTATACATAATAGCCACCTTCTTGTCCTTGAAATCTCTTCAGCAATATGCAAAGGCTGCATTCATCCACATTCGTTTTCTATAGTAATGCTGTGAGACTGATAAATAACTAATCGTTCCCTGCTGTGGTTACACATTCTGAGTGTTTCATATATGAATAAAGCTCATTCATATTATGGTATCATAATCTAGTCTCCTTACACTACCAGCAATTTGTCATCATGAAAAGCAAGATCAATGATACTTTAAAGTCAGGACAAGCACACTGTAGTGAATAACTGGGCTCAAATAGAAGGACTAAGAAGCACATCAGTTAGACAAATAATTTACTATAGGTCCTTTGAAATAGCAAGGGTGGCCTTTTGCCCTTGTGTTGACCCTTTTTTAATACAGCTTTTGTTTTTTACGCTAAACTCTAACAGGCAAGTAAAATGCTGCTTGAATGTTTTTACACAGATACCTGGTCCTGGCATTAGAGATATGACGCCTACGTCACATCCACCATAACCTGCTGTGTATTTACACCAGCAAACTGCAGGTGATGAGGTATCTTTGGCACTTTGTTAAACTTTTTTGCCACTGTGTTAAATTATTTCAGTGTACTACAAGCAATGGTGACTTTACCTGAGCAGGTCATGTTTGAGTCGCAGCTAATAGATGTTAAACAGCAGTTAATTATACTGAAATCACTGCATCGCCAAAAAGAAAGAACGATTTTTGAAGGCATGTTGTGTACAATAAATGGAATTCTACGTTGGCATAGATTCGCCACTGAAGCATAAATCAAGTTTATCACATACATCAGAAATACAGTGCACATCATTTTCCAGCAGTAATGGTGGAGGTGCTGAATATTGTTTTTTTCTTTCTAGTTTTGCTCATTGACAATTTAATTTGAAAGTCGTTATGTGTTGAGCGCAAAATTAACATTAATGATACGCTTTTGCCTTCATGTGAGCAATGTACTACAATGTAAGGCCTTGAAAGACAGTCAGTGAGACTGTTCACTATGACTACAACAAAATCACTACCTCTCATTGCGGCTTAAAAAAGGGTCAACAATGACCTCCCATGCTGGTAGCATACTTCGGACATACATACAGGACACGGTGGGGTAAAATTGCCATAATATGGGCCTGTATCTCAGGGCTACTTCAACCCAAATTATTAGTTTCTTCATGTACATGACTTCGCGTTTTTGTTAAAACCACACATCAGTCTGTGTTTTATGCTACTTTTTGGAAATTCAGATGTAGGTTGTTAACTATAATTATCCCCCAGTTACTGCAAGATTTAACAACAGATCAGCGCAGTAGTTTTTCATATATTTTTTCATAGCACCGTGATTATTTTTCTTTTTAAGTTATGGACTCATAACAGGCATTCAGGAAGACCCCTGAACCCTTTCATTTTTCCTTCAGAGTGGCATGTATGATCTATGTGGTGAGCAGATATGAATCTAACAGCTAATCTTGAAATATGCTGATGTGGGACAGGAAACCAATGGTATTCCCCTGCAGCTGTGTTAGCCCACCCGCAACCAGTTGTCCTGCAGCCCCATGAGGATTTCCTCCCTGACTTTTGGGTACCCCTAATGGACTGATCATTAGTGATAAGAATGAATCCAGTCATTAACATATGGCCTCTAATTAAAAGGTTTTCCATCTCAGTGTTTTACCTAGGCTTGCTCTCCTGTGAAGAATCAATGCT
The DNA here is from genome assembly GCF_900324465.2 of Anabas testudineus. Taxonomy (NCBI): domain Eukaryota; kingdom Metazoa; phylum Chordata; class Actinopteri; order Anabantiformes; family Anabantidae; genus Anabas; species Anabas testudineus. The sequence continues at coordinate 1,909,800 of NC_046623.1, read as the reverse complement.
GCAGTATTTTCCCCTGTATTTCTTATTGTCACTTCTTGCTCTCATCACAGACTGAGAGTCTAGTTGCCATTTACAGTTGCTGCTATCTTGCACTTTCACGGTCTATCCAGCCTCCAAACCCCCCTCCCCCACTTGGTGGAGTCAGTGGAGAAAATCGATGCTTGTTACTGGCAGGCTACTGAAACTCAAACTGACAACTCTTGGCAAGATTTCTGATAACTTGGTTGTTGGAGTGGTTGTATTTAAATCTTCAGGACTGCTTTTTGCGAATGCTTCTCTGAGTTGCCTAGTGTTCTCTGAATGTCTTATTGTGAGAAGAGTTTGACTGTACTGTCTTCCGTCTTATTGATGCTGATAGTTTTACAGAGGCCTGAATATTCCACTGCAGAAACTTGCAGAAAGTCAAAGTAAACAGTTGAAATCTCTATGTAGAAGGATTTTTCGCTGCCCCTTCATACTGGTTTTTGTATTTGAAACTAAATCAAAGCTTAATCCCAAGACTCTCAAGCATGTTTTACCATGAGAAACATTTTTTTCTGTGTAAAACTCCTCTATTGGGCTCAACTGTTCCTGTTGGACCAGAACAGGCGCCACTGTTTGCTCTATCTTCAGAAAACTACTTCTGCCTTGTCAGCTTGCCCAACATCTAGCCAGAACTAATTTCAGCCGTTTTGCCAGCGCAAGAGGCCATGCTCCGAGGGAGTGTAAAACAGAGTTGTTAGTGTAAAGGGCTTTTAAAAAAATGTTTGGTGCAGCTGTAGGAGTTGGATCTTTTTGCTCTCAATTTCCAAGATTCCTGCTTTTTGAAGAAAAGAGCAGGAAAAATCCAGTCCCTAGTGATGAAGCTGGTGGTTGCCCAGAGGAGGAATGATAAAAACACACAGTTTCCTTTTGCAAAGTTGATCCTTGCCATTTAGAAGCTTAGCATCATCACGTGCTAAGTTAAGGAGGTTGTCTCTTTATGGCTGGCAGTCCATATTCTTATGCGAGTGCCTCATTTTGTTGTCCCCACAGGGTCAAGGAGTAGGAGGCTGCAGAGAAAGCACTCCAGCATGCCTCCTCCACCGCTGCCAATTTAACTTTGAATGCACAAAGCACATTTGCAAATCAATTCCTGTGGCTTTGGTGAAAATGGAGAGAAGGGAGGAGGCAGTAACAAAGCTGTAAAACAACAAATTCCGTAAGAGGGGAGCCAGCCTCCTAAAAAAGAATTGCAGATGAGGGAGAAATAGGAATAGAAAAGTTGTTGGATTTTCTTTTGATCGTTAACCCCCCTCCCCTCCCCCCACCTATCCCTGCTTTAAAGATTATAAAGCTCTTTCTGTTCAACAGTGGCAGGTACTTTTGTTGCTGTTGCACTAGAATTCGGGCTTGACTTTTCTTTGCCATTAATAGCTACAGTATGTCTGTTTAAGTAGAATTTGGTGTGGAGGGTGGTTATCTTAAATTTAGTGTGAAGGTTAGCTCAGCTTAGCCTTAATTTTAGTTGCTAAGCCTGAAGATGGCTTAGTTTTTAGTAGCACAACTGACCACAGAGTGATAAGGACTGCAGTGTAGGATTCTGATTTATTTTCAGGCCCTTTATGCTGAAATGAAATGCATTTGTCACCCTGTCTAGGTGGAAGACATGATGTGGCTGAAGTGCCATCCGTGTTTTATGTCCTTTTCCCTGTAGGGCTGTGGTGAACTGAATATTTTGATGCAATGTGTGATGACACATATACCTTCTGGGAGCTGGTAGTGTTAGCTCGGGGGTGGGTAGTATGCTGAATCTTCAGCTGTGAGACAGTTGGTAAGTAGGTGTGGGGATCTGTGTTGACCTCAAGATTGAGCCTTGTACAAATATCAGACTAAATGAGTACCCCTTTCTGGATTTATTGTATGAGTCATACCATCATCGGAGCATTAAACCATCTGCGTTTTGAAAATAGTGTCTGGGCAGTCTGGGAATGATACAGGGCTCGCTGCATATTTACATCCAGTGTGGCACAGGTGCAGAAAAAAGGTTTAAAAGCCTGTCACCCCAAAGGTAAATAGCTTGTCAAGTAAAATTATGTTGAAATGATCTTTTCAGCACCATCCATATTCTAAACCTACGCAGATGCAATATCAGTCTCTGCTCTCCTCTCTGCTTTTTCTTAAATTGCTTTTCTTTTTGTCTTAGCTTCAGTTTTTCCTTTTTAACGATAAGCTGTCAGTGCATGTTGTCTCCAGCAGCAGCAGGAGCATCAGCTCGAGAACATTACATGCTTGAAACAAGTTGACAGTCATTTATTTGACCTGTGACTTCTTAGCAGGGGATTATCTGTGGATAATTGAACCTGAACTATTTCCATGTCAGAAGAAGCTAATACATCATCAGGTTGTCAGTCAAAATCACTTTTAATGTACTTCTAAATTGGCGTGAACATAGAAAAAAAAAATGGTCAAGATGCATTTTTTTTCTAATTTCTCTATTTTATTGCTGTCAGACATTGAAAAGTTGGCTTCACACTCACATTTGCTTTATTTCTTTGATAACAACCTGATCCCCAAATGCAAATACAGTATATCGTCAACCCCCATTCGTATACAAGTTGAGTACTGGACAGATGCGTGTGCAAATTACTGGCTGTTGTTATGATGTTTGTGCCTTTTCAGAGGGAGTAAATCTGCTTAAGGATGAAAGTCCACTTGTGTTTGTGGTGGAATAAAGCTAGGGAGTTGGCACGTGGGGGCTGGGAAGCCACTGTAGATCCTTGGCAGTGGCCCTCTGTACTTGTTTTATATCAGCAGGACACACCGAGCCCCTTGTTCTTGTACTAGATGAGAAAAAGTTCTGCCTCAGCACTTCACCACTCTCCATTATAGAAAAGGACATTGCAGAAGGAGTTTGTGCTCCCTGTGGCTGTTTTCTTCCAGTTTCTGTCGTTCGCTCTTGTGCACTTTTGCCATACACACACAATTTCACTGTGTCAGGCTTTATTATCTCTTATCTCATTTTTTTCCCAGACTTTGAAGAAGTTTGACAGCAATTCACCATGTGTATGCATTTGTCCCAGTGTTTAAATATAATCTAAACACAGAGTCCTCCACATGAGCCTTGTTAATTTCAAGTCTGTCAGTCTGGACTCATCAGGTCGCCGAAGAAAGTTCATGCTGAGTGGAATTAATTAAAATAAATAATGTTCTGTTTTCTCTGCTGGATTAATCAGCCTGATAATTACACTATGAGTTTAAAGTGAAATTCAGATGTGTAGCATTTTGTATGTCCAACTTTCAAATTGAAGCAAGAGCCCTCCCTAATGGGTTGAAAAGAGTTAGTTACCATGAAGATAAAGATAGCTGAAAGGGATATTCATAGTGACCACTGAAACAAACTTCAAAAAAAAGATCTGGAACAATGCCTCATTGTATTAGGTTATGTTGATTTGTGATGCACCAAACCTAACACCAATTATGGCTGCTCCTAATTTGAGAGATGCTCAAGGTCTTCACTCCAAAAAGCCTAAACACAGTGAAAGTGTGGCATTCTTTAGAAAAACACTTTGTAAAACTGAAATGGCCTAAAGTTTCCACAGCAGCACAATCATAATGCACAAGCATCTAAAAGCAAAATATCATTGGGCTCTCCAAAGACAGCAGCTCCCATATCCATAACAGACAAAGTTCTGTGTGAGCATATGACTAGCATGGCAACAAACACTTTTTAGCACATTTGCAATTTGTAAGCAGTTTGTTTATGCATGGTGTAGATTTCCAATAATGTTAAACTGTAAACCCCCTGTTCAGATGAATAATAAATGCCGGTTAGTTGTAGCCCTAATAAAAAGACATCTGCAGCAAAACAGCACACTGCAAAAACATTAGTGCTGAGATATAGGTGATGGTGTGCGATTTACCAGTGAAGTGTATGTGCTAGTTCTTCAGCTCATTCTTGAATCAATGGCCCTATCAAACATGGGTTCAGGATGTGTTAGACCTCAGCCTTTGGAACACCCGTGAGACAAACTCTGAAGTCACTGAGATCAGAGAGCTGTAAAGGCCATAGTACATGATAAATGCATTCAAACCATCCAGTGATTATGGTTTCCTGACGAATTCTGTAAATGTGCATCATAAATGCAGACTGGGCTTTTAAAGTCAACAAATAACACATCACCAACACTTACTGATGAGTGGCAGTTATCAGTTCTACAAGGTACAGGAAATCACACATCAATCTTTTATGTAGTACAGCTCTCTTTTGGTATGGCAGTGTAGAGTAATTAATCTTTTCCGAGTGTTCTCATTAAACAGATTCTGCTTCTCGCAAGCTGGATTCTTACAGCATCCTTGTGGCTTCATTAGCTCACATGTAGCTTTGAGAGTTACTGCCATCCAACTGTAGTACACCATGGGCAGGAGCTAATAGGCCCTTAGAGGGCCCAGGCCTTCCTATTAGAAACCCTTCTCGAGAAGGCACGTTGTATTCTCCAGACTCCAGTCGTCAATTTAACCCGATTTGAGTTAATTTTTTCCATCCTCACCCATATTTGTTACATACATCTACCCTCACTAGCTGGGGAATACTCCTCAGCTCAGAAATTCAAATATCCTTCAGTTGTGTGGCAGCACAGTCACACTCTATCAACATGCAGATTTGTACTGTTGTGTTAATGTACAGCCTGCAGCTGCACAAAATAGCCTGAGCAAAGATCACGGTCATTACAGTGATAACAGATTCAAAAAATGTAAATGCCTCACATGTATATAAATAGTCTCAGATGTATTCCCAGTTCCATTCCTCCAACCTGAGCTGTGGGTCTGTGCGACATGACAGATTAAGGTGGCAGATCATTTCCACTTGTAGCAGACAGTAGCTGAGAGATCATTTCATCAACTTTAGATTGGATGGTTGGCATATCATCTTTTAGTGGTTTCCGCTTGGACTCGCTCATGATAATATTGAGCTCAGTCTCACACGGTGGTCTCTTCTCCTTTAAAAGCTTTTACATTTCCACATGACTTGTTCCAGCTCGGACTGTAAAATTTATGAGTCAGCTCTTAAAGTCTCTGTCCTGCTGAACTCCCACAACAAACACCCCCGTCTCCCCCAGCCAGCCAGCCAGCCAGCCAGCAAACCTGCCAGATTCAAGCTCTTAGATGAATGGTCTCTATCTACTGCTCAGAGACCTTGAGGTAGGACAGGCACTAAACATAGTAATGGCCATTTTTTCTTCCACGTGATCAGCCCTATAAAAATGTTGCTATGTAGTCATTGTTAGATAGGTGGTTGTCTATACTATTCCATAACATATCACAGAGATTAGGGATGGCACAGACACAATTAAACATCCATAGGCCAGAGATGGCACTTTGAAAGAAAGAGGTACAAAATGTTTTTTGCATATGTGCATATCTGTTCACATTCCACTGTGCTTTCAGTGCTTGAAGGTAGACAGACGCCAAGCTGCTATTCGACTCTAACTAGAAGCAACTTAAAAACCTTAATACAATTTCCTTCTATTCAGAGCATCTTATTTCTTCGTTTTTGTAAATGTAATTGCATTGAGAGCAGGGCCATCAGACAGTATTCTATATTTCCATCGGCAAATAGCACTCTAGTGTGGCTCTTAATCCCCCAAAACTGTTTGGAGGACTTGTCACTTTGAGGGCAGGAATTTTGACAGACTTTCTTATCAGGAGAGCCTGAACCTTTGCACGGTTTCTCCTTCATGGACCTGTGGAAAAAGCTATTACAGCACTCATTCTTTTGCTAGATACTCATGAAACTGTCCGCAACACTGTACCTATAGGTGTACCTGGTTTAATGTAGAGGTAGGTTATAGTTGCTAACAACACACAGCACCAAACCCCCAAACTGGCTTATATTTAATTACTATTCAAGCATAACTTGTTTAAACTTTAACTGAACAACACATTTTTACACAGGAATAGCATCACTGCAGTGAAATAAATCTAGGAAGGCAATACAAATCAGATGTACACTGCTGCAAAGTCATGAATGCTGCAGCGGCCATTGCTGGAACAAAACCTGAGAATTTGGGAGCAAACGCTGGCCAGACGCACCTCCTGTTGTCAGTCATTCAAATGCTTTCTAGGGGGAAATTTCTCCTATGGCTTGTGGTGCTTGAGTTTGTGTTATTGCTTTTCATATGTAATTGTACCACCAACATGTTGTCATTCAAATTGACTGTGGAAGAGGGAAGATAGAGGGTGGGAGGAGAAAGCAATTTCAAAGCTTTGCAGCGAACCTGTGGGAATTACCTCTCTTCCATCTCCATATGCTTCTGTCTCTGTCTTCATTTATATTCTTTCAGTCAGGCTTTTAAAAGAAAAGCTTGACTGTCAGCAGACTGCATAAACACTGACCACAAACACAGTAGACTATTCTATTGATAAGTCATTTACAGAAACTTGCACCCTGCAGGTCTATGCAAATGAACTGTCAGTTGAAAACCATATGGAAAACATGCAGTATGTAGTTTTGTGTATATGTTAAACATCTTAATAATTCAGAAGCTCAGTCAGCCTACTTTTCTGTGAGCTTCTACTGCTGGAGAAGGTTGCTTTGGTTTGATAGATGCAGAATTTAGAGCATGTAATTTCACACATCCTGTTGATTTACACTTTGAATGTAACCGTTGAGTAATTACATTACATGCTCATTTCACGCAGCCATGGTGTCAATAATAAAACTGTGTATGTGTGTGTGTGTTTTTTCTGAAGCTGTTCATGGACTCAGCTCAAGAGGTTTGGAGAGAGTGTGCTGCTGAGTATGTATTTATAAGTTGTGCCGCCCACTGGCCTCTTGTGTGCAGTGGCCAGAATGTTAAAAAATACAACTAAATAAATAAATAAGTAAGGGTGAGGAGTTTTATATTCTGGGCTCATTATAGTCCCTACCCTTTCCACACTAGTGCAAAAACAAGCTTTACATTCTAAATCATTCAGCTGTATTATGTTGTCACAGGATTTAAATATATTTTGAAGAATTAGTGACTGAGCATATGTTCCTTTGAATATCTTTAATAACTCTAAATACACAATATACATGGTTAGTATTTTGCGATTATACCCTAAAATTTCAGTCCTATTGCCAATAATGTCAATTCAAAAACTGTGGTAGCACCATCATAATAGATGGAATGATCACAAATGCCTGTTATTACCACAATCCTAAATCCTTTTTCCAATGCCTTTTCTACAGGATCTCGACCCAGGTTAGAGGATGCTCCTCCTCGAATTGTAGAGCATCCATCCGATCTCATAGTGTCCAAGGGCGAGCCAGCCACCCTCAACTGTAAGGCTGAAGGACGGCCAACCCCAATGGTGGAATGGTACAAAGATGGAGAACGTGTCGAGACCGATCGCGAGGACCCTCGATCCCACCGGATGCTCCTGCCCAGCGGCTCCCTCTTCTTCCTGCGAATTGTACACGGAAGGCGAAGCAAACCTGACGAAGGTGTCTATGTATGCGTGGCGCGCAACTACCTGGGCGAGGCGGTCAGTCGCAATGCATCATTGGAAGTGGCAAGTAAGTGTGTGGGTTTTTTTTTTTTTTTGTTTGCCATTTGGGTTTGAGTGCTCGGCTGTGCGTGGATGCAAGGATATGACTGAATCGAAGACTGGAGCTAAATACGCAGAAAACAAAATGAACAGTGTGCAGTGCAGTACAAGTCTGTGTACAGGCAGGAAGAGAAAGTGGTGATAGCCCAGTGCTTGTCCACATATCAGGTGTCAAGCATCGTGTAATGTATTATGTAGTTCTAGTAATAAGAATTGGATTAAATCATAGATAGATCCTAGGAGTAATAATGTTAGGTGTGCTATGTCAGCAAAGGAGTGCAGAGGCAGCTTCAAAGGACTATCTGGTCTCTTATCATTGCCATTGCTCGGCTGAGTAAATTTAAAATGCCACCCTTGACCTTGGTGTCAGATCTCCTGGCAGCTTGCACTGTGAGCCCCCCACCCCCTCCCCTCTTACTCACGTTCATTCTCCTGCCCAGCCTCCGACATGGCATCCTATCTTGTTGAGCTCCAGAGATCCCGGCCTCTGTCGTTTTGTGACCATGCTTCTGTGACCAGGCCTGTTAATGTAGATGGATGACAGCTAACTCCAGCAAAAAAAAAAAAAAAAAAAAAAAAAAAAAAGATAACAGTTGTCACCACTGAACAGGAAAGCTGAAACTTTCTTGCAGAGGCGGGAGGGAAGGCCAGTGTTAGTTGGCAGCTTCTCTGTAGCAGATGTTAGTTCCTTAAAATACAGCAAACTATTAGTTCGTACACAACTTATGCCTCAATTATGCTCTTCCATTATATAAATGAGCCTTGACAGATTGCTTCTAGCAGCTTTTGCAGAAACACTGCTGAAGATTTAAGCATTTCCTCAAATCCCTTCGCTCTTGCTTCTGAAACTAAAACCATCTCAGGAATTTCTTATCGCACCAGCATGAACCAGCCGGAAGTGGTAATAATTAACTCCATCCCCAGTTAAAATCTGAAACTCTACACTCCTGTCAAACACCTTTATGGCTGTGCATCCTATTTTCCTGAAAGGCTCCAGCAACCAACTTAATAATCAGACTGACTCTTGCCTGAACAGAAAACCAGCTCATGAATCATTCTCTGTCCTTTGTCCACAGCTGATATCTGTGCAGTGTGTCTGTCACCTTAACTCAAAGCATTCCTCAAGCAGCATGGAGAATTACCACTTTGCTTTTGCCCTGTTTCGGTATCAACTTCGCAAGCTGCAGGGTATTTATGATATAAGTCATGTGAGGAAACCAGGCATGTAGAATAGATGGAGGTGTTTTACAAATAGGAAAAAGCAAAGACACAGTGACGGTTGCAAGGGATATCTTACTCCCTATGAATAATCCCTAATGTTTTTGTCTGTACTTTCTTTTCACTGTGCTACTTTTGAGCCTTTTTTCAGCTCCAAAGACACTGTCTTTGCTTTTTGTATTTCATGACATTAGGATAATACCAAAACCAAGGACACATAATATTTTTGTTAACATCCTTGAGATATTTCTGGCAGCTGCAGAAAGTAACAAGAGTAGTACAGAATTTTAAGGCTCTTGGCTCTGGTGTGTTTCCGTCTGCAAGGAAATGCATCTGATCACTTCTTTAATGTTTCTATATGTGCTGTTTCTTCTCCTAATGCTGTGGTCCTTCGGGAGGTGACATTCTCTGCAGCACATGTGCAGGGACACAATCTGGTGCATAGCAGTTGCACTCACAGATAAGAGTCCCTAATCCGCAGTGGCATAGGAAAAACTACAAGTCTCCTTGTGTGTGCCTGCACACAAGCCCGCAAACACATTTTTGGAATACTGAATACGATAGACAGGAAGCGAGAGGTTGTATAGAACGGTTGCCAGTGCCAGCACCTGCCAACTTCCTTCTGCGTGGCACAAGCAGGGCCAGAAGTGAGGCCCCAGACACATAAGCCAGCCTGGAGTTGCCAGGAGTCTCAGCAAGGCATCAGAGAAGGCTCAAGATGGCACGCTGTGGTATGGTGTCACTCTGTTCCCCAGCCTGTGACTTGGAAGCACTGAGGGGCAAACTGAGATGTAGCTGCACTGTGTATTGGTGTGTATATTTGGCATCAGGATTTGAGCCAGCACAATGGGAAGAAATGGGAAGGTTCAGAAGGTGTAACCCCTCACAGTCCATCTGCTGGAGGCTGAGAGGCAGGCAGACTGATGAAGTCTACCAAGCTGCAGTACGGATTAAAAAGGAGTTCTAGCTGTCAAACATTCCTGATTTGAAATGGTTCATTTTGTAGTGTTTTATATATTTTGTGTATGCACCAAAGTGAACAGAAGCACAGATTGTCTGAAAGTAGAGATATTACTACAGATGGCTTGTCTAGACATTATCTCATGTAGAACTGAAACAGTTGATAAATGAGTTCCTAAAAGTCAAATAAATGCAACACTAGATACGCCATCATTTTAGCTGTATGTTTGAATGTGCACAGTTGTGGATTTCAGCTTTCAAGTGACACTCCACCCAAAATCTATCTTTTGAAGATCAGACATCCTGCGCCGGCTTAAAGCGTGTCTGGGAAATGTTTATAGATTCGTCACTGACAGAGAACATCTGTTCCAGTCAGCTTGGAATCAGTTTGCTGTAGTTTTATATTTCCCAGTGTTTCAGAAAGTATTGCACACAGGTCCCGCAGCATAATCAACATAAAATCATTTCTCACACTCCCCAATGCAATTGCTGTTGTCCTTAGAGTGCAGTGGTGCAACATGGACACAGGTTCTGTGCCTTGTAATAAAATTCGCTGTTTGCCAGTGGGGGATTTTGACCTGAAGGTGATGCTCGCTAGAAGATCCAAGAGTTAACCAAATTAGGAATCATTCTCCAGGGACTAGGGGTATCTGCACTGAAATTCATAGCGATCTATTTAACCCTTTCATGCATAGTGGTCATTGAAAATAATTTTATTAACATCATTGCAAGGTTTTCAAAAATTATAAAAAAAAAAGAAAAAAGATGTAGCAATATAGTAGGTTTCTTTTTGTTGGACCTACTAATACATGTAAAGTACAGTAGTGATGACAGAAAATCCTGTTGTATTGAATCTGCTTTTCTGGATAGGTACAATGATTCTTGCTCATTATTTCGCAAGTGTGTGTAGACCATTTTTCCTTTGCAAGCATTCATACGTTGACAATTAAGCACTCAATAACTCATTAGGGAAGGTTCTGCTTAGTTACCTCAGTAACAGTTAACACTTATTATTAATGAGGTTTGATGCATAAACTGTGAGAGTCTTTTCAAGCTCACAAGGTGTAACGTTACCTCAGATATGATCTAGTTGGCAGGTCAGAGAGGTTTAGGATTTTTAAATGAACATCACACAGATTTTTTTAGATAGTACTAAATATTAAATATAAGGGAGCACATTGTCGATTTGGATTCACTGTAAAAATAATTTCCTAAATTTAGGATCAGTAGAAAACTCCACTTAGGTTTTCACTTAAGTTAGTTATTATTAGTTATTTTTTATATATTATTTGTATATATATTTATATATTTTATTTACACTGGAAGTGTAGCTGTGCAATAAGCGATAAGAAATACATCTTTATAAATAATCTTTTGTGTTTTGTCAGCCCATACATTCAATTACCTTTTACGTTTTAAGAACACATCCTGCACCACTTTACTGAATGTGCAGTTTCCCACCTCAGTGCTATTCGATTTCACACAAAAAATGTATTCTAAAAATGTGGCCTACAAAGTTATGTGCCAGGACCAGAGGCCAATGTATATCAGATACACAAAAGTCAGTCAAGCACAATAAAACTAACAGGCCAGACACCCCTGGGTGGGGATTTGACATATAGAATGGCTTGCCTGAGCTCCTGCCGGTGGTTTCTTTGAATGTTTTATACCTCTGACGTTTTTATTATGCCTGCTACATTTTCACTGCCTAGCTTATGAATATTCACACAATCAGGGTGTTTTTTCCAAGGTGCTGGGGGTGGAATCAGAGGAATTTCAAATAAAACGGACGCGGGTAACAACGCAACACCAACCCCCATCTCACTTTTTCAAAGGTTGTTTAGAGGTCAAGCCTTTAAGGTTCAAGATGGCAGCTGCCCTGTGGAATTTGGAGAGTGAACAGGTGATGGGATGACACTCCTGTCTTCCTCTGCCTGTGTGTGAATTCAGTTTGTGTGTGTGTGTGTTAACACATCTGTTAAGTGTTGGTGGTGGTACTCTCAGCCAACTTTCTCACCCAAAGTAATCCTAGACGCAGTGTGGGAGAAACAGCTGAACAGTGCTGTCCAGCACCAGTTGGATCGTGCTTTCTCCTTTTGTTTCTGTCTCTTACTCTCTCTCTCTGTGCTTACATGGACTCAAGTAACCAGGTTACAGTTGGCTTTCTCAAGAAAACTGTTTCCTTAAGTGTCATGTAAATGGGAAACCTGGAGAACGCAGATTACTCTGCCATGTAATCAGCTTTCTGCAAAAGTGCATGTGCATAACAAAGGCAGCCGCCACTTGCCACTCTACTACTATCAGCTGAGAAGTGCAGGTGGATGAAATGACACAGACTTTTTGAATCAAGTCTGCCCAAAATTAAAATATAACTGAAACCACCACAAAGCCCCCCAGTAGAAATCTAAATAAGTCACTTTTATTGTGCATTACTTTAATTCATCCACTTGGTGTTGTGACTGTCTATCTCTGTGTCTCTCTGTGTTACAGTGCAGTTAGTCACTTACTTGACATATATCAAATTAAAAAAGAGACAGTGAGCGAGAACAAGAGAAAATGCAAACGGAAAGTGTCTTTTTTGTTTTTATACAGTTAAAAATGGCAGAGGAGAAATCAGGTTACTCTTTTGCTGCATTTATGCTCGGATTTCCAGTAACCAGGTTCTTGAGTGCATGTAAACGTGTTCCCCAATTACCCAAGAAACCTGGTTTCTCTCAGTAACCTGGTTACTTGAGTTCATCTGTCTCTGTCTCTCCCTTTCACACATGCACACACACCTGTTGTACTGTTTTGATCACTTGGCCCGTAGCAGAAAAATTTTATTTTAGGGTCTATGGATTTGTACATCCGGGAAATGATTTGGGGGTTTAAGAAGAGTGTTATGGTAGTTCCCCTACCCCCACTCCCACCCCACATGCAACTTTCTGCCCCTCACCCTCTGCAGACTGCATTGTTAAGCATCCCTCAAATCATTATTTGTATTTGTGCACTTTATCAGCTGTGGCAGGGAAGGGAAACATTTTGTAATGATTATTCTCTCAATATAGTATTCCTACAGTGAACAACATCATAATCAGAATTGGCATTGCTAAAACATTGACAGGCTGGAAAAAAGGGTTTCAGATTCTCACTGCACAACCACAGTAGCTTGACAATGTTTTCCACCAGCTGTCTGCAGCACTTTGTCCATTCAACCCTATCTGTCAAGACATCTAATGTCATATTTTTTAATTATCTCTTGCTTATTTTTGTTCAAATCTGCTTTTTACCATTTTAAATAAGTATCATGTAGACTTCAAAATATATGCGCCATTATACTTTATCATGCTTCTTTAATTGGATTCAACGAATGGTGCAGTAACACCATCACCGCTCATACTGAAGCCTTCAGCAGTGATTTTCTCAGCTGCTTGACAATAACAAGCTTTTCAGTGTTTGTGTGTATGCGTGTGTATGTGTCTGAGCTCTGAGGTGTGTTCATGCTTCACTAATGGGATTGCAGGTCCCTGCCTTGTGGAGGACAGAGCCGCCGGCCATTCTGGTCTTTAAAGAAGGGGATCAGATGGCCGGAGTGAGGCCATGGGCCTCTGGCTTAACCCCCTCTGTATGATCCGACCGTCTGCCAGTCAATGAACCAGACCCACCAGCCTAAACCCTCCTCCAGAAGATAGCCATGAATTAATAATACCATACTAAAGGCAAGTGTGACCAGCATTTGTGCGTGTGTATGTGCACGCGTATGTATTTGCTTTGCGTCATAAAGAGTTGGTGGAACAAAAGCAGAAGGATAGGGGGTTGAAAACAGGGGGAGCAACTGACAACAGGTGGTGTGAGGAAGAGCTTTAAACTCCCCACCCCCTATTAATGACAGTGTAGCGTAAGGCCCACAGGGGGCTGTGGAGAACAATGAAGGACTCTTGCTCCAACTATTGTGTCCAATCACGCCCCATTATCTCTTTAAGCTGCACTGCCGCTGTGCTTACTGACTCGTCTTGTTGGTTATTTCCACCTTGTGCATGTGAAGGTTCTGTATATAGCTCCAAAGTCTCAAATAAAAGTTGTGTTGAATAGATTTTTTTCTGAGTGCCAGTCAGAGAGCACAACAAGTTGATGTCAATGAAGACGAAAACCCCATTGCAAATACTAATAAAAAGGGCCTGTATTCACCCTACTATAAGGGAAAGCAGGAGATCTAGGACTGCAGAAAGAAATTAGCATTTGCTAATCATTTTTACAGAAGAGCCTTCCAAGTGTGCCTTCTCGATTGCATTGTTTGCTTGCTTTTGCCACCTTTCTTTCTCTTTATACACAGTGGTTTGTTAAGCTGAACAGACAATTAGGACCTCTCTCACCAATGGGTGGGTCAATTCAGCTGAATTGACAGAAAAGCTGTTGACGAGGGACTGACTAGTGCCAACATGGCTGGACACACCACAAAAACTAGGGCAACAGACACTGGCGAAGGCTAAACTTTGGCTTGGTGTGAGCCTAAGGCCATTTTGGGACTGCATTGTGTGTTACTGTATCGGATTGTGTTCATTTTCAGGTAGTCCTCTTCCATAGAAGAAAATATACGGCTGTGCCATCTGTTTCAAAAGCTTCTGCTCACTACTAATATTAAATACTGGAATTAAATAGATTTTTTACTGATTTTATTGTAATAATTAAACATAGAGTGTTTTTCTATTGACAATAAGCCTAGATGTGTTTTATGAATGTGACTTTTAATGACTGTGTGCTGGGTATGTTGCTTCAAGGTAGAGATTATGAAAAAGAAATGTGAGCAAGACTTTCCTTGGAAGCCTTATCAGACACACTAATACGGTGCTGCAGTTTATACCCAATTTAGGCAGAATCGTAGAATTCTGCCTAAATGGGAAAAGAATTTGCTCCTTTAGTTTAGCACTTGACAAGTAAATAATGACATGACTTAATGCTAGAAGGTATTCCACCTGTAACTTGCAATTACATGTAACCGATTGGGCATTACTACATTGCCAGATGTTGCACTACACAGAATCAAAAAGTTGAATAAACCTTGATAAACCTTTTCCTAAAACTCCTGCTGAATCACTACATCAGCCGCACTGAAATTAACGAGGGGCCTGTGTTTTTTTAATGTGCCTGCTAATGTCGGCTTAAATGCGCCTGCAGAGGGCACGAAGGGGCATCATGATAAAACTGAGTGTGGTGAAACAGCAGAGAAAGTAGAACAAACAACAACTATAATGAGATGCGACAGGGAAGTAGACTGAACATAACACGAATAATAGACAGCGACATTGACGGCAAATGACAGACGGTTGGGCATTAGCAGCACAAACATGCAAAGAGGAAAGCTTGACATGAATCCATCAATTAATCACAACACAAGAAGCAGAATACATTTCACGCATCATTCATGACAGACAGTAAGCACAAGAGGCTAACACGATCAATAAATGGTTCTCACAGATCAATCGAGCACAATCAGAGCATCATTACACATTGGATAAAAAGGAGGGGCATTAAAGCAACAAAGGGAAATGTATCTAGTTGCCAGCTTTGTTGCTAAGCAGAAAAAATAGCAGATAGATGCTACCAAGAGTTAAGATGATCTTCACTCAAATTGCTGTGGCACATTGTAGTCAAATCAGCAGAAATACTGTATTGGAAACACCATATTTGAGACTAATTCTGTTCACTAGCTGCAGGACATTTCAATTTCAATTTCAATAATTTCTGGGCAACTTTTTGTGGTAATGACAGTGGAAAACTTCGTTGTCAGGAACAAATTCTGTATTCTAGATTTTTCGAGCTCATTTCAATTATTGGATATTGTGTTAGAGTCACTTGATGAGTGAAAATGTACTATTATTATTAATAATATAATAATAATACTAGGTTGGAAACTCATTCTGGTTATTTAGCAATTCATTCCAGGAACTGGACAACTCAGTCCAGTAATTGGACATCTACTTCCTTCTGCCACCCTCAAGCTAAATTGAAGGTGTGCATTTTAAGTTAATGAAAAATATGGTGTCCGTTGTCGGAGAATCTAAACATTATTTCCAACTTTTTAACATTTATATTTGAGTGGCAAACAATGTCTCTCTTTTCCAAATCACTGAAGTTAAGTGTTAATTTAGCATTACGTTACTGACTCAAGTCTCTCTGTGCACATAAATAGAGGACTGTTCCTCTCTTGTATGTAAAAAACTACTTGCTGTTAGTAAAAACTGTACAATAGAAGTAGAGCATCTCCTTGAGAGCACGATTAACAGTTGTTGTTGGGTGCAGCTTTACTATATATGTTTCAGTATCTATCAGCACCTTGTGGTAAAAAATTGGGTTTAGGTATATTTGACCTGTCTGTAGATGGTAAATACGAGGGAAACTGCTATGGAAAAAGCTTATTGATTTGTACTTGTGTGTATTTGCACAAGATTCATTTCTCTTTTAGACACACTCCCACCTCGCCTCTAGAAAAGGTCAGCGAATGAGGGCTTAAGTCATTTAAGCGGAGCTAAATAGATTTCTGCTCCAAGATCCATCTGTTTTTGGAGTTTGTTGACAGGGTGGAAAATTGGAACTGTTGCTTTTCCCTCCCTCAATCACACTGCCAGCCCCCCTCACCACCTCCTCCTCCTCTCCTTTCAGTGCAGGGGTATGATCGGCATGGCACACCATGAGGGTGAGAAGTGTGCTGGGCACGAGGCAGGATACAGGTCTTGACCATCTGCTCCAGCTATGTGAACACATTTGTGTCCGTTTGACAGGAACAACTGCCACATGGATTTGGCTCAGGCCATAACTTGTGTTAGCGGACAGAGACTGACAGAGGTCAGCTGACACGGGCGGACTAGCTCTCCTCCAAACACAAAGATGCTGATGTCTGAGAGGCGATTCGCCTTCTTCGCGTCTCGGGCACAGCCAGGGAGCCAGGGAAAGCGGACAGTGAAACCACACACGCAGAAAATGAAAGGGTTGTGTATGAATGTGTGTGCAAACAGTAAGATACACTGCTGAAAAAATTGGCAGAGCTTACAGCATAAGGTGAGACAGCATAGAATCCTGCTCACAGTCTAGAAGGCAAGTGTCCTGATATTTCCTGCTCTATAGTTTCCTCATGTAGACTCTCATCTCCAGCAAAGACATCTGGTAGATGATTAAACAAGTAAAGGTAGCTGATACATTTGGTGATAAATCCAGACCAAATAAGATAACACTTCATTCATCAATTCATATGTCACAAGCACCACAGCCAAACCAAGGCAGCAGGGCAGCATGGCCTTGTTTGCATGTTCATTCTGCCTGTCTGGTCCACGATCAATGCAGATGACTCCTCCCAGCGGCTTTACCTAGCATTTCTCCTGCTCCACACCGCCACATCCTCTGCTCCTGGTGGTTTCAAGTCTTCTTCCTGGGATCACACCTGTATTCTGCAGGGCCCATAGCTAGTAGCTAATAGCAGGCTAGCTGTACACACACACACACACGTTGGATGGCAACAACAAAAACTCAACAAAACTAACAAAAACAACACACAAACAGAAGAGCTGCTGTAGGAGATGCTCTACTTCTCCCACCCAACAGGCGCCATTCTAAAACTCAGTGTTCAAATTATATTGGTAATGTGCACCCACAAATGTGAATTTGTATTTTTTGTGTTTATTTTGTTGCCTGTATTTTTATGCAATGATCTCATTGAACTGAACAAAGAGGTTGTGTGCAACACCCCTACGTCGCCATCATAAAATGTCTTTTGAATAGCCTTATTGTTGGAGGGGAATTCTTCAAGGTGCTTGTTGCCACCATCCCACTGCAATGGTCAATAATTAATGGGCTGCAAGTCAGTGTTTGCGGTTGGGGCATCCATTGTTTGTAGGTGGCTCTGTCCACCCTCTTCCCGTTGAGGTTGAGTTAAAGAGTGTTTCTGGCTTTCCAGATGGGAGAACTACAGTAGCCTTGTTTGGGCTGATAGGTCAGCTGAGGGCAGTATGGGGCAGGAGGACTGTGGCTTAGGGGGGTGCTTCAGTTGCTTTACAATGGGCTTCTTAGCAATTGTCAGTGACCCTTTTACCCTGCTGCTATAGCCCACACGACATCAGCCATTACTAGATTAAAGTAATCCTCTTTCAGGGGCAGACAATTCCTTTATTAGCTGACCACACACAGGATCTGAGACCACCCCTTGTATTGGTTTCTTGAGGGGTATTGTACAGACGGGGCGTGGATTTGCAGGGTTGTTGTTGCTACTCTCCTTAGCAATGCCATGCATAAATTACTTCTGTATTGGTTTTCCTTGTTTAACCCCTCACACTATTCATATTAGCCCCATCTTCTAAGAGCAGTGGAGCAGCTCTTTCTTTTCTTGGTGCTACACACCCACACCACCCCCACACCTCATGATCTATATCACATATTTGTGGACATGTAGCTTGAATTACAATGAGATTAGGTTTGTGTATGGACGTGAGTGTTTGCAAATCCCCTTCGTCCTCCTGCTACCTTCCTTCTCTCATCAAAATGCTGTTTCATCTCCTCTTCCCCTCTGTTTCTAAAGGCAGTGGCAAAGTTCCAACTAAAGCAAAAGAAATTTCCTTTAAAATCCACTCCAAAATGTCGGTGTGTTTCTGTTGGCAGATTATTTTGTTGTCAAAAGGCCATAAGCTGCGTTTGTGAGCCTGTCAATCAATCATGAACAGCTCCACCAGATAGTTTATTAAGCTTTGTGAGGAGTGGAGAACCACTCTAGATGAAGTAAATAATTGTCAAACAGTTTGTATATTTCATGAATATTTTGTAGAATGTGGAGTGGCCTTGCTCCATCTCTGTCATTTACAACATGAATGAAATGAAAAAAAAAAACACACCTGCGTCTATGCGCGCTGCCATGTTATCGCAAATAACGACAGCAACATAGTATCTGCAATAAAAGCATATTCTTATATCCACAAGTTGCAAGGCTTTGGGATGCATCTTTGCACACCCTCTAAGAAAAAAAAAAAAAAAAAAAAAAAAATATATATATATATAAATAAATATATAAATAATTTGAATTAAAGATAAGACTCACATAGTCCAATTTCATATACTATGCATCATGGTATTTATCATTACTGTTAAAAGTAACAATATTATTAGGTCATTGTTTTTTTAACTGAAATCCTCCAAGCTAAGACACATATTTCACAGTGTAATTAAGTTGATAAATCTGATGTTGACTAGCCATTGAAAAGCCATTCACCTTGACTGTACTCCATCTAGTGCATCTTTCCTCCTCAGAGGTTAAGAGCCTGCACTGTTTATTATCAATTCATATAAAGAGTCTATGTAGAGAGAAATACATCTCAAAAACAGCTTTTTAATTGTATGATATCATTGATTCGAGCCAGAGAAGTGTTTTTGTGGCTTGCCAGAAGTCAGGGTTAGCTACATGACAACATCCTTTAAATGAATGATTGTGTTGTCCAAGGGCGCTGCAGAAGGGTGGATGCTTGTGGCGTTTACCTGGGTTCTCTCTATGAAGGATGTCTCTTTTTCCTCTGGTTGGCCCTGTGGGGATCCTTCCACACTCGTGGAGGAAAATCCAACTGCCAGGGATCCACAGCGTGACTCTTAATCCCAGAGAATTACAGAGTCCACACTCTACTGAGTTTGGTCTGGTTTGTCAGGGGCGGAGGAGTCCCAATGGTATAGCAGAGATAAAACACATAGATGGAAAATTAACAGAAAAGAAACATGGACACACACACACACACACACACAAGCCAACATGCCATGCCAGGGAGGGTTTGCGGTGGATTAACCTCAAGGTTGCTGGGTGGGTGAGCACAGTCGGAACAGCGACTCTACCTCCGAATTGGGATGGGAACCTGCTGTCGAGTCACATGTAGGTGAACACTCCTCATGCCAGGAAATTGAAGGGATTTACACTCAAATAAGAAGAAGTTTCTTGTTGTTGTTGCTGTGAGTGTACAGACATGTTTGTGTTTACAGCAGGCTGACTTTTTCTATTTTCTGCAGTACCAGGTGGATGGGAGGGTTTGGGCTGGGCACTGGGTAGGGGTCTTCAATGTGAGAAGATTTTTGCCTGCCAAGTAGTACTTTAATACTGCCCCCCTCTTGACTTGAAATATGGCTATTTCAATAAAATGTCTCTGGCATGCCTCAGGCTTGTTCTGCTCTGTTTCAGTGTGTTGGGGGCTGACAGTAGGGGATCCAGCAGGAGGGTTGGAAGGTTAGCCAAGGCCTTTAATAGCTCTCTAGACACACACACCTACAGTATATGCACAATATAGTGTGATGCTCATTGCTCAAAAGTCATGCACTCCTAATAGAACATTAATCATTGCAATAGTACTGTTGATATTTCATTTTTAACTATGTGTTTCTTTATCTCAGTTTCAACTGAACTATGTGAATCAGAGAATTTTCCTGCCTCTTTTCTTTTACTATCAAAAAGTGAAATCGTTTTATGAGAAAATCTGGTGTGCAGCCCAGCATTCTTAGCAATTCTCTTTTTATTAAGCAGTTCTTCAAGACATGATATACATCTAGAGCTAAACATTCTTACCCCCATGTAAGCAGTAATTTGGTATCCCCTTTAGATAGCTGGATTGATGCTTGACGCAAAGATTCAATAGGAGTCCCACTGTTTTGATATATACCTAAGGGACGATTGTCGTCACCCAATGCCAATGAGCCAAATGACCTTGAAAGAAATAGTTACTGCTTTAAAGTCATTTTTTTATGGCAGGGTTGGTTTATTTGGTTTTAGAATTTAGGTTAGAATATTAGGTTGGGGGTTAGGGTTAGCTATAAACCAACTATGTGAATGAGAGTGGTGTGAAAATAGTAAGAAAATTCTGCCAAGTGCTGCTTTGTTTACTGTTTGTATATCTGCAGCCCCAGGTCTTCTTTTGCTTTCCCCTTTTAAATGACAAATACAGACACCTGCTGGTACAGAAAGTTATTTCCTAGTGACACTTTTCTGGCTTAAAAGAAAGTGATGCGAAGCAATGCAACATTCATTCTAAGGTGCCTCTAGATTTTTTGATTCAGGCTTGGTATTTCATGGCCCATAGTGTAGTTACAACACTTTGGACATTTTGTACGTGGTCCAGCTGCATCATGCTATAATTTATGTTTTTTATATATTCTACACAACTCACACTTGTTTATGCGCTTTTTAATGGAACATCCTCACAGTTGCTTATATTACGAAGTACTATGGGCAGATTCACTGTGAAAAAATAAAACAGTAGATAGAAGAGCCTGTGGTGTGGTGTTTATTAGCCATGTGCTTCAGTATAATACACATACACATACACAGGACTGTCCCCCCTCCACACCACCACCACAACAAGCACTTTTTTCCTGTCTGTTCCCTCCTCATCCTCCTTTACCCTAACCTGTTTCCAATCAACAGGGTGCGACAAGGCACTGTGGAGGGCCATGGTCCCAAGAATTTATGAGCACTTAAAAAGCCTGTACCTGGACAGATAACCCCATCTAATTTTTTCTGCAGCACTGAGGGTGGAGGTGTGATGGCTGTTTTTCATATTTGATAACTTAATTCAGTTTTACAGTATTTTACATGGAGTGATGCTGATAAGACATTTTAAACTATCAAAGTGTCATGTCATGTCATGGCTACTAAACTAAGTGTAATTTTCTTAGGTTTGCCTGATGATTGTGCTGTAAGAGCTTCATCTATGATAATAACAGCATTATAATCTGCTTGTAATGTATCACAGTTACCTGTGGATTTAATGTTACATTTAGCTGAGCCCAGTGGCTAATAATTGGTTTTCCCAAGGTTTGCAGTGAGAAATACCATGGCTTTTACACAATAGTAATTTGTACTGCAAGTTTTCTATCAACATCTGTTTAGGATTAATTTTGCAAATATTAATTTGGTGCTCTACCAGCTTTCAATTGTTTTTCTTTTATCGCTTGATCTTGCCACTGATATGAAAAATATATTTTTTTGAACCTCAACCTGTAAGGTCTGTTTTTTCTTTTCTTTTTTTGCAGCTAAGTATGCAAATCGTTTTCATGTTTATGTTATCATGGCTTCTTTTCAACCATCAGCCCAAGTTTGGTGGCAGGTTGGGTGGGAGGGATGATGGGTGGGGTCAGGGCAGCTGTTGTGGCTGCTAAATGGACTCAGCTGACAGGACTAAACAGCAATGAAGGTGGCCTAAATGGCTATGCCAGCTGACACACTAAGGGACAAAAGAAAGTGGAGGGAGTAAATTTGTGGGTAAAATGCTTCGGACATTGATGAAAAGTATATGTGTGTGTGTGTGCATGCGTGTGCTCGAGTGTATGTCTATGATTGTGTGTCGAAGGATGGAACAAGCTGTAGTGCTTTGGAAGAGAAGGTGAACCTTCTGGACTCATGGACAGAGTAATTGAAGTGCCCTGTGATTCCCATTCATTTAGCTCTAGTGCAGACTCAATTTTGCTATTGGCCATATGAGCATTTCTAGAGAGCTAAACCATGTTATGCCCTTACTCAACGCTGTAAAAGACTCTCAGCCAAATGACAGCACTTGGAAAAAATGGAATTACACTTTAAACTAAGTCGTTTTTTATAGTGGTAGCGTTTCAGGTCAGCCATCAGGAAGAGTTGATAAAGAAATGGTTAAGAGTCTGTGTTTGTCCATGTTTTATGACTGTGTGGACAAGCTTTTGTTGGTCCTCGCACATTCAAATGCAGGTTTGGTTTTATGGTTTAGGTTGAAATCTGACGTTGGTGTGGGTTGGGGTTAAGCATTTACTTGTGATGGGTAAGTCTGTGGCAAAGCAGACTCTTAGCTAATGTTGGATCATCAGTGAATGTCTGTCAGCCTTATTTTTGCAGTGTGTCCTGCAGAGTTGGTGCTGTTTGGACCCAATAGCCAGCCTTTCAGCTGATTCAGCATGTCAGAGGTCTTTTTCTACTTTTCTTTTTATGCCACCTCCTGCTGATAAAGAAAGTTATTTATTAGTGCCACTTTTTTGCTCAGACAAAGGTAAGTGCTCTAGTTCTTTGATTGGTATGTCATGGCAGGGACTAGTGAATGCATGTCCAATCAGCCTGTATTGGACGGAGCCAGTCATGTTGCACACAGACAGTGTTCTTCTGTATTTGCTGTTACAGCTGCTGTGTAGCATGAGTGTGTTTGTATTGGACAGAGTGAATAGGCGATTGGTGCTTAGTGGCAAAACAGACATCTGTCTCCAACTGTGAGACCCCCAACACCCCTCCAGACGGTCACCACTGAAAACACACACACACCAATATCCTGCGCAGACTGTTTCATCTTGGTGTAATCGTTGATAGGGATCCAGAGGGAGGAGGGGGGGGGGGGGTCCTCTCTGGATAATGAGAGTGGTGTATGGAAGGTGGCTTCTGATGGAGGCCTCCTGTTGGGACAGAGGGCCTGGACAGATATTGCCTTGGGGAACAAGCTACACCTATAGAGAGAACAGAGAAGTCATTTATGTGCATGTCTAACCAGGATTGATAAAGGGATAAGGAGAGTGTGTGTACTTTAGTGAAAGAGCAAGTGCAAGTGTGTTTGTATGTGTGTTTGTTCACAAGAGCAGATTGCTTCATGTTGTGACAAGATGTAAGCTGACGGATTGACAGATGACCAGCTCAATCCCCCACAACAGAGCTTGAGCCAGGAGATGCTTTTCTTGATTCTCCTCCCTTCGTCCCTCTTTGTGCTATGCCAGCCAAGGGACTATCTGTCATTCTCTCTCTGCCATCTGAATATTTATTCTTGAGGGGGTTCTCTCTCTCACACAGACACCCACACACACGCACACACACCCACAGTCCCTGTGAACATTAACAACAGCGAAGGCCATTTAATTAAAAGTGAGCATGAGCTTGCCCCAAAGGTGTTTTTTATGTCCAATTAAATGCTCAAATGGTGCCCTGATATACAGCAGGGGCCTGATTCTTTGTACGCATAGTAAATCACAGAAGTCTAGTAGTCACAAATAAATATTACTTCTATAAAATAACACCCTTGGTTTGGCTTTGAATAGATTAGCTTCTGGTGGTTTAGAATTTTTGTAATGACTCAGTGGCATTTGCAATTCGTGTATTCACTAATGTGCATCACAAATCGAAAATTGCTAGTTGGGTGTCATCTGTTTTGTTTGACTAATGCATTTGTCATTGTGTAAAGATACAGACTGACAGCAGTCTGACACAGACAGTGGAACTAAAGGCTTCAGAGACTTGACTTTGATTATTGTTATATAAGAGATAAAATCTCCCCCGTGATATATTAATTTGGTGAAATAGATTACACGGTTGTCAGATAGAGCCAAATAATGTGTAAAATGATTAAAATGCAGCTAACGCAATGAATTAAGTAATCTAATTAAGCAACTCAATTAAATTCATGCAGAAATTCTGTAAATCTTTAAAATCTGTAAAACATTGCTCAAAGCAAGAGTTTGAAAGATTTACGTTATCATAATAGCTATGACAAAATGTTATTGTCATATGATAGATATGGTCACATCGTGGTTTTAAGAAGATTAGAATAGATCACCTTTGAAGTTTAGATTTGTTTCCAGGGTTTCACTTGCAATTGCAAAGGTGTCTACTGTATATTTAAATATACAGTACACACTTGTACTATCTTCACTTGTGTGTGTGTGTGTGTTACTGTGAGTCTGTGCTAAGATGAAAGCACACTCTACAGGCCCAGTGGTGGGGATTACTCTGGCTTTGTTGAAGGGCTTTAAAGAAAGGGTCAAAGTGCATCCACTTAATATGGGCCTCCAAGGGCCTCATGGTTAATTGCTGGTGTCTAATAAACTTCTAGAGAGCTTCTTTTTGCTTGGATCTGGTGAATATAGAGGGAGAATGGGAAAGATCAGGGGCCCCTGGAGCCATAATCTCACAATGGTGTGTGACAGGTCATCACTGCAGTCCTTTAACCCTACGGCATGGTAATTCCGACCTCGGGTGCAGCAAACTGTCCTATTTCCCTCCTCAATTTGCGTGACAGGACAGGTTCCTGAACTACTTAGTCAGGCTGCTGTGAATGGCGATTGGGGAAAAAGTTGGCAGCATGTACAGATAAGGTCAGGGGTGTGGTTTGGCATATTATTCCAGGCTTGGAGGGGCCAATGGGATTTGGAGTGCCCCACATGCTCTGTGACCAAATAATTGGCCATCAGGATATGGGTCTGACTAGAGCAATAAGTGGCAATTTCATCTCTCTATGAGACACAGATAAAAAGACAGAAACATAATGGGTCAAGAGCCAACGAGGAATTGTATGGACAGGTATTTTATCAGTGCAAAGGTAAGCAAGGGCTCTGCTAGCTAACGAGGAAATGAAAAATATCCTCTTATTTCCTTAAACACAGATGTGTCTGTGTTCCATGACCTTGATTACAAACAAAGCAGGCTGATTTATCTCCTCACATACGCACCCACAATCACCCTCATTCAAAGGGGATGCTACGCTATCTTGACAGGGAGAGAAATGAGCCTTTGCTGCATACAGCCTGACACTGAGATACGATGAGTTTCCCACCAAAGCCCAGGTGTATGAGATAAAGAAATGTCCTCAGGAGCCTGAGAGGAAACCAGTTCATACGGCTGGATGGATGGACAGATATGAATGGTGTTGAAAATGGTAATGTCCCGGGCCTTTGTTGGCCCATTGGTGCTGTCATTAGTGGAGGTGTACCATTAATCAGATGAGGCAGTGACCCTCCCAAGCTGGGCTGTGACATTACAGCGACATTGTTGCAGTTTCTCACATACATGAACAAACACATGCTCCCTTATGTGCAAACCCTCCCATGTACAGAGACATAACTGCCTAGAGACTTAGACTTTTCATATAGTCATTGCATAACTGAGTAAAGTGTAGGGATATTTCTAACAGAGCTTTTAAAATGATGTAATATTTTTTGAAATCTCTAGGCAAATATCAACAAACATTGGTTTATACCACTGAAGACACAACATTGAATCAAATACATAAACAATAAGTTACCGAGATAAAACCCTTTTCTGTCAGGGTTGAATGGATTAGGATGGAAAAGGAAGACTAATAGAACAACTGCCAACTAGAAGTACGGTTACATCACATATTGCTCATATACATCACAAATGATTTCATTTCTACATAAGTGCACAGTGACTGCAGTCACAGGAGAATACAGCCAAGCACTTGGAAATGCTGCTCAATCATGTAAAAAAACATACATAAAGGGCTAATTTGCACTCCTGGTTGTGAATGTGTAAATGCTGCTGTTAACACATTTAATCTCAACCTGAAACGGGAGAAGTAATGCAAAATACATGAATCAGAAAATTAGTAATTATGGAAGAGTTGTACGGTCATAGAGTGTTTCATTTAATTGTCTTATTATTAAGTCAGTTCTATCAAGCTTCACATATTATTTAATGTTAAGACAACACTTTGAAATGTATTTTTCCCTGCGCATGACAACCATATCTGTCACTTCTGGATTCAGGGCATTTGAAAGAAGCTAGGGCTTTGACAGAGAGGTGGTATTCTTGACAGCTTTTTAGCAGCGATGTTCAAAAGTCTTTGAATAGCTGTCTGTGTAAATTAGGATGCCACTTTCTGACATGACTTGAACTTTTAAGGTGAAATAGCAGAATTCTCTTTGCTCCTCGTTGTGACAGTCTCAACAGCCCAGCACTTCTGTGCTGATCCAGGAGTGACATAAGTCAGGACATAAATTGAATGCTATTTTCTTGATAGGACTTATTGATATCATCAGTGCAATTGCTAAAATGCAAATCAGCCATGCTCACTCAACTCCCTGATGTCCAAATCTCATACCCACCCCTTGCTTTAAATGTTATTGTGTAAAATGTGATACTTTTGAAACAATTGCTGTTTACCTTTGGAAGTTTCTTTATAAATGCCTAGAAGAGATTGTGATGTCAGAGCGATTTTTGTGAAGATCCCCTTTTCAGATCCAGGGGGGAATATTCAGGCCAGAAACAACAGGAATGCCTTTGAAATCACCTTTGTACCGTAAATCCCTGAAGTGGTTAAGGACAGACTAGCCTGTCGACCTACATGGATTAGGCCTTTTCCTGGCAGACTGAAGTTGTCAGCACATCATCCTAAACTACCCAACCATCCTCCACAGCTGTAACCTGATAGGCCACAGAGCTTTACAGTCTGGAATGGGAAAGAAAAAGCACAATGCCTTGAGGTATCATTCATAAGATGTTGACTACAGAGGCATATATTTGGTGAAGAGAAATCACAAGAACACACATTTTCTGAAATATGTATACAGTGTCCTACAGTTGATATAGTTGATTTATCTATGTACTTGTTTTAGTGGTGACTTGTTTTCTTGACCACATATCGAAGTAAATTAATGCATGTGCATTTGCCAAGGGGTGTATGTATGTGTGTGTGCTGGGGGGACTGGGTCAGAAGATGAATAATTTATCTACTTTGTGTGTGTGTCAGCTTCAAGAGCCTCCATTATTGATGTGCTGTGATGCCACATGCAACACTGAGTCAATGAAGGCTTTGGGGACATCTATACCAACTTAAATTCACAGCCACAACGTAACAGCAGCAATATCCTGTCATGCATTGTGTTATTGAGGTTTGTCAATTAGTGAGAGAGCCTCCTCAGTTTTGATTGCATCTCTTTCAGAGGCCAAATGTCAGCACAAAATGAATATGAGTCCAACATGCATAGTCACATAAAATATAACATCATCCACATAGAGGTTTACAATCACTCTAACCATGTCTCTGCACCTTCTCCCTTTTCTCCAGTTCTGAGAGATGACTTCCGTCAAACACCCAGTGATGTAGTGGTAGCAGCAGGTGAGCCCGCTGTCATGGAGTGTATCCCGCCTAGAGGCCATCCTGAGCCCACCATCTCTTGGAAGAGAAACAATATCCGGGTGAATGACCGAGACGAGAGAATAACTGTAAGTTGGCTCATTCAGCTCAAATCTTGTTGTGTGCTCATAATAGCCCACACCACAATTCAAGTTATTTGCACCTTACTGAGTTTGTGCATCATTGCAATCTAGTCAGCTGTCTTTCAATTATTAAGTAAACATCCAATTATTTTATATGGACATCTACTGCCTGGTTAATTTAAATTACCACTGATGACAGTGAGACACTGAGTTTTGATTATTGATGAGGAGACTTGATTAAGAATCAGTTCCAGTTCCACTGTAGTTGATAATTGAAAAGCAACAGTGTTATTGAACATCATTGATTGTTGTTTAATTTAATCCTTGAACGGTATTCTTCAGAACAACCTTCCAGAAATAATTATAGCAGCTATTTGGAGGCATACACATATGTGCGTGTGTGTGTGTGTACTGTATGCCATCATCAAATAACAAATCACTGCGACTACGTATAAACTGAGCAGTTTAAGATGCCTCTGTGGTGATTGGCCTGGAGCTAGACCTGTGTAAGAAAAAGCAAATGGGCCATCTGTCATGATCTGCACTGAAAATGATGGAGTGCCTTCTCTCTAGACTAACATGCCTCAATATCCTGTTCCAACCTTTTTCCATTTGTCTTCTTACTTTCCCCAACCTCCACCACCAACCTTTCCTCTCCTCCTCCTCCACTTATGTTTTCTTCCATTCCCTCTTTTTCCCCTCCCTGTGCCTCTCATTTTCAGATCCGAGGAGGCAAGTTGATGATTTCCAACACGAGAAAAAGTGATGCTGGCATGTATGTGTGTGTTGGAACCAACATGGTTGGAGAGAAAGACAGTGATCCTGCTGAACTAGTGGTGTTTGGTGAGTCCTTATTACAGTGTCTCATATGGTTCACTTTATATAGTGTGTGCAATGAAATAGTCACAGAAACAGAATTTGTAAGAATCTAACATCAATAACAATGGATGAGATTCTACAGTAAACTAAACTATATGTATGTATGATAAACTATAGTAATGTTTCATCTGTTGGACTTTGTACATTAATGTGCCTAGAAGGTTTTCTACTTTTTCTGAATTTGTTTCCTGCAGGCTGCTCGTTCTTTCTTTCCTTAGTTGTGATTGGAGCAGAAGATGAATGATTCTCTCCCAAGTTGACCTTTGCTCTCTTGATCTCTTCTTTCCTCCTCTGTAAATCCCTGCTTTGGTCCCAGCAGCACCAAGTGTCCTCAAAGTGTATATTGATCCCAGGAAACAGATAAAAAAAAATGGATATTTTCTTTTTCAGTCCCACCAACCCCCTCCACCTTGCCTCCTTCCCACCACCACAACCCAGATGCTGTTCCTTGTGCACAATTGGTGCAACAGGAAATTTATACCCAGCATGTAAAACCTAATTAGTCAATTTATGGTTCATGAAAATGCATGACCGGGACCTTTTCTTTTAAAATAACTGCCATCTGTGAAACATCTGCACTAATTTCTCTAGGAAACCTGCAATTGTTAAAACTGATTATGATCGTAAGAAGAGATTCCAGTGCATATTCATGTCTCTGGATATACTCTGTCACATGTGTATTCAGTCTCCTGCCAGTGTAACCTAATGCTGTTGTGCATGTAAATCTGTCAAAGATATTATCTTCTGTTTGATATTTTGCTGATTTGATGTTATCTTTCATGGACTGTTACTTCAATAATTATTGTAATAATATAATAAGATATCTCGCTCAGCCTCAGTTGAAGCCAGATCAAATATTCAGGCTCAAAGTGAACTCTGGTGCAATGCAGTGGAGTTTTCCACCCCATGTCTAATACCACCAAAGATAGACTTTTACATCAATGGTTATATCTGAATTTAGCCCAAGTAAATTTGTCCACTCCTAAGTTACATGAAAGGTGGTGTTAAAAATTGCTGACAAGTTTATAAAGTCTAAAACTCTAATTAGTAAGTAGCGCCATAAGCAGTTTTTAATCCTTTCTCTTCATTCATTGTCGCTGTCTAATTCCAGAGAGGCCGGTGTTCACCAAACAGCCGGTGAACCAGGTGGTGCTGGCAGATGATACAGTGGACTTCTTCTGCGAGGTGCACGGAGACCCAACTCCGACTGTCCGCTGGAAGAGAGAGGAGGGGGAGTTGCCCCGGGGCAGGTAAGATGGAACAAACACTTATGTACTTGTCCAACAATACATGCTGGGTGCTATGTGTTGCTTAGCAACATACTACCTCACTAATAAGACAGCTTAGTGACCAACTGTTAGCTTGCAGTACTTGTCATTCCTCAGATAAATAATCAAAATATATTACTCATATGTCACAGCAGCTTGTGTTAGTAACAGAATAAAAAACATCTAAATACAAACATTTGTTGGCAGTTTGTGCTGAACCATGGTGATGCGTGATAGCAGTCATGATAAGATACACTGTGACTGTGTTGCTGCGAGTCACTCCCTCACTCAGTCCCTCGCAAACCTTGTGGATTTGATTCAATGAAACCTTAATGATCCATCAGGGGAAACGAGGTAAAATGTTCCCTTGTTGTCACCAGGATACAGATCAGCACAGGGACACTTGCATAGATTTTTTGTCTCCTGCCTAAAACCTTACAGGGACTCTCACTCTGTCTCCACATGGATCCATGGCCATCTGTAGTAGACACATGACTACATCTCATGTGTAGTCTATACAGACTGCTTGTTTAAAAACTCAGACTTTTTCTGGAGCTTCTGTTTTAAGGTATCATGCTTTGTGCTATATCGTGCTTGTATTTGCAGATTTGAGATCCGCAGCGACAACAGCCTGCGTCTGACACAAGTGAGAGCTGAGGATGAGGGAACGTACACCTGCGTTTCAGAGAACAGTGTGGGCAAGGCCGAGGCATCGGGTACCCTTCAAGTGCATGGTAAGACACCATCAGCTGCTGATATTTGACTTCTTATAAATATCATTTAACAAATTAAACTTCAAAGGTGGCAGTTCTGCACTGGCTCACTGGTTCACTCTTTCTCTAGAAATAAAAAATGGATTTTTAGCACTGAATACATGAGTAAATTATTTGCACAGATAGACAGTTTTGTTGAGATGCAACACAAAATGCCCACATTTCACCTACCAGCATTTAATTGTCTTTCTCTCCGACGAATTCAATTTGGTTGCTTTTGTTGAAAATCTGCCATCAAGCCATTTTTCTCTCGGTTTCCTCAGGCAGTGAAAATACAGGACTTTAAAAAGTGCCAACGGTATCACACAATGTCCAAATTGTTTATACGGGGATGATATAACTCATAAGAAGTCAGACAAATAAGTGAGCAGAGTGCCAGACAGACACTTCAGCTGCTTTTGACTCTTCGTATTATACCACTGATAACATGCTGTTAACTGAAACTATAAGAGGGGGGAAAAGTGAAAAATGGATTTTAAGCCTCGGCTCGTCATCCCTCTGGAGAGAGAGCTGAGATCAAAAAGCAGTGAAATTGCATTAGAATAAAGTCAGTCCCTTGAAAAAGAGGCACTCGGATGGGAAATCTGTCTTTTGTAATGATAAAAGGGAATATTTAAAGTTTTCTTCAGTAACAGTTGATTCTGTGAGCGGGCCCTCTGGTCTCTGCTGACACTTCTGACATGTGTCAACACATGTAGGCTTACATACTGTATCCACATGCACTGAAAAAAAAAACACACACACAGGGTATTTGTCTGCATAAGAGAAAACACACACTGTATTTACAAATCTTGCACACACATAAACATGCTTTGCTAATAGAATTTTGCAACACAATGAAGAAGTCATTCCCGGCAGCAGCTGTTAGGCAAATGGAAATTGATTGTGTGTTAGTGCATGGAGCTGCAGTATTAAGGCTAATAGAAATTACGCACACATACATGCACACACACACGCGATTGAAAACTGCAGATCAATCAGGACACAACCTCTCATCCTCACCTGTAATCCACAGTCACTCCATCACTCCTCCTGGTCTCCCACTGCTCTTATCTTTTGGGGCCACTTCATTTAAATGGCAGCCACTTTCACTTTAGTCCATTCACATTCTAATTCATGTGATTATCCGTTTTACACAAACCTGTGAGGCTGTGCCGCTCCCAAGTTTCACACTTTTTCGTTCAAATATAATCACTGTTCATCATGAGCTCATCATCTCATTCTCATTCATCTCTTACTTTATTTTTTTTTCTTTTCCACCACTCTCCTGCGTCACTCCATCGCAGTCGGCCCATCCAGTAAGTATTCCATTTCATCCCATCTTTGCATGCATTTACATTGTGCACGCGTGTGTGTGTGAGTGACTTAACACAAGTGAGAGGGAGATGAAGACTTTAAGAAGGTTGCCATGTTGGAGGGATAACCCCCACTACCACGGCTGCTTTTCTGCCAGTTTGAATAGAGGATAGCCAATTAGTATTTAAGTACCTCTGCTGGGAGTACGCTTTTGATTTTCCACAACTGCACTCCAGACATGTTTTAGCTTATCTAGGTGGAGCTTCCATTACTACAAAAGAAATGCCTTCCATTATTACCACAGAGTTTTAATTTAGCATGCAAATGAACCCACTGGGAAACTGCTTCTGTATTGTGAAAAATTAGTTTTAGTTTTGTTTTTCTTCGGCAGAAGCTAATAAACTCATCATACAACTACCGAACTGCTTAGCCATGATATCGTTTCCACAAGTATTAATGTGCTGCTGGTGATGAAATAAGAAGCTGAGTTTGAAAAGGCAGCAAAAGATCCAACTTTTGTGTTGTGAAATTGAAAAATACCAAAGCCACAGAAATGAGCCTTTTGGTTCTTCAATGCTATCTGCTACAGCATATGAGCATTTTCACTGGCATTCCTTGAAGACAAACAGGCAATTGAGAAAAAGAGGCTGCAGTTTCTCACAGGACTATTCATAGTATGTATATCTTCCATTGGTGCTTCAAAGGTCAATTTCATTGTAACAATTTTTATACATCTTTTTAGCCTTTCGGTCATTTCTCAGCATGCGTAGGCAGGCCCAATAAAGAGAGATGAAATAAGCCTTTTAAGACGTGACACACACTGGTAGTGGGCAGCTACAGTTTTCTGCCCATTAGAGAAACAGTTCTCTGAGGCAGCGGGTGGAGTAGAAATGGGCAAAACCTATGAACAGGCCAATTCCTCATTGGTCCACGTGACTTGAAATGAACCCACTTGAACTAGCCGATGCTGTTAGTGATGAATCCTAAATCCATATTTTGCACAACAAGCAAGCAATCAGGGTTTTCTGTGCTCTTTTTTGTATACCTTTATCTTAGTCGATATCAAGGAAATTCAAACAGTCTTTGTCCTTGTGTGAAGCATCAGGGAGCATACGTTATTTTTAGAGTTATTTTCTTTCAGTTAAAAGGACAATCTTGAATAAATTGGATGTGGAGGTGTGGAAGACATAATCACTGAAAGTAAATGATTAAATTCTTGGTTTGGAAAAAGAAGTTACTGTAACTGAAGTGGTTGACTGTAACTGAGCCACAGGAATCCAGCATGTTTGAAGGCCAACAGAATCCCAGCTATTTTATTTGCCTTTTATTGCTCCCACTAAAAGATCTGTGAGTAACACTCTGTCTAAAGAACATTAGGCTGGGTACTTTCTAAAAGGCTCTTTTTGTGCCAAAACAACATATAACCACACCATGCTTTATATATTGTTAACTACATTCACCTCCCTTCACATCATTTTGTATTACTTCATCTAAGAACAAGCACAGAACAGTATTGGGGAACAGCCTAATCCTAATCAAACGTCTTTTGTTCATCCAGATGAAGACGTTTACAGTCTTCAGAGTTTCCATGAAATTATTAAAATTTCCATGATTCCTCTGTGTGGAAAGACTGGACAAACAAAATGGAGTGAAAAATAAGGGGAGTATAGATTTACCCATCTTAATGTAGACATGGTCCAACAGAGTACCAAGCATGCTTGATAATGAGCAGGACATCCTGGAAAGGTGCTGAAGCAAGGGGGTGCAATTAAACTGATTACACAGCAATTGTTTCACAGCAGGGGGTCCACAGTAGCTGATGTGATGACCCCTCTCACTGGATCTAGTTTGCACTATTAGAAGCCTAATTCCCTCTTATAATGTTCCAACATAGTGTTCAGTTACCAGTGTGATTGATGGCACAGCAGTAGTCCCAGTGCAGGAGGAGTTTAGGACACAGATTATGAAGCATGCAAAATATGTCAGTGTACTGTGCTTGTTATGAGATCATTTGTTTGAGGCTTTATATCTCTATTTCCCCCCACATGTGATGGAAGTGATTGCTTTTTTTCTTCTGTGACAGACTGGCTCTTAGACTTTGATAATAACAGGAGGCATGCTAACATAATAATAATAATAATTTATTTACAATTAATTCTCAGAAAAAACATAGAAGAAGAAATAAGTAGGAATAATCTGTAAAGTGGGTAGTATAGACCATGGAGGAGAAAAGTGAAAGCCAAAGGCTGCCTGCTGCTCTGGTTTATACACACAGGGCACTGAGCCCAGGTATATTCCATCCTGCTTGATTGCAGTCCTGAGGGAGACAAAAGCAAAGAAATAGCGAGAGAGGTGGTGGTGCATTATTTGTTCCATATTTTATTGGAATTGCTTGAAAATTAAAAGTACCATGAACAGGACTTTGGACTTGATGTGCATCTTTGACTCTGCCAGCCAGCTGCGGGGCTTGAAGCAGCAGGGACAGAGAAGACATAAAACGAAGAAAATCTTTGAGGGAGTTTAGCAGACATTTTACAACAAATGAGTTAGATTCATATTTCATGTACAGACAGGAAGCAATATGACCGTACTGAGCTTTTCCTGTGACTTATTGTAATTTTTTAAAAGCTGTACCAGCCCCTCACTTCATATATTGATGTTGGATAAGTAGGTGAGAGTTCTGGGCACAAAGGTCCAAATCCAGATTCAATAAAAGCAAAGATGAATTATTATCCAGCTTTAATACATTATTCTTATTCAATAACCACCTCCTCAATCATCTTTGCAGAATGGAAACAGTCTCAGAAAAAATAGTGTGTATGTGACAGAGGGAAGGGGGAGGTGTGTGTGTGTGTTTAGGGTGGGGGGTATGAAATGAAAGGATGAAGCAGCAGTAGCAGCAGCAGCAGCGTGAGAGTGTGTTTACTCAAGCGGATGTGTGTGAAACACGCTGTCTGCATCAACGTGGGGCTGTGACAGCTGCCTGTCACATCCAGGCCCCTGAGGAACTCCTGGTGTGTGTTTGTGTGCGTGTTCTCTGGTGTGTGATAGCTTCAGTTTCGGTGCAAATCACACGTCAAATGCGCGGGCGGTGCGGGGGGGCGGGGGGTGGGTAGTAAGACGCTTTGGTTGTAAGCACTTTGTCTGCGTTTGCTGTGTGTTTGAGCAACACGGCGTGTTCATACAACAGCGGTGGAACAGATCGCACGCTGATGTGTCTGAGTGGGAGCGCAGTATGTGGTGAACAGCTGAGCAGCTGAAATGTTTGCCTGCCTTAGTTTGTTTATGAAGATGATGTTTCTCCCTAAACTGACTAAAGCTGGGATCAGCATTCCTACCGCCAGACAAGAATGTCGACACTGGAAATACCCCAGATTATGTCGTAACAAATCCAAATCCAGAGTCGTTAGGGTCAGGGAAGGATCATATTTACATCAAATTAAGTTTGTTTAAGTTGTAGGCTTCCACAACACTTTAAGTTAGGGGAAAGACTGTAGTTATAGTTATTATAAAGGTGACTATTAATGATAAGCAACTATCTCAGCATGAGGTCACTACATAACCACCTACAACACTTAGAGCTCATTATTTTCTTACATAAAAGTCCAAAATAAAATTTAATTACAGACTACATGACATCATTCCATCCTGACTCTGAACTTTGGTGCTCGTTACACAGCAGCACCTTCAGAGACCAGACTCTTCAGACTCCCCCTTCCTCAGACTGACACGTCTTATCGCAAAAGCCGTGGAAATTTAACTCTCAGGCTGTCTATTTTTGCCTCCCTCTTGGCGTGTTAGCCTCGTTATGTGTTCTCCATCTCTAGCGATATGCAGCATATAAAAGTAGTCTTTGAATTCCGATCTCAAGTGTTTCATTCTTTATTTAGACATTCTCCAGTTTACTTCCCTGACACTGCTTTCTGCAGTTGTCGCCTGATGCGCCATCACTGTCTTATAGGTTTAATACTAAACTGCAAAATACCGTGATGTTTGGATAAGCTGAGACGCTTTTTGGATTTTTAAGGGTACAAACTCTGCCATGTCTAAAAAACAGCAACCCAGAAGACTAAATATCTGTACAAGCAACCTGCTGTTTCAGTGACATGCCGGCATTGTTTGCTGATGTTTTTTCATGTATATTTTAGCTGCTCTGTTAGATTCCATCTCATGTTAGGTTGATAATGTTTCCCTGTGCCCTAAATCTAAAGCTCAGTGTCGCACCGAGTGCACCCATTATTGCTAATTATTTATTACAGCCTCAGGCGATGTGCTGGCTTGCCTCCTCAAATCAAACATTGTTATTCTCTAGACGGCTGCGTAGCGTACCAAAAACGTCATTTTAATAGCCTGAATATTCCTGGCTGTCACTGTATTTGGGTCAAAGTTGCAGCGGCTCGTCATGCAGGGGTGGGAGAGGCTGGAAATGTTCAGGTGTTGACAAGTTTATGTCGAAGGGCTTGCTTAGCATGGTGTTGTGGCACAGCGTCTTTTCTCCTGTGTGTTCATCTCGTGTGTGTGCACAAAACTGAAATGGCGTTACATAAGAACGGAGTATTACGCTGCATTTCTTTCAGATTACTGGACTTGCATCAGCCACGACAGAAAGCTTGTCTTTAAGGAGGCTGGGAAGTGAAAGGGGAGCTTCAGTGCCACTGGCCCCAAGTCATCTCTCTGGGGGGGGGGCATGTTTGCACTTTGACCTTTAGGGTTAACGGCGGACGAGATGTTTGATCCCTGGACGTTATCTTGCCCACATTGGTTAAAGACCGCTTAGCTGTGATTTCTGCTGCTGCTGACATGCGGATCCCCTCCTGCAGTGGGAAAGGGCTCGTGGTGGAAGCACTCTTCAAGACAGGAAAGAGCTGAGTAACTCCTAGGCGAGGTTTACAGTGTGGACGCAGGGCATGAAATTAGACTGGCATTCTCATGTCAGGTAACAGGGAGCAGGCAAGTCGGTGCTAGAAATGTGGCAGTCGGGAATTCTCAATCCATCGCCAGACTGGGCGCCAACATTTAACATGTTGAGAAAATGTCAGTGCTTCACAACAATCAGCTGTTGTACTAGATGTCCAGGCTGGTTTTTCTTCCACTGTCCTATTTCCAAGCTCT
Source organism: Anabas testudineus (assembly GCF_900324465.2). Classification (NCBI taxonomy): domain Eukaryota; kingdom Metazoa; phylum Chordata; class Actinopteri; order Anabantiformes; family Anabantidae; genus Anabas; species Anabas testudineus. The sequence continues at coordinate 1,872,796 of NC_046623.1, read as the reverse complement.
TTTCTTCTCATTTAAGCAGCAAGTCCAACTCTAAACCGCTTGAAATAACACAAGAGAAACAGGCCTCCTCTGAGGTTACTAATGTCAGCGGGTGTTTCTCAGAGCGTAATTGCCTTGAATGGATTGACAAATTGAAACAAAGTTATGTTGTATTTTATCCCTGGAACAGAGGAAAGTGCCCAGACTTAAAGAGACAGCATTTTCACAAATATGGACCCTATTAGTATTGGGATTGTTTTATTTTTTCCTGTACTTTGTATTTAGTACGTGTCTTTTCTTTATAACCGAATATCTTTCCATCATTGGATTTTTAAATTGGAACTCCAAACTCAATGAACTGACAATATATTGCAAGCAGAGCACATTACAGATAGATTTTTAAAGTTGCCAGCTTTTATATGTCACAACTTTACTTTCTGTTGGTGTCTTTATTCAGGATTTGCTGTCTCCAAGTTACACAGCAGAGTGGAAACTTTCCTGTTTGTTCCTTCTCTTCACTTCGACTGTGACTTCTTGCTTAGTGGTTCTGTATGAAGGTTCTCGTCCTCTTACTCTTCTAGTTTCTCTCCGTGCTAATTGAAACACAGAATGAAAGAGAAGCAGGAGATCAGGTGGGAAGACGGGAAATCAATTAGGAGTGGTGTAGGGCATCATTATGCATTCACACCCCCACCCCCACTCTGTCACATGCTCCAGAATCAATAGAAGTCACAGGAGTGACATGTAACAGGAGAGAGAGTGAGACAGCATGCTATTCCCCGCCCCACCTCCCATCTGTGTTCAAAGATATCTGATTAGACCGAGGCTCAGGATCATAAAGGTGACCCACAAACCTGAAATTAGCCTCCTCTGGGTTCTGGGCCGACCTTTTTGTTAGTCTCTACAGCCAAATATAGGAAATTCATCATCATGTACCACTGCTTAACCAATAAGCATCTGTAACAGGCGCAATCTATCATATCCAAAGGAATCAAGGTCACAGGGTATCAGTTTTGTCACTCTGGCCTGGAAGAGAAAATTAGCTCACATTGCAGGTACTGAGGAACCACAGGTATTAAACTAGAAACTTTGTGTATACATTTGTTTGCATCCCAACTTTAGAGACATGGCAACTAATTAAAATATTATAGTAATCAATAACACGTTAATGCACTTTGCCTAAGTCTGAATCATGATGTCTAAAACCTAAAGCATCATCTCCCATGAATAAAAAGCTGTGAATCACATTTCAAGTCGTGCACAAAGAATTGACTTTTTCAGCAATGAGTGGGATTTTCTCTTTTCTGAGTGACTTAATCACATAATAGTTGTCTGCTGTATACTGTGTGTAGAAATCAAAAAATCAATTAACTTGGCACAGCGTGTCACCACTAGATGGCTAGTGACTAGATGGCGTGTCACACTACCACGATGTTAAAAATGTTTCATCACGGCTAATTGGTTTGTAACCTTGAGTGAATATTTGAACATAGTTAACTGAGGCTTGAAAGCAAGTAGCAGCTGATAATAAAAGAGCATTTGTGTGATTTATCAGGAGTTATCAGCTGCTACAAGGCTGCCAACATCTCCTCACTGAACCATGTTCATTAAGTACGCTATTTGCGAAACGCTAATTCACCTGTGTTTGGAACAAAAGGCTCTGTTTATAGTTTTATTTTTGCCGTGTCCTTGAAGCTGTTACAATTAGCGATGAAAGCAGCAGGGATTTGTGCTATTGCGCTTTATGCTTACAGTCAGAAGAGGTGTGTGTGTACATGTAATTGTGTGCTTCTGAATGCATTTAAGTCTGTGTGCAAGTATGTATGTGTGTGTGTGTAAACAGAAAGGGAGAATTTAAGTGAGACAGCTGTTAGTTGTGACTCGCTGTCATCACTCTTGTCCAGTCGCTGTAGGAGCGTTCTCTGTATGCAGCACACTGACCACACAGACTGACACAAAGACTTTATTTCTGCTTCAGCCCGCTAACCTTGCATCTCTATTCTGTGTGTGCCAGTGCCCCCTCAGATTGTGGTTCGGCCGCGAGACCAGATCACAGCGCCGGGTCGCACAGTAACCTTCCTCTGTGGCACCAAAGGAAATCCTCCACCAGCCGTCTTCTGGCAAAAAGAAGGCAGCCAGGTAAGAATCGTCCTGTGACATGTATTGAATTGACAACTTCTGCCGTCTGAAGCATCCATCAGTCAGTTTGTATCTCACAGTAAAAGCATTAAAGCTCAGTGTCTGCTGAGCTTTAATATTGTTATAATATGTTATTTTACAAATGGACACAGGATTGGAAGGTGGTGATACATATTTATTTTTTGTTTCAGTTTAGCCCTTTGATTCCTGTGATACTGCATAATCTAAAGCATAAATGTAATAAAAAAAAATACAGGAAAATGAAAGCTGCTGGTGTTAATGTTGTGGCCACTCTAAAACATGCTTTTAAACGGAGCCTGCATCTCTTCTCACTGTCATGTTCTTTACTCTCATCCTCTTATCACTTTGTGCTGTAGTTCAGAGCCAGGGTGACTCACACATACACACATTCACACACCTCACTTTCCATCATCCACACAGAGTGTTATTCACCAAAGTGTGAGCCTACACAGGCCAGCGTGTCTATAGTGTGTGTGTGTGTGTGAGACAGGCGAATGTATGATAAGCGTTGCAGCCTGTTGGAATGTGCTGAAAGGCCTGATGAGAGTGCGTGGGAGCCTGTAGCGTGGCTCCCAGGTACAGATTAGAGGTGGGGGGGAGGCCTGGAGAATGTGTGTGGGAGAGGGAGAACAAGAGTGGAGGAGAGAGATAAAGAGGAGAAAGCATGGAGGAAGAGGAGGAGAGGAAGTGTGTGGGTAGCATGTCAGGAACACGTTCCCTTTCAGGAAGGATACTCTTATATCACGATGATATAGAATTTTGAAATCTAACTGCATATTAAATAAAAACCAGCAACTGTCGTGTGTAAAATAGCAATAAACCACATTTCTGTCTGAACCTGACATGAACCCGAGAGAATGGTGGCAGGACCCGACACATTCAGGTCCTCGGGTACCAACCGGTCCCGTCAGGCTCAGTTTATGCGTCTATCCCCTGAGTTCCAGTGAACAACGATAGCTAACAGGTTGATTACAGCAATTCAGCAGTGGTAGGAGAAGGTCGACAGAAGGTTATGGGTTGGAATAACATCCTGAGCCCTCAAGGAAGATGATGAAACCTTATGTTCTCACTTGGTGGAGAAAAACTGCTGAGGGTCCTCATAATGAAGATGTGATGAAATAGATTAGTTACAGACACAGCTCAACATTTGTTTTCTCTGTTGATTTTTACACTGACAACACACAGAGCACTGACAGAAAATTAGGTTCTGAACATAATCAGTTGTTGAAGTGTTTAATACAAGTCATCTGTAGCCAGATGATTTTAAAATGTTTTCTGTTGTTTTTATTTGCACATTTTTTCAGTTTGGATACACACACAGACACATACAAAGTTTTTTTAAGAAGTCAAGTTGAACTAACTTTTGGTATTTTAATGACTGACCTTAGTTCGTCTACAGCACATCTCTTAATGGTTATCCAAACAACTGTTGTCTGGCTCTCCTCAAAATAAAGACACTAAAAGCCCCAAGCTTGGATGCATGAAGAGAGAGATTTAAAGAGCTATATTTCTGAACTGATGTGCGTGGCTGCAAAATTCAAATTCTCAAGGCTGCAAGCGGAACAGCTTTTATCTGGCACTGTCATTGCTGGTTATACAATGAGCTCTGCTGAGTAAAAGCAAATAAATAAATGTCTGCATTTTCCTACTTAGGAAATAACACCCACGAACAAACTTAAATCACAATAGTGGAGTGGATAACAAATTGATTACAGCAAATGAATCAATTAATGTCTAATAATGTATAATATGAGAAACTGATCTTGAACCACATACACACAAACACATAATGTTTTTACTTCTCCAGATCTTGCTGTTTCCCATCCAGGAGCCATCTCAGTCGGGCCGTTTCTCTGTGTCGCTGAGCGGCGAGCTGACTATCGCTGATGTCCGAGTCGAAGACTCAGGCTACTACATCTGTCAGGCCATCAGCGTGGCCGGCAGCATCCTCACTAAAGCCCTGCTTGAGGTGGAGAGTGGTGAGTGTAAACACACGGACAAACAGGGAGGCAGGGTGTGGAGTTACAGACTGAGAGAGCAGTAAACAGTTTCAGTTTTATTTATGGAGATTAAATATCAACTTGGCTGTTTTAATATTTAATGTCTGCATCTTCCTGTTTGTTCTTTAGACCCAGCGTGGCTGTTGCTCAGCTTTTGGTTTCCACTGGTGCCCTGCCGGCTGGGGACTTTCATTGCATGTTGTACCCTCTGTCACTGTCTTTAAATATTTTCTGTCCTCCTCTCCACAGCTTACAGCTAATACGGACACAAATGCCAAGAGAATCATGTTTGAAACTAAAGAAAAGAAACGTTCTGGGCATTCATGGCATATGTGTGAGAAATATTTCTGCGACGACCTGATTGTGCATCACTAGATGATTTGAGATGATTGTGCATCATTAGCATTTCCCTCTGTGTATCCTCAGATTGCAGCTAGCTTTACCCACCAGTTTAATAATTAATGCTAATGAGGCTATAGAAACAATTCCCCTGCTACTTCCTCTTGTGAACCAGCTGAAGAAAAAAGCCTTGAGACAATAAGTTGTGAAATTTACACTGTGTGTTTGCTGGTAGATGAGGAAGCCTATGCTTTCCTATCTTACTGCGCCACCTTTGAACTGCGACATCTTTGAACTTTTTTCAGGCTCATATTTTTTTTTCTCACGATCTGCTGACTTAACACCCCCCCCACTCCTTGCGTGCACCCCTATGAATTCAAAAAGCCTTCAAATCTGTCTCAAATTAAAATATCCTTCCTGCAAACGAGCAAACAGCGGGAGTCTTTATCTGATGTAATCAAAAGAGACAACTGGTGATAGTTCTATGCAAATAACCCCGATGCAACATATGCTCCCCTCCCTGCATCAGTCCCATCCAGGGAGTAAACAGAGATTTGGATCAGCCCTGTCTGCTCTAAATTCTGTGTCGACTTTTCACATTTTCAGTTAGCGTCAGTTATCTGATGATATCAGAGCTTTTCAACAGCACAGAATGCAAATGTGAGTGTGCCCCGTGTCTATAGGAAAATGTTTTACACTAGGGTGAGTGAAATGTTCACTCAGTCATTGAGTGTCGAGGGCTTTGTTCACCACCACAGAGGAAGCTTTCTGCTGTTTTCACAACCATTTATGACTGTGCAGGAATTCTTTTGACTTGGCTAAACTGAGCGTAAGTCTGTGTGTTGGCAGCGTTCATACCGTGGTGTTTACATTTAGGATTCAGCCTACAGACATACAGCACAGAAATGGAGCAAAGCCATATAAGTCTATGCATTACTTGTTGGTGACTGACTGTGGAGGGCTGTGGGCGTCATGTTGGCCAAACATAATTCTACTAATTGCTTTTATTTATCAATTGCCTACATATTCAGTGCAACAAAGAGGAAAAGAAAGTAGATCACAACTACATTTCTTACAGCTGGTTGCATTTAAAACTGCACTAACTCTCGTCCTGTAAAGGTACTGGGCAGGTATGTTGTTGTAGGCACCTAGGAGCACAGTTGTTCTGTGGAGTCAGGCTGTCTCAGTGTCTGTGCATTTATGTAATCCCAGACTGACTTGTGATATTGAGATTGAGGCTCAGTAGGGGCCACACCATCTGTTGCCAGGACTTCTAGTTCTTTTCTTCGAACATAGTTCTTTATGACTTCTGCTGGATGTTTGGGTTTTTCTGCAGAACGAATTTGGCATTAATCACGTCTCCCTGATGGGACTGAGTGATGGATAACAGTCTAAGCCTTTTGCACAGAGCTGCTAAGGTAGACCAAAGACCAAAATTACTCTGGATTAGTCACTCAGAGATCTAGTGTTTGTTGGAAAGATATTTTCAAGTGTAATAAATAATACATATTCAAGCCATGTAGTCCGTTAATCTTACGTGGCTGTATCAACATATTCCTGCCTGAGGAAAATCTATGCTATCGATTTGCATGTTAAACTGAGGCAGGACCAGAGAGATATGGACCTGACAGCCTTTGGGAGTGGATGTTCTCTTCTAGTGATATTTTACATGTGACAGGACATGATGCAGTTTTTACAGGGTAATGTGAAGATTTTGCAACCTGAAGGAAAAACTGCTGTCTTCAGTGAGTTGGAAATGTGGCATTCCGCAGTGTAAGAATTATTGTGCTGGAGGGAAGATGTTTTTGGTGCTGGTCTTTTGCAATGTATCACTATATGGTACTAAATACTGTGAGAATTTAATGAACCTAATGCTAATGTAAAGAAATAATCACTTTTTTCCCCCATTTTCTCCTCTCTCCCTCCAGCACCTTCAGACCGCGTCCCTCCCATCATCCGTCAGGGACCTGCCAATCACACTTTAGCTCCAGGTTCTACTGCTCAGCTGCACTGCCACATCATGGGAAACCCAATCCCCAGCATCCAGTGGGAGAAGGACGGCCAGAGGATCCTGGGAAACGACGGTCGAATCAGCTTGATGGACAACGGCACCTTCCAAATCACCAACCTCCAGGTATTTGAATAAAAGTCTTTTGTATAATTTTGTACTGTATCTTCATAATTGTCTTTTAAATTCACACATTTCTGTGATTACCCCTTTTTATTCTATTACACCACATCCTCCAGTGAACTCATTAAAATGTTCTCATGATTCACTGTACATGTACGACTATTTACACATCAAAGGTGATACATTTCACACAGAATAAACATATTCCTCATCAGAAAACATGACAGTTTTAATTACCAGAAAAGTGTGAGCCACTTGAACAGAGGACATTTTTATGGTTGACTCAAATGATGAGTTTTTATGAGAGGAGGAGAGGTGGGGAATGTAGCACAACAGCATCACCGAGGCGTGATCGCCATGACAATGAGCATGCAAGGCCATTAGCAGTCGTTAGCGCCGTCTTGCTCCATGCTAATGAAATCCATTCTACCCAGAATTCTCTTCTGGGTATGAAGCAGCACCTGAGGTCACCGAAGCCTCAGAAAGACTCGATGAGGCCCACACATTAATTGATTGTGGGTTCTCAATGATTAACGATCGCTGAGACTTGTAATTAAATCCTTAATACATCAATGAGAGTGAGGAGTGGATGACAGAGAGAGTTAGAGTGAGAGAGAGAGAGGAGAGAATATGAAGGGGGAAGAGTCCAGGAAGGGTATTTTATGCTACTTTCTTTTAATGTGGGAATAAAAAGCAATGAGTTGACAGCTAAGAGCACCAAGTTGAAAGTGCTCATGCTTTGGAACGTATTTGAAGCTGTCTCTAAAGCTGTGATCAGATAGCTCGCTGTGATTTTATTGTTTTACAGTTAACACTAAAAACACTACAAAAAGCATTGGATTTTACAAATAACTTACTTACACTAAATTACTTTTAAACATTGTTTCTTACTGCAGTCACATTGCATTTTAGGCAGATTATTGATCCACTTTCTGTTGTTTAGTAGCTAAAACCATCCAACAAGCAAGTTCAGCAGACAAAATGTAGTTTCTGATTCAGAGCCAGTGCCTAATATCAAATCAGTGTTTAGTATTAGTTTTGTTTTACTGCAAAATGATGCATATCAGAGTAGTTGATGCCAATTGGCTAACTAAAGACTAAGGCTAACATTTGACATGTACAAGTGTTAATATTGTGTTAGGTAATTATTGTTGATCAAACATAATCTGGCTTTGTAGGCAAGTTTAGACAGTTTTATTACATCTGATGAGGAACCACAGAATCAAACTTTGTCTTTTCAACTCAAAAGAGAAGCATACAAGCTGGTGAGATGCATGATTCTCACATATTGGTTTGATTATCTTCAGTAATCTAGTGATTTCACTCAGTCTGGCTATTTCCAGTCTCGATCTCGAAACAATGCTTTAGTGTCAGTGATGCATGCAGTAGATTAATGTGTGATCTGCTATGAATTAACAGTCAAAACACAGTATGAAACACGTTGCACACAAAACACTGAGCTCAGCTTTGCTTTTGCACGATAAGAAATAAATGAAATCAGTGCTCATAAAACACATTTAACCCTGAAATAATTAGTATAAATAAGTCAATCTCATCTGGGCCCCTGGAGGGGGACAGATGGTCTGTTTGTTCCTCGTACCCTGGCAGTGGGGAAATGCCATTACCCTGGGATCTCTGCCAGACACACACTACAGCCGTTCCTCACCGGTGCCAAGACGTCCTGGACAGACGGGAAGTGCCTGTGTGTGTGTGTGTGTGTGTGTTTGTGGTGCTGGTGATGGGGGGTTAAAGAGAGGCTTGCTCTGCCATTCTGCTAAATGATTGATGTGGGTGTGGGTAAGGCCTATGTGTGGGCAAAGAAGACGGCGTAGAGACAGTTGGGAAACCGCAAACAAAGCCACATGAGTGTGAGTAGGACAACGCAGACATGGAAGAAAACAGATTACTCATGTAATCAGGTTAAAGCGGGAAATCGAGTTCATGCGCTGACTTTAAATCCCAGTGTACTTGGGTTATAGTCTGTAATCACATTTCCCTTCTGCACCTGCATCCAAAAAAGGGATCTGACATCATTAGCAACCTTCTGTGTGCGACAGTGCAGAAGGCTGGTACCCATGCTAACTGGGTAGTTAGCAGGTGGTGGGCTAATAACAGGGGAAAAATAGATGCGGCATCACTCCTTGACTGGCAGGTGATTTCTAGGAAGCACAGAGCAGAAATAGCCCCAGTGTTAAAGATGTAATCCAAGTATGATAAATAAATAAATATCCACCAATTCCCTCTTTACGTTTGGAGCCCTTCTCTCCTTCCTCTTATCTTCTCTTCCTCTAACCTCATCCATTTTTCAGTAATCTGTTCCATGCAGCACCCAGAGCTGCCCACCTTGATTAATACTCAGGTGTGCCGGCTGTTTAGGCTACTTGCCCTACATGCTGATTCCCCATCCACCGATCAAACATAAGTATGAGGGTCTTTTTACCCCCTTAGCCACCCCCACAAGTCAACATAAGGTCATGGCCCATAGAAAGAGATGGGAGTAGCCAGGGATGTCGTGTAGGCCGGAGAATCACCTGTCCCCTGTCCTGCAGGACACTCTGACAACCCACTTAGGCTTGAGTAATTCCTCTGTCAGCGTTAGCGATGAGCCGGCCCTCACATGTAGGAGAGGAGGACGGCCAAGCACTCGGCGAGGCATCGGTCATGATAGGCTGTGCTGTGCACATCCTCTGCATAATGTATAAGCTTTTCAGTGGTCTGTGCTCACAGAATAAGTGAATAAGAAGAGGCTGATGGTGTTGTATCTGCATGGAAACCGATTAACTTAAGAAGACAAAAGGCTAATTAAAATTAAAATCACACTTGTGCAAACACATGCACACAATGTCTAGCAAGACTCAGCAGGGTCAGGAGCCTTTACAGATGCAGTTAACATCAAAATGCAAACAGTTGGTGCCTTTGCCCTCACTATGTACTGTAAACAGAGCTGAAGTTTGGGCTCATGACAAAATAATCTCATTCTAATCCTACAATATGGAGTTTATATTGTAAACTACTCTCTTACTAACACGTTTCATGTGTTCTTAAGACCCAAGAAAACTTGTGAAATCAATTTCGAACCAAGCAAAACTTTAGCAAAAGCCATTATTTGTAAATGCCACAGGTTTGTGCAGATTCGTGCACTGGTATGCATGTGATGGTAGAAAACCCTCATACAAATAATAAGAAGTTCTCTTGCTCTACAACTTTTCTTTTGTTGTGTGCATTGCTGCTTTTCTTGGAGCTGGCATCCAGACCAAAAAAAGGAAGCTGTATTGGAGGGCTCGTGCTGTTTTTGCATACCAGCGGGACAATGAAATCTGATCAGATCCAGTCCCATTGTAGTGACGGATGTGTAAATTTGTGAATGTTTATCAGACAAAAATCCTGCACAGCCGGTTTTCATTTGATAAACATGGCTGTGGTTTGAAATTAATGGCTGTTTTGTTAACTCTGTGAAGCAATGGACAAGCTGTTGCCATTCTCCCTCACAAACCTCCATTATCAGTGTATCAGAGCCACTGGGCTGAATATTACTTGAATTATTTTATTCCCATTCATGTGTGCGGGTAACCAACAAGAAGTCAGCAACCTCAGGCAACATTTGAATAAAGTGGAAGCCATTTTCAGTTTTTCTTTTTTTATATATTCTTTATACATTTGTATCACGGCATTGATTCAATACAAACAGTAGAACTACAATATCAGTTGCAGCATTATTAACCACAAATCACTCGATAACTTTCCAGCGGCTTATGCCTTCTAATCCAATATTTACTGAGTGTTCATCTGGTTTTGATTCTGAGAAGAAATGGAAACTGGAACTGAAAAAGAAATTAAGAAAGAAACTTGGAGCCATGAAGCTAAATAAACATGTTTACAGGCGGCTGCTCCTGCGTGTTTTTACTACCTCAGTATCACATTGAAGGACTCCCCAGTGTAGAGAACCCCCCTCCCCAAACATCTCCCTCTGTTGTAAGCAATTTCACAGCCCGTCTATCTTTTGGCTCGCCTTCCAAAAAATTTAATAGCCAGCATTCACATGCACGCACACACACACACAGAGGCACATTTATCACACAACTCTTAATTACAACTGCTCATAGCCTGTCCAGAATGCTAAGTAGCTGTTGAGTATAAGGACTAGGCGCCTCAGAAATTTCTAGACCTCTAGCCGGTCATTAAAATTCTGTCCTTTGATCCTTCCTTTAACGGCTCCTCCTTTGCCGTGAAGGAATCAGACGAGGAACATAAAAGCCACCAGCTTGACTTCAGCTCTGACTTCAAATAAGTCCACTGAGAATTTCATTTATTAAAAAAATATGTGAGATAACGACAATTGACAAAATGTCCTAAGTAGAAGCAGTTAATTAAAGCACATGTTGTGTGGAGGCATGTATAATGAGAATGAATATCCATATTCAGTCATGTGAAATGAACAGTAATTGATTCCTGAGAGAAGCCGTTATAGTAAAGGCAGCCATATACACCTATACTCCCATGTTATTGCCTGAATTCAGCATTTTGTTAGAAAATTGTAGCTGATTTAAATTAAAATTGTTATTTCCCACTTACTGAAATACTGTAAAACCAATCTCTATGTTAAATCTATCTGCATTTCCATGACGACCCATGTGCCTTTAAAATTCACCTGTCGAAGAACCAGAAACTTCCTCTTTATGTCATTATAACTGTCTACGCTTCAGTAGTTCTGCCTCTTTTGTCAGCGTTACGTGCTGTGGATACATCTCACACGCATTTCTGTGACACCTGCGATTTTGAGATGTTGCTTTCACAGGCCCATCATGACTCTATAAGATGAAAGGCGGTGGCTCCTGATAGCATTTTGGATGCACCTTTTTTTTTTTCTAGCACAGTGGCACCAATGGGGTGCTACAAGCTGCTATGCACTGATATAAAAAGCCAATCTTACTTAGATATGAAAGTGAAAAGCATCAACCAGTCGGCAGCTTTGTGTGAATTGCAGCTCTCTGTTCTTGCCAACTTCCCTCTGCTTAGTATTCTGACCACAAACATTCTGCTTTGAGAGATATGACATTTAGTCTCAATCATTGGTAACGGGTGCATTAACATAGTAGCGCACACTTACACGCACTGAACTAATGATACACTTTTTACTGTTGCCAGGAAACGGACTCTGGGGTTTACACCTGTTTGGCTTCCAGCTCCAGTGGAGAGACAAGTTGGAGCGGAGTGCTCACAGTCAAAGGTAAATTATCTCTGTGTGATTTAAATACATGCAAATCACCATTCTATGAAGTAGATATTATTAAAATAAAAAAACAACATTCTAATTATTACTTGTGTTTCTGTTCTGTTGTAAAACTTTCACTTTCTCCATTTTAATTAACAGGAATGAAATTATCAGGTACAGGCTGAAATGTGATTGCAGATAAGAAAACAGTCCACAAAACAAGGTTGTGCGGCTTGTAATTATTTAATTTAACAGATGAAACACGTTGCACAGTCTAATTAAAGCACTTAACCCCCGCTGGTCCCGGGGCTGTTGATGGGCAAGCTGCAAATGTAACTAATATAAGTGTGTGTAAAGTTTGTGTCAGTGTGGAGCATGAGGTTAAATAAGAGCGTTCAGACATTGTGCTGTCGCTCAGTCGAAACACAGTGCTCCACGAGGTTGTGCCTTTTTTATTTTCTCCTCAACCCATCAGACACATGATATTTCAAGCTGTAGCGGTTTCATTAGTGGAGTTAAATGAAGGAGTAACGATTTAACAAGCTGCTTTGATGACACTTCAGTTTGTTATTTGACTATTAGCGCTGTAATGGTTAGTTAGCATCTAATAGTCGGCGTGAAAAGCTCAAGAGTGAAGTCAGTTAGAAGTGAGGAGCTCAGCCTGCAGCTACTGTGATGCAAACGTTGAGGAAACATTAGTAGGATTACACAGAGGACGTTATGAAATGCTGAAGGCAGACGATGCAGCGTAATTAAATGTACAGTACACCCTCCCCATCCTTATCTTGCTCGTCTCTCTTCTTTTTGCCTCCACCCTCCGTCCAGAGAGTGCCGACACGTCAGAGGCTCAGGCCACCGAGCCCTTCCAGCTGCCAGGTCCACCGCACAAACCCATAGTCACAGACGTGTCCAAGAACAGCGTCTCTCTGACCTGGCAGCCCAATGCCCATGAGGGAGGAGCCGCCGTCACCTCCTACATCATCGAGGCTTTCAGGTTAGTTGCTCAAATCAAAAGACAATGAGCACATACACATTTTCATGGTCATCAAGGACAAATTGGATTTTTTTTAGTGAGGCACCCTTCTGTCCCCTCTACATGTTAATTTTTTCTCAGTTCTGTCACAAATGTGTCTTCTCCTCCAAGCAGTCAAGGCCGTCTTCTTTTCTACTGAATCTTTAGCTTTTGACATTTTACTACAAAAGCATTGAGCCTTTTCATTTCAGGATACTCAAACAACCTTTAAACCAACCCAGACTACTGACATTTGTTCGACTGAGTGGTGCTTCTGCTTGTAATTATTACTGTTAGACCTTGGGTAGGACGACTCAATTCACAAAAAAAACAAATTACAGAGGAAAATGCACAAAACATTTAACCATTTGAACCAATTTAATTAGAATCCTTGAATAGATGACAACAAGCCAAAACATGCCAAAAACCTTGACTGTCTTTTTTTTTTTTTTTGTCCTCTGCGGCTACGCAAAAAACTCCTGAGCCTGAATGCACCTCAGCAGGAACCTTTTGGTACATGAACCATCACCTGAGAAGTTCACCTTGGATTAATTAAGGGGAGAGCAGGTTGAGCAGGGCAGGATGGGTGGCTCGGCGGATGAGAGTCCGCCTCAAGATGGAGCAGCTTCATGGGAAACGTGTCCTTCCGTTTCGATAAAGACTTGAACACCGGCAGAGCTTAATCAGATCCAGATGTAGACGTGGCCCGTGGCAGCAGCCGAGCGTTTCCCAGTAACGCAAACTGACTCTTTGTAAAGCAGCTGGGGGGGACCGTCGGGATATTTACATAAACATTTGCTTGCCTGAGGTGCTAAGGTTTATTTGTAGGAGGGAAGAGAGAGGGTTGGGGTTGTGTGTGTATGTGTAGATATGCAATAGTGTTTATTTAAACAGACAAAGGCAGACTCTCCATTCTACTGGTGAGGCTGCATTCATTTTCAACGTATTGTGTGTGAGTGTGGAGCATCTACTCCACAAAGTTACCTTGAATCTAGCAATTCGAAAAGGAACCCGGCGCACACACACACACACACACACACAAAAGATGAGTATTCATGAGACCTCTTTGGTCTAATTGTGCAGTTCAGCGCTGAAGCTGGTTTACCACAAACCCGCACACAGAAGCCTTGGGGAAAATCTAAAAGTGTCAAACAAATGGGGAGGCCTTTTAATTATTGTGCTGCCAAGGTGACAATAAATTCATAGAGAAAATGGGAAGCAGAAGAAAGAGGGAATGGGGGTGAGGAGTGGTGGGATGATTCATCTGTGGGAGTGCCACAAGGCCAAGAACGTGCCCTCATTTCCTGTTGGCAGCTGTGCCTTGTGCAAGCCTCATTACATTATTTATCAGGACAGCAAGTTGTATCTTTTGGAGGACCCTCTCTGAACTGAGCAACTTTGCCCACATCTTCTATTGTTTACTACATAAAGATTATTAGAGAAGCCAAAAATAGACTCAGCTACTGCCTGGAGATGTACTCTTGCATTGGTTAATTGTGTAGCCGCACATCAAATCAGCATTGCAAAGCACTTGTGAATTCAGTAAGAAACTGGTGCAGTCACACAGTCTTTGTACTCTTGTCTGTCAGTGGTAGAATTTAACTGATAACATCTGTGTACTCTACTGAAACACCAATTTGAGGTACCTGTACTTTCTTGTCACGGCACATTATACTACACACTGTAAATATTTGACAGCTGTGGCTACTAGTTTACAAATTAAAAACACAAAAATATGAATGAAATATGACACTATCCAACAGTATATACAGATAATGTGTTAACCATGGACAGGCCCTTCATTGCTGTGCCTACCCACTCCCAGACTTTTTGTTGCTATAAAAAGGACGACTGATGAAAGTGCTGATCCAACTACATTATCCCTCTTATAAAACTGAACAAAACCATATAAGTTTGAAACTCAGCACAAGATGAAGTAAAGAAATATGCTCATCAGCTGTAATTACCCAGTCGGACCCACATTTACAGAGCCAGGGCTATACACGACCACATGAGCCGTAGCGAAGAATGGATGGAGTAGCTGATGAAACAAGTTGATTGTAGAAAGCTGTGTGACTATTGGTTCAAGCTTTTTATCATGCAAAAAAGACAAACATTTAACGGTTCCCAATTTTCACACAAGGATTTGATTCTTATTTTCCAATTATATGTTTTCTCTTCTTTTTTGTGGCTTCATTTTGAACTCTGGTTAATGGTGATGGGTATCTCTCACACATAAAATAAAGTACTTACTTGTATACTACATATTGAAAGTGAAGAACTGGACTGTTGTTGTGACAAAAGGGATCAAATCTGTTTGATTCTTCAACTCTCCAGTGAATTGGAAAATCAAAACACTCAACTCCTCAACGTCAAAATCTTGTCAGTGTAACAGTGAGCACTCGCTGTCAAATCCCATGTAAAGCACATTGAATGTTTTGATGACACTAGTACCACGGTCATCTCGGATTAGAGATCATAATTTAACTCCAACTGATTTCTTCCTTCTATCTTTTTTACAGCCAATCAGCAGGCAGCACGTGGCAGACTGTAGCTGACATGGTCAAGATGGAAACTCACACAATCACCGGCCTTCTCCCCAACACAGTCTACCTGTTCATTGTCCGAGCCGTCAATGCTTACGGCCTGAGCGATCCGAGCCCCATCTCTGAGCCAGTCAGGACACAAGGTCAGTCTGCAAACGACTCAAATCCACCACAGTGAGTTGTATAGCGTTGGCAACAGCACTCTAAAGTGAAGTGAATGCATGTGTTTCTTTCAGATGTGAGTCCTACAGGTCAGGGTGTGGACCACAGGCAGGTGCAGCGGGAGCTGGGAGAGGTGGCTGTCCAGCTTCAAGAGCCTGTCACGCTAACGCCAGCCTCCATCAGAGTATCCTGGACTGTGAGTGGCTCAATCCTCTGTTTTATTTAGAGAAGAAGCATTAGAGGCTCCAAAGAGGAACAAATGTATTCTTTGCATCGGTCTCATAATCTCACCTCTCCCTCCTCATATCTTTTCTCCCCAATGTCGGTCTTGTTTTTTTTTTTTTTTTTTTAAGGTTGACCGCCAGTCTCAGTACATCCAGGGCTACCGTCTCTTCTACCGACCCAGTGGGACAAGCTGGCTCCTCCAGGACATCCACTCCCCTTCAGAACGCAGCACCGTCCTCACCAGCCTTCTCAAGGGAACTGAATACGAAATAAAGATCCGTCCCTATTTTGATGAATTTCAGGGCAAGGACAGTCGAACACTGCTGGTTCGAACCCCAGAAGAAGGTAATTTCTGAAACATGTGTCAGAGATGGATTCAGAAGAAAATATCTTTAAGTAAACTAGGTCAGCTCTTCTTTGACATTGTGAGGTCTTGGACATGGCTGTACATTAGCCTGTATGAATCTCAGCAATGTTATCTTATTCCGGGTTGACTTTTCTGTCCTTGAGTCGAGTTCATTTACACTGATCCCTATTTCCATTAAAGTCAGTCAAACTCAGCCTGAGGTCCTCAGAAGGTTTATATTGCCTGATCCTAACTCAAGATTAAAAACAAAGACTTGACTTTCTCTTTTTTTGCCATCAGCTACCCCAGACTTTGGATCAACTTGCCTGAGTAGCTCATTCTGGCAAAAGAAAACGATTAACTTTTTAAAGCACTGGACAAAACTTCATTTCCCTTCCTGCTCCAGCTCACTTTCATGTTCTTGACCCTTTTTCTTTTTTTGATGTCATCACATTTATTGCCTGTAGCCAGTTAGCTTCAAATGTTTTTACCTCCATTCAGTGTGCCATGTATCAGCATGAGTATGTTGATGGAAGGACTGTATGAATTCTGTCCCCTTCCTTTCTCTTACAGTCCCCAGTGCCCCGCCTCGAGCTGTTACAGTGACAACAGTGAAGCTAGGCAACAGCTCCAGCATCAGCGTCTCCTGGGAGCCTCCACCCAGTGAGATGCACAACGGCATCATCCAGGAGTACAGGGTAAATCCACCTGGGCTGGGTCGCAGCGTGTTTGAAACATAAGCGGTTGTTTTTTTGTAGAAAAGCAGCACACTCTTTACGCCAACATAGTTAAAAACTGAAAAAAATCACTATAGACACCACATATGGTGATGAGACATAGAAGCGTTGTCAAAAGTGCTCTCAGAAAAACACACTTGAGGAAAGAAAGCAGGATTTAACTCTGTATCCAAACAGGTTTGGTGTGTGGGCAGCAGCGGAGACAACCACACGCGCTACCACATCAACAAGACCGTGGATGGAAACACGTTGTCCACCGTGCTGAAAGGCCTGATGCCCAGCGTGCTCTACCAGGTGGAGGTAGCAGCAGTGACCAGCGCCGGCGTTGGCGCTCGCAGTCAACCGGTGTCGGTCCTCATGAGTAAGTCCCTAATAATAAGACATACCAAGATGCCAAGATGCATAGTTATTAAAGACAAACATTTTTTCCTACGAGAAAGTTGGTAGAGGATGATTATTTGTATATGGGTATAATAATATCTTTAGTCAAGCTAGCAGACTGGAGCAATGGATGGCATCGTTTGTTTGTAGGTCTGTCAGTCCACCACTTTTGTCCAGACAGCAGCTAGAGGATGTCATGAAACTTTGTCAGTTAGCTCCTGTAGTGCAGGACAGCCTTTTTACTGGTAATGGGTATTTTTACTGTGCATAAAGGTTTCTATTGATTGTTCACACTGCTTTTTAAAGCATTAAATATTAAATACAATGAATGGATAAAACATCAAAGAAATTATTTAAATGGTCTCTCAGTTCTTCCTTCTCATCTTCATTTGCCCTCCACCCGTTCCGGTTTCTTCCCTCCAGAGCTGCCAGCTGATCAGCCCCCGGCGCCAGGCGGCGGTGCCACCAGCAACAGCGGCGAGGAGAGCAGCGTGAGTCTGGCTGAGCAGATTACGGACGTGGTCAAGCAGCCAGCGTTCATCGCGGGCATCGGCGGAGCCTGCTGGGTCATCCTCATGGGCTTCAGCGTCTGGATCTACTGCAGGCGCAAAAAGAGGAAGGAACTGAGCCACTACACAGCCTCCTTCGCCTACACGCCAGCAGGTCAGGAAGGATTATGATGTGAAATGATTTAGTGTTTCTGACCTGAGGGTCTCTGTGTCTGCTGTCTGGAATTATACTTTGCATTGATGGTGGAAGTCATAAAAATATCCCCAAGTTGAAGATTTCTTTGAAAATGTTGGCAGTACTTTTTGGGCTTCTTCTTTTGTGTGACTACATATTGTACACAAGTTCCTATTGTAGATTACAGTGAATGTTTTAGAGTGAAAGCAACGAAAGCTAAGTAGGCCATGAAATGTAACATGCATGAGTAACCCCCCCCCACCCCGACTTTCTCTTTGTCTTCTGCAGTTGGGTTCCCTCATGGAGAAGGATCAGGACTCAACGGACGGTAAATAAATGATGTCCTACGATTATATTCTGTTTTGTGTTGGTCTTCTGTCGTCTTTTAAAACTTCCTGTCAGCAGCAGATGCATCTCGTCTACACATGCAGCTTTTTCTTTGCTGTTCTTTGTGTGTGTCCATTTGGGCAATGGTCAGTATTGTGCTGCGGCCCAATTAATGCCAGAATGTCTCCGTAGGCCTGGTGTGCTGGGAGGCAGCATGGGCAACTACCCGTGGCTGGCAGACTCTTGGCCCACCACCAACCTGGTCCACAGCGGCAAAGAGGCCGTCAACTGCTGCACCGCCAACCACGACACCGCTGAGAGATACTATAACGGTAGGATGCTGCTTAGACAGAAACGTCTGCTAGGTTTTTGGGTTGTTGTGCTGCAGCAGATTTAAATTTTAAGCTGATGCATCACTAAGTAAGTAGAGGCAGTCATCGTTAGAAAACAAAGCTAACAGTCTCGACACTCAGAAACTATGCTAACTGTAACCTCCACCCCTGTGTAGAAGCCGGTATCTCCAACTACCTGAACCAAACAGAAAAGTACAGCATGGGTGGCTCCACTGAAGGCCCCATCTACAGCACCATAGATGCCACCAGCGAAGACCTGCACAGCTACACCTACACCCAACACAACTCCACCACCCCCTACGCTTCCACCTCCATCATGCCTTTTAGCAACCAGACTCAGGTGCCGCCCCACAGCTGCGAGCAGCAGGACGACGGACATTGGATCACCCAGCCAGGTCCCTCTGGAGCTCAGTACGCTCAGCCCGACCGCTGTAATGGTGAGGAGGCACCACAAACTTCATCTTTCCTCAGTCTACAACAACAACAACATCTACACAGATGTAGATGTTGTTGCAGCTTACCAATAGGACTAGATCATTTGATTTAGGACCAGTGGAGGGGTAGGGCAAAGCCGGTAACACTACAGAGCCCTTTATAATGAGGGTCTTCATTCAGTAATTAGTTTTAAATGTATGCTAACCATACATTTAAAACTAATTACTAATACAACTTTCTTAGTTTAAGGTTGTTTAAATCAAGTTTCTACCTTTACTACACTAGAACTATAACAAAAGAAATCACAAAGCCCAAGGATTAAAAGTTTCTCCAACAATTTGTCATATTTTTCCACCCATCACCATCATCTAAAGATTGAGGTCTTTAAAGGATGCATCATTTCTAGAAATATTTCAAAAACTACCCCTTGTAATGTGTTTTGCACATAAGAGAGCACTTGAAAAACATTGGGGCTTAGCATTAGCTGTCATACCGGAAAGCTTCCAGCTAGGTCAAATGAAAAAAGCTCCTCTAGAAATCTAATTTTGCCCTACAAGCACAGCCTTATCCATATCTTTCAGCCCCGGGCGTGCTGGAATATGTGTCAAATTATACTCATGATGAATCAGCTCAACTTCAAGTGAATCATTGTTTTGCTCTCTGTGTGTTTTATAGGAAAGCCGAAGCAGAAAGCGATGGGTAAGGCTGTCAAGACCCCGTCTCTGACCTGGATGGAGGCATTACCCCCACCTCCTCCTATTGGAGAGCTGGAACAGTGTGAGCAGGACAACCAGCCCCCAGAGCAAGAAGACATGGACATGGGGTGAGTCAGACTCCCGCTCCTTCCCCTTCACTCACATCCCTGCAAATTAGTATTACACAGCTACATCATCATTTAGAACAACTGTCACCTCTAACAGGCACATTAAGTATCAAGGCCAGCGTGCTTCTTAGGCCTTTGGCTTTAACAACTCAATTATCTTGGCCTTGGTCAATAGCTTTAGTGATTTAGCTGTTTTTCCCCAACACTTTAAACACAATTAACCGTGTTCCACCTCACCAGTTGCTCTGTGCAAGCTCAGAGCAAAACTGTCATCGAGTATCACACAATTCCACCCAAGTAGAAGCTTAGCCTCTTGCAGTTTTGCCAATGGCAAGGCCCTCTAACTTGACTTGAGCCTGAAAGAGCAGCATTAATGTTCAAGTAGCCTCCTAGGTAGCTGCATTTGAAAGCGCTGGTGAGCAAACAGGCAGCCTGCAGTAATATCTTCGAAGAACACATTCACACGTGTGTCTTTGCTCTGCGCAGCTCGGATGAGGAGTGGTGTCCTCCCCTCCCAGAGAGGACCTACCTGATGGAGGGCTGCGAGGACGGGCCCTCTCCCCCGCAGAGGAACAACGCATCCTCTCCCGCCACCTCGTACAGTCACCAGTCAACTGCCACGCTCACACCGTCACCCCACGAGGAGACCCGGGCCCCCCATGACCTCCCCCGCCTCAACCAACTAGACGCACAGCAGTTGTCGCGGTATGTGAATGGTCACGGCACAAAATGTATACCGTTAATACATCCACTAGCTCATCATCCCTGACACCAAAGTTGTATCTCTTATACATATTTACTGCAGGCCTTTTTTAAGAGAATCACAAAATACGTCTTTGGCTCATGTCACATGAACAGAATAGATGTTTGGCTTCCTTATCTTGAGTAACTAGAGTAAATCATTTGCTTCTATTCTATTAAACTGACACTGCTGCAGATTTTCCCCTCTATTGTAGTTGTTAAACACTTGTCTAATCACATGGCCAGGCGTAAACATAAATCTCACTCTAAACTAGAGCTTTAGCTTCACATTCTGCTGATTTGTTTTCTCCAGTAACATGTTGCCTTTATTTCCCATAGCAGAAGGTTAGCCTGCGGTCCAGTGCCAGTTCCCCAGGCGCCGAGCCCGCCACTCGCCCAGTCCAACCCCAACCTCTCTGGCCAACAGCATCACGGCTCATCAGAGGTTGGCACGCTGCAGTGCCAAAGTCCTGCCCATCGCTGCCTCAAAAGCCAGGGGCCAGCTTTGAATGAAGACAACGGCAGCGCGACAACACCCGGTAAAGTGATTTTGTGCTCATGCGTACAAGCCTGCGTGTAACACATCATGTAGGCTGAACATACATCAAATGCTCCATGTCTGTGCAAAAACACTTTGTAATGTTTGTGGTTCTTCCTTTTTTCCCTCGTACAGTTCACACTCGCTCTTCCCCAGCAGACGCGTGCACCCCTCCCAACCAGAAATCACGAGTGAAAAAAAAAGTGTCCAAGAGTTCAGGATACAGAAGAGATATGCAAGGAGGTGAGTGGAGGGCGAGTGTGTGCAGTAGTGTTTTTATACTGTTGATGGTTTATAATAATAGCATGATACCATGACAGTGACATTGACTAGAGGACATTGTCGTGTATCAGATGTTCTCAGTAGCTGAACATGCAGCTTCACTGCAGCAGAGACCATTCATTGCTTTTTGTCAGCAAGTGAATAAACATGCGTCACGTTAATCATGTGATTGAACGTTCACCCCGATTATACACATAACTTTGACGTTTAGTTGTAGCTCGCACACTGTTTTTCCTGCAAACACCATATGTTTCACAGATACAGTGGCAGAAGTATGTGAACCTTCTGGAATTTCATGGTTTTCTGCATTTATTTGTCATCAAATGTGATCTGATCTATATCTGAGTCAAGAGTATAAATAAATACAATGTGTCTAATTAATTCCAAGGGTTCACAAATTTTTTTTTAGGTCAGAAAAAGAACATCATCAAAACATCTTTTTCTATTTTTACATAGTATATTTGCAACAAAAAGTTTCCCCGTTTTCTAAACTCACACATTCCTGATTGTTCCTCCATGTCTGTCTCTCTAGACTTGCCCCCACCTCCGGAGCCTCCCCCAGAAGAGGACAGGTTGCACAGTTCCCAGGGGTGCGTGGACGGCAACAGTGTGGCAAACGGCGCTCTGTCCTCCCTGGAGAGGAGCGAATACAGCAGCAGTAGCCACCAACGAAAAGGCTCGGGACAAAGACACGCCGACAGTAAGGCCGGGTTCTCGTGTTTCAGACGCGTGCTTGGTTTAAGGTTTGCAGAATGTAATTAAGGACAGAACGTGTGTTTAACTTCCTGTGGTATGAGATGACTGGACTGAATTTAAATAAAAGATTTGGAGTTGGTTATGGAGTTGTGTATACCATCATAACCACTGTTATAACTGCTGCTGCTGCTGCTGCACTGCAGTACGTCCTCCTCCTGTGTTACTCAGTAAAGAGTAAAATAGAATTGGCCGGTGTCTGGCTGCCACATAGTGTCTTATGCATTCATTTGTGATAATGTGCAGCTGCTGCGTAGCAAACACACACATCAAAAGTTAGTAGAAGCTAATGAAAATGGTGAAAGCTGAAAACCGCACGTCTGCATTATGTCCTTCCATTCGGAGAACAGCTACAGCTAATGACCTTCCTTAATTCCATACTTCCACAATATTAATATATTAATTAAGCATTTCAACAAATGCTTATTGTGCCATTCAATTCCCTGTCAGCACAGGAAGTGGCCGTGTTCTGCTGCATATAATGATAATGTGAATAAATAACCAGCATCATCATATTCATGAGCTACTGCTGCTACAAAGTAAGCCAGTTGAGCATAATGTCCTCAGAAATGAGGACGTGTTGCCAGCTTTCACCAGCAAACTGGTAATTAAAGCTAAAATATGCGACTTTTAGGAATCAAGCTAGGGGTAGCATTGGACTTTAGATCAAGCTCAGCCCTCCCTGCTCCTGTCCAGGTTCCACTGTGCTCTGCTACAGTATGCTGCACCCAGCCCTTTAGGTACGAGCAGCTGTAAAGTTATAACAAATAGGAAGAGAATATCTCTGCACTGCAGGCTGCTTAATGAGTTTGAGTCACAGCAACTAAAAAAATAAACCCCCACACGATTATAGTGACACTGTAGCTTTAAGAGTCAAAACTAAAACTAAATAAAACATAACACTCCATCTTCTTTCTTTCCTGCTTGCCTCGTCAGATGAAGAGATGATGCTGTATGGCAGTAAAGCCGGTTACCTCTCCAGGAGTCAGATGTCCAGTAACTGCTCGACCACAGGAAGCTCCTCATCCAGAGGCTCCACAGGGTCCCGGGGTCTCAACTCAGCCAGGAAACACGAGGTAGAATACAGTAACACTGATGAGATTAGATTTACTGTGCAGTTTAATATTAAAAATGATCTGTTGTCAAATAGTTTAATAATTAGTGCTCCTGATATTCCTGAGCATGGGAACAAAGACTTTAGCTGCCATGCAGGGGTTCATGTGCTGTCATATATTACTTACACTCCATAAAACACACAAAAACATGTTTAGTAGACGTGGGCACGTGAACAGATCTGCTACTGTACATTCCCTTGTTGCCCACACACACACACACTCGTTCTCCAGCTCATGCACAAATAGATCTACTGAGGATAGGAGTTTACAGTAAGAAACGTTCCGCGTGCAAGCACACCGCGCTCTCTGGAGCGCACTTCTGAGGCCTCGCTTCTCTGTGGGAGCGCTCCTTTAAATGCGCTCCCCGCAGACTCCCTCGCGATCGGGCCGGTGTCTCTTATGCAGAACAAGCTGTGCTGGCTGAATGGAAAGCTCTGCAGGGAGTTTGTGCTAGTGAGGCAGCACAGAGTGTTTGACATGTCCCTCAACATGACTGCAGGTAGAGATAGAGGGAGAGGTAGTAGCTGATAAGAAGCACAGAAGAGGCGCAGTTGAAGTCAGAATCGTCAGGTGCTGGATGTCAGATTAACGCATTCAACACAGCAGCCAAGTTTAAACAAGTTATAAACGAAACTTTTCAAGTATAACTAGGAAAAGTTACTGGAAATAGTGTTTATATAGTGTTTCATTTACACTAGAATGGGAAAATGAGTAACTGCAGCTACAGATAAATATAATAGTGTATAATGTACAATATTGTTCTCTGAAATGTGTTCAAGTAGAAATATGATGATACATAAAAAGTACCTTGGTATTGGTCCTAATTGCATTACGTATGATGTACTATGTTACTTTCTACCACAGTGAAGTAGCTGAGCCAACGTTTGTAGCCATGGATTTATGTGAAATGGAGAGTGCAGCAGCTTTAACGAGTTTTTTTACTGTTGTAGCCTGAAGTGTCACCATAGCAACCCAGAAATTACATTTCTATACAACTGCAGTCACAAATGTTTTTGTGGTGAATCCAGTTATGTTTTCTGCCAACATAATGACCGTATGTTCACAGTGAGCACAAATGACAAGTTACACGTGTTGATGTTTAACATATCAATTAAATGAACACAGGCTACATCCTGTCTTCATCCAGTCGATCTGTCGTGACTCCAGTCAATTTATTTTTGGCTGGGTTCAGGCATCACAGCACTGGGTTTAAATCAGGGAAAGACTGAGGCCTGGGTTAATAGACAAAAACATGTCTAAAGATGATGTTGTAGCAGACAGAGCTGACGGCCCTGTGTCAGGTCAGTCTACGCTGACCTCCACACACATCTGACATGGCAACTTAGCAGAGCACCGTAAGAAAGAGACACAGGAGCACAAAGGCTTCTTTCACTTGCCACCCCCTTCATCTCCCCTTCCCATCACACACACACACACACAGGCTCCCTTGTATCTCGTGCCTCTCAGGTCACCCCCCGTGGAGCAGTAAACCCTCCCCAAATGACCCTTACCAGCCTTTTCACGCCTTCATGGTGACATTAAAGCACGTCCGCCTTGACTATAAAGTTAGTGGTGTTTCCACAGGAAGCCTGGATTAGGATTAGGTTACCCCGTCTTCCTGTGGTGATGCTGACCACTATCTCTGACCTCTGACCCAGGCCGTCAGTCTTGGACGGGAGGTGTTGCTATGCTAAGTCTGTTACATCTGTTTTGAGGCTAAGAACACAATACTCATCTTGTGCAGATGTAGGACATCTGATACGGGTCCTGTTTGTTAAAAGCACTGTGTGACCTTTTAAAGGAAGCAAAGATAAATGAACAAGTAAAGTTTTATTACCCTCTTTATGTGTTCAGGTTCGGAATCTGCTCTTCTCTTTAGATATATCTCCACTTATAGTGGATCTGATGCTGAAATATGATGTTCAAAAATAGATCATGTGCATATTCATGAAACGACAGCTGCTTTCTTTAAAGTTTAATATGTACTTAAGAGTAAAGTCTGTGTGTAGCAGCCCCTAAACTGATCAAAGGTCTTTTTTTCTTCCTCCCAGTAAGTGGGATTGTAACAGGCAGACAGCTAAAAGCTGCACATTAAGGCTTTTAGGCTCGTTTCATATTGAATGATTCCAAGTATAAAACATTTTTCTCTCGTTTACAACATTCAAAACTGTGTAATTCACGTGTTTTTGATATGTAGCATGACAGAAACACAGCATGTAACCTGAAAGCGCTCCAGCAGGCTCCAGTGTGCGATTGCTCTGTAAGTGCTGCTTTGGGAAATAGACTGGATGTGAGATAAGTCACTACTGGGAGCCAGTACAGTAAGAGGAAAAGCCTGTACACACGACGAGCAGAGCGATGCTGACAAAACACACTGAGTCTTGACAAAAATCAACCCGCAATAATAGAACGGTCTGCTGCCGCCCGCTCTCAGCTTATTGCTTTATTATCTGATCAGTTTTCATTTTGTCTCAGTCCAGTCAAAGTCTTTATCAGCTGGACTGACTGTTCAGGATCACAGAGTCCGTGGGTTAACATATTTCCTCTGTCTTTCCAGGAAATGAGATAAGGACACTAGGGACTTGATGCCTCCATCATCCACCATCTCTCCACTGTGGACACAATGAACTGAACAAGAGGAAAAGTTTCAGGTTTCAGGAAACCAGACTCTTATCGTTGCTGTGAAAGAAAGAACAAAGAACTTTATATCATGTTTTTGGTATTACTATGATTATTTATGAGCTATCGAGTTCATTCCTCTCCCTTGATTTGTAAATACCTGTGTCTGTACTGTTCTTTTGTCGGCTCTGGATACAGGGAAAGAGACATATATTGTATTTATGAGGTTAAAAAGAAAAACTCAAATGTTAAAGAAAAAAAAAACGTCTGTTATAAAAAAAACTCATGTCTTCTTGAATGTGCCAACTTTTTTCAAACGTCTCCTTTTTGGAAAAGCATTAACTACTGTTGCACTCTCTTGTTGTGATGGCAAAACAACAGAAATTCTGAAGCACAAAGTGTGTTTTGCTGGTTGAGACAGACAGAGGGCCGGCGAGAAAAGCCAAAAACGAGCGGGTCCTCGCTCTCGGAAGGACGCCTCTGCCCGAGCGCTTCCCCCCCCGCCCCGCTGGGATCCCTGCACCTGTGTAGTCCACTAAGAATGTCACTCTTTTCTATGTTTGCTTTGGTTTCTCTGCAGCAGTTCCAGTGTGCCAGCAGACAGACAGGCTTTATGAAAGTTTGATTGTAACGTCCACCCCCGCGTCCCTGTTTGTTAATCTGAGGAACCGTTTGCTGCAGTTGTGAGATTTGCATATACTCCCAAAACAAAAAAAAAACTGTCTGTGGGCTGACTTTTTTTTGTACTCTTGTTGTTTTGTAAATGTACAATAAAATACATTTGCTGATCCGTGCTGTTGGTTCTTTGTGGACAAGCACTCAGGAAATGTACTGTACATGTAAACTGAATGCTAAAACCTAAATCAGAAACCTTTCAGAGCTGTTTATGCAGCACTCACATGCTCAAGCTGCCATTTAAAGGTTTGGAGTTACTAGGACATCGCCAAGAAACCGGAGATGTTACACAACACTAACTGGAACTGAAGGATGTGGGACACCCCAGTGTCCAACTGAGCAAGAGGACAAATACATTAGGGTGGTAGTTTGAGAAACGGACTCCCCCCACAGGTTCTCAACTGGCAGCTTCACTGAATTGTATCCGGTTTCAATGACGAAGAAAAACAAGCGACTGTGAAACTGAGTGAAGATGGAAAACAGAAACATTTTGTTTGCCAATTTAAAAAAAGATGCAACTAAACTGTAGCGGGAAGAGAGTAACCACTAAAAACAAAACTGAGAGAGGCTGCAGTGAAACTCAAAAGAAGCATGCAAAGGTTTCGTGATGTCAATGGGTCACAGGTTTGATGCAAGAGTGCAACACACACACACACACACACACACACACACACACACACTGTCCTGCTGTCCACCTGAGTCGAAGCATGCGTTGCCCTCCAGTGCTCTACAGATGACACAGACACATCAGTAGCCTTTCCATCCACAGTAGTGATCCTACTGAACATCACGTCATCTTCATCATGCAGAGGCTAGAACGTCCTGTAAGGCAGGTCCGCTGCAGTGGGACAACTGTCATCACCGGATTGTCTCCTCAGTCTCTTCACTACGATCACTAATAATGTAGAGAACATTTCTGCACATCTTCGCTCCTTATCAACCATTTGACATGAATGTTAGTGGATTAGTGAAATCTAGAATAAAAGCAGTTTATTTCATTCATTCCTGGTAAAGTAAAGGAACTTAATTTATCACTTTAACTCCAGAGAATGGATTTGACACATTAACAATACTCACTGAAATGATTTGTGGTCTATTGAGACATTTCATGTTGTATTCAAAGGGGAAATGGTTTCACTTGACACTAGAACACTAAAAAGAAATGAAGTAGCTCAGGCAGCAGGAAAAAAAAGGTGACATTTATTTAAAAAAATGTAACTTAACAGAGGCAAAAGAAAAGAACTCCCAAAGAAATGAACCCGAGAGTAAAAGCTACCACCTCCTTACTCTAGAAATGTAACTGTGAGGCATCAAGACGACATACTGAGCAGGCTCAGTATGTCGTCTATATATATATATGTGTGTGTATATATATGTGTGTGTGTGTGAGAGAGAGTTAAGAAAAGTTGGCTAAATGTTTTAAATGAGTTTGTGAAGGAGGATGCGTGATAACAGGAAGACAGTAACAGCTGTTGTTCTGTGGCCTGTGTGGATGATACTCGCCTTCCTGTGGAATTCTAAAACCAAACAAGCAGATCAGATAAGACCATCAGAAGATTTACGTCGCTGACCTTCTTCAGCGCGACCCAACACCTCTTACCCTTTCCACGCTCCCTCCCAAACCCCCCCTCAACTTCCCTCTATCCCTCCATCCCTTCTTTTCATTCTCCCTTAGCTATAAATCACCGCGCTCATTCATTAGGCC
Source organism: Anabas testudineus (assembly GCF_900324465.2). Taxonomy (NCBI): domain Eukaryota; kingdom Metazoa; phylum Chordata; class Actinopteri; order Anabantiformes; family Anabantidae; genus Anabas; species Anabas testudineus. The sequence goes on along the minus strand of NC_046623.1, from coordinate 1,844,516 downwards.
AGTGTCAGGGCCGAAACACCCACAGGGACCCAAGTGGTGTTGGTGTGTGTGTGTGTGTGTGTGTGGGGGGGGGGGGGGTGCCTGGAGGCCTGAGAGGAGCAGAAAGAGACAGAGACAGAGAAGGAGGGATGAAAAGGGAAAGCACGGTATCATTTAAAGCCCTGTTCCTCATTCCAAAATGCAACACACCAATTTCCATGTTAATTCGCCCGGTGACAGCGGAGATGGATGCTCGGGACTGTTTGGCCGATGCGATGCACACAAAGAGAAGACAAAATGGAGCCATTACGTAGGCAGCGAGGTCGGCCCGGGCTGGAGAAGGTGAGTGATTTAGTGGCGTGTAGGGTAACAAAACATGTGCGTGTTCTAAAATGATCAATGCAGTATTTCACCGTCTAATCTTTATTAACACAGACAGCGTGCTCTCTGCACAGGATACAGACAAACACAACACTGCTCAGCACAGACACTGACCGCTGGTCATCAAGAAACGCCAAACCCAAACTCTTAAAGTGGTGACTTTCAAACAACAAATACTAATGTTCACTAAAAACCTTTTTTTTTTCTCCACAGGACAAGAACGATATGCTGGAAACTCCAAATTAAACACAGTTAAACATGATGTCTCTGACCAAAAAGCAGCTGATGTGCACGACTTGTGCATGTTTAAGTGTCTCTATGTGAGTCCGACAAACCGGCGGTGAGACAGATCAGTCGTGTCATTGATCTGCAGTTCATTGAATGATCACCACTTTAGCGTGCGACACTGCCGCTGTCAATCAGTGCGACCTGTGCAAGTCGCTGCCACCTGAAACACACTGACTGCAGTGACTGGCATCGAACAAGTTATGGAATCAATAGGCAGTTTACGCACTGTGCACACTTCTCACACACGTCTGGAACAACAGACATTTGACTAACCGCTTCACCGATAACGTTGCTGTTTCTATTTTCTATTCTTTTTGTGGCTGTAACACCAGCCTGACTTCCCACAGATCAATAAAGGCCCATTGTTCTCTATCAGAAATAATTGAATTGGAAGCTAACTGTGACAGCCCATGGATTGAAACCTAACTCTAAAGGATTTAACATATAGATAGCTTCATTTAAACACAAACAAGTTGCATACATGTTATATGAAGAGACAAAAACAGTCTAGTTTCCTGACCGGGCTCGTATCGTGATGCTGGATTGACAGGTCCACAACATGCTGCTAATAATACTCCCACACTGCCGCCTATGTTTTTACATATGGTAATTATCCACTTAGTAAAACAGCAGACTGCAGGAAAATCCACGCAGTAAATCTACGTGTGTCTGTGTCTGTGCGTCTCCACGTGTGTGGTTTCAGGCCTCGACTAATGCGGGTCATCGCTTTGCTGAAATGCTATATAAAGCTGGTATTTTGGCATCGGCCAAAATATGTGATGCACAAATCCCAAGGGCAGTGTGTGTGTGTGTGTGTGTACAGTAAGTGAGACTATGTGCATATGAACCACTAAGACAAGCAGACTGACAGTGGTGCTCGGTTTATTACTGCTTAAGCCTGTGTAGTGTGTGTGGTCCAGCCTGTCAGGGAGTGTGTGTGGTGCTCGGTGGGGCTGGGGGCTTCGTGTAGAAACATATGGCCTTAAGTGAAGGAGACAGATGAAGGATAATCCCTTTCTCAGTCTAGTGTACACACACACACACACACACACACACACACACACACACACACACACACACACACGCGCTAATCCACCACTTGCTGTGCTGCACATACTGTAGAGCGTACATGTGACAGTTCAACACTTCAACACACTTTAAAACTGGATTCTTGTACTAGAAACTTATTTAGTCACGTTTTTGCTTTGACGTCAATCTCGACCGCAGGTTTGCATGAGTTGAACAATAGCTGGAAATGAGGTTGATGCTCATTTATGATTACGTTTCATTCTCTGCCCGCACCCTGAAATGGAAAAAAAAAAAAAAAAAAACCCTAAACAAAAAATACTGACAATAAATTACAGTGTTTTTCCTGCTCTAGAAATTCTGAATTACTTGTGGCTCTTGACGACCGAGCACAGAAATTCTAAATTCTCATGTGCAGCTTCTAAAATGGAACAGACTAAGCACTTCTTAGGTCAACATTCTCATTTGACCCCGACGACCCAGATACAAGACGCGGATTACTTTGAAAGAGGCCATGCTGCGACAAACACTCGAGCTGAACACAAGGTCGTTGAGGAAATCATTTTAGTCTTACTGTACATGCATCTGCTGATCTGCACTGCTTTTTTTTTTTTTCATGTAACTGAAATATAAAAGCAGCAAATTTGACAAATAATGAGCTTTTCGCTCACCAACGCCTCAAATTGACACTTTTTTTCTGTTTTTTTCGGAGACAGACACAGACGAAGGTTTAATTATTCTCTCCAGTGGGTTTGTAATTAGACGCCATTATCAGGTAGTGCAGCATTGTTTGCCTTGTTTAGCCAAGCTCGACAGATGAGCTCGAAACATCACCTTCCTGCCCTGCACAGCCATTACAAACAGCAGGGGTCAATTAAAACCCAGCCCCCAGGACGAGGAGGAACAGTGTGTTATGTAAAGACGCTGCACTTCTTCAAAGTCACTTCTCAAGTAGTTCAACACACTGCAAACGTCAAACTTGATTTGACTCAGTACACATTTTATTCCGAACTATAAAAACACATCTGTAATATCAGGTGTACAAAACATGCACATTCAGTAGAAAATGTAAATGTCTGATGCTCCTACAGGTGGTGACTTATATAAAAACATAGTATCTATTCAAACATCAATATTACTGTAAATACGTTTGTGTTAAAATTCAAAACCTAAGTTAGTTCATTGAAACGTGAATAAAAAGACTCTTTCTACTTGTGCTAGTTTGAACTACAGCATGTTGTGCTTAATGCAAACGTAGTGGGACATTTAAAAAGTGGACAGTGTGCATAAAGACAAACGATGTAAAGGAAACAGGAAGATAGATGTGAAATATGTATAAAACTCTTTAAATAACATTTGTTGAATACTGTATGATTCATATTTACATGTGATCAGTGAACTGCTCTGTACAAAAACCACTACTCTACACTGTGTTTGGTAGGAATCCACTGTTTCTTAATGGCTGCTTTCAAATGGTCTCACTTCCTGTATTTTATGTCTTTCTGGCCTTTTCTTAGCCCACTGGGTGAGAACATCCCAGGGGAAGTGTCTTGTTATCCACTTTTCTTATGAGAGAGGAAAGGATAGGGAGGGAGGGGGGGACTTCAGCAACTCTATGGAAGTCATTTAAATGCAGAATAATAACCGGACTGCCCTGAGGAGAACCAACACGCTACAACAAACAACAGCAGATGTGCATCTAGCATCACGGAGCGAGCTCCAATTAGATTTCAAATCTTCATTCACATCAGAATTATTCAGCCCTCAAACCTGTTTCTCTGCCCTCTTCTCGTCTTGCTGTTCTAACATTGCTGTGATGTGTTTCCAAACTTCTCAAAATGAGCTTTTGCTGTTTGTGTCGCCGTGCTGGCAGAGTCATCAAGTGTCAAAAGGTCTGGTGTTCCTGCCGGGATAGCGGGCCCTGTACTGAGCCTCCATTTCCTCCATCCAGGCCATGCTCCAGTCCCACGCAGGAACAGGCTCCAGCTCCCCGGGCGATTCGACTTCACTGCGGAATGATGGATACAGGGCGCTGAGAGGGGAGGCTGGAGGAGAGAAGTCTACAAACAGAGAAGGGGGACGGACACGTTGACACGCATTTTAATATGGAGCGAGTGAATTATACTGAGACACAGACCCTTTTTGCCTTTGGAGACAGAGTGAGTAAACATTTGAAGACCTCTGCGGAGCACCTTTCACGCTGATTCTCCGGGGAAAAGTACATTTTAGTAGCTTCTTTGAAGCAGCTGTCTGTCATTGAAAATAAAACTATTCTCACATGTCTGAAGCACAAGCTGTGCTATCTCACATCAGCCACTCTCTGCATTCTAAAAAAGGTACTGGCACATTTCAAAGACCTCGAATATGGAGCTGTCCGCGAATAATAATAGTTTATTTGAAGTTGCACGGTTCAAGCTATATGGAGTCCTTTCCAATTAATATGAGAGTGGGAATGGAAATATTACACTGTGCCCCAGTCTGAAACAAACCAGTCCCTGCTGCTGTCTGCACTTATCAAACTTTAATGTCAGCTATTGTGAGACTGCATTATCAGCTACAGAGAAAACACTTTAGGGGGTTTTCACACGCTGTATGGCTCGAAAAAAAAAAAAAAAAAACAGCTAAAAGTGAGAGTTTGGAAAACATAATCAAGCTGAATGGTGCCTGCAGAGGGAGAGCAGAGTGACTGATGAGGTGACACACAGGGAGCGGGTGACTCATCTGGAGGCTAAATTTGCTGAAAGGTTTTAAGTAATTGCACGGTGCCACCTTAGATATTAGACTGAATGAATGTTACTTTCTTAAAGTAACACACATGCACGGATGCTCACTGATTGAAAAGAACCTACTCGTGAAAGTACATCCACATATCTAGACAAACGTGCAGGAGAGAAGCACAAACTCCCAGACAGCACGAAGAACGTGAACATGATGAGAACCCTCTGGAGTAGCTAGTGTATGTCAGTCAGTCTGCCTGCAGGACTACCTGTTACCAGCAGGGATCTTTCATGGGTAGAGTGCCCCATCTAGTGGGGGAACATTGTAAACACAGTCAACACTTTAATCATTAATTGTAATTATCTAATGCAGGTTAAGGGTCTGAAATTAAAAAGAAGTAAATGAATTAATTCTATAATAAATAATAAGAAATAATCACATACAAATTTTGCTTCTAGATCAGTGATTTAGATGAACAACAGCTGGACCAACGTCTGCTTCACCCACTCAAACATTTCTACTGTCACCGAAATATTCTAAATTCTAGCCAGAAGCACTGCTTTGTAAATATGATCGTATCTGACTTTGCTGCTCAGTCAGCAATCAACAGCGTTTCCCCTGCACCTACCTGACAAAGAGGCTCCACTCATGGTCTCTGCTGCCACAGCCAGCAGCCGGGCAAAGTTAGTGCTGTCGGTGGTGTAACAGCTGTCCACTGAGCTGATGAGGCTGGTGCGGGCGCTGGCCAAGTTTCCGTCTGTGACTGAGCTCCAGGTGTTCCACAGTGAGCTGTCCCACTCGCTGTAGCAGGAGGAAGGTGAGCTCTGGAGGCGGGCGTGTCGCAAGCCAATTGGTGGAGCCTCGGGCTCATCAGTGTCAGGGTCATCCTCCAGCTGAGTGGAGCGTAGTGTCCCGCGCATATAGCTCAGAGGGGGGGAGAAGGAGTGGGACAGGGAAGGACGCGGCTCAGGTAGGACACTGTTGGCAGAAAGCAGGGGCATGGTCAACTAGCTGCTGTTACTATGGTCTGAACTAAACATATTCTACAGATGGTAACTATCTGTCCTAAAACAAAAACATGTTTAGATCTTTGCATTCAACATCCACCTCCACCACGGCTTCACCTGCATCTCTCCGGCTTAGGGCTGAGTTCCAAGTACTGCGTGGCCTCCTCTGCTGTCAGCGTGCCATCCTGTTCTTCATCCAGTGACTTGGAATATGCCGCAGTGGACAGGTGGCTGTAGGAGGGGAAGCTGTTGTTGTTGTTGTTGTTGCCGTTAGTGGGCCCTGGTTGCCCACGGTGGCTTGATGCAGCACACACCGACTGGAGAGAGCCCACGTCCTCTGTTAGCTTAGTGGAATGACTTGAGCTGAGGAAAAAGCAAGACATGCGTGCGTCTTATTTTTTGGCCAACATCGTATTAAATGATTCATATCTGTAAATATAAAACCAGATTTTAGCTTCTTCATCTGTGCCATAAAACGTCACTGTGACAAAAACACATTAGTGAGTCACAACACTGCACTGAGTGACATGTTACTTACTCATGAAAAAATATAGTTTGTATTTGTTTCAAAAAAGATTGAAAAAAACGTCTAAAACTACTATTCACTTCAATTTATTTAAATTTTTTTGTATAGCGCCAAATCACAACAGAAGTCATCTGAAAGGACTTTACAGTGTAAGGTTTAGTCCTTACAATTACTAGAGGAGCTGAACTTTAGCAAAGACACCCTGAAGTATCTGTGAACTGTATCAGAACAATTCTAGAGGGCTGCTGCCCTACCTTTCATTACTACCTTTCATTATTAATTTTGGATTCTGAGCTGAGGATGCATCTCCCAACTTTACTCACTCGGTTGAGAATGTGGACTGATCACTACGTTTGGAAAATTACAAAAATACAGAAAATCACAGACCTCATTGTCTAGATATGAAGCAAAACTAGCGGTTGTTTAGCTTAGATAACATAAAGACTGTCATCTCCAATAGGTCTGAAAGTAAAGGCAGAGTTTTCTGTATTCCACAACATTTTTAGAAATGTCAAAACAATACTTAAACAATGACAAAATGAAGTCCCAAAGCTAAATAAGTAAGTAACTTTAGGTTAGAGCACCGTGTAAGACAGTACTGTGAAGTAACTCAATATTTTCACAGATAGTTTTATATTTCAGTTTCATTCATTTTTTATTTTTTTCGGTTTTTGGGTTGGTGTAGTACATTTTAAAATTCTCATTGATGCAGCATATTTGGTATGTATTTCTATAGTAATATCATTCTCCCTTCCCACTTTGGAAACACAAACTAGTCTTCCATCCTGCTACTTAAGTGTAGCCATTACTTTGGCCTTTCAACAGTACAACAACATAGGCAGAGGAAGGAAGTTTAGGTCCTCTGTGATCACTAAAACACTGAGGAGCATATATAAAAGGATGTACAGCAGAAACAAAATGTGCATAATAAGTTTAGTTTGGAAAAACAGAACTAAGTGTGATTTTATAGATATTGATGTGCAGCCTCTGTTGTTATCTCAAAGGAAACAGGTGTATCCCAGCTGCACTCAATGTGTAGTGTGAGTCATACAGGATACTGCATGTGAATGGCTTGTAGAGGATGTTAACACCTGGCAGGCTTACTGGAGTAACAGTGTCTAGAAACCCGTCCATTTCCATCTGGTCACTTGAGGGTCCTAGTGCAAAGTCTGCGTAATGTCTGAATCAGCTCATGTCGGAACACAACAGGTAACAGCATTGAGTGTTCCCAGTGAGTGAGGGAGAGTTTCCTTTCAGCCAATCTACTCAGCACAACACCTGAAAGTTTAGGAATTAAAAACCAGCTGTCTGTTATTAAATTACGCTTATTTCCTTGAGGAAACCGAAGTTATAAACATAAACCCTAACCCTGATCTACTGATGCGCTGTAAACAAATACAATTGATTTCTGCAGTGTACTGTTTGTGTCACATCATTCCCCCTGCACCCCAAAATCAAATGGACTATTTCCCAGAGTGAGAACTTAAGTTTCTCCTGCTGTGTGCTGCATTATGTGTATGAGTAGGAGACCGTGCAATGTCCAGACCTGATACTCTGGATATAGTCTGTAGTGCATTTGTAAAAACGGTTTGAGTCTGAGCTGTGTGTTTATCCTACCCTTCATCTGAGGTGAGGCTGTGCGTTTCCATAGCGTTGTCTCTGGGTATCGCTGGTGGTGGGGGTAACATGTCCACTAGGTGTACTGATGCAGAGTAATGCAGCAGACGTGGACAGCCGGTAATTTTACCATACTCTGGATATCCACCTGCACAGAAATAATGACACAATTATTATTATTCCAAGTGAGCGTTATGGTACATATTAGCTTAACTTTAAATGTCAGTTAGAGTTGTTTTTATACCATGTCGGCTTGATGGTATGTGACTGAGTCTCTGTTTGTTGGCAGGAGATAAACAAGCCTGGTTTCTGATAGGCACTATGGGGACACTGTTGACTGCATGCAACTCTGAGGGTAAACAACAAACAAATTATAACACACATTATCTAACACACATCCTACATTCTCTAATAGTTAAACATTCACATGATTTCACACTACAGTGGCACTAACATTGCATTCTTGAACTATCTTCCACTATGCACCTTGCTTACTGTGGTTCTTCTCCCATGACTCTCTCAGCACACCCATTTTAGGCTGGGGGCGTATGGCCTGTTTCCATGGCAGTGCTTCATGGCTTCCAAGTGGTGAGGTCTTGGAAATGGGCTGACTGAATATCTTGATGGTCTCAGCTCCTTGCTGAAGCGGCAAACCATGGGGCATTTTAGGCTGACGCCCTGGACTGTTGAAGGTCTTAAGGCCATTACCCATTAGATCCACATAGAAAGTGCCGTAAACGCCACAGGTGTCGGTCACAATGGGGACAGCTGAGTCCAGACAGCTGGGGTCATTCTTGGATGAGATTTGGAGGCCTAAGGAAATACAGACAAGTTAAGTACAGACACTAAATCGACCTAAAGTATATTCATGAATTATGCCTATGCCAATCTGCAATCAGGACTCACTGGTGCTCCTAATCCCTGGATGCTTCTGCCCTTGGGCCCATAAGTCCTGATACTTCTGGTTGAAGGCAGGTCTCCAGCCGCCTGAGATCCATGGGGAGTCAGGAGCCACCATCCTTTAGAGGACAGCACAGATCAAGACAAAACAAACTAAAAGGTATAATTGTGCAAAAGTATTTAAGAACTTCATTATGCCTCAATATTGTCTTAAGTAAATTTAACCTGATTTTCAATACGTGTAGCTAAATGTAATCATCAGGCTTTACCTGTGTTTTATAACAAGATCTTCATTTGCCAGTCTATGCAAACCTAAGTAACAAATCAAACAAAAAACAACATGAAACACAACAAAACATGTAACAGCAGCTCTTTTGTACTTTTGACATGTTTAAGTCACTTGACATACAATATTTTCAATTACATTTCTAGTAATGAGGATCTTCTAATATAGTATAATAATAATACTTGTCACTGTTTCCATACATACCTTTCGCCCTGCAATGTCCTAGTATCGAGTGGCCTCCCTTACTGCGACGCCTAAAGAGACAGACAGCTGCAACCATCAGAATACACCACAGGAGGGCACCGATACTACCGATCAACACTGGGTCCTGAAACATGGCCAAAACCTGAGACAGATCCCGTCTTTGGGTGGCTGAGTCAGGGGGGCCACCTATCTGTGGGTCTGGGAAGCAAACAGGAAGTAGATTAAATCAGCTATGAGGTGATAATGACTTCTCTTCTTCAGTGTTCAGCTGATAACTAACTAACAGTTATATTTTCTTGAAGTGTGCTTTTGCTCACTGATAACAAATCCATGAGGATCACTGAGAGCTCCTACTCCAGCTCCGTTGATAGCTGCTATGGTGACCCAGTATCGTCTGCCTGGTTTTAGAGTGGAGATCTCGAGGTCGTGCTGACCACTGTTCACTGTCCAGTTTTGGTGCTGCTGCTCCATAGAGTCCACACACCACACCTGAGTGAAGAAACAGACTTATTAATGTCTTTTAATCAAATACTTAAATTTGGGGATATATTATAAAGAGTTCTGTTTTTTGTTTGGATAATGCAGTATGCAGCAGTGTCCACTCTGTTCAGGGGATGATACTACATGTCATTTTCAAAAGATGTCTAAAGCAGGTTATCCCAGGTTGTTACCTTGTAACCCTGGATGATCCCATTGTGGGTTTCATGAGGAGGAGGCTCCCAGCTCAGGTTGATGGTGTTATTCTGCTCATGGCTCACTGATATGGACACAGCCAGTGGAGGAGCACTGGGCACTGCACGTGGTAAAAGTTAGTGTTTACTATTTTCTCCTAAACATGGCTGTAATGTATAAATTACCATCAGACACAAAGGCTCTCAAATGAAATCATTTCTCACCTGTCTCTGGAACTCTCAGGTGTCGAGTGTTGCTCTCTCTCCCATATAAGTTGCTGCCATAGGGACGAACTTTGAACTCGTACTTGTAGCCTCTCTTTAAGGGGCCCAAATGAGTCTGGAAGCTGGGCATCGTCACCTTCTTTGCTGCCCAGTCCGAGCTGGCAGGCAGCAGAGAGCGATAAAGAACCTCAAAGCCATCGAGGTAATGAGGTTGGGCTGGGAGGGACTGCAGCTGGTCAGAGAGGAAACACACACATCACAGATTAAACACCTGAAATATTCATGCTGTCTGTGAAACTTATGAAAAATATATATATATGTATACCTTCCACTGTACTTGGGAGACGTTGGACCCAGAGGCTATGATAGTGACATTTTCCAGAGCCACTCGCAGGGCTGACAGCTCTTTGTGAAGGTCCTTCTGTATAGTGCTGGCAGCTTCTGCAAACAGAAGAGTTAGATTTCAATGTATTTTTTAAACATTTTTGAAAGGACAACTTTATTATATTATTGGTTTCACACATGCACTGACACTCTGAACTTCTCCAGACTTTACCTGTGAGCTGCATGTGTGAACCCAGGTGTAAATTCAGCAGATAACAGTCCAGAATATTCACAGTGAGTGAGGGGGTGTTTTCTTACAGCCGAGCTGCTTAGCACAACATCAGAACGTTTAAGACTGAAAAACCAGCTTTCTGTTGTTGGATAGTGCTTCTTTTCTTCAGGAAGTTATATATATATTTAGAGGGCCTGCATAATGTCTGGACCTTATCCTCCAGAGTGTCTGTCTGTGTCTGTAGTGCAAATCACTGACCAGAAAAGGTTATAAGTCAAAGTTTTTGATCTTGTTGGATAAGCAACTCCTAAGGTTTAAAAAGGATGAAGCTGTTACTCCCTAACACTGGAGGACCTGTTTGAGGTGATTCAGGCACATTGCCTTAAGGGTTCAGCCCTGTGAGACCTGAACAGGCTCTGTTCTTTCTTCCTCTTGCCTATCTGGGACGGCCGGGATAGGCTGAGATGTATGAATGGCCCTGTTGGGTTTTAGCTCCAACAATCAACGATTTGCAACTGCTTTTGACAGTGTAAATATTAACCTTAATCCAGCCTCCGTGGCAGTTTTAAGCAAAATAACCACAAACATAGAGATGAAGCCTATTTCAGCTCTAATGGATAGGGCCTGTGTGTTATGATCTAGGCTCCATTTCCTGTCCGGTGTTTTTATATGGATCACCTTTCTGTCTCCCACCTTGTTTTCATGCCTCTAGCTTCACTCAATCAGCCATGATTAGTTTCACCTGTGTTCCCCTGTCCCTACTTAAGTCCCACTCAGTTCATTGTTCCCTTGTCAGATTGTCAAGTTTTCTTGCTGCTCTCCCACCTAATCTACATTGCCTTGTTTCTCATCCTGTGTGTTTTTTGACTGTGTTTTGACCTGGTCCTGGACCTTCCCATTGCCTTAGCCCTTGTTAACCTGTGAGTTTTGCTTCTTGTTTCCATCTCCTAGTTCTCCCTCTTGGATGATCCCTGACATCCCTGTTTACCTGGCTCGTTGATCCTGGACCCTTCACCAGGATCCTGTACCATTGTCATGAATTTAGCATGAGTTTTTGCCTGACTGTTTGGCAGTGATTTTGTTTTTTTATTGTTGTTACTATTTTGGTTAACACAGTGTCCTCTTTATTCACGTTAATTGACTTTTGAGTTTTGTTTTGCACCTTTTTGCCACATGTTTTTATACCAAGCATTCTGACACGCCAACTTGGCAACCACCATTTTGTATTCCTAGACTTCAACTCTGAGTTCTCTGCTTACCTTGTCTTTTTCCTGCATCACCCTACAAATTATTCTTGTGACAAACTTTTTTTTTTTAATCTAATCATGTCTGGAATTATAATGGGTCCTCCAACACTAGAACATCAGTGTTTTCATTACAGGTCCCAGTGTGGCCACAACCATTGAGTGTCATTTCCTATTTCTCTCTTCATTTTCTGTCACTTACTGCATACACATTAAAGAAATCTAATAAACATAAAACAATAATACAGGAATAAGGCTAAGGAGGGCTGGCTTAGTTCTGGGGGTGGAGCTGGACCCTCTACATGTTATAATTAAGTGGAGGATGCTGTCCAAACTCCACTCAATCCTGGGCAATCCCTCCCACCCACTACACAGTGTGCCAGGTGGACAGAGGGGCACATTCAGCCAGAGACTGATCAATATCAAGTTCTCCACTGAGCACCCCAGGAGATCTTTTCTACCTGTGACCATCAAACTGTACAACTCCCCCTCCCTTTGTAAGGAGATGGGGAACTGACTATCATCAGTATAATTTTTTATGTTGTCATTCCAGTCGGGTGTATTATTATTGACCCATTTCATCCATCTTTAGATATTCTGTGTATGTATTGATGTTATTCTGTATTTGTGTTTGTGTGGATCTTTTTAGGTTGTGTTTTTTTCCTTTTGTCTAAATTGAGAGCAACTGTAACACGGCAAAACAATTTCTCTCTGGGAATAATAAAGTGTTTTAAATCTTAAAGACCGACAAATGGTCTTTGGTGGTAAAAATGTTTCTGCATCACTGCTTTCTCAGACTTTATCGTACCTTCAACCAGTAGCTGTGCGCTGGCAGTGACCACACCTACGTCATTGGCAGCAGTGCAGGTGTACTTCCCAGCATCCTGGGTTGTCACATAATGGATCTGGAGAGTCTGGTCAGGGTTTACAAGATACCTGTGCACACATGTTTGATTCTTAATTTTCTTACATTTCTGTTTCTCAGAAGGTGTCCACAAAAGACTGGGGTGTGTAATATATTTTTTCATTCAAGTACCTGCCATTGGGCAGTGGCCCTTGATCTCTGCTCCACACCACAGCAGGTGGAGGGTCACCTTTAGCTTGGCAGTAGAACTGGGCAGACTCCCCCATTCTCACAGACACATTTTCTGGCTTCAGCACCAACACTGGCTTGGCTACAGCAGAAGAGAAGAACCAAGTATTTTATATTATTGGTATGTGGGTGTATGCATGTCTGTACAGGGGTATTTTTAAGTTACATAAGACATAACTCAGAATATGATTGTTACAGCAGCAATAATTATGAGAATGTTGTCTCACCCAGCACAGATAGCCGAGCCGCTCTGCTCTCCCTCACTCCCACAGTGTTGCTGGCCACACACACATAGGCACCAGAGTGGTTCTTCTCCGCAGGAGCGATGAAAAGCTTCCCACTGAACTCCTACAGCACAAGCAGAGTGCAGACAGGAAGAGGAAACACATCGGATGGCTTATAGTAGCAATATACAATGCAACAACTCACTTTCATTTACTATTGACATATCATTTAAACATGTCAAGTGACTGTGTGCAAAATATTAATGATTACAGATACATTCAGCTTAGTTTCAGCAATAGGTGGAGGAGAAACGAGGAGACTCACAAAGGAATGCTACAATGTTCAAGCAGTTGGATAAAAGCAGCCAAAGACGGTGCTCTGTGTTTGGTGACAAAGTCTATTGTCAGCAAGTTACCTCTGTCTTCTCCTGAGATGCATGTCACAGTGGTCTTTGAAAGCATTCCTGTTTAAGTAACTGTAATCACATATTGTCATGTTCTACTTGATGCTCAACAGGTGTGTCTAAATCATGGCGTAACTGTATCACAAGCACTACTTGATTCAACCACCATTATTGTTTTGAAAGTGTTGTGTGTTTATCCAATGTATGTGTAACTTTTGTGAATTAAAAAAAATAAATAGTTTGGTTCGTGTATTAATTTATGGTACACTCTCCTCATGTCTACATAGATAGCTGCTATTTCTGTTCTATACGTTATACATTTTAAGCATTTTGTAATTGTGTGTGTGTTTTCCAAAATCCAGTGTGTAATATTATCACCACATTTACACAATAAAATGTATGTCTGAAAGATGTTTATAAAGGCTTACAGTGTAGTGATGGTCAGTGTTGCTGATAGGCAAGCCATCTTTCTTCCAGATGATGTTAGGTTCAGGGTGTCCCAAAGGAGGACCACAGTTTAAGACAGCCACGTCCCCCTCTGCCACCTCCACATCACTCGGCTGCACAACGAAGTCCTCCTGCAACACTACAACAACACAGATTTTGGTTTAACCTCACACAATTACAGGGTTGCCTGAAAGCAAGAGCCAGGAACACACTGAACTTTCTGAGGAATTCTGTAATAAACACTTAAGACTGCACGCTGTCAGCTGTGCAGTCTTGTTTGGACCAGTAATTCCAAATCAATACATCCTAAAACTAAAGAACTGCAGATTTATTTCTGTGACTCAGCTGTTTCTGCTCTATTTAAAATAACTGTTTCCTACAAACTCATATATATATATATATATATATATATATATATATATATATATATATATATATATATGTTACTGCACTTCCTGTTAACTTTCCTATTTCTTCTTGTCCTTTGCAGCTTTTGGTTCTGTGTCTTTTAAAGGCTCAAAAACAAGCAGCAGAGGCTGCATGTCGACAGCCTGACTCATGTAAGTAATCAGTGAGCATCACAGTTTGACCCCCCTCCTGTTCAACAAACAATGACATTGGACCCCATGTGTCTTCATCAGTTCTCTGCGTGTGTGTGTGCATATGTGTGACTGAGTGTGTGGAGGATAAAAGAGTTAGAAGGACTCAACTTTTCTCTAATCCTGTTTTCTGACACAAGTCCATTTTGTTTGGTTCAGTGGTGCCAGAGAGACTGACTTTTAACTGACTTTTAATTTCTAATATGGACTTTTTAAAAAAGGCATTCATGTAATTTGCTCATGTCTGGGAGTTTTACATCGGTGATCATAGGAGGTGGGTGCTTCTGAACCCCACACATAAAAATGAGACTACACCTCAGTACTGTCTATAAGATGAGCAGGGCTTGTTAGTGCAGCTTCATCTTAATGGATCAGGAAAGATGCCTCACTGATGTTTGGTACAATACTATAGTTAATGTTGAACAGTGCAGAGCAATGATCATTAACAGTCCTCAGAGATTAACATTCATCTCCACAGTGAAATTTCAAGTCTATCAGATTGTCTTTCTCATCCCTGAAAATGTTTAGTGGCAGAAAACATTCAGTATATAGTAAACACATACATGCCACAGTCTTACCTGCAATATACAGTGAAGCATTACGGCTGGTGGCCTTCCCCATACTGTTACTGGCCACACAGGTGTAGACTCCCTCATGTGACTGACCTCGCCTGCCGCCTCCCACACTCAAGAAGAAGAGGCTACCTTCTGACAGAACCATGGGTTGCAACTGGCCATCTGCTTTTGCCGTCTCCAGCGGTTGGCCGTTGCGCAGCCACTCGATGGTCGGCTTCGGGTTGCCATCCGTCCGGCAAGAGAGTGTCGCAGGATTGCCAACTTTCACCACAACGTCAGATGGGTGGTGGACGATGCGGGGCGCTGACTCCTCTGCCCGAACTCTGGGACCTAAATATACAAAGATGTTGAAGAGACTGCAGTAAATCAGTAAGCTGACTCGAAGAAAATAAAACTATCACCGTGTTTAGGTTCAATTTATTTTCCTTACATTCTGCCTTAAGCAAAAAAAATATTTTTTGATCACAGAAGTGCACTAAGGCATTACGTTTTGCATTGCACTATGGTTTTACTACAGATCATTTTGATAAAGTACTTGAGGAATTTGAAATTATTCTTCTCTGGATAAGAGCCTGAAATGTGGGGGAACACCCAAACAGTAGCCCTTATCACATTGCATCAACTCCTACAACTCCTCCTGTGCTACAGAACACACACAACAAACAAGTTTGAGCCCTGCTACCGACAAATAATGTCTATTTGCAGCCAGCAGACTCGGAATGCCATTGTTTGAACTTCCCATGGAGCTTGACAGTCACACTAAAGGAAACTGAGAGACTGTGATCAGTTTCCTGATAGAAAAGGAAGCTCCAGGGTCAGGAACAAAACAAAAGCAGACTGGAACTCCATCAACAGCATATCCGGAACAGAACAAAGACACTCTTTCAAGATGTATTTTAAGTGAGAAATGAGAAACATCCCATTTAAATTTAATATAATCCTAAACTGACTAAATATTTTGGATTGGGGCTTTCAAAAAATGGCTTGTACTTCTTGAGCTGGTCTTTCACTCACTATGGCCGGAAATAACTTCAAATTACAGCTAACAATAGCCTGTTTAGCCTCATTGTCATTGTGTCTCTTTACATTCTGGGCTGCAGCCAAAACATCAGTGCATGGTCAAAATTTTCACACGACTCACTCGGTTCCTAAAAGAATTTCTCAGGAGGAGCTCAAGGAAATATAACTGTTTCTAAAAGGGAAGTCCATGCAAGTAGTGCAACCACACTACACACCTGTGCTATGGGTTGGACAGGTGAAGAACCTGCTGAAGTGTCCTGTAGCAAGACACTGACACTGTGAGAGCTGAACACAAAAGAAATAGTCAAAAGATTTGATAATTAAATTCTTTTTTAAGTGGCTTTAGATCCTGGAGTGAACATTAAGTGATCCAAAGAATCCAAATGTTGACACTTTTTGAGCCAAAAATAAAATCAATAAATAAAATATTGACAATAAACCAACAGAATAATCAACAGGCAGCCTGAGAAGTAGCAGTAGTAGTGTTACTAGTAGTAGTACTGCTAATAGTAAAACCTGAGTTCACCCATTAGGGCTCGATTAAGTAACATTGAGGGGACTATGATGTGAAATATTTGCAGTAAGTAGAAATTTCAGTGTCTGCTTTAGAATTTAGGATTTCTGGTGGTGAATCATTTGAACTCGGTGGTTAATTAATTGGGAAACGTAAATAGAGCATGTTTTAACCATACTAGAGGACCACATAGTATTTAACGCGTTGTACTAGTTTAGTATTAAATAATATTAAGTTTAGTGTAATTAACATGAATAATTCGGATGCCATGTTAAAGTGTGTTTAATAAAGAAAGTGAAAAGTAACTCACCTGACAGCAGAACTCCCAGCAGCGACAACAGTAATGTTAAAAAACCACCTTTCGTTAACAGCATCATTAACTGCGACGACAACAGCAGTGTGCGGGCTAGCTAAGTTAATGAATCATTTGTATTAGGCTAACTTAGGCAGCTAAACGTTTCGGGCGCAATTTAGCCGAACTTTTCACATTTAAATCCGTGTTAAGCTACAACATTTTCCTTGATTAAAAGCCGCTTCATAGTCAGCTTCCAGCGCCAATTACGTTCTCCGCTGAGCGCACCGCTGTGACATCCAGCTTCCTGTCGGGCGGGTTTTCAAAACAACACTCATGTTCAGGAGTGGTTTACACTTTGAGAAATTCTTCGTATAGTTTTACGAATAAATCCAATCATTATACCTTTAACCTAGCGTTTTATATGACTTCCCACGCTCCATAGCTCCATATCTTACAGTTTTCCTATCAATCTGTATTTTGCAAAACCGCTATATGATTTTAATTTAAAGACTATACCGCCTACTTCCGGCAGCATTCTAGTTTTCTACAGGACACTTGACAGATACGGAGGAAAATAACATGCACAGCATTAATCTATTTATCTATCTAACTATCTATTTATCTATCTAACTATCTATCTATCTATCTACTGTATCTATCTATTTATCTATCTAACTATCTAATCTCATTCTTTACAAAGATTAAGTCTATTTTTATTTCTATGTTTATAGGACGTTGAGTGCTCTGCAGGATTGAACTCTATAACTCTGCCCCTGTTTAGTTCTTCATTTGAAACATGTTAGAGAAAAGTAACTTTCATCAGTGCAATCCTTCTTCCTACTGTTCAACTTTTTTTTATTTATTTCTGTTCTGGGGACCACAGCCAATTCATCTGATAAATATTAACAAAGTCTGCTTATACTGACTGGGTGTGGTGACTCGTTAGAATATTGTGTTTCCAGTGTAGTCAAAGCTCTATAGAAGCAGTGGAGGTGACAGTAGACCATTCATTTTAACTATCTAAACATGCTGTCCCACCTTGACAGTGTTTCCATCTGTTTCTGACGCTCTTGTAAGACAGGAAGTTCAGAATCCCCCCTTATTTCCAGACAATAGAAGGAAATTATGCATCTCTCACTCATGCAGTGACTTCACAATCAGTTGTTTGGTCTCTGTATGTCTCTGTCTAACAGCTTAGTATATTTTACACGAGCTGAACGATATAAAGGTATTTTAACTCAGCTGATTTACCATGATTATCAAAAAACACTTAATTGAACTACTACTAATTCAAAAGCAAGGATGTGGTGTACTTCTGAACCAAGTTACTTCTAAGTTCACTGCAAAGAGAGGAGCCACCCAGAAACAAGTGAACTACCACTAGTTCATTCCTTCCAATGGCTCACATAAATAAAGCATTGTTTAGCAAACTGCTCATTGTGGGGCTCAGAAAGGCCCCGGGTGAAGTGATGGATGTTTATATTGATCCAACAACTTGGGCTCGATGGCCCCGGCATCGGCCAGCTTTCAGCCGGCAACAAAAGGTTTTAGAGGGGGGATGAAGGATGAGTCCCCAACCAAACACAGCCCATGGGAATGGTGCTGGGCTGAGACGGGAACAGAGAAGGGACCTCTTTCAGGCTGCGCTACCAGAGGTCAGGAGAAGTGTTGGAATGGTCAAAGAGGGCGGAATAGAGTGAGAAAAAAAAAAAGAATGTGTCAGCTTTAGTGAGGAATGTGATAAAAAGTGACTTCTGAGTAAATTCAGAGAGAGTAACTCAGAGTGTTTTGTAGTGGAATCAACAATCACTGTCAGCATGAATGACTGCCTGAACAGAGATGTGCTCTGTGTTCTAACACGCTCGGCTCCACTGAAATAATTACACAGCAGAATGTTTATCCTCAGACGTGGCGTCGTCGCACCCCATCACGTTTGCATGTTCCCAATTCGGATTCATTTGTCGAATCTCCAGAGAATAAAACGTTATACGCACACAGGGCTGCACGTTGCTTCGTCGTTCGCAAATAAACCTTGAGGCGTGAGCGGTGTTGTGTTGTGTTAACACTTTTTCATTTTACAGCTGGAGGATGAGCGTGATTGTCACTGCAGCTTCGAGCAGATGGTGACTCTGCAGGAGGACAATTGGAATATTCTGACAAATCTTGTACATTTTTTTCTTCTATCCTTGACAACTGCACAATCCCAGTGTGATTGCTATTTAGAAAAATAGAACTTGCAATGTGTTTTTTTTTTCACCTTGAAACTTCATAATGCTTTGGAATTCATTATGAGCTGTTTAAGGATGCTGCTACACATTAAAGCTCTCTGTGAGACCTTAGAGACCCGAGCTGCAAAACACTGACAAACACAAATGATGTTCATGGTTTTGATGCCTGAACCTCAAACCAGTCATGAAAAGTAAATAGGTGCATTTATTTAACTACTATTTATACTTTTTCTACTTGACTCATTTTTACATTGCTTTGACCTAACTGCATTTCTGGGGTAAATGCTAATACTTTTACCACAGTGCATTCATGTGATAACTTAAGTTACTAGTTAATTATTAGATTCAGATTAGTAATACAATATACAGTATAATAATAACTTTATTGATGCCTGGTATGAAATTGACAAACCACTCAGCAGCATGTAAAGTTATTCAGACTCTAAACATATGATCAACAGCTCCATCATTTCCAACCACAACATAAAAATGATGAACACTGTAATGCATCAAACATTATAATCCAATAATATCATATTTATTATTGATACTTTTAATTTGCTAAATCTTATGCACTTCTACTTCTGCAACATTTTGAATGTAGTGCTATTATTACATACTGTGATAATGATACTTGGTTGATGTGAGTGCTTCTTACAGTAAAGTCACTATGTGAAATAACATATTGTTCATTGCTTTGTCTCTGAATTACAAAAGAATATTTATATCTTCATACATGTTCCATATAACATATAGACATTTTATTTGGTGTGTATATGATCATGACTCAATTTTCTGCCCATAGAAAAACTAAAAATAAATGTTTTAAAGGGGAAAGACATCATTTTACACTTACAGCACCATATTTATCATCATCAACCATATTTGGAGCTGCAGACGTGTTGGTGTACCGTAGGCACCTTTAAACATGTTAATAGATCAGCTGATGTGCAGCAGGTTGCAGCACGTCACTGATGCGTGCCTACAGTGTGAAAAGATGCATGGGCTCACCTTTTCTGCGGTGTGGCCTGCTCCTGTGAGACGTGTGATGGTTCCTGGCACCGTGGTGAGCATGCTCTTTGACCCGGATCTTTGACCTTTTGTCCTGCCCCTGCTCCTTGCTTATTTCTTGGCACCTGCACATCTGCGAGTACTCTGCCCAGGTGTAGAACCAGGTCACGCAGAAGAGCCACACTCCGAGCTGCATCTTCAGTCTGCACGTCAACGCTTCCTGAACGCAAGAGCCCCAACCCTCAGCGCAGCTCAACTGTAGCATCCATCATCTGCCAGTGTGGAGCTCTACAAACATTCAACATGTGACCTATCCTGTCTGCCACTTGTTCTTTGGAGACTTAAATAGTATGTTTTCTTCATATTCCTCAAACATGGCTGTGAGCTCCTCTTCCCTCCCTCTTTAATTTGGCTGCTCCTGCTCTTCCCATCTCCCTCCTCTTTGCGTCCTTTTTTTTTTCCTCCCGAGGTGGGAAAAGTTTAGGGGGGGGACAATGATCAAAAAAACAAGTTTCAGACCTCATGCTGAGCGAATAGTGAGGGGAAGGGGACCAAGGGGTACTGTCTTGTCCAACAACATCTGTGCCATTCATTCTGCATGGGATGAAGGGGGGAGGCAGAAAACAAGGCTCAGTTGAGGGGAGGTGGGAGGTGAAAAGAAGTTGAAATAAGGGGGAGGTTACACAGTGAGGCCTGTTTTCCCAAGTTAGATCACTTTAATTAATCAAATGTCTGCCATAAGGTTTATGCAAAATATAAAACAAAATGAAGTCAGAATTTTCAAATGCTGGAAGAACATTTATGCCCGTTGCACAGAGGACAAGTTGCAATTTTCTTTTTGTCTTAGCTCATTCTCAGAAGTAAATCATCAGACCAGAAGTTTCAGACAAAAATGAGTACAAAGGCTTCCCCTTTCTTTCTTTCACTGCTTTACTCTAATGTGACGACTCAAGCCTAGCCCTCCACCCCCCCCACCGCCCCTCTGCCCCCCCAATCACTACCCAACCTCCCACCAGTCAACTAGCCGAGCAAATTTGTAGCTGCCTGTCTTCACAGTATGAGTCTCATACATCATGTTGGCTCGCAAATAACAAGCATACAAAAAGTAGCAAGTCAACCTTGTCCGAATATTCAGATTTAATTTTAAGCACAGGCGGTTCATTGTAAACAAACAAACAAATGGGGCTCCTTAAAAGGACTGCAGATGCCTTCACCAAGTTTACTATGGACACCAAAAAATGTTACCAGGAGAACTGTATCAGACTGCAACAACACA
This sequence comes from Anabas testudineus, assembly GCF_900324465.2. Taxonomy (NCBI): domain Eukaryota; kingdom Metazoa; phylum Chordata; class Actinopteri; order Anabantiformes; family Anabantidae; genus Anabas; species Anabas testudineus. The sequence continues at coordinate 1,823,202 of NC_046623.1, read as the reverse complement.
CTTTATCTTCCTAATGTAACCTAAAAAGATATTTTATATAGTATATTAAGTAATAAATGCATATGTTGCATTCCCCACTGTAATTAATGTAAGATTCACGACAATATATCATGACTAATTGTGCTCACAATATCTATACCTGCACCACATCAGTATATAACACAGTATATAACGGCTGCAAATGTTGAATCTAATCTAATGTAGGCTTCATTATCAGTTGTTTGTAGTCTATTCAAAATGCATTGCTACAGAGAGATGATTTACGCCACGAGGTGGAGGATATGCCTCTACTGGTGCTGATAATCCACCACGCAACTTTTCCACTGTTCACTGTTTGCAGCAGAGCAGCTATAAAAGCAGGTGTAACTTCAAACAATAATGGCTCTTACATATGCATTTGCTGTAGGCCTGTGCATTTACTAGATTCTGTAGCACACTATATTAGCTGTAATTTTAATCTCTGACTTTGAAATGTATACACAATATAATGTTTTCAAAACAAAAGGATAATAGAACTCATGGTACACACACAACTTTCCGCTATACTGTCTCTTATCAAGGAAGTACTAAATGTGTACTAGGGCCTATGATCACTACAAGACCTGGTACACATTTGGTTAATCTCTATGTGTGACAGTAGTGAGAACAGTAAAATCGGATGCCAGAAAAAACAACTGATATGAAAAGCACTGAAGGACAGTGCATTTAAAATAGATATTAGAATGAAGCTTGTGTTTTTGTAATTAACTTCATATGAGACAGGTTTTCAAGAATTAAAACATGTTCTGCTGAGTATCAAAGGGGTGAACATAAAAGCTCTGAGTTTTAAAAGCCTATCTTAAATCAGGATGCATGCTCTCATAAGATCTACATTAACTTTTATTTTGATTTATTAGTCTTTTAACTTTTTTTATATATTTAAAATCATGTTGTTTACTGATGCTGCGCCCTGCACAAAACGTTAATCTCTTCCAAAGTGAACAATATTTCATCATGGCTCAGCTCAGTAATGTGGTGGAGGAAAAAAAAACACAAACATACTGACTGAGGAAACACAAGGAGGGAAATTTGGTTGCACACTGATGTTAATATATCATTGATATTGCAATCAGATAAACTTAGTATCTAATATATCTTTACATGACATTGTTACTGGTTGCTGTCCCATATTACAGGTCAATCCACATGATGAAGTATTAAAACCCAGTCACAGCCCATGAAACAACTGAGCATGCTCTGAGCACCACTGTGGCCACCCATGTTCAACTATTATGACCATGGTCTTTGATCAGTGCAGCCACTGGCTTTCTAAGCCTGGCCTGTATTAAATCATGTCTTCAACAGTGTCAAAACAGAACCCCCACAGGGCAAGGCTTCAGCCCGCGATGGGGTGTCATGTCCAAGCAGCAGAGGGCTATTGGGGGGCAACCTGACCTCTAATCTGGGTCTTCGTCATCCCTCTGAGAGGCAGAGCTTTGGGGTAAATCCTTCCTGAGAGAGAGGTAAGACGCCAAGACAACATCAGAATCTCACTTTGGGGATTTTGCCCTCCTAGTGTGTTGCAATGATAACTTCTCCTGGTTATATACAAATGTGCATAATAGAACACAGTCAGGCAGCGGTGAGAAAAAAAACCCTTTATCGCTCTATTGACAAGTCCCCAGTTCATCTCCATGTTCTGTCACTAACTCTTGCACAGTTTAGTGAAATACCCACTTGTTAGCCAACAAATCTACTCCAGAGGAAGGTAATTTAACATCTTCACATAGGCCCGCTATGTGAAGATGTTAAATTACCTTCCTCGTTGTAGTTTTACCCCTTGGAGCACTCATCTAGTTTTATTTACCAAACTTTTTGAAAGGACGGCAAACATTGCCATCTGCTTGATTTAACACAAATTGAATCACATTCTTTTAGGATAAGTGCACCAACTTTGCCCCAAAATCCTCAATGGATTTTCCATGTGGTGGGAGCTGGGTGGGGCGGTGACGGTATCCATATCACAAACGGAGGGCAAGATGACTGAGTATGTGAACGGCGAGCCAGAAGTTCTGCTTGACTGCACCTAAATGCAGAATCTACCAGAGAGGAGCACACCCCATCCCCTCCGCAGCCTCAAAAAATCCGAGCACCCTGAGCTTTCTGCTCACACCTCTTTGCCCTTGCATTGCTCACTCTTTCTCTGTCTCTCCCGCCCCCATCTCTTTATATGCCCAGCTGGCTGCGCCACAAAGACTCCCGGCTCTCAGTTCCAAATGATCCTCAAACCCCCACATGCTTTGTTCTACTCATTTTCCCACTCCCCAGAGACAGAGTTTAGCAGCAAAAATAAAAATGAAGAAAAGGATAGAGGGGGAGAGAAGGATGGGACAGGGGCGAGAGAGAAAGATTAAAAAGGTGAGGCAGTGTGAGAACGAAAGAGTAAGCCAAGGACTACTGTCACATCTTCTAGATCTAGACTTCAGGGAATGCAAAGACCTTGAGTTTTCAGACTTCGAGACAGAGAGGGGTTGGTATAAACATCTTTTGTGCGTGGTGACCTTGAAATATAAATTGCAGCATAATGTTCTCAAAAAGGCCGTTTTCATGATGAATCCATGTAAAAAAAAAAACAACAACAACAAAACAGTCTGCGTTGAAAGAAAAGTGATTCTTTGCCAGGTCAACCCTCGTCTTCACTTTCACTGCTCTCACAGCCACTCGATTCTCAGCGCCACTTTTCAGTGGGGGCTAAGATCATGTTTTGCGGTAATCATGCGGTCAATTACAGGCAGCAAGTCCCTCCAGGTTGAAAGGTTTCATATCCCCTAACCCACCCTGTTGAAATCCCCCCCAGTTCCCCAGCTTGTGTGAAATCATGCAGTGGATTGTTGTGCAGAAAAAGGACCACAGTATGGAGATGTGGGCTGGAACTAATAGGATTGGTTTTGATTCATTAGATTCTCTTTCATCGTCCTGGTTGGAATTCCACTCCATGTCTCCTCGGGCTTCTCACTTTTAAAATGGAGGTGGGAGGGGGGCAAGTGTTTATAATTGGGTCTCTAGACTGCAAAAGCTCATTACTCTCTATGGAATCATCTGCTTATTTATACCCCATGGAATCAGCATCAGAGGCATGTGAATGTTGCATGTGTTTGTCAAAATAGGGCCAACATAGAGCTTGATATGATTCAATGGTTGTCAAAACGTGGAATCACTAATTATTGCTATGCACAATAGCAAAACACAGGATGTAGCTTCTAAATGCCTTTTCATGAAAAGACTAACTTTTGGTTACATATATAAGGTCTGTTCCATGATGTAAACACTTGAGTTTTAGCTGCATGTTTGATTCTAATTAATCTAATTCTAACAAATCACTTTCTCAATCTTCACTTAAAAATACAACCACAATGTTTTTACAAAGTATTTCCACAAGTAAGAGGTCAGCCTTGTTTTCTTTTTAATACTATCTCACAGGTCACAAACTCATTATTGTTTTAATCTTTTTATGGAATTTATTGACAACAACAAAATAAAAAATAAATCATTGCCACATTTTAAACTTTAGGTGATTACACAGTGATCCACCTTTTTACCCAGAGTTGCTAATTACCTTAAAGACTAGAAGGAAGGTGAAATAGCCACCCTGGGTCTGTCTGAAAGTACCGGCAGCTCTAAAGCTCACATAACCTCATCTGAAAAACTACAAAGCAAAACAATTTGCTTTTATATTTACTACAAAAACAAGTAACTGTTTCAATTAGGGAGCTTTAATGGTGCTGGTAAATGGCTTTTTGTAATATTTGGACACAGCCAGGCCCGATGTTAACCTGTTTCCTATTTGTCCTTTATACTAAGCTAAGTTAGCACCTAGCTAGCTTTACATGCAGTGTACAGATCTGTGGCAGTTAACAATTAAGACAAAAGCAAAGAAAAGAAAAAACTGTCAAATGACACTATAAACCACAGCAACAGCTCCAACTTTGTCCAATACAATTAAGAGCTGAATCACAGGTGCAAAGACATCTGTTAAAACACAGTAATGCCTTAAGCAAACAGCTACATCTAAAGAAAGTTGCAAATTGTCTCAAAATGTAAAGTGGCAAGAAAAAGTATGTGAACCTTTTATTCGTATTATTCTTCTGCAGAGCAAACTCAGAAAAGTTTTGTCAGTCAAAGTAGCTGTACTCCACACCTCTATACTAATATCTTTAAGTTATGGTAACACCTGATGATGAATGACACAATATTATTATATTTTTTTTTGTGTTAAGGCACATATATTTGTTAATACCCTTCACTTAGATAAAGATCACATTTTATGACAAATTAATGTAGAAAACCCTGAAGTCCCGAAGGTTCACATACTTTTTCTTGCCACTCTAGGTTTTACAGACACTTTAAAAAGTGTTTCCATTGGTGAGATACTTCATAACACTATCTGTTCTTTCCATGACAAAGCTACTGTCATTACCTGCTGTCAAACTGAATTAAAGCAGATAAAATGTGCCATGTACCATCACTAACACCATAACGCTGTTACCTCACTTTCACAGTTCTTAAGCATGCAACATATTGTATATGGAGTAAAGTAATAAAGATAAGGCCCTTCAGTTTGACATGGATTTAATGATATAAAGTAAAAAACTGTCACTGCTGGATATCTCATATCTGCTGGTGCATAAACAGGCGCAGCCACCAAACGGTTGGCAATGTACACAACACTAGCTGTCCTGCTGTTTCACCTTATATACATTCTGCAGTCAGCTCTGTCTGCTTGCCTTACGTTGTGTACATCAGTGATGCAATTCGGGTGCCAACTCTGACCCTGGCAGCTTTAGTGTGTTCTTAAGGCCTTGGCGTAGACTGGTTCCAAGTAATGAAAGGGGAGCAGCATAAAGAATGCCACCAGAAAGACCGCGCTCACCACCGCCAGCAGCACATACCGCCCGATGAACAAAGTGTCCACTATCTGTAGAGTAAAGAAAGAATGATACTGTTCAGTGTTAGATGTTCTTCTGAATTACTTACTTCAGAGTAGTTAACAGTAGCTAGTGCAGGAAACACACAGCTATTCAGAAATTCTGCATTTCCACCTTTGGGCACTAGATGTCATGAGAGAGCTTTCATAAAGGAAAGCCTCTGTATGGATGAACAGGGCAATACTGTGACAAGAGGAACTTAATGGTGAAGTAAATGCTGGTCTTAGTTTAACATTAGTTTGAGGTATTATCAACATTTCATTTGAGACGTGTTTCCTTGTCCACTTGTTGTCTGTTTCAAGCAGCAATGTGACAATCAGAGGGAACTGAAAAAGAAGAGGCAGGGGCAAAAATATCAAATGGGATTAGATCTTAGTACTTCACTCTAATAAATAATATAAAAAGTAAAGTACTTATAAGTACATATTGTGTATACATTTGTTTGTGTATTTCTGCCATCTCTGAAAGTGTGACTTGGAGTTTATTTATCAGAAGCAGTATGATGAGAAAAGACTTGAAGCAGTACACCTGTACACACTGGACTTATCAGACTGAAATTCACACCTTCCCCAGTTAACCTAACTTGCGTACCTTTGGATTGGACTGTGGAAGACAATGAGGAGGTGTAGAAAGGCCCCATCTCTGTGCTGTTGCACTCTTCTTCATTTAGAGTTTAGACAGATAATCAGAAAGCTGTGTTGTTCCTGCCGTCTTGTCATTTTGAGGTTGAGAACCCCAGGATGTTTTGTTGTGGGATGCACGTGCATAGCAGTTGTTGTGCTGTGCAGCAGCATTTTATCAGGGCTCTGTACCACACTGTGTCGCTTCGACACATTCCACACAAACAGACACATTTACATCGACATGCTGTTCCAGCCCTAGAATTTAGTTTTAAACACATGTCAACTTGTGATAGATATTCACTTCATGTGACTAATTTAGAAGGCTGAAGCCGTGTATACTTTTATGATGCTGGAGGAGGTTATCTTCTGGATGATCTCTTAAAGGCTTGTATTAACAGGAGCCCTATTCATGCATCTCTGTTAATGTTTGAAGACACACTTGTGAAAATGTGAACTCATCCTATAAGTTAGGGCAGGTTTGGAGTTTATAACGATTTAACTAACACTTCACTGATAGCTAGTTCATTTTTAGATCATGAGTCACCGATGACTACATAAATACAAACTGTGAAAACGTCCTTAAGCCACATAATACTCCAGCCCTACCACTGACTAAAGAGAGATTTCACATGGACTCTTATGGGATTAGATTTGGTCTGTGAGAGTGCATGTGTGTGTGTAATAAATTTGCTGGTCTCTAGGTGGGGTGGGGATGATGTATGCCGTCTCTGATGGACGCATTTAACACATCTCACTTTTTAATTTGCCAATTACGCAGCAAGCAGGAACCCAAAGTGTGGGCCATGTTTTATTAATGTGCCATTGAGCGCACAGGTGGGAGCAGGCAGGCTGGCGTGGGGGGGCAGAGGACTGGGAGTGGGGGGTCTGGGACTGGCCTAATTGGCACTATGATATTTTACTTTTGTTTAACAGCAAGAGGTTAGACATTTCTACACAGTCTGCACATGCACACTTACAGCACACACACACACACACACACACACACACACACACACACACACACACACACACACACACACACACACACACACACACACACACACACAGCAAGTCACATTAGCCCTCTGCCTGTAACTACATTTTCAGGCTTTTCTATGTGTTCACTGAAAAACAGTAGACAAGAAATTATGTTGCACATGCACACTTACAGCACACACACACACACACACACACACACACACACACACACACACACACACACACACACACACACACACACACACACACACAGCAAGTCACATTAGCCCTCTGCCTGTAACTACATTTTCAGGCTTTTCTATGTGTTCACTGAAAAACAGTAGACAAGAAATTATGTTGCACATGCACACTTACAGCACACACACACACACACACACACACACACACCCACACACACACACACACACACACACACACACACACACACACACACAGCAAGTCACATTAGCCCTCTGCCTGTAACTACATTTTCAGGCTTTTCTATGTGTTCACTGAAAAACAGTAGACAAGAAATTATGTTGATGATAAATATATGATTATGAATCCACAATGTACCTTTGTTTAAATACTTTTTTGGAACATATAGTACACAGTATAACCAAGTATATCCAGATGTAATCTTTTTTCTATTTTTTTGTTTTGAATTTTATTTATTGAAGTACAAAACCAATACTTCACTATAAGTACTCCACTACAAAATACATGCTCTAAAATTTACTTTAAGTATAAAAGTAACAACACAAAACAAAACACTGCATTTTAAACACACTTGAATTTGATATGGCACATGAAGTTATAGTAATAAATAAAGAAAATTGTGTTACCTAGCAACTTGGCATAGAGCTGAAACAGTAGTTGGTAAAAAAACTGCCAGGTGATTAATACATAATCATTTATTAGTTGATTACACTGTATTATGTATTGAGAATCTGTAAAGTAACTGAAGCTGACAGTTAAATGTAGTGGAGTAAAAATCAGTGATGTAAAAGACAATGCATATTTAATTAACTATTCAACCTATTTACAGTTAGAATAACTAATAACCTGATAATTAAAATCTGATTAACAATATAAAACATAGTATAATCTTAAGATTTTACTGATCCACGATGTGAAATTCATAAGCTACTGTACACAGCATTATATTTAAGGGGTTCAAGTAAGAGCCACTGTTACCAATGGCAACATTAAAGTGAACACATTAATCAATAATTAAAATCCAATAATATCATATTCATTATAGTCAAATGAACAATTCTGTATATTTTTACCTTTACTATTTCAAGTGGTTTTCCAGATAATACTTTTGTGATTTTACTTTTGAATGCATATATTTCGAACGCAGGACTTGTTCTTTTATTATTCTACACTGCGGTAATGTGGTACTTTTATTTAAATTATCTCTGTACTTCTTACACCACTGTTAAAAATTATCCAATCCTAAATTGCTCTGAGTTGTAGTAAAAAGTAGTAGTTAAAACACCAAATTAAAAAAAAACTAGTCAAGTACAAGTAACTCAGTACTTGTATAAATAATAGACTACCAATTTAGAAAGATTTTCAACGAGAAAACATAAAATCCCTCTAGTCAAATAATAATGTACAGTATCCTACATTGAATTTTTATTTCTAGTCTCTTTTAAACACTGGAGTATTATTCTAATAGGAGCGAGTTAAATGTACTTGTCAGCCTTGTACAGAAATCCAGAAAGTCACATTCTGCTCTCTGTTGCTGGTCTGGTATCTGCCATTGCACAGAGGCTATAAAACATGAGCTGGCCAGGATGGGGTTCTGCTCTGCTATTTCTATGGGGTGGCAGCTTGCTTGGCAGATCTGGCCGGCTTATTGGCACGACCCGGAGGCAACATGGGGGAGTGTTTGTTCTGTGTTGCTGTTGGACTAAGATAAAGCAGAGCAGGCTTTTTACGACAAGCATGTACTCAGAAGCGCGCACACAATGGCACACACTATTTACAGGCCTACGGTTCTGTGAATTTGGGCTTTTATTAGAATTAAGGTTATACTTGGGAAAGGCTGTTTACGTGCACTTAACTCAAACTTATGTATGAATAAATACTTCAGCTCTAACTTACAACAGAACATGATCTGAGCTTCTCCTTTTGAGATTTTGCCCACACACACACACACACACATTTGTTTCATGTATTGTTTGTATGTTTTATATTTAATATATTATTTTATACTGTATATTAAAGAATGAATGTTACATATTTGTGATTAAAAATGTTTTTGGCAGCACAAATGATCATGAGATAACCGCTCAGCAGTTTATTCAGAGGCTGTGAATCCTTATTTTCCACTCTTTGTTTTGTACCCAAACATTTGCTGGTAATTAAAGCCAAATGGCCTCACAACAAGACTGAAAACATCCCAGGCCTGCTTTTTTCAACTGACGCGCATTACATAGTGATTATCCACCAGCCACAATTAACAGATGATAATAACACAAGTCTCTGTGTGTTTATGCAGTAAATGGTGTGAAATCATAATGAAGGAAGCTTTCTTTACTTTACTGTGGTTTATCCACTTTCTTTGTGTATTGCAATGTCAGATCATTATTTTAACACCTTACAAAAAAAAGTTGTTCACATTTCCAAAAGTAAAAATATTTCTATGCTTTTTAATAGTAAAACTTACTCATTCATCCTCTACACAGGACACTAATCATGCATTTAACTGTAATGTGCTGACAATGTAAACGGAGCCTATATGTAATTGACATAATACATAATAAATAAAGCACTTATGTTGTGACATTGTGGGATCAGTGAATGGGGCTCACCTCTATTTGTTTGAAAGGTGAAGTTGTCTCCGGGCTTCGAGGAAAAAACACCAATGCCAGAGTGATGGTGAGAGCCACAAGGAAAATGGGGATAACTCCTAACCTGGTGGGAGTAGCAGGAGGTAGAACAGTTAAAACAAAGAGGGTATTACGGCAACGGCATTCTTTGCTGTTGTTTTAACAAGGCGTTAACTTCTCAATCAAGTAAATAGCAGCATGTTTCACCTCATTTTCACTTTACTGTATCTACAAATAACAGAAGTGCACCGTGTTTGTCACTGTGCATTTTGTGCAAAAGACAGTTGGTTTCTGGTAGCAGAAGCCAATTGGTATAATTTAAGATATTTTAACTCAGGAAAGGTTGCTATTGCTAAGAACTATGATGACATAGACATAGAACGGTCTACACACCAGTTTGAGACTTTAATTGACTGTATTCCAGTTGTTAGTTTCTCTATACTTCTACATTTCCCATCCCTAAAACACACAGCTCAGATCAAAAGTGACATGTGAGCATATGTGGTGTATTACTGTGGAAGAAAAGATACCTGATGAAGCAATATTTTGCCGAAAGTAACACTAAAACTCAATACTGCCGTTCATTTAGTTGTTAGTGTTCCAGAAAATATATGGTGCGAACAACATGCAAGACAGCGTTAAAAGTGGCCGTAATTTCTAAGGAATACGGCAGTGACCAAGTCACATGAGAACAATTGCCTTGATCGGGGCTATTCGTCTATATCAACAACTATTTTCTAATCGTGTGTGACTAAGGAGTGTGTATAGCTGCTGGAGTCTCTGTTCTCACTCACTTTGCTGGTCCAGATGCTCTCAGCAGCACCAACCCAAACACGAGTGCCGCAATCCAAACAACAGCTATAACGAAAACGCCTGTACCGACCTCCAACACGGTATTTGCCATTTTCCCAAAACAAGTTAAATAGAGTTTTGTCGGCAGACAGAGCAGTTAATCAACTAGGTCAATAATATAACATTTTACGACCCACGCCCGTGACATTATTAGGCAGTACTTTAGTTAAACTAGTCAGACTGTAGCTTCAACAGCTAGCGTTAGCGGTAACTAAGCCGCCGTTGTGTGGGTACGTTAGCTGGTGCTGCTGTGCATGCGCTGGTATGCTTAAACCAACCGTCGGGTAGTTATTAGAAAATATTAAATTCATAGTTTTGTTGCCGTAGAAATGTCTCGTTGCGCCATTTATCTACCAGCTCACTGGGAGTAGCTAATTACTGCCATGGGTTAGGTTAGCCCTCTCTCTCTCTCTCTCTCGCTCTCGCATCTTGTGCTTCCTGGTAACAGCAAACTACAGCGTCATTGGATGGACGATTTGGAGACTAGCCAATCAAAATGGACGTTACTGAGAAGCATTTCGTTCTGTTTTGTTGAGCATGGAAACGTGTATTCAGCGCTACACATGTTTTTATCATCTTCTAACGAATATGATGCATTTCTTATAACCTTTTGGTCCTGTTAGGCTGCTCCAACATCATAGCTATGTCTGAACTGTTGTTAGTGTGATAGTATTAGTTTAATGTGAACCACTGACTACTGGACTGTACAGTATAAAGTTGTTAAAACCTAATGCTATATACTTGCTAATATACGAAATATTGTAGTTAGCTACAAGTAAGCTAGTTTGACTTGATCTACGTATGCAATACATACATGTAATATTTATACCTCTGCAACCTAAAGTATACAAGAGAATGACTTTTCTTGCTTTCTGTCCTCTTGCACTTATTAATGCAGACCGACAGAGGGCTGGCCTGATCTGAAATTCAAAGGTATGTGTGAGTGTGTGCTGGTGCACCGGTGGTGCCTCTGCGGGTTTACTGGAAGAAGACATGCTGCCTTTAAGGGAGCTTCGTAAGATCCAAACACCAAGTGTTCGTTAATGACTCGGATGCTGTGAAAACAGACTTTATTTATGAGATATTTAGAGCACTGACTGCAAAGAATTAAAAAGAAACATAGGTAGCACACCAACTGTGTGATAATTTTATCTGATCCTTATTAACACTAATTGAGTGGATAAAATCAGCACTGGCTAAATAAAGAAATGTCACATCTGAGATTATACTTATACTTTCATATAGGAAATTGTTGTTCTGGTGACTGATAGACTGGAAAGTTAGTATAACTGGAAAAAAAAAAAAAGAAAGCTAAAATTACCAGGGGGTTTAATGGATTTCCTTTGAACAGATTAGGCTAAACCTGAAGCGTCATCTTCTTCACAGACTGAAGTAACTGTCACAACCTTTGTCACCCAGCAGGGATGCTGTTGCCATTTCTAATCACACAAGTTAATTTTTGTTTGCTTGTCATGTTAAACAGTGTCCGTGTTCAAGCCAACATATAACATAATGGATGGCGATTGCTTGTGCCTGTGTGGGTGATTGTTGCTTATGAGTTCCTTTCGGTGTATAAACTGACAGTGTTGTGCATCTGATCAGGAACAACCAGAAAGGGTTCCATCACTTCCTGTGCTTTCAGGTGTTGCCATAACGGGAAGCCTGGACGCAAACATCCTTTCACACGCGCGCGGGCCCACGCAGGATTGTCGTATTTCCCACGGACACGGGAAGGCATCAGCAGCCCGGTGTTGGGAGAACGGGGAGCAAGAGATGGAGATGGAGGTGGGAGGGGCCTGGCACGGCTGACGTCACCGGCTGTGTGGAGGAGTATAGGCTGTGCTGTCAGCCCAGTGTCAGTCTGATGAAGATTGGCATGCAGGTAAGCTGTCATTCATTTTCAATGTCAGTGCATGGGAGCAGGGCTTTACCACTCCAGCGTCCTTTTCTCCCCTTTCCCCCCCTTCATTTCAAAAGGCAGGACATTATTCATACAGTCAGACAGCCAGCCAGCCAGGCCAGAGTGAGGGAGAGTGAGGGAGGGGGGGGGGGAGAGAGAGAGAGAGTGAGAGTGAGAGAGAGAGAGAGAGCATGAGGGAGGGGTGAAGTAGAGGAGGGGGTGAAGAAAGAGAGAGGAAAGGAGAGGAGATGCATTTTTGTGCTGGACTGAAAGACTAGTGGATTTTTTTTTTTTTCTGTTTGTTTCTTGAGCTTGATGCGTTTGGATTTATTTAAAAAAAAAAAAATGTGTCGGTAATGTTTCTAATGCATTTTGTCTGGGATGTGTTGTATTTTGCAGAGGATTCTTTTGTTAGGGGGGAAAAAAAAAAAAAAGGTTGCAATGTGAGGAAATACTAATAATTTAGTGAGCGGCTCGGTCCGAATAAGCGCAGAGCTGCAGGGGAGCTGGCGTTTTTATTTGTGCGCCTTTGTTAATTAGCGCGGAAACGCACATGGCATTGAGACTGTGAAATTAACAGTGAATATGTGATGATGTGACTCTTCCGCGTTGTGTTGTCTCCTCTTTTCGCCACTACTGCGATTCTCCTTAAGTTGTGAGGTGGGTTTAATTTGAATAAAAATAAAAAAAAAAAAAAGAAAAGATGAATAAATATATGTATGCTTTTATTTTGAATGGAAAGTTGATGTTGGTGAAAATGGATTTTCAGCGTAAAATAACTAATTGAAAGTCAATTCGGCTTTTTTTTAAATTTTCCTACAATAAATGTTCTTATGGTAGTGTCTGTGTGTGCTGTGTCTGTGGTTTGTGACACAACACAAATAAACGCAACATTTTACTAAACTGGAAAGGAAAAAGCTGGAGTTGGAAATTAAGCTTTTTTATTTTTATTATGATTAAATATGAATGTAATGGCTTTTGTGTCCATTTGCACTTCATCTACAACAGTTTTTCAAAGTAGAACTGAGTCAACTAAGTTGTTTTTTGTGCAACACTACTCTCTTGTATTTACTTCATAGAAAATTAGATTTTAAAGGTCAAACAGGAAGTTTACTCCTGTCTTCATTAAATATCTATTTTGATTCCTTGTTCAAACTGTCTGCATGTCAGTGAGGTCTAATGTTTACTCCCAGCCTGCCCGGCGCGCAGAAACTCTCTAGACCGAACACTGGCCTTCTTTGTGTGCCACTCACCGCTCTCTATTTCAGATGACTGGTTTATTCCACATTTGCTTGGATGACTGTTTCACTCGCAGGAGACGTTTGACTGGCACAAAATGCCGTTAGTGTGATTTAGTGTCGCTCTGTGTCTGTCCAACAGCTTGTCTCTTGCACTTTGCAAGCCTGCACTATTTGATTGGAATGATCTTGTCATTGAAAATGCTCAGATTTGCAGGTCGTTAGCTGTGTTTTGGCAGCTCTGCAAGTCAAACTGAGTCATATTGTCTGTTCAGTCACTGTCAAGCTCTGCTCTGAGACCCTCATATATCACGTAACTATATACAGATTTGACATTTACATTAAAAAGAAATGCTGGTTGATAAAATGTAAAGTTCAGGCAAACTTCACTGTCACTTTTGTGTCACAGTTTCATTGTGGTATTGCAAAATGAAGGCCCCCCTTTGCAGCAGAGCGCTGGGAGTACATTAGCTTCATTAAATATGCCGGAACCATTTGTTTACTAATCATCTGCTTCCCTGAGAAATCACAATGGCGATTTAGACCACTTTAGCTCCCTCCGTCAGGCACATTCGGCAGGTGCAGAGTGCTGAGCGTCAAATCCCATGAGGAGCCCTAACACGCACCCCCTCTGTGAAAGTAAATGCTTTCAAAGACACTGTTGTTGTTGTTGTCGTTACTGTGAGTCGCTGCTGAAAAACCAAAAAAAAAAAAAAAAGAAGGGTCTGTTACCTTTTACACTATTCAAATGATTGTGTACCTTTGTCAGCATGTCAAAGTGGATGATTCAGCTGGGAATAAACTACACACACACACACACGTACACAATCACATCACCCTCAGTGATGTTTGTTCTTTGTTGTCATGTACCCCACACGGCTCTACATATTGTCAGATCGGGATAATGCCAATTTAGTTTATCTCCAAAAACCCCGCTGAGATCTTAATTGATGATTTGTGTCATTGGACAAGCAGCCCCGGGGCAAATTCACTGCTGCAAAAAATACTGTGACGCTATTTGCATATTCCCGTTCCTGCTATATGGGTAAATGACATCATGAGGTGTGATGCTGTGCATTCCAGCAGCTTTTGGGGTGATAATCACAAATAAAGCGATTCAGTCACACTAAATGAAGGAAGTAAACAGAGCGAGGAAAGCATATGTTACAAACCAATTTAAGCATTTATGTATGGCCATAAAGCAATTGAGGAAATTAAACCACAAGCAAATGTCTAGTCATTTTGCTATGCCTTTGCTTCTAATTCCACTCTGCATGGTGCCACTGGAATCAATTCATCATTTTTTCAGAAGGTCTTTTTTTTTCTTCTGTTGAGGATCTTGTAAGACTAATAGGCCTGACTTTTCAGCATGTTTTTATCTTAGCATGAGATTTTGAGATATCTAATTGTTTTTAAGGGGCCTCACTTTTTTTAAAATCAGACTGGAAAATAAAAGAGAGAGGATGTTCAGAATTATTTATAAGGCCTAAATCTGCTGGGAATCCTCAGCGGAGTGCATCTAGGTTCTGTTCCGGGGCCGTGAGCAATGTGATGTAGGCTACTTTTCTCATGTTCAATAGCGCAGCGATCCTTAAGACAGTTGTGTTGTGTTGCATGTTTTGGCCCCTCTGTCTGGGCCCTTGCAGGTCATGCCTACTAAGCCTGCTTGATCCCTATTGCTCTCAAGAGGAGGCAGAGGCCTGTTTATACCGTCAGACAGCTCGGCTTAAGGACAGCCCTTGCATGCTTACCCTTGCTCATTCCACAGCCAGTGCTGCGTTGGCATGGCTCTAAGTAAGCCACCAGGGAGCGGGTGGGGTGGGGTGGTGGGGTTCGAAGAGAGATGGATTGGCTTGATTTATGCTCCAAGAGAAGCAGCAGGCAAATTTAATGATCCTCCATACTCTCAACATCACGAAGCTTTGTTTCTGGAAGGACATAGAGATGTGATTAAAATACTCGCTTTATGGGGCTGTGGCGTGGTTAACAAGTTCAGAAGCTGCAGTCAGTAGTGTCAGTGGACTAACTTTTATTTGAAATAGAACCAACCTAGAAAACTGTGTGCGGAATACATTCCAAACTATGTATCCAGGTGAGATTATGAATATGTTTAGTAACAAGCACAGAAACTTGCAGTTTGGGATAAATCCCATCTTGTACTGCTTTACTGCACAATGTGTAGTTACAGCAGCATGTTATCTCAATATTGCAGGGGCCATTTGTCATCAGAACATCCTCTGCTAAAAAAGAAAAAAGAAAAGAAAGAAAGGCTGCATGTAAAAAATCCATAGTCTCCACAATGTGAATTGGTGATTGATTAGACCTGAGCACATTTGAATCAATTGGCCTTGCAGACCTCAAACAAACTTTTAGAAATGCTCCTCTCTGCACAATTATATGAGATGTGTGCTTGAAACAGTGAATGTCACAGCATGGAAGAAGTCATACAAAGACTTTAGTCATTAGGTAATGATTTTAGCATCAGTACTCTGATTGAATTCCTTTTTTTACAGACAGAGGAAATAAAAACCCAGCGGGGACGCATTCCATAAACTAAGTCGAAGTTATGGCATAGACTGGAGGAGCCCAATACGCTTAGGTTTTTCACCAGCAGGATGAGAGAGTGTTTACTGTGGGTGAAATGTATTTCAAAGATGCATCAGTAGGCTTTTTCCTAACTCTGTCTTCAGTGTTCTTTCTAGTTTGTATAAATTGCTTTTGATTTCATTATTTTTGCACTGAAAACAATTAAAACATAGTATTTTTAGACATCTGTGCTTATTATTCAAAGATCAAGCACAAAATCAAATTAGCAGCAGCTTATTATATATTCAGAATCTAAATACATTTAAAAAGACTCTGAAGCTCATTGTGCCTTTGGTTCTTATCTCTGGTAGAATGTCGATAATCCTAATAAATGAGTAGAGCTTCACACAGAGAAATATGAAGCCTGCCAGTAAATCCTGAATTTATTATATTCGAGAGTCCCGGTAACAGCTGAGCTGGGTGAGGTTCAAAATATTTGATTTGAATTCAACAGCAGATCATAGCAGAGAAAATCCCTGCAAGCGCTGTGCGCCTGCATATTTGTGCTCCCCTCAGAAAAATGAATAAAATGCACAGGCCAGACTGGTGTCGTCGCCGTTGGAAAAAAAGAAATCTCCCACTGTGTGGTACTCTTTAAAACTTTTCAACGTGAAATGTCATCAGCGCTGCTCTTCCGCGCCCCTGCACACCTTCAGTGGCAGCAGCAGCTTTTCTGTTGCCAGCCGCAGATGTACGTTTGCGACTTGGCGCCATTAGCAAGAGCGCCGTTGCACTAACGTGTTCCTTGTTTTGCTGAAGCGTCAGCCTTACCCGCACTGCAGGTACAGTTTAGCACTAGCTGTTTTTCAGCACTGCTGTACTGCTGCCAGCAGGAAAAGTTGCTCCTCCTTTGTGAGTCACAGTATGTTTTGTTACAAAGTTTTTACAGCCAAGTACACATCAACAGAAAATGTACTAAGGTAACTTTTATCAGCATTGTGAAGTGCTTTTGCATCCCTGATTGCCAATCTTTCCTGTGTTCACATCCGTGTTAACACACAGAGGAGCTTGGGGAAATGACAGGTTAGGCACCCGAGACGCAACATGGGCAAAGTGTGCACAAGAGATGAAAAAAAATGGCCTCTTTCAAAGTGTGGTAGACGGCCTTCTAAAGTCATCCTGCTTTGATCACTTGGCACGGCAGCTCATTGAAGTCCGCTGCCGCACTTTGAATAGAAATGCAACAACGGTTAAGTTGTGACCTCCAAACGCTATTTACTGGAGCACGGTTCCATTTTTCCGAATCCTCTCCAAAGATATTATTCAAGTGTGTTGCTCTTTCTGCCACTCACATCTCATCTGAATGCTTCAGCCTATTGCACTCTAGGACACCACTGATCAGAAGGACAATATTTTCACTCAGTCTATAGCTGCTCCTTTATATTGACATTAGACTTTAACAAAAGCGGCTTTCTCTTCAAATCCATTTGTATACCTTACTGTTAATCTCTATGCGATCTTTGCAGATGCCTGATGGAACACTTGTTAGTGTGTAAGCTCTTAGGTGAAACAGTGGCTTATCAACAGACTTTGGGAAAAGCATTATGCAGTGGCAAGGACAGAATAATTTGCTCTAATGCGTTTTAGTGATCGCTCTTATTAGCTGTAAATGACTTCCTTTATGTAGTCCTGTCCCCAGCTATAAAAGTGCCAAGATTTTATGACAGCACAGGCTTCAGCTGAAGTGCATTTCATTTTCCTGGGGAAGGCTATGTCTTTTACAGGTTTCATAAGACTTGTCGCTCTGAAAATATTAAAGGAAGACTGCACTATTTCATTCCTGCATTATGTTTCATTAAAGCATTTTGATCTCCTGGAGTGATTCTGGATTCAAATGAGTTTATATCAGTGAAGAAAAGATCTAAGTGTCTCTGATGCTGTCATACAGTGTCATGAGTTAAACTGTTTAGCTGCTGTCTTAAACTTAAAATGCAGCTGATGCTACAAAATGTGAAAATATGAAGAATAACCAACTGCAGATACTGGGACAAGTGACAGCTCGTACAGCCAGTCCCATAAACCCCTTGTAGACGTGAATCTGACAGCATCTGAATGTGTGAACTTCATGTCTGAATTAGAGCTCATGTCACTTTTCTGTAAAAAGTCAGTCTTACTAGGTTTTTTATGTATCCCTTGCAACAATACAGACATTATTATCAAGCCAACAAATTCTTTTACACTTCAACTGGCCCTAAACGTTGATACCATATAGTGCTCCTTTATGCTGGTTTGTTATTATAATAACTGTTGAAAGATGGACTTGTATATTGTAGCTTTAAGCAAACTGCAGTTCCATGACTCCATTTATAGATACACCATAAATATGTTCAATGCCAGACGTCACCGTGAAACACTGTTTTTCATTTGCACTCACTTTAAAGACATACTGAATTTTCAAAATCATTGGAAATCTCCAGCTAAAACGTTTCTGCCTGTCAGTGCAATGTGCGTTGGATATGGTAAACTTTTGTTTTAGGGAGAGAACGAAAGAGTTTTACAAGTGAAGGTAATTAGCTCCGAGTGTTTCTTTGTCAGTAATGTGTGGGGGCAGTGGGTAATGTCCAAATAAAGACGTCTGGGAAAGAGTCATTTTTGTCCAATCATACAGTACCTTGATTATTCTGAACATCAGCTGTCTGTACGAGCCACGTGGAACTCGGTGATTGCTGTCTTGGCCGTATTCATCGTCCTTGATTTCTCGTCTCCTCACTCCATTACATTCAGAACATTATGCCTTTGCTGAGAGTGTAAAGCGACATGAGCACCAGTGACATTAACCTCGAGTTGGAATCTGTAGAGCACATGAAGAGCTGATAGTTGCTTTAGTGTTTTTCCTCCCATTTATATTCTTATCTGTTTTGTTTTCCGACACCTACATGAAGACATCTCTTCCAAGAAAATGTTCCCTCCTATTGTGCTGGTGTTTGGTGTGAATTAGAAAACCTGGCATTCCTGTCGAAAGTGATTTGTACTGTATTGTTTGCGAGTCTGTTTTCTGGACAACTCTGAGCTTTGTTGACTGCTCTCCGAGTATCATGTTTGGCCTGAAGCTTTAGACTCTGCAAGTAATCATGAGTCAACTGAGGCAGTCCATGGAGACTTGGACTGGTTAATGGGTGACAGTGGGTTCCGCATGAGTGTGAAGATGACGTGTATACTCCTGAGTCACTTAAATGTGGTTTTAGTTAGAGGTCAGTGAGACAGCCCTGCTTCAGAGAATGTCTGTTTATCCTCTACAAATCTTCATTTGTACCTTTTTCTTTATAGGTGCCTATATTTCCCCCCACTTAGCTGTTTATTAATTGTATTACATTTTCCTGTGCCCTTTTACCGTCTGCGGCGGCAGTGACTCAGTCATCAAGTTTGCATCTCCTCCAGAGTATCCAAGCGAAGCTGTGATACATTTCCTTCCTTCCGCTACGAGCAGAATGAGTGCCGACATATTAACCAGTTAAACTCAGTTTCCAGGCTGTCACTTCCTATCACAGAAACGGTTTATACCAAAATTCAAGGGGAAAAAAAAACTGATTACTGTGGAGTCTCTGTTTCCTGTGATTTGCGGTGGCAGGCACAAAATTTGTCAAAGAAAACAGTGCTGTGTTCAGTATAGTTTAGACAGTGTTGCTGGCTAACCGCACCACAGCTCTGACTTCAGAAGTGGTAATATTTAATGACTCTGCACCACGCGTCTCAATATGTGAGCGCTTGACTCGTTGCGCCGCTCTTCCTGTTTTGCAGCGTCTTTTCTGATTCGCTGCTGCCGGAGAGACCCCAAGGCTCCCGAGCCGTGTCGCCTTTCAAGTTATAATGTAAGCATGTCAGATTTTGTGGAGTGTGTGAAGAGGCTCCGGCACAATTATCACAACAGACACATTGCTGTAAATGAATGTAAGCAGAAAGCAGTTTATTTCCAGCAGCTGTTCCTTAGCACGTTCTGTGTTCTGTTATTGATTTATTCTCACAAATTGTCAGAAATAATGCTCTGACAAAACCCTTAAAACATGTATTTGTGTTAGTTTTAATCAAGAAAATATTCCTTAAAATCATATCAGGGTGAGCAGACATGATTTCACATGTTAATTGCAGCACTGTGAACTAAAACTGAGAGAGAGAGAAGTGACTGAACCCCCTTTTTCTAAAGCAAGACTTCTTTTCCACTACAAAGAATAATTACTTTCTTCAACTCCCGCTCCATAATTGGTTACTACTCTTTTATCTTATCTATGTGTGCATAATTATCACAGTCATCATATTAGATTATTTCATGCATAATAAATGAACTCAAACTGTGTGTGGGGTAATTAGCATGTTAGGATATGTGGCTCGATAAGAGGTTTTGCTCCCTCACAGATCGCATTGTACAAGACATTCCTGAAAAGTGAGAATTGCCTAAAGAATGGGGGCTCTCAGACTTACATTGCTATACGTTAGTCATGTAATGTATCTTGTAATGCATTTTACTTTTGATTTAGGATCCAGAGCAGACAGTAGTTTATATGCAGAAGACATAACAAGACGTAGGAACATAATGGAGACTATTGTGAAAGACAGACCAGTATGCTACTTGACTTTGGCAGATGTCTGCTGTGGAGATCGTTTCCAGTCCGAATGACAGATGTAGCATCAATTGAGTTGAGATTTCACAATAAGCAGATTGTAATGGTAGATATGTACTGTCAGTTGTCAGAGGTAGTAGGAGTACACTAACTCGATACTCATGGAAAGGTGTATCAAAAGTACTTTAAAACAAGTACTAACACTGCAAATTGTTTTTTCAAGGCATGTTCTAACATTTGCATAAGTATAATTATTACTCGATGCTGTTGAGAAGATACTGTAAATGTAAAAGTATGGCCACGATTTATTCCACATAAACCAGGTGACCAGCAAAAATCTAAAGTGTTCAGGTTGTTAAGTTTAATTTGTGAACAGATTCCAGGAGAGAACGACCTCAAAAATCAGATTCCTGAGAATCTCTTTATTTCTTTTCTTCAGTTCACAAATTAAACCCCTTATTTTTAAAACATTCAAAGTTGACACCCTTCGAGTAATTAATAAAGGGGTCAAAGCTCTGTGTCACTGTGGAGACTTGGCTGATTTTACCCTACTTTCTCTACTAAAAGCTAATTAATCTGTAACACACACATACATTTATTAGTTCATTACATATTTGCTGGCTGTAAATGAACTAAAGCTGTCAAATAAATGTGGAGTTAAATTATGATATTTCCTCCTATATATTAATTACAGTAATGTAAGTAAGTAGCTTTTACTAATGTACAGTACCTCTATTAAAAGTATACATACTGCCTCTGTGTTTTATGCATTTACAGGTTTAAAATTTCAGATGAGAAACCCAAATAAAGCATTTTATTTTGAAATGCTACAAGTAACTATGATTTGCAGAAGGATTTGAACTGTTACACTGCAGTGAAAGCAGAGCAGTCCTAATAACACTGTTTCTTGTATGAACCCACACCAGCAAGTTTACCTCTTCAAATACTGCTGCTGGATGCATTTCCCCGGTTGGAAACAGTTCAGTTGTTATTTGCTGTGTGGAGCCAATCAGGACCAAGTCCAGTTATGTTACCTTGCCTGGAGTTAATCTGAACTGCCTATAAAGGCATAGGGAGTTTTGAAAATGCAATAACTTTAAATTTTACAACCCAATTAAAGTCTGATTTCCACAGCATCTTTATTAAACACCAGTGAAAAGTGATGCATATAATTAGAAGAACTATGAACCCTAAACTTTTAATATCTTAGTTGTTTTAAACATTTGTGTATCACTGCCATAGATCTTATAATATAGTATATAGTTTGGTCAAATTGTAGAATCATGCATCAGAGACAGAGAGTTTAAAGCTCTGTGCAGCTCTCAGATGCTTGCTTTTTGTTCTTCTACACTAAATGGCAAGAACAACTTATCTGACACCAAATGTTTCAGTTGCAGTCTTTTAGTCCTGCAGCATTTTTGGCAGTGACGCCTTTTCTCTAACCTGTGCCAAAAGCCTGTGAAACACGGTGAGCTATTTTCAGCATTGAGATTTCTTATTTTTTTTCATTGAATGAGAAGGTAAAAAAAAAAAGAAAGAAACAACAGCCATTAGTTATTTTAAAAAAGATGGTAAGTGTGATTGGTTTTTAATAAAGGTCGCTGGTGCAGCACCTGTAGTCACTGCAGTGTAAGACAGAGAGGTTGTGCTGGGTTTTATGGTTTACACACGTTTTACACTTTAAAATACCTCTATTCATATAACCCATGCTTTTTTAAACTAAAAATATCAACACAATCTGAAATTGATCAAAACCCCATTTAGACTCCTCTACATACAAAAGTTTGCAGCCAGAAAGGTGACAAGTCATTTCTGAGGAATTCATAACAAAGTTTAGAGTACTTTTAATTATCTCAGAGAGAAAGAAGGAAAGAAAGAAGAAAATAATAAAAAGTGACACACGGTCATGCACCCACACACGTCTCCCACTCTTTGTGTAACTTCATAAAGGTTCCTCTCCAAAGAGTGATGGTGGCTCTGTGCTAAATGTGAGTTCTAAACAGCTGCCGAAGACGGCGTGCGGGTAAATACAGCAGCTTGGAGGTTGCGCGGTGTCATGGCTGCCGCTATGTGACGAGGCTCCTCATCGAGAGAGCAGGGGAAGCTTTCCAACTGGCCCTCCACTCAGCCGCTTTTCCTCCGGTCAAGGTCTCCTTACCCATGTGGTATGTCAGCGCCCCGTCTCCCTGCTGGCACTGCTTTGGCATTGCTGCAGTGTCAGTGTGGTGTAAATGAGAGTTGGAAATGTGATAGTGCTGATTGTGGCTCCCATTTATTTGCTTTTGGTAAGAGAACATTTTTGTAGGGTTAAACCGTCTCCTAAGGGAAGTCATGTTTGTGCCTCGAAATAAACGGAGTCTGTTTACTTTAATCCTGCACTCGAATACAAATACATGTCATCGTCTAGAACTGCATCAACTAGTAAAATGTCAAGTGGTTAGGTTAGTCTGGGTACAATATACATTTAGAAATATTTCTGTGAAGGTATGTTAGTTGGTGGCTCACATTGTCTCCAAAGTTTCTAATTGTTAAATGAAACTGTTGATCATTTCATTCCATAACATTGTTGGTTGGCAAAAGAAATAAATAAATAAAAATTGGCAGGAGAGCGCTGTGAAAAGTGGAATAGTTCAGCTGGGGATGTTTCAGTAGCAGGTGGCGATGGGAAGGATAGAAACTTTTTGAGGCACCAAGTCTGAAAAGCGCCCGAGCGACTGTATACCACTAATACTTTTTACTTTTTAAAATACTTTACTGCTGTATTTCTGGCAAGTTAGGCACACTTGTGCATTGTCGCCTGCAACTGTTGTGACATCATTGCCTCCCTTGTTGCTATTGGAGTTAGCAAGTTGGCTTAAAACCATCCTATTAACATGAAAAGTAAGAAGTTAATATACCATGCGTGCATATGTTAGGACAGCTACTGGAACGTGTAGTATTGCAGCAGAATATTTCTACACTGTGCCACTGCTAGTTTTATGCCAATGATCTGAGTTCTTCTTCCAGGATTGCGAGGTAGAGAGCTAAAGTGACCCATTGGCATGCACCACATCTACTAACTTAAAGGCCAATTTCTTAGCTTTTAATTAGACCTCATGCCAGTTAATTAGCATCCATTCATCCACTGGGATTTTGGTGTCTATGTTTTCATCTCCGTTAATTGACAAAAAGAGCAGTCGTCCTAAAACTTGTTTTTCACGTTTAATGAAATAAATAAAGGTCAACACTCTGCGAGGGTAGTGGACTGCGGACTGCTGCCTGTCAGGCTGTGAAGGAGACATGTACGATGACAAGAGAAGGATGACGTGCACCTGAATTCTTGACGCCCACTTCTTAAACAAGCAGACTTAGGTTGATTGAGAATATGTTGAGTCCTGTGTGAACTGGTATGCTGCTGTCCATCTCCGAGAGTAGTTTTTACACACGGTGGACATTTAATACATAGCAACTTAAATTGAATGCCACAACTTTTTATCATGGGAAATAGACAGAAGAGCAGACAATAGATAACATGACAGAAAATTCTCTGCAGGCTCAAACCAGAGGAATCTAATGCCTTATTGTAGGGAACTGTACACACTGAGCAAACAACTGAGGCAACCGCCTGTGAAAGAGTTAACTCTCTTCCTCTGGACTCTCACCAGGAGGGAAGAGTTTGAAAGAAGCAGAAAAAAAAACAGGGTGAGCTCACTTCAGACACTGATGGGGAATTCCTCACTGTCTGTTCTGCTTTTGGCTGTCTCTGCCAAGTCCATTGTGTTTCCATCTTCACTGCCTACCCTGTTTCATGGCCAGACGATGAAAAGCAAAAGGAAAAGAAAAGAGACGAGAAACTGCTACATCGCATTCTTACACCTAACTATAAATAATGAGACCTTAGTGGAGATGAACGGTTGTTCAAATTTCCAAAGAGGGTCATGGTGCTTTAGCTGAAGCTTTCTGTGTCTAGAAGAAGAAACAACAGCCCTTATCGCTTTAATGTTAGTAGCACCTTAAATTAGACTAAAGAAGAGGCATTGAAAAAAACAACATGTAACTAACATCTACTAAAACCATTCGTTCTTCAAATGAAAACTTCTACTATTTGAAATGTTGACTTCTCCACAGCTGTCGTTCTTAACCTTTTTCCCCCACAAATACACTACACATATCAGAAGAGCCACAGCTGGATCCTGCCTGTCATGTCAGTCATGGCAGGTAAAGAATCAGAGCTTCTGTTCTTAAGTCACAAATCCAGCGGGTCCGGCAGGACAGCCAGCCGCCCTCCTGGACCAACGCAGCGTGTTTACTCAGTAGCCAGAGAAGAGATTGTGTTTCTGCCAGAGTCTGTTTAATCTACTTCTGTTGAAACACACTTGCTGTGCACTTGGTGGATTCTACTGCAAAAATATGTCTGAGCTCATTTGGTCTAGTGCTTACATAGAACACATATGATAAAGCCAGTCCCTGTTAGCACATGCTGTGCTATGCATGTATACATATATGTATAAAATAACAGATAAAGATCACAAGAGTTTATCATTTTCTATGTTCATCACAGTTATTGAAGTAACAAATGCTTTGTGTTTGTTCTGTGCAAGTCTGCAAAGTGCAAGAGCCAAGAGTCAGAGAAGAGCGTGGGTCAGATGCAGATGAATTTTTTTTTTTTTTTTATAAATTCTTAGCTAAACAGTAACAACAGTGCAATGTTTCGACCACTCTACACACTGTATTTGTAAAATGGATAAATCCCTGTAAAGTGAGTGTAACTGAACACTCCAAACACCTCAGTACAAAACATTTTGATGTTCCTGCACCTTTATTCTTCAGATCTTCTTTTTCACATCATTAGCCTCCGTTTTGATCATCTCGTTTTACCTCTCAAGTCTACAGATGATTTTTTTTCTTCTTCTTGACACAGCTCAATTAATTAAATAGAGAAACCCAATGGTGGCACTGAGGATTGGAACTTCTTTTCCAGAAGCCCAGACTGGAGGAAATTCGACTTGTCCCTTTTTGTTTGCTCAATCCATCCTGAGTCATCATGACATGGATATTTTTAGCAGTAGATTCCTGTTTGGCTTTTCCCCCACAAGGGGCTATCATTTTCTATAAGACATGGAGGAATAATCAATGTTAAATAGCAGCTAGTATAAATAGTGTCTATTAGTGGCATAGACACAAAGTTAGAGAACCATGCTAAAAGTTAGATAGAGTGTGTGCAGCAGCTGGACGCAGTGCTCATGGTGGTGTATTTAGATATGTGTGTGTGTGTGTGTGTGAGGTGTTTTGTCTGGTGCAGCTGCCTGTATCAGCTGCATGCTCGTTAAATGTTGAGCTTAAACCCGTGGTGACGCCGCACCAGCTCTGGTTACTCCTGTGGGAATACCTGCCACTGTCATCGTGAGACCCAGATATTTCCTTGGAATTAGCCTCAGATGTTTGAAGTTCGACTGACGGGCAAAAAGTTGCAAGAACTGAGCAACTGAGAACTGATTATTATTATTATTTAATTTTATTTTAATTTATAGTTTCAATATTAGCGAGCGCTCCATAAGGAGACTTCACTTTTCCTTCACTATATCTGAGGATTCAGCTTGTGAAGCACTACCTGCGGTTCTATTGTCCCACATGTGTGAACCTCACATACAGCTGAGGTGGGTTCTTCACAGCCCTGTACAATAGTGTAACCCCCCCCACCCCATACTGTCTGATTCCTCACTGTTAAGATGGCCGAGTGACCCGATATCCTGTTTGTCAGAGGAACAGAAATCTTTGTGATTGTTGCACATCCTGCCGGTCGGTGATCTGTGCCACACACAGCTGCCGGGCATGAAGACTTATTTAGCCTCTATTGTGCTGCTTGGAAACAATCACACTCTGTGCTGAGTTAATCTTCAGTGCCAGGGAATGATTTTGAAGTGTGTGGTTGCTGGGTTGGTTGTCAGTATGCGTGGGAGATTCCTGCTAGTGTTGGGTGCGCGAGCCACTCGCATTATCATGCAAAATTAATTATTTGCCTCTTTTTTTATGTCCTCCTGAATCTCAGTGCAGTAAAAAACCTGCCTGTGTTTTATTGAAATGAAATTACGGCATAATGTCACTTTCGCTATTAGCACCTAGGGTCTGTGCATGCCAATTGATCCTGCTGTTGTCATAGCAACGTAGACCACTAAACCTCTGCACAGCTGTTGTTATGGAAGCCCTTTAACAGCTGGGAGGCTATAGCTGCAGAGGGATTGTGGGAAACGGGTCCTTTGGTTCTCCCTTCACACCTTGACCCCAAAACTCCTGCTAGCGTAAAGAGGAATATTTGGGAATCTTAAAGGTGCCCATCTGGAGTTTGCTCGCCACTCTGCAGAGCCTCCATATGATCAGAAAGAAAGTTTAGAAGTTGTGAATATTCAATCACTCCCTGTGTCTCCTCTCTCAACCTGCTTTGCCGCAAATGCGAGCAGTGAAATCAAATGAGTCAAATGAGGCCAGATTACCTCCCAGGGTTAGCCTGATGCATTGGAGCATATCCCATTATTGATATGAGCAAATGTTGTACACAGTGCAACAATAAAATAATGATTTGACAACCTGTCCAGGGAGGACTGCTCTCCGAGTCCAATGCCTTCAGCCAGATTAAAGCCAAAACGTAAATCAAGACCCAGGTCTCATGGTCTTCCTGAACAGTTTTTTCAATTGTATCTGGATTATATAATATAAATAAATAAATATATAAATATATTTCCATTATTATGTTGTTAGACTGTAGATGCTAATATAAAATATTTTATTATGCTTGTGATGTAAACTGTCAGTAGCTGGTTTGTTGTTGTTGTTTCATTTCTTACAAGTGTACATCTTTGTACACGTGTACATTTTTTTCAGAACATAAAGTCATTATATTGTATTTTTTCCAATTGTTCTCATCCCCAACTCCTCAAAATACAAAACAGAGAAAAGCAGCTAATCCTCACAAAAGCAAAATAAATCATTTATTTTCTGGGGCATTAAAAATCTGAGCTAACAGATGTAAAGAAAATATTTATTTGCATGTTGAATGGAGTAAAAAGTACAGTGTTCCCTTCTTTAAAGTAGTAGAGCTAGCTGAAACATTTTCTACATATATACAGTTTGTGTACCTGTGTACACATACAGAGTCTGTAGTGTGAGTGATAGTGGGCAGACTCAGGAATGCTAATGTTTCCTCTGTGGCTTTCATGAGGAACGCCACGGTGATTAGACCTCCAGTCCCCTGGGTGGAGCCCCTTGCTGTACCGACTCTTGCTCTGATTTACTTTGACGTCAACAGGAAGGTCATCTGGGTCCCGGAGGGGTCATGGAGAGATGGTGAATGGTGTGTGTTTTTGTGTGTGAGGCAGAGCTCTTGGTCTACGGAGACTCTCCTCTAGGATCCTAGACTGGGGCCAGAGGGATGACCAAGGCAAGGGAGGAAGGGCCCTTGGAGCTTAGGGAGGGCTTCAGGAAGGATTACTGAGAGGCTAAAATGTTTTCTTTGTGGCTGAAAGAAACCTTAGAAATGCTCTCACCCAAATCTCCCATGGTTTGAGGGGGATGTTTGGGATAGAAACTCGAGCTACATCCTCAAGAGTTCTTCATTTTCTTTTCCTTCTTTTTTCACAGTTTGCACTGTTTTACGAAAGATCCTGATAAATCCAGGTTGAACCAATGTTATAGCTGAGTTTCCTTCCAAATAAAGAATATTTATCTAATAGTGAAATCTGAAGGTAATGAAGAGAAACAAGAAGGAAAGTAATGGTTTATTGGTAATAAACAAACTACAAGATAGATCACTAAACCACAATTTTAAACTTAGTCCTTCTCCATTACACCCTGTACATTTCATATTTTCTAGCTTTCACGAATGAATGTTTCAAAATGACTGTATCAGAACATCATCAGGCAGACTTTTTGTTATCATTAAAAAAAAAAGGGTGAAAACCAAATCGCAATAACAACTTATACCCTACAATGTACAAAGAGTATACAGACACACCGAAATCACGACTGGTTCAAGATGGTGTAGGTTTGTTGTTATTTATAACATGTTAACTCTTTTTAAACATAATTTTTTTTTTGTATCTATACAAAAGACAACATTGGCATATTAAACATTTTTTATGTGATATAGGCTCTAAAGGATTGAAGATTCTGCAACGTTCTGAATGTACAGAACTTCCTGATGATTATCCAGTGAACTGCTTTTTTTGCTGCACCTTAAATGACACTTTTAACTGAGTTTTCTCAACATCTGCATGATGGTGGGATAAAATATTACCTTCTTATCAAAAAACACTTGAGCGTTTCTTGCTAAATCTCGTTTTTAACCCCCAATTGATTAGGGGCCCCTGGTAGTACCTACCTACGAGGCACACTAGCCCCCACTGAGCTGTGCAGGCCTGGTTAAATACCATCCCTTCAGAGGCTGTGTGTTGCAGCAGATTGCTGAAAGTATAGGTGGCCTGCTGTGAGGCCTGACCACACTCCCACTGTTCTGGAGGAGCTTTAAGCGAAAGATCAGGTGTCTAGCCCTGAATGCTTGATTGAACTTAAATCTTTTGCATGTGCGGCACTGTCTTTGCTGCGCCCTGCGCCTCCTTGCTCAGACATTAGCAGCCAGTCGGTTGCTCGAAGGAATGTAGGTTATACAGCTCTCTGACCTTCCTGTTTTCACCTTAGTCACTGAAATCTATAACCAGATGTAATTTAATTGCATGAATAGAGAACTGCATAAAAACTGCACATTACCTGTGAATCAAGTTGGAAAACAACAACATAACTTGGACCAAACATCCAGAAGTTGAAGCTGAAATTTAATTTGACTTGCCTAAATGTTCTTTCCTAACATTAGAGGTTGTTTTTTAAAAATCTTAAATTCTACTTAGTCACTAATTTTAGTCGTCAGCCTCAGATTTACTTCTGTCTTTATTTCCTCAGATGGACACAATAGAACATAACATGAAATTCTATTATCATGACTAAAATCTGAGTACCCCTGAGGAATGTGTTAAATTGAGTTTACCCAACTCGTTTTTTTTTTTCTGTTAGCTTAAAATGAAATTAAGTAAAATCTGTGTGTTTTGTCCACTTTCAGGCCATATTTGGCCCAAAGGGGGCTGAGTGGTTAGTATTACCATTTCACAATTTAATCATCAATAAAACTTGATTGACTACTGTGTTTTGAAGAACTTCCCTGCTGAAGGTTGGTGAAGGGTAAAATACAGTCCAGCATCTACCAAAGTTAGCAGCATTCTGTCAGACACATTGATTACTGACACTATATCTCATTACCTTCAGTTCCTAATAAACAGTATGTGATGGCTGCAGACACCACTAATTAACTTACATCCAGTCCATCCAGTCCATCCAGTCCATCCAGTCTAGCAGTCCAGATCCAGACCCAAAGAGGCATCTATCTGAACAGTGGAGATTCACATCAAATAATAAACCTTATTTTAACAAGCTTGATCATCTTGGCAGAGGTGTGAAGGTCCTTGTGTCTCTTATCCAATAGGATAAGATCTTAGATCCCCTGTTTTTGCCAGCAGGCAGAGGTAACTGGTTAAATTCAGATTAAGGCAAGGGGAAATGTACAGTAAATCTATAGTATACTGTGTCACACCTCACTTACACCAGATGTTGAGCCTCAGGATCTAACAACATGTCTATTCAAAAAGAGCAGCATGAGCTGCAGATTAGCAGAGCAACCGTAGCAGCGTCTGTGCTACAGAGGAATGTTAAACACAAATAGTCATGCAGCAAGCAAGAGAAATAGGCGGCTTGTTCTAAAGTCAGATAAGTAGACACACAATCATGCCTCTCTTCATTCTACAATGAACACAGGTGGATAGGGTGAAATTTTTTATCATTGTTTCATCATTTTGTCATTACAAAAAGAAAATACTTAAAAAAACAAACACTTATTTTATAGTACAGCAATCCCTAGTATAACTTAAAATATCATCCTTCTTGCATGTAAACATCACTAAGAAATATTCTTAATACTAGAGACATTTTTCTTTAAAATGTGTCTTAATATTAGAGAGAAATGATTATGATTACTTATATACAGTTTTTTTTTTTGCTTCTGTCATAGATACAAGTGGTTCTACCTTTACTTAAGGATTTCATACATTATTACCTTTTGTAGCTGAGAGCTGAAAATATTAGAGAGGATTATGATTGCTTGGTTTCCAGTTGATATGGTTATAAAATAAAAAATAGGAGAATTTGTGAAGAATTTAATTCAGTATTAACAAATATAATGTCCCTAAGAAAATAACACTAAAACAATTCTGATCGTTCATGTCTTTATTGAGAACAACCACTAAAACCTCATAGGGACAGTGGCAAAAGTATGCAACCCCCCAGCCTTTTGATTGGGTTGAGGTCTGGGCTCTGACTTGTCCACTCCAAATGGCAGATTTTGTTTTTCTGAAGCCATTCTGTTGGGTGTTTTGGGTCATTGTCCTGTAACATCACCCAACATCTACAGAGTTTCAGCTGACGTACAAACATTCTCACATTATCCTGAAGAATTTTTTGATGCACTTGTGAATTCACCTTCCTCCAAATCACTGCAAGCTGGCCAGGCCTTACTGCGGCAAAGCAGGCCCAAATCATGATGTTTTCTTCGTATTAGCATTCAGTTTCCAATACTACTACAAACATCTTCCACAGAGCAGAGGATGTTTTTATAATTGCCAACACAACCCACAGAAAGACCCAAATCAACATCGGATGTGTCCTTTTAACATGTTGTTTGTGTCCAACGACTCATGTATCTTGTTCCTCTGTGCCATGGAGCTCTATTGTTGTCCAAAAACTATTAAAAACACATTAATGAGTCACTGCTGTACTTTTAACGTGTTCCGTCATTACCATGAGCACACACTCAACTTTATTTTGATCAGCCTCCTGTATGTACTGTACACTGCTGTCCCCTCCTGCTGCTGGAAACTCTCTAGAACATGAAATGGGAATTTATTTACAATTAACAAGCCCCCTATTGCAAATGCAATATTACCTTAATTAAAACTACAGTTGTTCATTTTTTGTTGGGTCAGAACGTATTGAGACGGACTAATGCATGCTAGTTTGGCCTTTTTGTTGGATTTGTTGACAGTATAGTATAAGGTCAACTGATGCAGATTCTGGCAGCGTTTAATGAGTCAGGCTGCTTTTCATACCCCTGATGCTGATGCTTCTACTGCATCCCTGTGGCATTTAGTTGCTGATCTTTTGCATGCCACCATTTTTAATGTCCTTGCCAGTAATACTGACTTAATTGAGCTACATTTCTAAAACATTGTCATCTATTGACAGGCTTTGTGTGAAGTGTTGGATACTGGGCAACCGAGCAGACGACAACACTGAAAGCTGCTGCGTTGCTGTGGGCAAGCTAACTGTAAGTTTTCACTTGCCTTCTTGTAAACCAATATGATATATCTCAGTTGTTTCTGTTAATACATGTCATTAACAAAGCTGTGTGCTGTTTAAAGTATGTGTTATATGAACAGAATGTTCATTTAGTGTTGACAGACTTTCACTGACAACAGATGTGGCTGAGCTAATCTGTTATCCTCAGATGCCAGCACCACTCTGGACAATGGATTTCAAATGAAACAATCAAGATGTGCTTTAAGTATAGACTGGCAGATTTCATTTTAGAGTTTGAAACCAAAATATGGGATGAATCTAGTTGGAATTACCACATTTTTATGCTGTGGCTGGAGGCATTGTGGTTTGAGGTTGCCCATCTATTTGCAATATGTTGAAGGAATGTTCTCAAATTTGACTTGAATGTCTGCTTGGACTGGATGAACTGATTAGACTTTAGTAGTCTAAGGACAAGGTCACTGTCACTTTAACTCTGTCCCCTTCTTGTCAGCACAATATTTTAGGAATGACTGGTGGGATTTTTATTACATTTAGCACAATCGTCCACCTGGACTGAATATGACTCTGGACAGACATACATGGAAGCTGCACATTGACTGGTTGGTGGGGGTTTACAAGCACAATGTGGTAATTATACAGTATTTTATTAGTCTGTATTTGGTCAGTCGCCTCACCTGAATTCTTATAAGCTGCATTAGACTAGGACAAAATGCCCCAAAATAAACAGGAAGTGAAGACAGCTGCGGTAAAGTAGTAGTACAGAGTCTCAGCATCTGGTGATGTCTGTGGGTTCCAGACTTCATGCAGTCACTGACCTCTGTAGGATTTGCAGCCAGACTAACAGTTTGGTTATATAGATACAACAGTAGATTTTCGTTTATAATTATGTTGATTTGTCTGAATACAACTCACTAAGGTTGAGTGTCTGAGAATAAAAATGGCTGTAATGTGCTGTTTGTCCAGTATTTTTGACCAGACTACATTTTAAACACTTTAAAATTACCTGTGGTGTTGTACAGAGCCAAAATAATGAAATTAAACTGTCCAAATATATATATAAATAAAGACATAACTGTGTAAGCATGATTTGATTTCTGACATTTGCAATTTAGACCCATCCCAACAAATGTGCCTTTAGATTTTAAGTGATTTGATTGAATAAACATTTATATCCATAAGACCAGACTATGGGAAGAAAAGACCACCGACACTCAACATATGTCTGCCTGTTTTCGGTCGTATAGTTTTAAATGAAAGATAATTACAGTTCCTTTCTAATGGCACCTGCTGCAGGAGAGAGTAGAGCAGTGTACTGGTTTCTGACAAGCACTTATGTAGCTGCTCAGTGTTGCTTTGGAGTAGATGTAGGTACTATACTATATTGCTGTGATGGAGTGGGCTAATAATGTCTTTGAATGGTTTATGAATGCCCATGACTGGAACTTTAATCATTCCCACCAAAACACAGTCAGTGATTCACACGCAAAATCTACCTGATGCAGCAATGTAGCCAAGTGGGCCCCAAGTACCCATCAGTGCAGATACACAGTAGTTTTGTCAAATGAAGATTTACTGATCTGTATTCAGGTTGTACATATGTATATATGACACATGTTTTAGCTCTAAGAGTATTTGGAAGGCAACATACAGCAGCTGTAGTGTAGTTATGTCTCAATCCATGCTCTGCTTTGAAGCATTTTACTATTGAACAAAACAGTTCTGAATACAATATACAAAATGGGTTAAGTGACTCTAGAGATCACAACCAGTTCCTATTACTAAATTACAAAAAAGGTGATGCAAGGCTAAGATCATATTCAAACAAGTTATTGCTTGTAGACTTGTCTCATTGTTTGTTGTTGGTGTCTACCTTCGCCTGAGCTTTTCCTTAGACAGTGATAATAGAAATTAGGTAGAAATTGCTGTCCTGGACTATTTGAATATTACAGCCTGTCCCTGTGGTTCAGATAGAAATGAGCCAAAGGACTTTTATGTCCTCCACTCCACTATATTTCAAACTAATGTGAAGAATTAAAAAAAGTTGTGGTTGTTATGATTAAACTTTTTTCCCAAGGTGTACCTTTTAATTCTCATTACTCAAAGTTCGAGCTTGAATCATGGCTCTCTTGGTAAAACATATACTGGTATTTGAGTTAACATCATTTCTCCTACACACTAGAGGTCATCACAGCTCATTGTGGAGTGTAATAATTGAGATTTGGCCTGTAGGCTGAATCAGGCAATGTTAATTTGTTTATTTTCTGTCATTATGGGACATGGGAATGTGTTTCAGCACATCTAATAGCTGGGGTATGTATACATTTTTCTATGTAGGGCATCTTGCTGCATTTAGTGTCGGCGTTTGGGTCTGTTTCAGTAGGACTCAGTACTGGTCCAGCTATCATTGGGTAAGGTCTACCAGTCAATTTGGTCTTAACCACATTGTCACCATATTACCCAGTCTTAACCATATATTTCCTACACATATATAATGAATAGAGGCGGCTGTGATTCAGTAGGTAGAGCTGGTTGTAACTGTGGGTAAGATGCTGAACCCTAAGTTGCTCCTTGTGGGGTTCCTTGCTTGTAAGTTGCTTTGGATAAAATATCTGCCCATTGACTAAATGGAGAAAAAAAATTAAATGGTGTTGGTACATAATTTAGAGTTTTAAAGAATAGTTCATTGATGTTTTGATTTAGTTTGGTAAAAGGGTTTTTTAACAGCAAGAGCACCAACATTTTTCTTACTTTTTCTTCTGCCATTCACCTTTGTAACACTGACCCCTTCATGTAAAGTGATATTTTTGTTTTGATTTGATCTTTATTTAGTATTTGTTGTTACAATTTGTGAATTCCGCTGTATTGGGAGGGAATCACAGAAAATATAAGAGCAAGAACAATGGAGGATCTGTAGACACATAGCAGCCTGTAGTAGACTGCCAGAGGAGTACTAAGACATGGGTCTCTTTTTACACAGGCTAATCGCTGCCGGTCTCCGTTTCCTCTTAAGTGTTCCCCACTTCTGCCCTCCCTCCACCCACCCGAAACCTCCACCACGATTCCCCACGAAGGATTGTTTTACGCTTAATTTTGTTAGACTTAATGAGATTTCACTAATTAAATCTCCTCCTGGTTGGAAACCCATTCACTACCACTGCCATACATTGCCCCCCCCTTTCGCTAACAATCACCCCAGCCCATGGAGTGATTGTTTGTAGAGCCATCTTAGACAAATAAACTTTTTCAGGGCCTGTGGGTGCAGCAATGACACCCCTATAATACTCTTTGAATTTCTAATTTTGCGCCAAGGTGCTCCACTGCACATGGGATAGCCAATAGATTTCCAGATCTGATGTGGTATGTAAGAAGAGGAATTAGTTCAACTAGATGCTAAAATGGAAAAAAGTTATTAGTATCTTATTCACAGTTTTGTTGACAGGTTTGTTTGAACTTCCCCCCTAAAAAAATCCGATGTCTTGTAATGTATATTACTACAAATGTATGGTAGTACAGTAGCCAGGGCTCAAATGCAGATCTATGTGGCAGGACTTCACTGACAAAAGGCACACATGTTCCAGATTCTGGTCCCTAATAATAATCCCTGCATTAGCTGTATAGCACTGCTAAAAGGGAAGTGCTGAAGGGTGGGACTACGCAGTTCAAGCTGTGAGGCATTGGAGGTCATTGTTAACAGCAGCCGCTTGCCCTGCTATTGTGGATTGTCCTCTGGGACTCTTCCATGGACTATTGTGGGAGCCAGCCTGCCGTTTTCCTGCTTGAGCCCTGGACACCCAGTGCCAACTCCACCGCATGGTTCTTCAGCCAAAAAGTCCATTATACCCCTCACCCCCTGTCCCTCACATGCCCCTGTGTCCATTGTAGCCCAGCTCCCCCATGCTTTGAGTCATTATGCAGACACACATACACACACACACACAAACAGCCTTGGACACACCAATGCTGTGGCCCTCGGGTGGGCGAGTGGGCAGTGCGCCCCTTTCAGAGGGGAGTGCTTTCTTGATGAAGGCCCATGCTGATCAGGTTTCTGCCACCTGTCATTCAGCTTAGGAGGCAGGAAAGGGAGTAAGAGTGGTTGTGGGTGGTGGGAGTGAGGGGGCGGAGCACACTTGGCGGGGTACACAAGATGCCATGGCAATCTGGCACCAAGCCTAAAGCTCGCTGTTGTTGCACTATAACCTCCAAGACTTTTCACAAGTCTATTTAGTTTAGTTTAGGGAATGGTGAATCCCCGATTGAGTCTAATAATAAAACGATGTCTTTATATCTTCTTAAAGGTGCAGTGTGTAAGATTATGTGACATCTAGCGCTAATGCTATTGTAGCTGTCTGGTTTCATGATGTTGCCTGTGGCCGCTACTATTGCTACTGTGGAGTATTAATCTGTGATGTGATAAGGTTACTTTGATACTTACATTCTTCCTTGATTTCTTCATCATTGAAACCAATTTCAAGCTTGAATTTCAACATGACAAGGCTTATTCTAAGCTAAAGAAACTGCAACGTACTTTCAGGTGATTGCACACTGAAAGCATGAAAACATATTTAGGAAAACTTTGTCATTTCTGCAAACCGATCCCTTTAAATCTTACATGCGGCATCTTCAACATTACTCAATAATACAGTACAAGTTTTACATGAAATGCCTTTTGAGATAGTTCGGTTAAATCTATGATTACAACCTTTTGTTTTAATGATGTTTCCTTCATAATACAAATCAAGGCCAAAAAGCTCAGATTTTATTAACCTTAATTTTATTGATGCATGTCAGATTATATCTTTCCCCACTTAAACAGTATATGTCAGCTCTGTATCATTATTTTATTGACAAAGAAGCTGAAAGGGCACATAATAGATCTGTCAAGACTGCACAATCTTTAATAAGAGACAGATTTGAATCTGCACCTGGGCATGAAT
Source organism: Anabas testudineus (assembly GCF_900324465.2). NCBI lineage: Eukaryota > Metazoa > Chordata > Actinopteri > Anabantiformes > Anabantidae > Anabas > Anabas testudineus. The sequence continues at coordinate 1,786,337 of NC_046623.1, read as the reverse complement.
TTACTTCAAAATATTGATAGACAGGCTGCTCTTATACTGTATAAGTCAGGGTAATACTAGTATTTCGAGTGAGTAAATATCAAGTGTGTCAAGCCATTAAATGTTGCATAATGGCTGTGTGTGTGTATTAAAATCCTTCATGTCCACAAGAATGTATCCCTGAATTTATTATGAAAAAAAGGCTTTGCTTGTAAGAAAGAAAGGAAATAGTTGCAATGTCATTGCAACATGAAATTGGACAGGGAGACTGAAGTAGGTTTAGGCAAAACAATCAAGAAAATGGTGTGAACTCTAGCTCAGTGGCAAAGCAAATATGGATCACTACCTGATAGACTAAAGTCTCAGATAGTCTGAAAAGCACAGAAAAAGCATATGTGCTGTACAGTTAAGGGGTTCTAACAAGTAAAAATCAAGTGAAACCTCAAAAATACATGTGAAGATGCTGCCATTTCATTGGCATCGCCCATCAATCTACTAAATGTGATTAAAATCAATCTAGAAATTGTAAAGTAAATAAGTACGATGACGTGAATGAACTTCATTGTTGTTTTAGAAATTCTTATAATAAAATATGAAAGGGGTTTAACTGAAGGGACAAACATTTTCAAGACAAACACTCTGGAGTAGGAAGCTCCTTGCCGTGGTAACAAAACAATATAACCTGCTGCAATTCATCACAGGAATTAATCTCTCAAACACAGCATGTTATTACAAATGAGATACTGGTGGAATGCTGGCAGTAAAGTGTTTAGGGTCCCATTTAGCCCTGCTCATGGAGAGAAATTCATTTGCCTCTCCTCCTGAGTTAGACTAGCAGGCTTCCTCAGCTGTGATCTCTGCCCTGCCAGGCTTTTGTGCTCACTTTGCCACATCTTAGTTAATTCAAGATGCCTGGATCATCATACCTTGAACTCTTGGGAACTGAGTTCAATGATGTTGCTAGTAATATACATTTTGTTGAGAAATTCAGTATCTCCTTTAGTTATAGCATTCTCGTGGTTTATGGTTTAAAGCTGACATTTGAGATTCCTCAAAGGGCAGTAGCACGTATTGAGGAACACCTTTCGCCTCTTCTGTCTAGGTAAATATCACACCATCTTCAGCAAAGAGTTTGTCAGATTCTATCGTCTGCACTCTGGCCTCAGATTAGGACGTAATGAAATAAGTTTAGGCTCTATTCTGGCTATAGTGGAGAAAAATCTCCCTTTAATCAAGGAAAGTCGGAAGGCAAACTACTGTGGGCTGACATACTCTCTCTGACCTTTCTGTTGCACAAATTTTGGGTCACGCTTGTGCTCTTCATTATTAACTTCACTGTGTGATCCCACATTTCCCTCCATTACACTCACTACCACTATGCTTAACCATCCTCCAATCCATCCATATCCATTTCTCCCTCACCCGGGCTCTTTACCCTACCAACCCTAATTGTAATTATGTTGATTTAACTTAGACACATGCGGCTCCCCTCCCTGCCATCTGAATGGAAGCTTATTAGTTGGAATATTTTTTTTTAAATTTATTTATTCCCATTTCTCAGGGTCCCTGTCGGCATTTCCAATTACTCTTGTCGTGCGGCTGTAATTGCCTCCATGCTAATGGCCGCCAGACAATCGTGCTAAATGAGGTGAGGCCGAGAGGCTAGGAGCCCGACTTCATTAAGAGCTAATGGGATTTTATAAGGGGGACTGAAGACCCAGCTCATCAAAAAGAGGGAGATGGAAGGAAAACAAAACAGATGGAGGGGGAGAGCCAAATCACAACTTAGCCTGCTCCCTTTCCTGGCACTCTGATAAAAAAAAAAAAAAGAGGTTACTCTTCGTCTAGAAGACCGCTATCTAATTATAGAGAACGACAATACTATTGAAAGACTCTGCAGTGATAGTGTAAAAATATACACACTGATAAATGGATACGTGCTCATAATTCCACTGGCTGTCCAGCCGAACATGAAAAGCAGCTATTTTTATACACCTCAGGCTCTTGGACACTGTCTCAAGGCAACTTTTTCTTTTCTTTTTTTTTTTTTTTTTTGGCAAAGAAATTGCAATAGATGTGTATAAATTATATATTTTAGAAGTGAGTGAACAGTCCTGTCCAAGTCCTCCCACGCTTTTCACACTTCATTTAGACAGGGAGAGACTTAGATTGGCGCAAACATGGATGGATGAGATGGATGCTTGAACACAACAGGACAAAACAATAAAACATAAATCTGCGTATAGGTTAAAGGCCAATACCAGGTCATAAAAATTATTCCAAGCTGTTATTCCTGCTTCCTGATGCTGAATTCTACCAAAATTACAATGCAAATATATGTTTTGCATGTGTGTTTTATTGATAATGTGGCTTCAAGGAAACAGGAACAGAAAGAAGTGAGTGAATATAATTGGAATAGAAAAGAAAAAGTCTCTGTTCAGGCCACTAAACCAGCTCCTCACAGAAGTAATGATCCTGTACTGATCCGTCTGCCCTTGAAATGTGTTGAAAGGCAGCCATCCATCTTTGTGAAATCGTTCTGTTCCTCAATGGAATACAGTTACATTGTGCGCTCTGCAGTTGCAAGAGCAGTTGCTCTGTACTTTAATTTGCCGCGCCATCTCCAAGCTGACACACTCTGTCCGCCATTGGTTTCACCTCAACGGCCGTTTCCACTCCTGTAGATGAGGGCCCTGCCAAATTCTATTACACGCTGAATAAACCAACGTGTTCACCTATGAGCGCCAAGCATTATAGAGTTAGTGGGGGTAATGGATACTGTAAAGTGACTGTACTACCACACTTATGTTCATTCTCTGGCTTTTAGGTGTCTCCAGGTTTGTACAGGGGAGCATGGAAGAGAATCAGTCTAGGCCAGTTTTATGGGTGTCAGCTATTGGCTATCAGGGCAAATGATAGAGCTGAACAAAATCATTCATTACTACACTACATTTGAGTTCAGATATGTTCACAAATTACATATAATGCAATTTGTTTGAAAACTAAAATCGTAATATAGTGGCCCTTTAAACTATGTCTAAACATGCTTGAATTGAAACTGAAGGCCACAACTCTACTAACTGTACTGGTAATAAAATACAAGATTTCTCCAGCTTTGGTATGAGCTGCTGTCAGAGGCTCATTGAATTGAATAGCACTGTGCAGAGATGCTCACTTCTGCAGGCTTTTGAGCATAGCTCCTAAATCTAACCAGTCATAGCAGATTATTTATTTCTGCTTGACTGATAAGTTTTGGAACTGGTCATTTTATAAGACTGATACCTGAACGGCTGGTAGAGTGCAGGCAGAACAGGGAGAGGGAGAGCTGGGCAGAGTGGAGTGGATTGTGTTCAAGTGTCATGCTAGAGGTCGCTTGACTCCCTAAAGTTATATATTGTAGCTTTAAATATGCCTGTGCCCCCATTAACATAGCTGAGCTACATTAAGTTGGGTAACTCTGAGTTACTAAATAATATCTACATGATTTAAGCAGCTTATTTGCTGGTATTGAACTGAAATCATGTTGAAGTTTTCTAACTTCTTGCTAAGTACTACACTCTACAAAATGTTCCGCCTGCCTCTCCCCCCGGAGACTTTCCTGAAGAATCTACTAAGTAAGGCAGATGTATCTAATCATTTGGGCTGTCGGGTGTTCGTGTCCTCTAAAATGCCATTTCAGGCTGTGCTGACGGTGGGATGGTGGTTGTGGTTTTAAGGCTCTGGGCCTGGAAGGAACAGCTGTCCTACAGCTGCCATCTTCTGCTTGTAGAAGGGAGGGGGGTGGCTGGTGGCGGGTGGAGGGGTCGGAACAGTCTCCTGGGTCAGAGCCCTGGTATGGCAGTCTCCCTGGCAACTGGAGTTGAGACTGTAGTGGTGGTCGCGTGTGTGTGTGTGTGTGTGTGTCCCTGTGTGTACAGTATGTGTATGTGTGTGTGTGTGATTTTAGGGGGTGGGGGAGAACAATCTGGCTACTGAGATCTGGAAAACTGGGGGTCGATCCTTATTTTATCTGTATCCCTTTTCGATTCTAAGACTGGCATTGACCAAGATACTATGGGACATGGCCAAAGTGTCATTCCTTTCTCAACAACCACATTCAAACCGCACGGAGAAGATTAATATTCTGTCTCTCCCTCTTTTCCACTTACTACTCTCTAAACTCAACACAAGGGAATGTGAAGCTCCCCCGAACAGGGCAAGACGTTGAGAAAGGGTAAAAAAAAAAAAAAAAAAAAAAAAAAGAGAGAAAAGGGAAGGGGTCGGGGGGGACCAGTGAAAAGAGGAGAACGTGAGTTTAGGAAGAAAGACGAGAGAGAGCAATGGTGAGAATGAGAAAGAAGATGGGGGATAGAGAAGAGAGGACAGGGGAGGGCTCTAGAGATGGAAAAGCTGAGGGGTTGGGGGGTGGGGGTCAGGGGATGAATAGAAGAGAGAAAGTGGATATGTGGAGATACTTGGCTTTGGCCCCATCAAAATAACGGTTGTCATGCTAACTCAACCTTCCTTTCTCTCCCTCACACACACACACACACACACACACACACACACACACACACACACACACACACACACACGTACAGTTTGTTTTAAAGAATAAAATCGATTTCTTCCTTAGTACAATGTCATGTTTTGTAGTGACTTAAAAATCCATTCAAATTGCACAAACTCAACAACAACAGGTCGTTTTAAAGTTTTAATCTTTTTTTTTTTTTTAAACTTTGATTTATATCCAAGCTGCATTTGCCTACTCTTTCCAGCCAGTGTATATAGTTACAGTGGCTTGGTACAGTGGTACAGCAATTATCGTATACAGTTGATTCTCACACTTTAACTTGAAATTATTGCGCCCACCAACCTTCTGTGCAAACACATTTGATAAAACAGCCCGAGTTTGTCTTGTACTTGGTGAGAAGCTCTGCACAGCACAGTCTATTACAATAAGCTTGCAAGACAAAAGCACAGTAACAGGTGTTAGCTGTGACACATGAACAGTGTGCATTGGCTTATCAAGGTGTGAGGGAGGAGTGTGCGTTTGAATGCGCGTGCGTCTGTATTTATTGTACAGAGAAAATTGACATCATCTGCATTTAATGGGTAAGAAGTGAATTTAAATTCGCTCTCATGTGTTTTTTTTTTTTTTGTTTCGTAGCTCAGTGAGCTTGGTGAGCTATGAAACTATTTAAAAAGTTAGGCATTTAAGATCTAAATTGGCTTTATGCTCATATTAATATGCAAATGTATGCAGTGGCTAAGAGAAACACTTTTTCAAACATTCATTAACACTACATAAACCTTATTGCACCTAATGGTATTTTTAAAACGTCCATGGAATCCAATTTAAGGATAATGTGTGTAATGCTGTAATACAGTCTTATCATGAGGTTTACTAACTTAACATGAGCTTTAGAGGAATATATCAATATTCAAAACTACTACATCAAGCAAATCTTCAGTAGTTCACACTACAGTGGCTACATATTAATGATTCGCCTCAAGAAGAACTTTTTATTTGTTGACCTTTCAAAATAAAAGCTAGTAACCACTATTACACCAATGTTGCTGTGACAGACACAGATATTCCAGATATGTACACATACATGACGCATTACTTATGAGGTGTTCTTGCCTCCATCAGGCTCACATTATGTTAAGACACAAGATCTATATAGGAGGTGTAGCGTAAGCTATCTGTCAGCTTCGGCTCTGGTGAGGCATTGAGGTACAGTACAGAATGTAGATCTTCTGTGTTTTGAATGCAGTTAGACTCCATAAGTGTTTAGTGTTCAATTCAATCCAATTTTATTTGTATAGCACCAAATCACAACGGAAGTAATTGCAAGGTACAGTGTAAGCTTTAAGACCTTACAAAATACTACTATATACTGAATTATATGGAAAAACCAACAATCCCACTTGAGCAAGCACTACGTGAAAGTGGGGAGGAAAAACTCCCTTTAGAGGAAGAAACCTCCAGCAGAACTAGGCTCAGGCTGGGCGGCCATCTGCCTCGACCGGTTGGGTTGAGTGGAAAGAGGAGAGAGAAAAAAACCCAGCAGGGCCAACCTGTTGCCAGTCTGCAGGAGTGAGGGAGACAAGAGAGGAGGAAGCAAAGTTACGAGAAAGAGAAAAGACATGCACTTGAAAAGACAAGTTAATGATATGCAATGGTGGCATTTGAATTGGATAGACAAGAGGATAGGAGAGGAGAGGAAAGAAGAGTCACCTGATCCATCTCTAACTATAAGCTTTATAAAAAAGGAAAGTTTTAAGTCTAGTCTTAAATGTAGAGAGGGTGTCTGCCTTCCGAACCTGAACTGGGAGCTGGTTCCACAGGAGAGGGGCTTGATAGCTAAAGGCTCTGCCTCCCATTCTACATTTGGAAACTCTAGGAACCACAAGTAAACCTGCAGTCCGAGAACAAAGTGTTCTGTTTGGAAAATATGGAACTATGAGGTTTTTAATATATGATGGAGCTTAATTTTTAAGTTAAACTATTTTCTGGATTTTACAGGGAGCCAATGGAGAGAAGCTAACGTTGGAGAAATATGATCTCTCTTACTAATTCCAGTCAGAACTCTGGCTGCAGCATTTTGGATTAACTGGAGGCTTTTTAAGGAGTTATTAGGACATCATATTAATAGTGAATTATAGTCCAGTCTGGAAGTAACGAATGCATGGACTAGTAGTCAGCATCACTTTGAGACAGGATTTTCAAATTTGCAAATAATACCAATATTCCTCAGGTGGAAAAAGGCAGTTCTAGAGATTTCTTTTATGTATGAAGTAAAGGAGATATCCTGGTCAAAGGTAACTCCAACACCTCACAGTATTACTTGAAGTTATGTCATCTAGGGTAAGAATCTTATTAGTTAAGCTGACTGCCCTCCTCTGTGTTTGTACATGGCTCTGAAATAAAAGAGCGAATCATTTCCTTAATTTTGTCAACAGAGTTTAAGATCAATTTCAACACTGTGTGTCAAAACAAGATCAAGGGTGTGATTAAAATAGTGAGTGGGTTTCTTTACATTTTAAGTAAAGCAAATGGAGTCTAATAGTGAATTAAATGCAGTGTTGAGGCAGTTTTTATCAACATCTACATGGATGTTTAAGTCACCCACCATAAAGACTTTATCTGCACTAAGAACTAAATCAGAAAGTCTGAGAATTCAGTTAAAAACTCAGAGCTAGTGACAGGACTGGTTTTTGACTTGGACTCTAAATTATTGGTGAGTTATTGGTGAATTGTTACATCCTAGTCAATTCTACAATAACCTAACATATCAGGTGAAGCAAATTACTTTATATTCTTATAAAAATAATTAGCTGTGTCAGATGATGTTAGTAAAAAGCCACTTTAGTTGGTTTAAAGCATTTGTTATGCTGTTTGATAGCACTAATATAGCATACCTACTGTAACCTACAGTATATGAAACATCTGCAGTGAAATTATTATTATGAACATGAAGTGATTCAGTTGGGATAACTCACTTTAAAGGTATTTCATAAATTTCAAGAGAAAGGTAACAAACCTGCACAACCAAATGTATAAATGCACAATTCGCATACATTTTAAGCACTGTTGAAAGGTGAGGTTATGAATATAACACCTGTGTACAGAGCTTGAAAACATTTAGCCAAATCAATTAAATCAAATCAAACTAACCAATCATTTATTAATTATTAATAATATATGAAGTGGTAAATGAAATAACTTTACGGGTTCCTGATTCCTGCTTGTCAAATAGTTTCTGGTTTGAAATCTTTCAGTTGTGGAGCTTAAAAATGTCAGCCAGCCTGTCAGCGTGAGTGGAAAAATGAAAGACGAACAGGCAAATCTACATGTGATATGTTCTTCCTCTTAGTTACAAGTGGGCCAGCTCTGGCCGCCTGATGACAGGAAAACACCAAACATAGAAGGGCTGGACAGTGTTTCCATAGAAACAGACCTCATGCTAAAAGGTCACTGTCAGAGGTTTTCCTCAGAAAAAGGCAGGAGGATTATAGGAGGTGGGAGTCAGACAAGAACAAAAAAAAAAAAAAAAATCTGTCAGCTTATTTTATCCCTCCATTTTTATACGTTTCCTCCCCCCCCCAACGAATATTCTCAAAATTATAAAAAATGTAGGATTTAAATAGCGCAATTACATGGCTGTGGATGGTGAGAGCCCCCTCTCTTTTTTTCATATTATTATTTCTTTATTCTCTTTTGAAGTCGGGAATTGAAAAGGCAGAGTGGTCGACAGCCCGCGCGACGCCTGAGCTTTGTGTTTCAGTGCAGATACGTCGCCTGCCTGCCCCCTCAATCACTGGCAGCTCCTTTCTCTGTCCCCTCCCTCTCAAGTCATTTTAATTAAGTCAGTCTCACTGGCATGGTAGGCAAAGATAATTGGAGAGGGTTTTTGGATGCCATTTACTCTAAATGATGCCTGTTTCTTCCCATTCTCTCGCCTTTTCTCCACTCCCACAGCTTCTGCCGCCACCCCTCCCCACCCACTCCCCATCTCCTGGCAAAGAGTTACCTATCTTCCCTCTCCTTCCCTTTTTTCTCCTCTTCCATCTTATATTCAAACGTAAAATATGGATTAACCTCTTCTGTGTGGCTGAGGGGACGACTTCCTGTGAATTGCAAATTTTGGCCAACACTGCAATTTATTTGAAATGGCAAATCAGGCAAAGCAATTTACTGGAATTGAGGAGGTTCTTTGAACTTTTCTCCTTTGAAAAAAGTTTGTGTTTTCTCGTCACACAGGGAGCATCTGCTCAACATAATCTTATAGAAATGTCTGTGCTGTGCTTTAATGAGAAAGTACAATTCGGAGAAACAAGATGGGCTTTGATTCGCGACTTTATTTCTGTGAAGGAGGTGTTGGGGAATGCTTGGAATATCTTTGCGCACTGAGGAAATTGCATGTTGTCAGTGAAGTTCAGAGCTGCATTCATGTCCCCATATTACTTCCACATGCCAGAAGCTGTTACTTACATTAGGAGCACTTTATGTTTACTGATTGCTAACTAAGATACATTTCAACATCCTACATGGGCTAACAGAAGTGTGCAGCACATAAGGCGTATCAAGTACCCAAGACATGATTGATAGGCCAAACCGCACACAGAAAAAGGTGGAAGTACATATGTCCATACTGATCCTATGTTAGCAGCACCAGCACTGCTTCAGTGGTCCATGCAATATGGCAACCGTGTTAGATTTGTCAATGTGTGTGAGTGTTAAGTATGTGTGTGGGGCTCCCTCTATCAATCAGGTGTAGCTGGGCCCAACTGCTGAAAGGCGGCTACAGTGGGCCACCCATCCAGTCAGGCGCTCTGGGGAGATCCAATGTCCTTAGTGCTTTAATGCACTCCAGATGTCCCTTTAGCCATGAGAGAGCGAGAGAGCTGGAGAAAGAGGAGTGGGTGGCAGAGAGGTAGAATGTGAGGCTGGACTACCTTGAAGCAAACCTCAATCCTGCTCAGGAAGCTCTGATTTGTTGTTCGCCTCAGGGGGGTTGTTGTTAATGCACCTGCAGTTGTGCTTTTCTTTACAAAAGCTGAAGAGACTTCTTTCCCCATTTAAACCATGACAGATAGCTTTGTGTGTGTGTGTGTGTGTGTGTGTGTGGGTGCGTGTGTGTTCGTGTATTACTTGCAGTCTGCTGTGACTTTGTCTTCCTCTCTTCCTTTGAAAGAACGGCTACACGCACAATCGTTTTTTTAACAGCAAACTTCTATTTATTACTTGTCTCACTTGCTGTAGAATAAAACAACACTTGTCACTTTCTCAGCAGTATGTGCTGGATGGATTTATTTAGATAAGCTCAGGCTCAATGCACCACCTAAAGGACAAAACAAGTAGAGGCCATCAATTTAAAAATAAATACTGACCTCATGCAGCCCATCTTTTTTTACAGTCCTGTTTTAGGTTCTCTTGTCATTGTCAGCTTTAGTAAACCAATCTCAGACACGTTTGCTAAGGTAATAACCTAATAAAATGTTTTGGTTCCAAGTTAATCGCAGTGAGAACGTATATCTAGTTTAGCTGTCTTATTGTGTGATGCAGCAGGAAACTACATTAATGTTATGGTGGAAAGTTGTCTTCTCCTTGTCCTCCCTACAGCCTGATGTCCTAGATATCCTGTCCCGTCTCTTTTTCTTTCCTTTTTGTTCCACTGTGCCTCCGACCTCTTTCTCCTGCTCCAGTCTTTTTACTCTATAGATCACCACTCTATTCGTGCTCCCCACTCCACCCCTTCCACGCATGCTTCATGCCTCTCCCCATGGCATTTCAGGGGAAATTTAATATGAGTTTGTTTGGTGTTTCCAAGAATTCCATTCAGCTGCCAGCCCTCTTTGCCCCCCAACACTAAGACAAACAGTGGCTGTCCAGCCAAGAGCAGCAAACACCGTTGGTGTTGGCCTCATTATTTGGTCTTCACATTTCAGATGACTCCCGCTTCACTTCACTTTTGTTTGTTCCCTTCTCCCTGGGTTCTGAGATAGCTTTAGCTTCTACTGCACCTCCATATTTAATGTAAAAACATTGCTCTGTAATAGCTTTCTGATGCCATATTGTATCAAACTGTATATTAATTGAACTGAGACCATTTACCTATGTACACAAATATAAGTACATCATCTGTATACAAGCAGATAATGAGCTCTCACTAGATGCAAACGTTACTATAGCTATTACAAGAAAAAGAATCATAATTTGATATACTCTGCATTAGTGTGCTCTGCAAAACAGTTTAGATTCCCAGACTTCCAAATAGTAAAAAATCCAAGTGAAATATTTGTACGATGTTCAACAAAGTAACTTTTTACTTTCTAGTAATCCAGACAAAAAAATTATTTGTAGCCATATAACCTCGTTTGAAGATTTACATCAAACAGATGCTAATAAACATCAACATGAAATTTAGGCAGACCCACTAATCAAAAACAAGTGTGTAGGGGAACAGGGTGAGGGACAGCCAGACTGGTTAGATTGCTTAAGAAGGAACAATTTCATCTAAACATCTTACACCAAGAATGAGCAACAGGCACGAGACAATGTAGTCAACCTCCATCAACAAACTCTCACAGGCATTAGTTTTGCAATGGACATGTGTTTTAAGATGTTTCCAGATGTGCTCTTCTGCACAATCACAACAAAATGGCGATGCTAGTAGTAGTTAGCGAGTAGTTCAGCAGATGAAAGACACATTTTTGAGTCGGAAGACGTGCAGCACCACCACCCGCCCAGAGCTAACAGAAACCAGTGGGATGCTGGTATTACTGTCCATAGTGTGGGTAAGTCTGCTTGGAAGTGGTCTTTATGGAAGACTTGCAACCACAGAGTCATTCCTCAGATGTGGAATAAAAAGCCAAGTGACTCACTTATGAACAGAAACACAAGAACTGGCATGCAGAAAAATGGCAGCAGGTGTTCTGAACTGATGAGAAATATTTGGCTCTGTCACAAGGCAGTTAGTTTCCAAAGGGCTGAACAACAACAAGGATGAGTGTCTTCAGGCAACAGTGCAGAATGATGAAGGTTCCTTGCAGGTGTGGGGCTACATTTCCATTTGCTAATGGAATTGGGGATTTGGTCAGAATTAGAGAAGTACAGGTAGACTGTTATTGCGCAAAAGGATCATCTGCGATTCATTGAGCAGCATGACAATAAACAGTGACGTTCATCCTCAGCTTTTCATCAGGTTTCATCAGATTTGTTGTGCATTATGGACATATGTTGCTTAGTTATTTTTACTACATGATCTGATATTGATATCTGGCACAATTTACATTAGAACCCCATCCAACTACCCTGTCCTCCTCCTTACTTGAAATTTATGGTTTAATGTACTATGTTGTTGCTCTAGTGTGGTTTTATTGTACTCGGCTGACATGCCTGTGCATCTCACACCAACAAAAAGTCTCATCAGCTCTATGACACCCTGAAAATGAGAAAGGACTACATTAATATAGTCACAATGTTCAGTTTTTATACAAACACAGTGCAACATTGCTCAGTGAGATGTAGAATATTGTATTTTCCCATTATTAAAATACTTTAACAATAACAATTTTACATCAGAATTAATAATTATTAAATACCAGTTAATCAGTATAATAGTACACAAACAGTATACTGTAGCTTTTAATGTTTGCTATGACCTTAAAGAGCTTTTGCTCTAAACAAAATAACCATACCTAAACCAGCACAAGTTGGCAGATTACTCCCTACTTTGCATGCTCAAAGAGTCTGACCTGTCATTACTCTGGCTGGGCTCCTCATCGCAGACTTGTTGTACATGCCAGTCTGCTCCGTCATCCTCTGGTTCTGTCTGACCTGCAGCTAGTCTTTTGAACACAGACTTCTGCCTGTCACATCACACTAAGACTAACTCACCAACACTCTCTCCCAAACCAGAACTCTACTGACATTACAGACACCCACAAACATGCACGACCACACACACACACACACACACACACACACACACCTGCTAATCCCCTTCTCATTAATCCCCCACTACCCTCTTCAAATATTCCCTTCTGCTGAACCCATTGTGAAGGAGTATGTGTGTGTGTTTGTGTATGTGTGTGTACTGTATGTGTTTGGAGTTGTGGTGGTGGAGGGTTGTGCAACAGGACTTTCTGCAGATGCCTGGGAACATGTAAAGTGATATTTCATTTTCACATTTCCAGCATATGCACACCTTCACGGGAGTTCAGGAGAATCCAACCTCAAACATGAGCCGAACAGCTCAGAGTGATGTGCTGGCATCACACATCAGCACTGTTCAGAATTTTCTCCCCGGCTCTATCGATAATTGCAAACATGTCAGACAACCTGTTTAAACACCAGATCCACAACAAACAGAAGACATGATGATTTTCTGATACTTTATTTTTAACTGTGCAGATGTCTAATATTTTTAAACCTAAGATTTTAGGAATATAACCAAAAGCAAACACTAATGTGGGATTGCAGGCGCTGCAGATCAGTCCTACAGAAGGATATGCATAACATCTGTGGATGTTATCTTGAGTAGTGTGTTAATTTAAAAATGTTAATCCAGTCTATTATAGTTTACACTTCGTACTGTGAACACTGAATTCAATCTAGAAATTTAATTTGCGGCATCATTCCCTCAGACATGTGTACACCTGAACCCAATGACTGCCTTTCATACTGTGCATTAGCTGTGTTCCCATAGTAACATTCTATTAATACAGTAAATTCATGATTTGCATACAACGACCATGTGAAGAAGTGATTTTCTGGGTTGAGATTTCTTGCTCATGCCACTCTTGGTTTGCTTTTACACAAACATGCTGAACCTCACAAATTAAGCAATAAAGATGTTTTCGTTGACTCAATACAAACCTTACAGAAGTTGCTGCAGCTGTTGTTGAGCAAAATCTTGCACAGTGCATTGTTTCTTAGACATTATATTTATAAAACTGTTTTGCAGTACAGGATAGAATTTAAAAGACATTTTGACCATCATTTTGGGAAAATGCTTAAATGCTGTTAACAAACAAATGCCAGTTAACAAACAGCTAACTGGCAGCGTACAGTATTTCATTTCTAACATTGCAGTTAGATTTGTGCACATACTGTCCTCAAAGACAACTTTGATCAAAACTTTTTCATTTGTGCTTTTTTAACAAATAAGTGCAACAAATCTTGCACTTTTACTTGGGTACTGCATTTGTGTACTAGTACCACTGCCGCAAAGTTGGAGGATATGTTGTAAGTTAATTCACATAAATGGCAAGTCATATGCTGACATTGAAGTATCTAATCTTGCAGCACAACATCACATTTTTGTCCAGCCACTGATTTTGTTCCTTAATCACAATTGCACTTTAGTCACATATTTACTGAGAAATCTCATGCAAGCATGGCCACTGAACATAATACAAGCAGCGATTACACTTGCTGGAAAAACGTATTTGCAAAATAAAATGAAGAGTAAGGATATAAACAGAATTTCTAGCAGACAGGGTAGGACATAGAGCTTTAGCCTGATGAGCTATGGCACCACCCTTAGGCCAAACTTTACAGTCTTTATCCAAAAAATAGTGAGGATTGTGGAACAGGTAATGAGCAGCAAATAAATCGTACTGCCGTGTGCAGGCATGGTGGCGTGAAGTCAGATTAAACTAAAGAAGCTGTTTAGTGGGCATACACAAACACACGCTGATGATAAATTGCTGCCTCGAATAACCAACACCTCACCGACTAAGTTAAAAGTGTATAATTTGGATTTATTTATACCAGGACTGTATGTATTAGTGGATTCTATTTTCTTTGCAATAATTGGAAACCACACTGCAGCCTGGCCTGGATTCTTTAGGAAATCTACAGCTCTACAGCAACTAGCTTGAGGAACACCAGCTGGTGATGTGCTTACATTGTTCTCTATTTGTGTACCACTCAGTGCTTCCTTTAAAACAGTCTGCAGACTTCAGATGAAACAGTGATGTATTCTTCCACAAAAACGTCAATGCACTTCATCACATCACTTCAGCAAAATGCATTGGCATTGATGGAATAATGCCAGGGGAGAGTGAATTACTGACTCTTTTAGTTCAAATGCTGTTATCTTTGAGTTGTCAGCTACATTTTTGTTTTGTAAAGTGTTAAAATATTAATGAGCCATGCTGCATCATGCGTCATTCACTCGTTAGTCACGTGTCCTCACCACTAGGTGAAGTTGTTCTGGAGTAATGCAGATGACACTCACTCAGCGTGATAAGGCGGTATCCATTAAAAAAGGCACTTCGCAGATAGAACTGCAGATAAGCTGCATGTTTGATGTGCTGGCAAACATGACAACAACAACGGCGCAGGAAAGGACGACCTGGAGTGTTGGGCATGGGGGGGGGGGGAGGGGGGGTTTGGGGTAGTGATGGAAAGAGAAACAGAGCAAAGTGTCTGGAAAGGATTCAGCGGGGAAACTCTTGTAGATTACATTTCCTCTCTGTGAGCTCGGCCGTTCCAATTTCAGCCTGAATTTTTCTACCTTCAGTGTTCTGATGGTTATCAGCTTAGCAGAGGAAATGCTTCTCCTTTGTGTGTGTGTGTGTGTGTGTGTGTGTGTGTGTGTGTGTGTGTGTGTGTGTGTGTGTGTGTGTGTGTGTGTGTGTGTGTGTGTGTGTGTGTGTGTGTGCGTGTGTCGGAAGATGCAGAAAGTGGGCCCAGCACCACCTTTCAACATCAAAATGACTTAGGTGCTACTTTTGTGGTTGGTTGAACACAGCTGAATGGATCACAAGACTACATGCTTACATGTACATATCTCACACTAAAACTCTGGCAAATCTGTCTGACAGAGAAAAGAGGGTGACTTCACTTCTTTTTTGGGCTGCTAATCTTCACGTTAAACATGTTTGATTTCAGTTCATCCTGTTAATTAGGGCATAATTAAAATGGAAGTGTACAACCCAAATGTGTTGATGAAGATGTGAAGGAGAGCTACTCGGTCATCTCCTATAATCAGCACTCCTACAGCATTTAGTCCAACCTACACACAGTTCTAAGCTCATTGGTTCTTAGAAAAAACTGGCATGAATATCCAATTTCTTTTTTGCACTGTTGGTCAGTTGGTCCAGACTGAAACTCTTGGATACATTACACAAAACATAAAGCAGTTCCAACTAGTGCTCCAGCCTTCTAGGTCATTTGTCACTACCCTCCCATATGACCCATGTGAGCTCTCACATATGGAGGTAGGCGTCTGTTGAAAGTGCAGTTGCAAGTGCAGGTTGGCGTCGGGCACCAAAATGGGTGCTGCCGTCTCATGCAGTGGCACCAGAATGGTTGACCAGTGCATCCACCTTCCCGACACATGTTCAGGGGTTTAAATAGGTGGCCGCGTAGTGTTCATTGCAGCCAGTACACAGAGCACGTAAGCACACAGATGCAGATGTAGCTGTAGATGGTGTACGTGAAATTGACTCGATAGAAACTGCAGTGCCAGTGTTCATTCTACTAACTGCACATTTTACTCAGTGCACCAGTTTGGTGGTTGATGAGTTTTTGGACAACACTGGAGCTCCATGGTACATTGGAATAGCCTTATTAGCATCTGTTCACTGTTGGCTTTGGTCTTTTCATTGGATTTTTCTTTGTCAAGGAAAGAGATTACCAGACGTAGCTCTTCAGATCCACATTCTACTGAACCTTGTTTCATCC
Organism: Anabas testudineus; assembly: GCF_900324465.2. Taxonomy (NCBI): domain Eukaryota; kingdom Metazoa; phylum Chordata; class Actinopteri; order Anabantiformes; family Anabantidae; genus Anabas; species Anabas testudineus. Next base: position 1,770,172 of record NC_046623.1, on the reverse strand, counting down.
TTGGTTCTCTGAGCCTTTTGCACCATACAGAAGCTGTTGCAGTGCTATTTTTGTTTGGTGAAGGGGAGCGCAATGTTGGCACACTCCACCCACCCCATCCACCCTCCTCTTCCCAGGAGCATGTGCCTGTATGTGTTTGTGCTTGTGTGTGTGTGTGTGTGTGTGTGTGTGTTTGTTTTAGGAAATGATGCAGCACCAGTTTGTATAAATTTATCTTCGACAGAGCTGAAGCAAAAATAAGTTCTCTGAAGCAGGTCTGACAATCATTTGGTCGCCATGCACCATGTTTGCCATGTGTCTGCTGTACCGTGGGCTATACTGTATGTACCAGAGCATGTCCATGTTCTTATTCCTTTTTTTTTTTTTATGCAGGATGACTGTAAAGTGTGCTGCAGCCTACTGGGAGGGGACAAACCTCCATGCTGGCATATTTAAACTGTAGCCAATACTTCTGGTTACTAGTTTCACATAAATGAGGGCTCACTCTGATGTTTTGGCACTGCTAAAATGCTAATTTCTTTGATTGTTGTGTCACATCGTTCACTATAATCAATCAGAAACCACTCTTTCATGAATATGCATTGATTAGATTTTTGGGCCTAAACTCCAGTCCAGTATTGTTATGTATGCAAACACATCTTCAGTTGCTCTGCTGTCTGTCATAAATGATCCAGTCCAAGCTACACATTTAATTTGAATTTCTACTGAAGAGAAAATATTTAAAAGCTGTATGAAAATGAAAACAGTTCAAAATGAAGCACATTTTGGTGGATCTGATCATTTTAGATCACACTTTGCCTTTTAACTGGAAAAGCATCACTAGCGTAGAGACACGAATACTTTTTCAAGGTTTCCATATGTACCAAGTAAACAAAAAGTTTAGAAATCAGGCACCTCTTGATACAGATGATTAAAGAGGGTACATTAATTTACCTGCAGTCTGGGTAGTCTTTTCATCTTGGTCTTATATGTTTAGCCTCTTCAAAAAAAAAAAAAGAAGAAGAAGAAGAAGAAGAAGAAAAAAAACCCTCATTATAATAAGGGCTTTTAGCTATGCTAATAAGGTTATTTGCATGCAAACCTCCTGTCCTTGGGGAATTACAAAAATCTTCCACTGTACTGTAGTCTTACTACTATCCATTTTTACTTGAGACTTTAATTTTTTAAAGCAGGAAGGAAGACAATCAAACCGGAATGTGTAATATCCAAACAAACATTTGCATAAATACAAAGAAAACAAGAATTGCAGTCAGATTGGAGCGCTGACGCCATTGTCAGCAGTTAGAAAGAAAGCAGTGAATCTTGCAAATTGCCATACCCGAGGGAAATCCTCGTGTCTTCATTACTGCTGTGGGGCATATTTGAATATGTGAAGGACATTCATTAAGAAGTTCAGTAGGAAAGAATAAACTGGAAAGGTTATACATTTACATTCAAGTATAAAATGTCATTGGAAATTGATAAGAACAAGTCAGAGGAACCTTTGGAATGAAAAGAGGAAAATTCTGGAATGAAGGAGATTTTTGTCAACAGTGATGATGTTGTTTTATTACAGTATGAAATACCTAGGTACAAATGTATCCCAGTTTATTTTTGCTAAGCTCCTGAATGGTGAATTTAACTTGATAAAGACAAATCAAGAACACTGCAATTTGTTTGTAACTGACTCTAGCTTGTGATCACTTAATTAACTGGTTCCTGTTCAGTGGTCAATGCAGTAATCAAGATTCGTGAGTAGCAGTGACACAAGATTTGAATAGGTAAATGTATTATATTGCATGCTTTCTGCTTTTTTGGAATGACCACCAAGCCACGTGAACACCCCCACTGTTATTATACCAACAGAGCACGTTACTCTCTATCACCAGCTGCAATATTTGCAATAAGGTAACACTGAGCAACTTGTAGCACACTGTAGAGATATGAAACCACATACAAATCTCTCCACTTTGACCCCTTGAGATAAGATCATTTAAACAATGGCCTACATAAGTCAAACACACCTACAACTTTTACTGAGATCTCACTGAACCCTGAACTAACAATGTCCACGACAAGGTTCCAGTGTCCTTCACCCAGCTTCAGATCTGCGCCTTATTCTATCTCTTGTGCGAGGATGAGTCCAATCAACAAGAGCAGATGAATAAATGATACTGGTGTGAATTGTAAAGTGTGTGCTGGTGAGAAGCACAGTATTGCGAAGCCGGATGGAGGGAGGGCTGCTGGCTCAGGTTAATGAGGTGGTCTGGGAGTGTGGACTGGGTCCTGACTGTAATATGTGTGGAGCTCTTTTTAGCCTAGGGGGTGGATTTGTAGCCCTATAAGACCACTGGTGAGACTGTCTTCGCCTCCGGCTGTGTATGCACTCATGCATTTAAGTGGGGGCACAGATGTTTGTTTTCTTGTGCGTTGGGGCTGAGGACAGTGTGCGCGTTATGTTGCCTTCAGGATGACACTGGTTGAAGCTTTTCTGCTACCGTGTTCAGTGTTGGCATTTGTGCATTAATGTACAGTACCTGCTTGTGTTTGCATGGATGCCCGTTCCTGAATGTGTGTGTGAATGGGGGGCGGGGGAAATGTTTGCACCCTGTTATGCGTTTTCTGATTTCTGCGTTGAGTCCGACCACAAATGTGTACACATCCACCCGCGTCCACCCCCCTCTCCTGCCCCAATCTTATTACCATTCCACCCTTCCCTCCACCATTTTCCTCAACGCCATCAAGGCCTCGCCTCCTGGTGTTTGCATTGTAAATCAGTCCTGACAATAAGGCGATGATTAGATCCTACTCATATTCAAAAACACCTGATTTATTTATTCATCTTTCCCTCTTGCAGGGCATCAAGATGCATAATATTTGACCAAGGTGACATACCCACTTCTAAATGTTATTCATTGCACCAGCAGGTCAAGCTCTTTACCAACAAACTCAAACAGAACATAGTAAATGAGATTTTGATGGCAGGAGAAGCAAATAACAGAACGTCCACAGAAAGGAAGTTCTGATTCTTTTTCCCCTTCATGCATGGACGTACAAAAAAAATGTACAGCTTTTGGAGTGTGGATTTGAATTTACTGTAAATACTGTTACTTTTTCATTAATCTGCGCAAGATATTATAAATGCCCAGGACTTTAGGACTGAGAAGTGGATCCAGTTGATCAGTAATTTTTTACTTGGAAAAAAATATTTAAATCGTTTTAACAAGTAATTCAGTGTAAAGCAAATGGTTGGTCGTGGATGGGATTTTGACTTGGCTTCTACTGGTTTGTTGAAAATATAATGCTTTGAGAAGAGCTTGGTTGGTACTTGTTAAATATTCAACAATAGGGCGATGATTAAATCCTGTTTCTAGTAGACACAATATGTTTCTCTACTCATCCAAGTAGAATCTTCAGTCTGAGGAAAGGTAGTACCTTAAATTTATCCTCCAAGGTGCATTCGCTCTTCATCTGACCCAAATATGCTTGTTGAGTGGACAACAGATTAGATGCAAGTAAGGGTGTGAGGGTTATTGGGATCTAATGGACACAACTCCTGCAACACTTGCAATGATCCAAAAATGGGTTACTCTATCTGTGCTGGGTCATGTTGTCTCCTGTTTTTCTTAGGTGCTGTTGCCTAATGTTAGGTTTAGTGGTTTCAGTGAAACCATAACAAGATCAAATAAAAGATGAAACTGAAAGACCTGGAAACTACTTGAGCATGTCCCAGATCTTAAACACTTGACATGGGTCAGTGGATGGTAATGTCAGTTGTTGTTTGGTTCTGTTTGTTTGTTGATCTACCACTTGTCCAGACTAAAAAAACAGCTACAGGGTGGACTCATCATTGATGCAACAGATTTGTTCATTGCACCTGAAAAACCATGGTTGGATAGAGGTTTCTGGCAGAGGGCCTTGAGAGGTCAAGGAGCCTTTCGGCCAGAATAAAAGCAACAGACCTTAGTGAAAAAAAAAGCTAAATGCCAACACACGCACACGAGAGAGAAAAAAGGAGGCAAAAATGACTTAAAACCAGACACAAAATTACTACAGATAAGGCTGTAACATGGTTTGCAGGTGGGGAGCCCAGGGGCCCATTTTCTCATAACCTGTCCATGTGCATAATTATTAATTGTAATAAATAATTGTAGATAATTCTACAAGAGGGAGGACAGTGACATGTTTTTTCACCAGACGTCTGCTTTTAATGATCTAGGTACATTGAAAGAATTGTTCTGCATGATGCTGCTGACTGTGTTTGAGTCACAAGGATCCGGTTTGGCTTGTAGCAAGAAGCATTTCACATTTAATCAAAATTCAACAATGTACATTGAATTCTACCCCAAACCAAAGCAAACAAGAAGAAAAATCCTTTTGACATGGTCGAAGTGTGGCGACCAGAGGTAGTGATCACATCATATGTGACCAGATATGGAGTTTCATTTCATTGCTGGTGGTAAAACTGCTGCTATGCGCCGCTCACTAACCTTAAAGCAGAGGCCAGAGCCTGAGAATTGTTGGAAAATTGAATGCTGAATAGAAGCGCTTCTTCCTGCACAGAATCCGATTAAAGAGTACGAGTGCCTCCAATCCACATTTTCAAACCCCTTTGATGTTTGTTGGAATAATTTTATGCCTACTTCTCATTTTCTATTTTATGCTTGCTTTTGAATTTTGATTGCGACTACAGGCACTTTTCAATTGATATGCATTATGAACACTGTAATAATTCAAAGGCCTTTGTTGAGGAACAAACATGTCATTTGTCCCCAAAATGAATTTTATGACTTATTGTGTAACTGTGTACCTTTGGTGAGTTCAGTGAAAGCGGTTGCGAGACAGTTATTGTCTCATTTTTCAAGAGGAGATTTGTATTTTTCATTCTATTTTTAACGTGTACAATGCCTTGTTTGTTGGTGTTTTTGCAGGGTTCTTGCCTGTAGATTCATGCTACATCTGCCGTGGTTTGTCGTGTGTTTGTGGCTCGTGTTACATGTCTATGTATGTTTATGTATGGATGCGCGATTGCCTGCTCGAATTTGGCGTTTGTTGGCTCGTTCCTTCGAGGGACAGCAAAACTTAAGAGGCTGCCTAAAATACTGTGCAGTAATTGGAATTGCTTTATCTCCAGTCTCATCAATTAATGTGCAATTTTCCATTTAATCACTAACACGCTCGCTGCATTTGCAATTAAAATGAGGACTGATAACAGAGGAGATGCCTTTCAGCTGATACCAGTTGGAATGAGAGCAGAAACCAGAAGACGCAATCAGTACACAAATGACTTGCAGAGACATGCACATGGCACACAAACAAGTGTGAACACACATAGTGCAAACAATCATGCTCATACAGTACAGTGCTGGACCGAATACACGCGTGCACACATGCACAGCACAGCCTGATAAAACATGCAGATTTTCTGCTAAAACCCTAAATTAGAAATTAAACCAGCATTTAACATCAGAGTGTTGGCAGCGGCGGCGGTGGGTTCAGATGCCGCTTACTCTGAGTACAGTCTCAGCCCGCTTGTCTTGTCTTGGACTTTTCCAGTCACAGACATTGCCAGGGTCTGGGTCTCAAGACAATACATGACAGGCATTCTCCAAGAGTGAGCTCATTCCCCACTGATTCTGAAGAGAGAGACGGAGAGAGAAGGAGAGCGATGAGATTTTCACATCACTTCCTGTTTGGCAGCAGGAACTTGAAAACTACCCAAAGACCGTCTTTTTTCTTCGTGGAGCACATGGCCCAACACTGGGCCATGTGTCACTACAGGCGGAGCATAGAGCACTGAAAGCAGGAGGCTGCATAATACTGCTGTGCTGTTCGTTTTTAGCAGAATGAACCACATAATGACATTAACATAGTATTCATATGTATACTGTGTACTTGATAATATATTCTTTTACTCAAGTACTGTAGTAAAGTACAATTTTTGCTTTACTCAGTACTGTCTAAAACACTTTCTTTGGTTACTTTAGGTATAATCTAATACTCTGAATGACATGTTAGCAGAGTAACAAGGTGTTACATTAGTACAAATGTATTAGCTTAATTATTGATGAGTTATCATGTTCATCACATTCATTAATGTTGCAGCTGGTCAAAATGGAGCCAATTGTATCTGCTTAACAGTTGTCAATCCAAAAAGTAACTAACAACTAGAATAAAAATCGATTTGCCTGATGATGAATGTTAGGAAGTCAAAGTATGAGGTAGCAGAACGTAGACATACTCAAGTGAATATCTAATTCTACTCATTCTAAGTAATTGAAAATGTATTTAGTGAAGAATTTAAAGTACTACCTCAACTTGCAGTAGAGTATTCTTTCACACCTCTACTTCAGGATTGAACTTATGTACTTCTACTACCTCTACCCTGGTTTTTCACTTAGTATCTCATATGATATTTTCCAAAATCGTCCTGCCATTCTTGTAAAACTTATGACATTATATTTTCTTTTCATCAGGCCTTAATCTCGCAGCTCACACTTTCACACTACAAATCCTTGGCTTGACGGTCAGGCTGATTTACAGAACATTTTTCTTTCCTGAGGCGTGTAAAATCTCAACCAGTGCAGAGATTTTCTTCAGATGTTCCAGTTCCATTTCACCAGCTTATAATCAAGCACATTTTCCTCCAGGTCAATACCATTCAGCCCAAGTGCACCCGTACCCTGTAGCTGCTGCCTGCCTTTCATGACCACACAAGGCTTTATGTTGCATTATGTGGCATTTTTCCAATAAGTCCAGTGACTCAAGGTATCTAGAGAGCATTTGGACTTGAGTATTTATTTGACAACCTGTTTTGTGTTTGAAACACCAACCTGAACTTATACTATAATGGTGTTGATGAATCTGATCAGATTTAAGATTTATCTTTGATATTAGTAAAAAAGTAAAATACACATATATTTCACAAGACACTTTGTTGCAGACCAGCATACTGTAGGTTATGTGTCACTTCAGGATGGACCGCCTACTGTGCTTGCCTATAGTAAGTTGGGGCAATGGTAGGGGGTCTGTGTGTGTGTGTGTGTGAGTGTTTGTGTGTGTAAAATGTACCCCTGAACCAATTATCTCCTTTAGTACGGGTGGGGGTGATGGTTACAACGGCATTCCACAGGGTACAGCCCCCAGCCCTGTGGGGTCCCGGCCAGTAGCAATTAGCCTGCCAACAAGAGTCCTAATTAGCCCCTTGATTGGCTTGGTAGCAGCGCAACAACAACACCAGCAGCCAACACAAAGAAGACGACCAAGGTGACTCCGCCACGAGGCGTCGCGTTAAAGCCAGCTGTAATAAGTAAACAAGCATAGCTGTCTGTAATTGGTAAACAAGTAGTCGGGTTTGTTTGTGGTGTCATTATGAACCTGCTGGTATGTAGAGGAGTTGTGTAAAGGGCCCCGTGATTGACTTTGTGCTGCTTTGTTTTCTTTCTGCTTGGTACCACTGTTAGATCACTCAGTATTAATGCATCATCTCTTTCAGCTTTAGGCAACACAGGCAGAGGGAGACTGAGGCAGCGATACAGCAATAAATAAAGAAATAAATTAGTAAAAGCAGACGGAGAGGGAAGAGCAGGAGATGTTCCCATCTTCTATTATTTAATCATAGCAGCACCTGGTGGCTGCTGCTGTAATAGAATTTACAATCACTGCTGGCACTGAATTCATGTTTTCTCCTCTGTTTCTCTCCCAGTCTCAATGTGAAGCTATCCCACAATGCAACATGTGTCCCCAGCACCTGCAGTGACAATGATGGCCACCCAGAGCGTTCCTCCACCATCATACCAGGAGAGCCAACAGGTCAGAGGTTTCACCGTGATTTACCTCAGTGCTTGAAGCACCATCCCAACACATGGTAGAAATGTGAGAACGGTTGATTCATTGAAGCAGATTAAGATTGTTTTAGTTTCGATTCATATAATTGAAATTCTAGCAAATCTTGAATAATTCTAGTTTTTCAAAATCTAAAGTCATGTTTCCAGGTGATTAACATACCCATTAATTGTTAGAGCAAACCATGAAGTTGATCAATTCTGCTCTAACCAGTGATCATTGGCACTATAAGCAAATATCATTGTGAAGTCTAGAATATTTTTATGGAAATAATAAATGACATGTAAGCTAAAAGGCCCAGTAAAATAGTATTACAACGATACCAATGCAAAGAAGAGTAAAACGTAATAAGAAGTCATTCACTGACTGATGAACCACCATTGAATTTTAAATAAGAATGAGAATAAATGCAGAGAATTTACAATTTTTATGTAGGTCTCTAATAGGAATGTTACCATGATTTTTTTATGAGGCTGAATTGCGTGTTCTAATGAATGTATAAGTGCAGGAAAGATCCAGCCCCAGCCTGCCACCAACAGGTCAATTTAATTAATGTAGTGTAGCTTAACCGTGTACGGACCCAGCCTGTGTGTAACACTGCAGACCATCCCATTGAGGTGAAGTGGCTCAGGTTCATCTGACCACCTCGCCCTCCTCCTCCTCCTCGTCCACACCAGCTCTGTCGACTTTCGCCCAGAGGATTAGTGCCAGGGGACAGCTCCCGAGCTGGAAGTCTGCGTGCTCGGCAAATGCAAATGAGAGCTAGTTAAGTGTGAAGAAGCTAATTTATTTCCCATTTGGTGCTGGGATTAAGACTTGAAGCTTGCTCCCACCTCAACTCATAAAATAAAGGGGGTGAGGGGTGGGGAGTCGGGGGGGGGATGGGCTTGGTAGACTCATGAGAGAAAGGAAAGTGGGGTAGAGGATAAGGAAGACAATGGATCATGTTTGTCCCCACATCATAAATAACACACCCAAAAAAAAACAGCTTCTATGATTCTAAATTGACCCATCATTAGTCACGTAGTTAAGAAAAACTGTGTGAACGTTAAAACAACAGCAATAAAGTCAAATTGTCACATTTGAGTTCCTTTTTGAGATCGACAGATTAGCAGTAGATGTATGTACAGAAAAGACCAATTACCTGCAGATTGTAGATTCTGGAAGAAAACATTCAAATCTAAAACATTAGATTTTAAATATATATGAAGATTAAGATCAGAAACAAATTCTAAGCGACATCTTTTACACCAGCATAGATCTGGAAGGAGTCAGACCACACACACACATACACACACAAGCACAAACACACAGTATACAAAACCCAAATACAGCATCAAGTACAAGCTGGCCAGTTGTGAACCCACTCATTGAAGTGCTAAATACAAAGTGAATATTTATCATTTAACAGGAATCTAGACAGAATATGACCTGAGTGTGTCTGGTTCAATTACTGAATCTATCCTCTTATTCATTATGCTTAACAGCTTCATTACAAGGCTAGTGACCTGTCAAGGCACAATGATTCATTACAGCTCCGTCCTTATTTGTAGTCTGTCAGCATCACAGGCATGCTGCACCTTACTGCTTTTGAAGCATAAAAAACAACAACAACAACTTAGGCCTTACTAACAGGTGCATGCTGATGACAAGTATCGTTGGTAACCCTGTTTTAATTATGCAAAATGAACATTTGAGAGAAATAAAAAGGAAATTCACCATTGGCCTTGAACTAGTTTTGATTTAAACAATCAGTATGTTACTCAACATAATGAGTTTTATTTTATTATTTAACCAATCTTAGTATGTACTAGTGGCTCATTGTGTTCACCGGTCTTGTTGAGTTTAACAAATTTAATCAATCAATCTTACTTTAAATTGTCAATTTTGTTTCCTGTTATGTTAAAGTTCAGTAAATAGCAACTTAGTTTAAATGGCGTTTTCAAGCTGCTTGATAAAAATGAGTCAATTGATTTCCTGACTTTTTTTTAAAAGTAAATTCAACATGTTGATTTTTACAGTGTATAAAGTCATTTATTTAAAGTCGCACCTTTCTGTGTGTGTGTTTTCAGATGACGGGCACCACTCAGCAGAACAACAAGACCCCACAGGTCCATATCCCAGCAGCCACTGCAGCAGGAAATACCTCCGTCAGTGTGACCCTTGACCCTCAGGCCCAGCTTGAGTCTGACAAGAGGGCTGTTTACAGGTTGGTTCAATCGCCCGTGTTATCGTAGGGTCTGTACTGGGTGCACAATGCACAGGTCTGAACTCCACACCAGTCACAAGAATCATCTCATCTTACACGAAGCCCTGATTCAACCAGCACTGTCGCCACTGTGTTTGTCAGGTTGTTAAATAAATGCGACTATATGGCCCAATATTTGTTGAGGTAGCTTTGGCAACATGCCCTGTTCAGCCCTCGAGCTTCCCGTCACTTCAGCTATAATTATTGCATTTTCTCTGTAACACCACGCTGTGTAGGAGAAATTGTGCTAAATTGACTTGATGTTCTACATGTAGATGAAGGCCATGAGAGCTAGCGCTGCTTTTTAATTTGTTTTCTTGAACTAGCCGTGACATAGAAGCTTTAGAAAATTGTACTTGAAGGGGGCCTCCTTCAATTTTCACTTAGTGTAGTGCTGTTTATAAGCCACAGAGGCAGCGTCAGTAAATACTTTGACTCACCCATTAAAAGTGAGCAGACACAGCCTCGATTTCCTCTTCTTTGAATTTGGCAAACTGTAAGTAAGCATTTGATATGACAGCAAAAGTCAAATCAAATGTCCGTCCAGACTGTTTCTCGGACTCTGGCACAGTGTATACACTGATAGTAGAAGTTTCAGATAAGTAGGCTGAGACAGTAAATGAATGGACAACTGAAAGGCCATCAAATGCTTTCCACATATTCAACCTAACTAACACCAGACACATACCTAAATAACACCTGTAATTCCACTGGGAAACAGTTTTCTGTAATGTTTCTGCATGGCTCCAGACTTTAATTGTAAAACATCCTCTATTTCTCTTTCACGCCAACAGTCATTTCCAAAGGTAAGCCTCACTCTTCAAGTGACAGAACCCTCGTCCTAGTATCAGACTGCTAGTTTGCAAATCAAGGTTGAGGGAGACGACACATTTCGTGACAACAGATGTGTTAAATGAATACATCACACGTGCTGCTTTCGATAAGCGGCCACGGTTCATTTTTGAAGCCTTTTTCATGCACAGGGAAATATTACACTCTTTAAATCAACTTTTATATTAATTTGGAGAAATTTCTGAGTAAAATCTTTGTGAAATGTTGTCTGACAGTTGCCGCACTGAACTGCAGAGAAGCCTTTTTTCCATTTTTACCTTTTTTTTGTCTTATTTTAGTATGTTTACAAATCACCCTACAGACATTTGTTCCCATTTTTATGTTTTTTATTTACCACTCAGAAGCCCTCCAAGGCACCACCTTGTTAGGTGAAGGAAATAAGAAAAAACAAAAAGTCACTGCTGGGTTGAACCCAAAACCAGTAAAAAATAAAATAAAAAACACCTCACTTCTCTCTCAGCTTATCACTAGAATATTGATGCGCCCTTATTATGAGCTTGTATTATCTATTTATGAAGTAAATTATTCAAAATACAGAATTTTTTAATTGAGCTGGGTGATCTCCCGACGTAGGCTGCACAACAACTGACTACTGTAGGTTTGTTGACACAGTCCTGTAATGATCACACTGTAGACTGCAGGACAAGGGCCGTTCCAGCTCCTCCCATCCGCCACTCATGTCTGAGGAGGTGTAAGCCCCTGCGCTCAGGCCTGAGGCGGCTGCTGTAAAGTCCTTAGCGACTCCTCTGAGAGAGAAAAGGCAGCCTTTGATGTGAGCAGGCATGTTTGGAGCAGCTTCGGGTGATGGTGGTGGTGGTGGTGATGGAAAGGAGGGGGGTTAGTCCAAATCAGCCCCTCTTCCACATCTTTCTTTTTGGATCTCTACTTTCTACACTGCAAGTAGGGGAGAGTTGGAAGCTCACTATGGCAAGTGTATTTATGTATGTGATCTCCAGTTCACTTATCTTCTACATCATGTGTATGATGCTAAGATACAGTTGCTTGGTTGGTGAACATCTTTAGCATTTGTGATCCTGTGTATCCGTCCTCGAGTGTGTTAATGAATGTAGCACAGTTTCACATGCACAGTAATAGAGCCATCTCAGTGTGCTTTGTTTCTCAGCGTGTAATAACAGCACATCTTGTCGATATGAGAGACCTACTAGCTGAGTCAGGATCAGATTTACTGGTCAAAGATGTTTGCGCATACAAAGAATTGCTCAGTTTCTAGTGTATTTATGTATTTACACACAGTAATGAGGAAGACACATATAAGCATATGGAAGGCTGGACAAAGACAAAGAAGTGAGATGAGACGTCTGTGGGTTTACTGTGGATCTAGAGTCAGAACTTAGTTTAGCACAATAACTGAAATTTGTGAAACACTGATACCTTGATATAACTACCTGACACATCTCATTTGTGTGTCTGTGCACAACAGCAGCCCCCATATTAAGCAAATATCCAAATACAAAGGTACTGTGATTATAACCTAAGCCATCTTATTTCTGTTATTCAATGATTGATGGTACATGCTGTACTTTTTATGGAAATGAAACATACCGCCCCTTCAAGTCATGGAATTCAAGACACCAACAGGTTTGCTCAGAAATGTATTTCTCACTAACTCACATATTGAATGTCTAAAGGTGTACATGTCTACCATGTTTAGAAAATGGTCCCTACAGGACAAGGCAAGATGAACCATGGTTAGACTAAACTGATAACTCTTACTATCTACATATCAAAATCCAAATTGCTCCTGATGGTTACAGTATATTACTTGTAGGGGTGTATGAATGTGGCCTGTCAGATTTATAGCTGGACTGGAAACTGTGTGCAACTCAAACTCCTGTTGTTACTTTTTTTCTGTGTGTGCAAGTTATACCTGATGAACCAATAAACACAATGCTTCTTATTTATTTTTTACCCAAATGACACATCATCAGCCTACATCATCAGGCTAGCAGTTTCCCACTGTGTGCTTCCCATTGAGCTGCTTCCAACGTTGGTACAGAAATGCTTAACATGCTGGGAACATAATAAAAACATGTTAAATTACTAGTGTGCATGAACTGAACTTCAGTTGTAAAAATGGTGGAGTGCCCCTTTAACTAAACCTGTACTTTACTGCTCTTCACTTTATGGAGGGAGGTTTTAAATACAGCATCTCTACAATAAGCATGCAGGTAAATACAGCTGTGTACTCTCAGTATCTTTAAGAGACAACAGGGCTGAAGGGTGGACTAGGGACCTGAGTTATTTTCCAGTTAAGTGATGAATATAGAAACAACTGAGTCTTTAAATATGTGTGATGCCCAATTACAGCGTTGTGATTAACAGTGTCAGAGGCAGAAACGAGCTCTGGGAGCAACAGGAGCCGAGAGTTCACTAGCATGTGCTGTTAAATATGATGATTTGGAGCTCTTAAGTGAAATCCTCGCTGTTCTGTTTTCAGAAGACGCAGAAGAACAGATTCAAATTTTGGAATATTTTTGTCCATGCAAGGGTCTAATGACTAAACACACCTTGTTACCTTGTTAGAAACGCAATTAAATCTGACTTCACAAGTCACTGTCTCCCACAGTGAGTCAAATTATGCAAAAAGACACAAAAAGCCCTCTTATTTTTATAGATCTGCCTGTGTTGCCGCCTCTACAGAGTGCTCATATGGGGGCTCTGCGTAGAGAAAGAGCACAGAGAATCACAATCTCTGCCATTTTCTTTAATTATTTTGCTCAGGAAGTCTGTGTGGGCTTTAATGTTTCTTTTCGCTAATTGCTAGAATGCCAACTTTATGAGGAGATGTGTGGTTTCCTCTCTCCCGCTCTCTGTCTACTTTGTTATTAGCAGCAGAGTAAATGTGTGATAGGGTAATTAGCATAATGAGTTGTGGCATTTACTATTAAGATCCTTCTGGATTCTCTGCATCTTATTAAAAAAAGCCTCTAACGCTTTTGTTTCTCCAGGTTGCGGATGTAGCGTTTCGAGGCTGATTCGGCTCAGGGATGGAAACATGCACTTAATTGAAAGAGACATCATAATAGAGCGTTAGGTTTTTTTTTTTTTTTTTTTTTTTAAACAGAAGAGTCCTTGTGAAACGACTTGTGTGGAAGAGCTGTGTTTACAGAGACAAGCTGCTTTTAAGGTCACACTTTTATGAGTTTGCTCGAGTTTAACAGCTCGCTTGCATTACACGTAGAGAACGTAGGGAATCGGCGATAAACTGGAAGATGAGCATGGGTTCTTTTCCCCACAGGCAGTATTACACGTGTGTTGCGTACAGTGAAAGCCGTGTGTACTACACTCCCATGGATCTGCGCACTGTTCCTGAGAGCTGTCACCTTAAGTCTGTTTTTAGATTTGTTTCTTGCAAGAGCCTATTTATCAATATAAGAAAGTGTTTGCCATATGTAACACATTTTTATTTGCATCAGAAAGTAGCAGGAAAAACCAGGAAGCAAAAGAGGATTTATTCTGACAGTGCTGGGATGTTTTTACACAGATACCAGGGATGCATTGCAAAGCCCTGTGTGGTGCATATTGTCATTCACTGCCTTCCATAGTGGGTATTTGCTGAAAGCCTGTCTCATGCTGGTCAGCCTGGGTATTCTGCATTGAGGCTGGATTTCGGGTTTTGTGTGTAGTATTTGTGGGAAGGTTAACATGCCGTCATGCTGACAAGCTACAAGAGCTACAGGAATTTATTCATCCTCGGGTGTGTTTATGCTTGTATATGCACTTTTTTGTTAATAGCATAAAAAGAAGTGAAGATTTGAAGACCCTCTGGGGTTGTGCTCAATAGGAGGGAGGACTTTTAATTTGATGCGTCCAAGGACAGCATTGGCCACATTTGGGCGCGCCTGTTTGTGTTTCCTCCCCCCCCCTGTAATGCACCATAAAGTCTGTTTATCCTCACTGCCACAATGCATCAACGCATCCTCAACCACCGGGCCGCCTTTCCAGTGGTGCAAAGACTCTTGCTGTCTGACGGGCTTAAAACAGAGCATGCCTCCTCCATTTAGCAGGTCAGCGTGTGTTGGTGCTCAGCCACAGCTGAAGCCAGGAAACTGTGTCAAAGCTCAAGTGGTTTTATTGGCTGTTTCTTTCAGATATTCGCTTTTATGAGTTTCCTCACTGCTTGCCTTCGGATGAGAAAGGAAGTCTACATTTTTCTTATTTTGTTTGTTTTTTGTTTTTTTCTACCGTGGCCTACAGAAAACGTAGAGGAGAAGAGGAGATCATTTGCACTTCACAGTTACAGTAGTAATAGTAGGAATTCCCCCTGGAACAGCAGTGATCCATTCAGACTGAAAACGAATGTCTTTGTTTCACCAATAGAAATAACTTTACAGAAACAAATGATTTATTTAGATTTCAAAGTCTCTTTTTATAACTTTGGGTTTATGCTAATGTTTAATTTCCACAGAGAGAAGTAATACAGTATAATAGAGAGAAAATCATCCCCTTATTGCTTCAGGTTAATGTTTCTCTGGAAATATCTGACTTTATATCCTCTGTATGTATCACTCACCTTTAGTTTCTACCATTTACATGTGTGGTATGGACTTGTTACTGGTACTGTTACATATACGCTGCATTTGCTAATTGGTCAGCCTTGTTATTCTCTACCAATAGATTTCTATCTTTGATCAAAAGTTGGGTCTTTATACAGCCATAAAAGAAAATTATTGCAATGGTTCCAAGGGTCATCTAAGGGTGGTCAGGATGTCGGGACATCGGAAACAACTTTCTGTCTCTGTACTATTGGCACAGGTTGGACCGCCACATGCAGGCAGTGTACCCTGTCAGTGAGAGAGTGCACACTGATTAGTAAAGAAAAGCAAGTCTGGGCTGGTGAAGGGCGTATAATGTGCAGGACTGATAAACTGTAAACCCCAGTTTCAAGTCCAGATTCCTGTGTGAAGTCAGGTTTAGGTTTGAAACAGGTTGTAGTGTGCTTTAAATTATAATAGAGGCATTCTGTTTGTGATTAATTTTTCTCTATTAAGCCAGAGTGAAATTCTCTCCCTGACCTTAACCAAGTACTGCCAGTGCCTGAATGCAACCATAATATTATTTTGAGAACTTTGGACCAAACTGGATATTGTAGTGATGTTGATCATGTAGATGACAATTTCAATACAAAAATACGTTGTCTACGTTGAATTGATATGTTAATTTGTGTACAGTATTTGCAACTTGTCATTTACTGTATATAAGATCTTCATGTTAACATAAACTTAATTTTGGTTGCAGTTATGTTTTTTATGTACTTTGTAATTTTCTGATTGCAGTCCAGTTGCATTGGAACATAATTTTCAGGAGACTGATTCTTCTTCTTCTTCTTCTTCCCCTTTCTGAATGACAAATCCATACTGCCATCACCTGCTGGTGTTGAGAGTCACTTCCTAGTGCCATTTTTTGGCCCAGACGAAGACGATGTGAGGCGATCCCTTGTTCTTTGATGTCGGCTTGATGTGCCACTGCCCTAAGGCATACCTGCAAACACTAGTCCAGCCTGAAAATAATAATACGAAATGATGTCCTGAAACACACCCAGACAGCTCAATCTGCATTGAACGAGAGATGTTGTACAAACCAAAGACTGGGTGGACATTATTCAGGAGGCCTCAGAGAAACAAAACCCTAAGTGAAGCTCAGCACCAGACATGAGAATGAAAAGGGGGAGTTTTAGAAGTAGAGAAAAGGAGACATTTATTCAAATTGTGCCAGGGGTTCTTACCGTGTGTGTGTGCACATGTGTACAGTAGGTGTGTGTGTGAACCCCAAACCCCTCTCTGCACTCACGCTAACACAGGGTACGCTTCAGACATGTAGCCTGGGGAAACGGGGGCCTTGTTGGGAGCAAACGCAGCAGGACTCCACCACAAACTGGCTTCTAATGTGCAGGGGTACAGCAGGCCTGATTAGACAGGCAAACAGTGGGGAGCAGTGAGAGCGGGAGGGGCTTGAGTAGGGTGTGTTGGTGGTGCTGGTGGTGGGACTCCATCTCTCTCTCAAACTCACTCACATTTTCACATAAACACATACCTTTAAACCCCACCCCCACTTTTATTTCTGCAAACCCTCGGTGGCCTGCCAGATTATTGCGAAAGCAGGCAAACACGACTTGTTCCTCAGATGAGTGCGTTGCTTTGATTTGGGCTTGTTTTCATGCGCATTTCTGCATCTGCAGGTTCATCAATGTGTGTCGCTGACAGAAAACTAGATAAGTTAAATTATAGGGATAAAAGTCAAGACTTTAAGATGCCATCTTGTTTAGGATATTGTTGCACGTTTAATGGGGATGTAGTGTGTGTGTGCAGAGAGAGAGGCTTTAGGTAAGTCTTCATGCAGTACCTCTGACCCTGTTGCACACAAAAAACACTGCACAACATACCAATCACTGCAGCAAGTCTGGAAACTTCTAACATGCTACCATACTGCTAACACGAGCTTGCAGACTTGACCGGTAATGCACCTCGGTTTCTGCATAGACAATGGTTGCGCATATGACTGATGGTGGTATTTCTTGGAAGAGTCCAAAGGAAGCATTGGGGACTCTAAAGAAAGACTCAAGACGAAGTGGACAAGGCAGACAGAGACACAAGATTTAGATAATGTGGTCCCTTTTAATTAAGGTGACTAGAATCAATGTAATAATGTATCAAATAAAATGAAAATACTGTAACAGTGTGAGACAAGTCTCTGATCACAATGAAGCCGCAATTACCACATGAATCTGAAGCATCAAAGCAAGTTTCAGCTCATTCTTTAGCTGTCCTTAATCCCCCTGCATTTACAGTTAGCATAGTTTGGCCACAGCAGGTAGTGACTTTCAGTAAAAACGCTCCAGAAAGAAAAAGCACAGTGTCTAAGAAAGAGGTCACCAGTCCATCCATTGCAATCTACCTGTCCATCTTAGCGGGACAAATAATAACAATAATTTAGCTTTTTATCCTCCCAGTGTGGAAGTGTTAGGACATAATGCTGTCTGGTCTGAGTGGCTGGGTACTGTCGTTACATGTTCACATAACCCCTCGTGCTTCATGTTGCTCTACATGTCAGCAGCATGTAGCACGAACAGCAAACGCAGCTGTGTGTGTGTGCAGTATGCCCACATTCTCAGCTATACTCCGTCCTCCATGCACTACGCATGTTAATAACTTACTTTGCTCCTCTACTACATATGTAAAAAACTATCTCACCCTAAGTCTTTTATAGGTTTTGAGCATTGGATCTAATGGAGAGTGATCAGATCAGTCATTCTGTCACATGTCATATGTATGTATGAATGTAATACATGTTATATGATAATTGACAGTGTGATAGATCAATTTCATTATGATCGGCTTTATGCCATATTGGCTTGAGTTTGAGCTTCATTCTTCACCTAGTGTGCAGGATTTACCAAAAACAATCTTCTTATAGAAGTCCATTTGAGCTCTAGAAAAGCTATTTTAGCAGCTAATCCTGCAAACAGCTTGTTTTTAAGAGTGACAATGGGTTTCTGCCTTTAAGGCATGTCGTGTTTTATGTTGTTGAAGTGTAGCACTCTAATCAAATATTTATTTACTTATACTTATTTTTTAATACTTATTTTTCTCCTCAGCCTCTGTCTCAGCAACTATAAAGGAGATGCCACTAGAGCTGCCACGTCCCTCACCTTCATGTTTAAGTCATCACGTTCCCCGCTGGCCTCTGATTCTGCATTTTGGGCTTTTCGTTGGTGACCCAGCACGGTGCAGTGCTGGAGGGTGGGGGACCGTGCTGACTCCACTCACTGGCCGTCCTGTAAATCGCTCTTTTATGGCCCTTGTAATGATCCCCCAGCCGGCAATCTCCACTCTGCCGCACTGCAGATAGAACCTGCCGCTTCTGGCAGCCAACGTGGGGGGGCTCAGGATGGTTGGAGGAGGTAGTGGGAGACTGGAAAACACACATTGCATGACCATGCACTCACATACACACACAGGCAGACCCATGCAGCTATGTTCCCGTTCATAAAAATGCATGCCTTTTCACACCCCATCTACCTTAATCCCAACTTCCTGTGTAAAGGTCGTAGAAAACGCCGAAGGGTAGTGTTCTTACCTCGCTCTAAGTTGGCGAGATCCAACTGAGCGCAATGGTATGTTATCAAGGACAGACGTTTCCTATGCAAACC
Organism: Anabas testudineus; assembly: GCF_900324465.2. Taxonomy (NCBI): domain Eukaryota; kingdom Metazoa; phylum Chordata; class Actinopteri; order Anabantiformes; family Anabantidae; genus Anabas; species Anabas testudineus. The sequence continues at coordinate 1,751,078 of NC_046623.1, read as the reverse complement.
TTGATTGTCTTGATAGTCATTTATTCCGACTTGGCTGCTAGCCACAGATCTCTAGTGGTAAAGTAGAGCTTACAATTCCCATAGAACATCAACTCTATGCTAATCCCATAATGTTCTTACACATGTTCTCACCTTAAAGCTTCTAAGAAAGGTGAAAACACATCACCACAAAATCAAAAACACGTTGGGAGATCTTGAAGAAAGCATTTCCTCTAATAGATGTAATGAATTTTTGTTTTAATAGCTCCACATGAACCTGGTTTTGAAATAGTTGTTCAAAATTAAATATAATATATGATATGCAAACTGCGTGGGGGAGGTTATGACTCAGCTGGAAAACCAGTTGTCCATGAACTTCAGGGTCAGTGGTTCTATTCACAGTGGCCACATGTTAGAGTATTCTTGAGCAGGACACTGATCCCCAAGTTGTTCTTCATGTGTTTGAATGTGTGTAAATGTAAATTTGGATAGAAGTGTTTGCCAATACGTAGAACAAATGCAGTTCAATGTTCAGTGCTATGTACTAGTTTCTCAATGTTGATTAGACTCAGGTTCATTAAATAACATGCTGTATTGAGCCAGTTTGAGGATAGGAGCAGCAGAAAGTCAAACTGGCTCCGTAGCTGGACTGGTAGCTGTAAAAGCTGTAAATAAAAGAATTTATCCAGAGCTAAAGATGAATAACGTAAAGTATAACTACAAACTTGGCAGCCTGTATTCTGTGGTAAGCTAAAACTACAAACAGCTAATGCAGAACACATTAGCATACAAGTCTGTAATTACAATAAAACAAATTCAGGTTTCCCTTGATTACCTCTCATGTAAATGCCACATGAAATTATAGTAAATAACAATGAACATCAGAACAAATTAAAAACAAAGAGCGCGTACATCTTGGCTCTACCAACTGCACTTACGCTGGACCATGCTTGAGATTTTGAGGAAGTCATGCTGTATAACTTCTGTCATGATTTAAAATACAATGTCTTGTTCAACACTTTCTATTTATTCTGGTTTTAATGTGTCATTTTTCAGATTTCTACTAGTCACTGTAACCAGTCAGTTATTAAAAAACATGGGGGAATGCGTCCTTCATTTGAGGGGTGTAGTGGTACAATAGTGACAGACCTAAAACACGATTTGCCTATAGTCTGTATGGTCCTTGAACCCCTCCCCTTACGCTGCAGCTTCTGATACTTTTGAATGTAAGATCAGCACACTAAGTCAAGTGACACGATGGCTACAACCATTGTTCATTCTCAGCCAGTGTGGACTATTGTGTCTTCTCAAGACAAGCTAGAGGGATTTGATGTTTACATACATTTTATTTTAGAAAATGTCATGTTGTGACACGATATGACAATGATTTTGTTTAAGGACATTTCTTATTTCTTTCTTATTTAAGGACAAAGATTTTATTTTAAAAATCTTCCAATGTATGTTTCTAATCTATGTTAAAGTTTAAATGTCTTAACAACAGTGTGAGGCAAACCTTGATTCATTGTGCTGACATTGACACGAGACTTTTGTTGATTGGAGCCATACTGTAAGCCTTTATAGCGTCTTCCTGAAGGTTGGAATTGGTTTTTATTATAGTGAGTATAGTGACTTGTCTGTGGACCTAAATTATGACTGGGTTTGTCAAAATGCACAAAATGCACTACTTATTATAATGACAGACTTTGCCAGCAGCAGGTCATTTCATCTGCCATGAACAATAATCTATGGGAAATTTAAGCCAGTGTGTGTGTGTGTGTGTAGCCAAAGATTGTTTGTGAGAGAAGATGCACCACTCTGTAACACAGCTGCATAACCTCATGTAAACTGAATGGTACTGTAGTTCCAGGAACACTGCATTCTAGTTTCAAACAAAGGGGAACTTGGATTGGAGTGTGGGCCAAAAAAACGTTGATTCAGGCATCCCTAGTGTTTCGTAACATACACATGAACATCCATGTATTTATTATCCATAACAGTGTTATAGACTCTGTAATTCTACCCATAATGCCCCTGGGTGTTAAGTCAAGTGATGTCACATCATCTTGTCAGCAGATGTGTGAATAGATGGTTTAGTGCATGTTTCTGTCCGTTTGATGTTTATGTAGCCAATGAACTTGTTCCATGTCTCAAACAAAGGTGTCAGTTTGTTGACACTAGTAGACAGACATTGTGTTGTTGTCTTATTCTTTCTTTAGAGATATTAACAATCGGAAGAAAAAAAAAATAGACATTTCTGTGATAAAACTAACACTAAGCCTGGCTGTGAGAGTAAATAACTTGTTAAGACACCATCTGCAGTGCTGAGAGTCACCCTGTTTGCTCTCAGTTATAGGCCCCCTTCCCTTCACCCCCACCACCCAGATTCTCCTCCGCCCCACCACAAGCACACATTAGAGAGACAAGGCAGAGGCTCTCCACTCTGCACGTGTCCCCACCCCCCCTCTACCCCCACCTCCTGTTTAGTATTCCTGCCACGTCTGGCTGAGAGAGCGGCATTAAATTGGGATCAGGCAGATTAGAGTATAATATAGACGACTATTAAAGGCTGCAAATGAGAGCTATGGGTTAGAGCCTGAGCAGGGGCCTAGCCTGCATCCATGCCCAATGCAGTCCCCAAGGAATATGCACTCACACACATGCAGACATGTGTGTGAGTGCATACATGTTATCACACATTATCTTTGTGGTTCTGAAGTGGAATCTTGTTGGTTTGTTTGATTCAATTTGTAGTAGAGATTGAATAAGACCTGAAAATGAATATGTGGAAAAAAAGGTAAAACTTCAATCAGCTGTCAAAGAAAATGATCATGTTATAAATAAATTAGCTCCACATGTAGTGCCCTCTCAGCCACCAGAATTTGAGTTGCCAGTGTTATGCCAGCCACTGTGTCATTTTGGTGCCATTGTGAGGTTGCAATAGCAAAAAACGCCTGCTGTCATAGGGGCGCTGTTTCAACAAAAGTGTCTGTGTGTCATTGGCACAGGGGACACTGACATTAATTTGCTTAAAGTAACACACAGAAAGAGAGACGAACAAATTTTCAACAGACAGATATGAACAATCTGAATCATTAGAACGTCACTATAACATTACAATTCTACATTTAGTTGCCACTGAATGTGAAAATGTTGAAATATACCACTAGTAACCAGCTTACATGGGTTATATAATATACTGACAAAGTCCTTGTCATAGTATATAATAATATAATATATAATATAATTCATTCATTCATCACAGGGATAGATTAAGTTCCTCACAGAAGTTAAAGGCAACAAAAAGGGCAGTGCACTGTTAGAGGATGAAAGGGACATAGTATAGAGAATAGTCAAGGAGGGAGTGGAACTATGAAAAGCTGTTGTCTGGGGGCACAGAGATTATATGTTCTCTCCTTCACTCTTCTGTCCAGTTTCTTCGATTTTATTGCCTTCACCCTGGCCATTAGGACTGCAGCTTTATTCCAACTGGGAATGCTCAATAATTTTGGCCTGTACTACATACAGTAGCACAGTATGGACCATTGCACAGTGTATCTGGGGGATCTTATGTGAATGTCATTCCCTATAAAAAGGCAGATGGTAACAATGTAGGTGACACTGTGAAGCCTAGTGCTGCCACTGGACCATATCATATCCACTTAAAGATCTTTTTTTTTTTTTTTGATCTCCTGCTGAAGCTTGTGCATATGCTCAGCAACCCCTTTAGGTAATGTCATGGAGCTGCCATGTTATTTAAAGTAAGGGATGGAGAGGAGCTGTGGATATGTCTTGAATTCTAAATTGACAGCCCCTAAATGTGTCTTTGCAGATGTATGATGGGACATATGTGTAAATGTATGTGTATGCTAAATGTTTGTGACTTATAGTCCTGTCCCAAGCTCATGTATTGAAATCTTTACATTCCTTTCACTTTACTGCATGTACTGTTAGCTCAGCAGATAGACTGCCATCTCTAGGGCAGCACTGCCAAAAGGTTTTGTAGCAAATAGCCAACTACAACAGCTTGGTGAATGGAAATAATGTATAAATGTCAACTGTGACTTCAGAAAGGGGGAAAAAACACTCATCGCAGAAAGCAAAATGTAAAGTCTGTGTAAAAGAAACAAAAGAAGCTAGACACTGTGTTGTAACAGACAGATGTGATTAAGATAAATCTCTCTGATGAGCTGATGCATCTTACGTCTTTGTGGATAAATCCTGGGAGCGAGAAAGAACCTGAAACACACAGTGCTACTGAAAATAGCTCGGAATTGTGGATTAACATTAGTTAACATTTCTTCAAATGTCAAGGATTAAAAAGCAAAGACAGCTGCATCAGGATGCGGTCACCCATGGTTACTGATTTTGAATTTGTCTTCTTCTTGGACAACTTGATCCATCACTTCACAGAAGCCTATAGAAAGGGGTAGAACATCTTATGACTGCTGTTGTGTAGCTGTGTTGTTATGACGGGGGCTCAGCACCCCATTGGATTCTCATTTGGGCTTTCTGATTTATAATGCACACTGTCCATGTGTGCATGAAGCAAAAGGACTAATGTTAATCCTATTACAAATGTATTAACTGTGGTAAATGTTGTACTTCAGATATGATTTGTAAAGTTATGTCTTGTGATGGGTCATTAGAAAGTCAACATTTACTAATACCCAACCTGCTGTAGCATATAATACTTAATAACACCAATCCAAACTGTGCTTTCTGTCTCCCTAGACATCCGTTGTTCCCCCTGCTGGCTTTGCTGTTTGAGAAGTGTGAGCAGGCCACACAGGGATCTGAATGCATCACATCCGCCAGCTTTGATGTGGACATCGAAAACTTTGTACACCAACAGGAGCGAGAGCACAAGCCGTTCTTCAGCGAGGATCCAGAGCTCGACAACTTAGTAAGTCAGCTCAGGACTGACAAATAACACATGGGAATCGTTGAACACTTCAGTTTAAGAACAAATAAAAACTGCTGTAGCATATAATCATTAATAACACCAATACAAGAACATACTCCAGCTGTATTAAATGTTTGTCTCTTTGCAGTTCATCCCATCATTCCTCCTCCTAATCATTCCCTCCTTTTAAATGTAACCTTCCCCATCCTAGCCCACTTCTCTTTGCACAACAGCTAGCAGTAATTACAAATCAAGAATAGGAGGATGCTGATCATGTTCACAGAGAAAACAATGTGAGGACCTAAAGCCCAACAAAGATTGCTCTTGCCGTTACAGTACGTGGAATGGCAGGCCTACAAGTGCTGAACAGTCAATTAACCCTGCATCTGTGTATTTTATGAGGCACTGGGTACAGGCATCTTTCCCTGAGGGCACTAACTCTTCCACAGGGCAGTAATGTAACACTGGGTCTGACTGGCTGTGATGGTCGCGAGAGTTATCGGTCCCTTGATTAAGTGAGCGCAGGTTAATTTGCTGATTTATCTCCTCCTCGCCAAGCACTTTTCTGTCCATGCTGTTGACCTTGAGCCGTGACTTTGTGGGAGTGCACCCCAGAGTGCCGCACAGTGTTGGGTGATGGTCAGACATGGAGAAAAAGATTTCATTTCATCTCATTTTTCTCCTGGTTTGTCTCTACAGGTCACTGTTCACAATCTGGATGATGCTGTGAATGTTGCCTCGAACTCTTCTGTTGTTGTTTTGTGAATGAGATCATTCTGATTACTTTCAGATGGTAAAGGCCATCCAGGTGTTGAGGATCCACCTGCTGGAGTTAGAGAAAGTCAGCGAGCTCTGTAAGGATTTCTGCAACCGTTACATCACCTGTCTGAAGACCAAGATGCACAGCGACAACCTCCTCCGCAATGACCTGGGAGGACCCTACTCTCCAACACACACCAGTCTCAGCATGCAGCAGGTATCCCATTAGTAGAACTAAGTCTGTAAAGATCCTCAGTCGTCCAGGTGAAGTTATCTGGAAGTTGAGTCATGGCAACTGGACTTCCTTCTTGTTAGGTCGAAACGTTTCACTACTCACTGAAGAAGGAAGTCCAGTTGCCATGACTCAACTTCCAGAGAGGTAGTACTAAGATACACCTTGTCATTAGTCATCAGGTAGATTTGGCTGTTGGGAGCCCCCCCCCCCCCTCAGTACTCAAACAGTAGATCCACCTTCTTACATTTGCTCATTAGTGTCTCTCTGTGATCCCCCAGGAACTAATTCAGACCTCCTCTCCATCCATGACCTCTGTCTCCAGCTCTGTTAACCCTTCAGGGATTGTGGTGCCTGCCGGGGGTCTGCAACAGGGCAATGTCGCCATGACTACCATCAACTCTCAAGTGGTGTCGGGTAAGCACAAGATTGCACATACAAACAATGAAAACACCTTCACCCATTTGATCAGTAGTTGAACTCTGAACTTCTTCCTCATTAAAGTGTCTGTAGCTACAGTAGTGTCACAGCTCTTCAGTATTCACTGTACATGCTGAATACTACCGCTGGATCACATTTTACAGAGATCTGACACCAAACTCCACCTCCACGATGGTGACAACTGTGTACTAACATCACAAAAGGCTTTAAACTTTGACTAAATGTCTACTTGAGATCCTCCTATCCATATCTGTACTGCCTATATCGTTCACCACGCCTTCCCAGTCACAGCTTTCATCCAAAATTAAGCACAGTGCACACACATTTTGAGAAAATAGTTCTCTCTTGCATCTGTTCTTGTTTAGATTGCCACAGTCCCCTCTGTTAAGCTATTATAAAAATACTGATACCTTTTACCAAGTACTTATTGTACTTTATTATTAATCATTTTAGCAGATTCAGCAGATTTAGCAGGTGCCATGTAAAGGAACTGAGGAGCTGTTGTCTATAGATCCTAACATTGACACGAGGTGTGAGGCACTGAAATAAATATTTACTTTAACACTATGACATGAATTAGAGTATTTATTGCAATTATGCAATAATAAAGTGCATTGTGAAATAAAGTGTATCATGAGATCAGCACGTTGTTGATTGGAACCGTATCACTCACACAGCACACCACATTATGACTTGCATGCTATTACATTTTAATCGTCTCTATTCAGCCGCAGTGACTGATTTTTCTGTGCATGTGTATTTCAGAGCCGTGGCATGTATCCTTCACAGTGCTTGGCTCAAAAGGTTCTTATAATGTGAAGACTGTACAGTGAAAAATGTTAATCCTGCCCTCTGGAAATCCCTTTTAACCTAAAATAAATCAATGTGTCTGCCTTTGATCACTACACATTGAAGAGCTCAAACAGACTGTGATAAGAGTGTCTTGATCAAGGCTAATTAAGCCAGCAGCAAAAACACACTCCTTTTTTTTCTCCTCTTCTGGGTTGAAGGACAATAATGCACCTTGAATTTAATCATTATGTCTCTTGTTTGCATCGTTTTGTTTGGGGGCTGACAGGAAGTTAATAAGGCTCTGGTGGTGGTGCTGCAAGATGTGGCTGCCAATAGCTGCTGAAGCCACTTGATACTTATGACGGCAAATTATCCCCTCAGGTGGGACCCTGTACCAGCCGGTTGCCATGGTGACATCGCAAGGGCAAGTGTTAACGCAGGCGCTGCCGCCAGGAACCATACAGATCCAGAACTCACAGGTAAATCAGTCGGGCTGACGCCTGTGGCCGACATGTTCGCTCCCTTCCCGCGCCCTCACCACCCACCGTCTGCATTTGTTATTAATAAAAGGGCGTCTTTATGTATCCCTCCAGGGGTGCCTTTTCATTGTCTCTGTCTGAACACAACCCCCCCCGCTGAGACTAAATAGAAATAGTTGAGTCCCAGGATGTTTATTCCCTTACACGATCCTGTCAGGTTCAACTGCAGATTAAAGTCGTGAAGGACACGCACTTAACACTGAACGTCATTAAAACAGCAGACATCTTTCATGTGATACACACAGGTGTCAGAACAGCACACACCCACGCAGAAAGAAAGAAGAGTCAAGTATTGCAGAATTATTATGGGCAGGTAATATGAAAAGTTATATCTCCTCTCCATGAAGTAGTCACCCCCACATGAAGGCCTGGATTTGGATTTTATATGACACAGAGACGCAACGGTGCTTTATTCTAGTGCAGGTCTCACATCCACATTATTATTATTACTACAGGAAATACACAGATGAATGCATCTACAGAGCCTTGTACAACCTGTACAACTTGATATTTTACTGGACACACATCCTCTAGTAGGAAGGAGGCCTTAGAGCGAAATAGATAAGTACATAAAGATAAGAGAACATAAAGCAAATGAACATTTGTTGGGTCAGATCTCTTTGTCAAGGCGTCTTTGTTTTGCTGCAAACAACACAAGCACAAACAATGTGACAAGGATCGTGTGTGGTGACTTATCAGAGACAGAAACAACCCAAGACTGAGACGTTGCAACAACAACAACAAAAAAAAAAAAAAACAGGCCAACAAATAGAGAACAGACAGAACACTGTGTCAAAGTCGGTCGAATGTGAAAGAAGATAGAAGGTGTAGTCAGTCACTCACAGGCAGAGGAGTGAATTATTTACTGAAACACAGTGTGATTTACTTGGGCGAATGTCCGCATGCAGGTTCTGTGGTGGAAAGTTAAGGGCATCCAGTTCTTACTCAGCCACACTGGAGGATGTCTGTGGACCGTTCAAGTATGCAGCCGAAGATAATGAAAAGTTAAAACCAATTTTCCTTTTAAATTCAATTTGGCTCTTCTGAGTGGGAGTCGGAGAGATAGAAAATTAACTTGTAACTAGTTTTTGAACCACAAAAGGAATGTCAAAATTAGAATTCAGAGGAACAGACGCAACTTATTCAGAATTGTAACTTTTAACTAAAGATTTATTTTTACTATCACTCTGAAAAAACGCCAGGCACTGGTGTCACTGGTGAGGCCGGTCTTTGTCTGGCCTGCACAATACTCTAGATCTAAATAAAGAAGTGGGAGCAGGGGAGTATCAACAGGCCTCCATGTGTGGCAGTGGCGGCCTTAGGAGCCGCTCACTTCCACGTGGGTAATTCTGTGCTCGACAGTCAGAAGCGGCCTCAGTGAATAGACGTGACCCAGCCGAGGCAGAGAGCTACACGTGGGCTGGGAATTGAACGCAGCCCCGTCGCTACTTTGCAGAGTAATCACACTCGCGAGCTCAGTGCTGCCAATTAAATCAACCTCGCTTTCCCCTGGAACATGCGTGCTCCTCAGGCTGAGGGGGTGGGGGTGTTGGGGATAAGCGGAGGGTTATCCGCGTGACAGCCAGCTGCAACTGTAACGAGTCGTGTTTTGTGTGGGGAGTGCGAGTCGGGATGTGCATGTGTGTGGGTTAAGGTGACTCTATATGTCTCAGTGCATGGGGTCTTGCTTGTTATTTATCTTGTAGAGAGCTGGGATTCTTCTTTCTACTGCTACGTCGTGCATAAAATGAATCACTGTGATATTGTTTAGCAGGCTGGATTTTTTTACTTGTATGTTTTCATGCATTTCGTACCTCATTCACTTTAAAAAAAATCATTCTATATGTGTATATAGACTCGTAGACCACTTTATTAGGCACGCACTGCTAGTACTGTGTCGGGCCCCCTTTTGCCTTTAGAGCTGCCTCATAGCAAAGAGTCAACATGGAGCTGGAAACACACATCACACAGTTGCTGCCAGCTTGTTGACTCCACATCCATGGATCTCCCATTCCACCACATTCCAAAGGTCGTCTGTTGGATTGAGATCTGGATGTGGAGTACACACAGAGACATGAACACACTTGTTTTCTTCTGTTTCAGAGGGCAGCGCATTGATTTATCTGACTGAACTAACCAGTAAACCTAAGTTTAAGTAATACATACATGGATCAACCCTCGCCTTAAGAATGTGGGTTACTCTGGTGCTACTGGTGCACTGTCTGTCCTACACAGAGCTAAGTCTGAAGCTATTGGGCTCAGTTTGGTAGAAAATTGTAACCAGACCAATGTGGTGCAAAGACCAAGGTTCCCTGTGCTCTTGCTACATCTGTCTTTTTTAAGACAAAAGACAGAGGTCTCAACAAAGTTGGCAAAGAGCCCGGCAGGACATGATCAGTGGAGGGAATAAGACATGTCACTAAGCTGATCCTCAAAGAGCTCTTCATGTTAGTGGACTAAAATACAACACACTGCCTCTGAAATGGACACAAAGATGTTTGGATTTGTTAAAACAATGAAACAAAGTTGGAGAAATTATACAGTTTTGTGATTTTTATTTTCCTGTGCCATCAGCAAATAACACAAACAAATACGTCCAATTTGGAATAGTTTTTAACTTCCCTGAGTTTAGCACAAAAAAACAAACATACTTTGATTAAACAGTTAAATATTTTCCTACAGCTGGCCACTGTGGTTTCTTACATAGAAGGACATATTTAGTGTGTTGGAGACTATTTCCAGCACTGGATTAATACACATTCGATGCACTAGTGATTATTTCTGGCAGCGGGATGCTCTATGTGGGAGTGGGTAAAAATAAACTACACTGTGTATGTAATAAAGGAAAATGCCACCTGGTGCAACAGTGTGACACACTGTTGATGTGCTTTAATAGTTTTTGGCCAACAGTGGAGCTCAGTGACACAGAGGAATAAGATATAGCAGGTTATTAATGTTAACAGGACACATTCATTGTTGGTCTGAGCCTTGGGAAAACTTATCTTTTCACTCTTTGCAGCTGTACGCGGACTTAATAAGTATCCTAGAACATGCAAACCCTCTCCCAGCACAACACCCACTGTAATCACACAACCTTCATTAAATGTCCTCATATGAATAGTGGACTAATACGAGTCAGTCCTCGCAAGCATGGCTCTGCCAGACCAGAAACATGGAGCCACATGTACACATAAACGCCCTGGACTAGACACTGAACCTTAAGTGAATATTCCCCTGTGGATTAAATAAAGGATGTAAAGTATGTACGCTGCAGCACCTCGTCCTTCTGCACACTCCAAACAATAACATGTGAATAATGATTTCTCTCTGACCACAGAGACGGGCTTAGGTCAGCACAAATAAACCAAACCAAACACAGTGCCACTTTGCAGCAGCTGCCCGCTAGAGGCTGGGCCGGCCCTCCACTGTCAAGTAAAACAGGCTCCTGACCCTCTTGTGTTTCCACATAGTCAAAGGGCCTTTTTTTATATTTTAAGTATCATTACTCAAACTCAGTTACCATGGTGACACTTGAGGAGGTATTTCTGCCCTTGCCACTGAAGAAAAAAAAAAAAAAAAAACATAGGTAATTGGTAGTCTCCCTTTGTTTCCGTGGCAACAATAACTAAGCCCTACCATCCCCTCCGTTTTCCTTTTCTTCTCTTATTTCCTCTTCTCTTCCTGGTGTCTGTTTTAAAGGTAAACGTGGACCTGTCGTCCCTGTTGGACAGCGAAGACAAGAAGTCCAAGAATAAGAGGGGGGTCCTGCCCAAACATGCCACCAACATCATGCGCTCTTGGCTCTTTCAGCATCTCATGGTAGGAGGCAGGAAGCGTGAATGTGTTACGAAGTGTCAGCCACAGAAGCCGAGAGGGAAAAAGTGTAATGCATGTGTTTAACGTGAGAAGGCAGAATCAATAAGGGAGTAGCACGCCATCTATTCAATCTACTATTCACAGAAAAGCACTGGAAAACTGAGACGCTGCTTTCTTGCTCTTTCTTCCAGCACCCGTACCCAACAGAAGATGAGAAAAGGCAGATTGCAGCACAAACAAGTCTAACACTTTTACAAGTGAACAACTGGTAAGATAAAAGAATTCCTACGTCTAAATGATCTAAATCGCCGTCAACACAAAGTGCGGACATTTCGACAGAACAAGCTGCCTTCTTAAACTGCACATGAACGCGCTGCAACTCTTCAGAGCATTGCTGGCAATGTGGCGCCATCTCCTGGCCGTGTATATCAAGTACAATGGAGATCGAATTGTGTCTCCCTTAATGATGATGAGCAGTCACTCCTCTTTTAGAATAGTGTTTTTTTAATGGAAGATGTTAGAGTGTATTTTTGAACAGAGGTGAAAGAGCAGAATTTGCAACACCACAACTAACTTGTTAGTTTTTGTAAGAATTCTACTTATCACCTAAATGAATGAAAAGTTGAATGTTACACCATTTTTGCAAGTTAACTTGGATCAAATTGTATATGAACTTAAAACAACATGATGAAGATGATGAAATTTAAGTCACATGACCAATAGAAACCAAATCTAACCAGAATCAGAGTCCCCCCTGATGATGGCACGATGTCCAAATGAATTGGTGATTACCAACATCTCCATCTCTATCCTCTACACCATTTCACACCCTCTCACCTCTTGTCCTTGTTTTTTTTAACTAATGTGTTCTGCCAGGTTCATCAATGCACGTCGGCGTATCCTCCAGCCGATGTTGGATGCCAGCAACCCAGATCCAGCTCCGAAAGCAAAGAAGATGAAGTCGCAGCACCGTCCTACACAGCGCTTCTGGCCGGACTCCATCGTGGCTGGAGTTCTGCATACGCACAGATCTCAAACAGGAAACAACTCAGACAGTATGCCCACACTATATCCACTACCCCTCAAAACACACACACACACACACACACACACACACACACACACACACACACACACACACACACATAAAAGAGAAACAACAACAAACCAAAAAACACAGCAACAAACCTGGATTTCTTTTCTTAGGGTCTTCTTCGGACATTAAATCCAAGCACAGCAGTTTAGAGTTGAATTGAATTTTGACCACTTGGTGTCGCTGTTGACACTTCTCTTTTCACAAAGTGAAATAAAATTTTAAACTGTGTGAAATCTGACTCCAGTGTTAAAAAAGAGTTAATATTATTAATCTAAGACAAAATTCACAACTTCACACATTCGGATATGATATAACATCATTATCAGGTTCTGACAGCTCCCATGATGAATCTGCCTTAAGTGACGGAACAAATTAGTACAGGAAAATGAAGTGCATACAGTAAAGGATATTTATATTTTTTATTTATATTGTAGCTTTAATGTATACATTTAAATGTTATCAAAATCCCACTAATAGTTTTGTCTTTTAATTCTCATTTATTTCAACAGTAGTTGTGATTCATGTTCCATAACCCTTCTTTCCAGATAAGTTTTGCTCACATCTAAAAAGTATTTTTCTCAAATGTAGTAAAAACTGTTCACTTCACTTGAGCCTTTGTCTTGAAGAAAAGACTGTCAGTGTTTTCAGTGATCGACTAAATTGTCTTTTATAGCTAATTTAGAGTTTGATGCTTGAAGACACTCCAAAACAGTTTAGACAGAGGCAAAAGTGTATAACACAATCAAGTTCCATCATTCTAGAGGATTCCAAAATGAGCAGTTTAACTGGTAACAGGTGAGAGGATCATGATTGGGATTAAAAGCAGCATTCACGAACGACTCAGTCTCAATCCAAAGATGGGTGGTGACTCGTCACTTTGTGAGAGACTTGATTCAGTTCAAACTAATTATTTCTTAATGCAAGGCTGCAAATTATTCAGGTCTTTCTCCATCTACGGTTCATATTAATGTAATAAAGACTCACGGCCTCTGGGACAGTCTCGCTTTATAAAGGCCAATTGTTGAATTGTTTTCACATGAACCCCAACCCTATGGCTAAGGGGTCCTGTGGTAAACCTGTAACTGTAAGGCGGAGGCCAAACATCAGTTCTGTGCAGAAACGCCGCCAACTCCTCTGGACCTGAACCCATATCAGATGGACTGAAAGACCATCCAGACTGGTGTCAGGGAAAGGTGCAAAACCCAGTATCTGTGATGTCACTGGCCACAAGTGATGATTTGCGTGTGTGTGCAGGTTCCACTGAAGTAGAGCTGATGAATGCTGCCATCAAGGCAGCAGGAAGTCAGTGGAGATCTCACTGTGCACATGCTTCATGCAGTGTGTGTGTCTGGCTGTTCTGCCTGCAGTTGTACATGTGGAGTGAGGAGATTCGCACAACAGCAACATAATTAAAAAGTGGAGTGAAGAGGGACAGCATCAAACTCTACTTTAAAAAATGCAATGACAAGTTGATCAGTGGACACACCGAAAAAAAACCAAACAAACGTTTGTGCTCGAGTCAGATAAATAAAGGTTAAAACAAGTATATTTAGTTTTTTACAGTCTAGAATTATGTACCACATGCTAACCCCTCCTCTGTTTCCCTGCCTGCCCTCAGACCCGCTGAGCATGGACAGCCTCCATTCGCTGTCCTCGGACTCGGCCACCCTGGCCATGCAGCAAGCCATGCTGGGAGCCGACGACTCCATAGACGGCACAGAGGAGGACGACGAAGAGGAGGAGGAGGAGGAAGAGGAGGAAGGAATGGAGGAGGAAGACGAGGAGGAGGACGGGGAGGAGGAAAACCACAGGGGGAGGCAAATGTCCAGCGGAGGAGGGGGGAGGCGAGATCTGAGCATGGAGCACAGAGAGGAAGTGGAGTAGTGGACAGGGGGAAGACTACAATATATGAACTTTGACCTCAGTCGTCCACTTAATACGTCCTAATTGAAACTCAGAAACGACGCCGCGAACACGAGAGCGTTTCAGGACGTATGAGGGTCATCAGAGACTCTCCTGCTGAGCCTCATCACACACTACCATCCCGATTATGGAGAATGAACAATGTATGTGTTGTTTCATTTTACTACAGTATATTCTCACGCAGCGAGCTCCACGAATATTTGGATGGAAGCACTTTGTTATTTTATGGAGAGAAGTGGCACAGAAACTAAAAGAGTCGGAAAAGACTGTGGAACCTATCGTGAAGAAGCTGGATCGAGGCCGTGACAGTTCAAGTCCGTCGCGTTCAAGCTGCTGCATGAAGACGAGTGGAGTAAGGAGTTGCACATGCATTTAAAAAAAATAAATAAAAAAACAACGTCCAAATATGTTGGCACCTTGATATGAGTTCCAAAAAAAGGGCTGCAGCTTATTACTGAAACTCTTCACATCGTAAACCTGCAAGTACTAAAGCGTTCTAGTCGATGTGTAATTTCGCTTCCTAAAATAAAAGTGAGTACAGACAAACAACAACAGATAAGGTGTAAAAGCTGTCCAAATAGTCTGCAGAGGCGACTGCGTGCGTCGGCTTCCTTCCTCTGCTGGGACGTGATTCGCGCCTGTTTAAATGACTCATAGGTTCTCAGGTTGAACGGCGCTCTCACCCGACATGTTTCTTCCTCATGAGCGACGCACTTGACTCGTTGCTGCAGCAAATCCTTTTTTTTTTTTTTTTTTTTTTTTTTTTCCAGCATGACCTTTTTGAAACAATGTTTAGTTTTTTCTTTTTCTCCCATGAGCAGAAAAACTAAAAAACATAAAAAAAAAAAAGAAAAGAAAAAAACAAAAGAAAAGAAAAAACTAACTGTAGTGAACCAGTGTACACTGACTGCACATATAGTATGTATATTGGATTTTCCATATGTTTGCATTCTGGTGTTGAAGGGTTGCGTATTTATTCTGTTATTTTATATTCTTTTCTTCCTTTTTTTTTTTTTTTGCATGGCCTCAGAAGGTAGCTTCTGCATCCTCTTTATAGGTTTGGCTGGCTTTCTGAGTAAGGCTGATGAACCAGCTGGTGGCCGTGCACACACTCTGTACTTGACTTGACTTCTATTCTTTGGTGACCTCGGATTATTGAGTCACACACATCTGTGCAAAGACCGCCAGCGACTTTGGGATCCCTGACCGTCAGTTACTGACAAACTTTTTCGCGAAAGGAGACAGTTTTTGTGGAAAACGGGGAAAGAGAAAGGAAACAAAACAAAAAGAACTGCGTATTAATGTCTCTTTCAATTTGATGTGAAGGCTTTTGAGGAAACTGTGAAAACGTTTTCAGCTCTCTGTTTTGTACTAAACACACACACACACACACACACACAAATGGAGTCACTCGTTTCTAATGTGAAGACGTCTAGAAAAAGATGAACCATGTTATATTGAATGTTCTGATTGTTCATCGTGAAGTTCGTTGCTCATTAATATTCTTTTCTCGATTGCCTTTTCTTTCTTTTTCTTTTTTTTTTTTTTTAAACAGATCTTCCAGAGCAAGTGACAGACGATAGGAACTATTTCTATTTCATTTGTACACTTTGTTGTCATGATCTATTGTGTTTCAATAGATGGATTTTAATAATTAAAACATGTGAAGGTACTGATTTTGACTTGAGGTTCTACCTATGTGAGACAGTCCTCCTGGTAACAGCAAAAATCTATGTGACACATTTTGGTGGTCACCTAGTGGAGACGTCTGGAGACAGTCTGCCTCTGCACAACAAACGCTCATACGAGTCTTGTGTGAGAGAGTTGGGTCTAACAATCTGTGTGGGCGTTAAAGTTGGAGGACTTTAGTTTCAGCTGAATAAAAGCATCTCAGAGTCATAACCTCAGTAACAGGAAGCAGGTGGTTTGATTAGTGCTAATATTTAGTGACGGAAGAACTCAGAACATAACGGTATTAGTATTAGAACAGAGCAAGGTGTGTGTGTGTGTGTGTGTGTGTGTGTATGTGTGTGTGTGTGACACTCCTGAACCCTCTCAAGCTCGGCCTCATTGGAACATATTTCCAAATTGCATAGTTAGCAGTCTAAATATTGGTTTCACATCCCACGTGTTCCTGTCACATGGTCAGCCTCCCTCCCACTGGTTAGCGCTCTAGTCTGTGATTTAACTCGCTGCGAGATGCCCACACAAAACGCTCTCCCACCTTTTGAGATGACACCCACAAAAGAACCCAACAGGGCGTTTAGACCACGGGGGGGGGGGTTCAACTTTTCACATGTGCATTCTTCTCTGTCAGAGTAAATGGTAATTACTGCTGGGGGTGTTTGCTGCACAAGCCGCAGTGCATTGTTGTTATTTTTTTACACGCTCAAACATAATTGCTTCCCTGCATTGTTTTCTGCCCTGCTAAAAAAAAAAAGGTCAAACTTTAATTGCAGCAACACTTATTGAATATCTGTGTTTTGTGTTCCACTGCTACTTTTCTTCTCCTTCAGTCGTCTTTTTTTCTCTGGGAGGAGGAATTTGAATTAAAGTGGCCGTGCAGGGCTTTAAATTATTATATTAAGCGTAGGCCACATGTGATGAGGTGACTAGGCACTTGATATTACCATGCGGAAGCTTGGCTCCAAAGTTCTCATACGTGGGAGGGAAGCCTTCAATATTTACAAAAGTGGTCTAATAATAATAATAAAAAAAATAGTTTGAGACTACGGGCATCACAGTCTATGTCTAATTATTCCACACAGGCCTTTCTGTGGAGCAGGTCAGCTGGGCGCAGTAGCCGGTGGCTCTGTCTGAACTGTACGAGCGCCAATTGGAGAGCAAGTGGAATAAAAGGTACATATAATAAACCGCCCCACAAAGTAGCTCATGTGGGCGTTTGAATCTATCACGGGAGCATTAGCTACAGCGGGAGCAGTGGTCGTAAATCATTTAACAGCGTCATTTCTTATTCATGTAAAGCCAGCTTATTGTTGTATACAGTGGTGCAAGGTTTAATGAATACTTACTACTGCGTGAATGGGTCATTATGTTCAGATATGTGAAAACATTACATCTGGTAAATGTTGATGTAACTACTGGTCAGAAGTGTTGGGTCCTTCTTGGAAAAACATGTTTTCAGCTGTGCCAACACAACGGATCACTTTAAAATGAATCAACCTGCATTAGCAAATGCAAACAGCTTATGATCAACTTGATGTTAGAAGATCTGCTTTTCCTTCAGAAACATAGATATTTCTAAGTAACTCCAGACTTTTCAATGATAGTCAACAAAACTGCTCAGTTATTTGAATTGACTGTTGATACAGCAAAGATGGCAAAGTACAGGCCAACAACAACTACAACAACAAAATGTTCCACCCCTCAACAGAGTGCAACATCATTCAGGTACAGCAGATGCTGTGTTTCCCAGTCAAACCTCTCTGTACCTCAGTGGTAGATCGTATCGTATCTCATTTTGTCATCACTCCGACATCATCAGTTTACCACAGGGTTGAATGTCCACTGAGTTATACTCAAATCCTAAATGACAGACCTGCCCCTTCCATGATTTAAACTCTAATAGACAATATTATTCTATTATCGATTTAGTGTTAATACTGATGATGAAATACTTTGTTATACCTTAATAATGAACTGCTCCTTAACACTTGTTGCCAAGCGCCATGAAATAAAAAAAACAACATGAAGATATTGACCAAAAAAGACAAAAGTTAAAGATGAATTTGACTGATACACGACTGTCGCCTGACTCTGCAGTTCCTCTCTCATCTACAACTGCAACAACTTGCAGCTCACTGCTTTACAGTGTTTGGTTGAGTCTCACCTCTGTGATCAACACTGTTTCCACACGCAGCAGCAGCAGTTTTCAACCAAAACCCAGAGAATTTGCTGAGCAAATAGCAGACAGACAGTTAGCGAGCATGTGCAGCTGGATATTTCCCTGAGGAGCCGGGAAAAGCAGAAACAGTGGAACCAAAGTGAATAGTGCACAAAGATTCATCAGATGGACACTGATTCTCTCTAAATGAATATTATACTCCTCTGTGTACGCTGGACGTGCAAGCAGCAACTGCTAGATAACAAGTTTGCCATCATAATAAAAGATGACAATGTAAGTTTCCACTGTCCCCGAGTGACCAGGATCGGACGTTGAAGGTTTCGATATTTTTAGCCAACTAAAAACCGTGCCAGTCACAGGAGAGGCCTGCAGTCAGCAGCTCCTCCCAGAGAAGCTCCAGCAGTCAGAGCACTCCATTTGTGCGCAGCCATAAGAGGCTGCTCGTCAGGGAGATGCAATTTGAAGCATTTGAACAAACACCCGGTGATCTAATTTTCTTGATGAAAGCTGGGGTCAGTGCAGAATCCCAGCTGAACATGGCTAACACCACCAAATGCAGTGACATCCGGAACGTATAGGATGAAGTACATGTTCTGCATTTGAATGTTTTCAGACCCCACAGTGCAGTCGGACTGGATATTTCACATCCACTTAAAAAAATAGGACTTTTTCATGCTGCTAGTTCTTCCCTCAAACACACGTCCTGCAAAGGTCAGGAGCACGACCGCCTCTTTGTACGGCGCAGTATTTAGCAGTAAGTCTGAGGCTGAAATGAAGTAAAAATAGTCTCGGAATAACAGAGGCTGAAAAAGCCACTGGCGATGGCTGGCTTTATTTTTTTTTTTTTTGAAGTGGGCCACAGTGACCATGCTTCACAGCATGAACACGCCAGAGCAACACACACACACACACACATATACACACACAAAGCCACAATTGCACGGCCTAGTGTTGAGCACTGGAGGTCTGCTGCAGTCGGTGCCATCTGGGCGTCGACGTGCTCCCAGATGTAGTCTCTGTAATTAGAGTCAGACCCGGCTCGGCCTGGTCCAGCCCTGGTCCAACCTCTCATTTTCAGACGCCCTCCCTGAATACTTATGGAGCTTCCCAACACTGCGCGGGCCTTTAGAGGAACTCATTGGATCTGCAAGCGTACTTTCAAATTGGATCATCAGAGAGAAGTGGATGACTTAAGGTAGGTGCTTTACTGGGAATAACACTTTATAATTTCACACATAGCGAACTGACAGAAATAGATAAAGAGAAAGGCGAGAAGTGACTTGAGGTCATGAGTCTGATTTGTATTTCCAGCATAGAGAGTACACGATATCTTCCGTTCATACTTGACTGTGTCCTAAAAAAAATAAGCCTTTTTTCTTATCACTTCAAAAGTGTTCAAGATGTCCATCGCACAGTCAGCGGCCAAGGCCATGCTATCTGATGCCCTGCTGCAGGACAGCTCTGGGATAAACCGTATCAACCACCTGGAGCTGGAGCTTCCTCTGGACAAGGTCATCAAGTTTGTGTCTGTCGGCCTTCCACTGATGCTGGTGTGCATGGCCTTCGCCCGAGAGATCTCCCTGGGTGAGCATCTGTCTGCCTCCAGCCTTTTTTAAACTCTATCTTAGGCCCTGTGTTTTATATTCCGCTTGCTTCTGCCCCTAATTATACCCTATATTCATGAGTGCTCTTTTTTTCCCTATGCTTGTGTTTTGGCTTTGTGGTCTACAACATCACTGTTATGCAGAAACATGTCTCCTGTATTGTAAACGTGTCCTTGAATGGCTTATTATTTACCTGTTGAACTGCATTTAGTAGAACTTAGAGCGATAAGGAAGAATATCATCCATACTAATATAAACATGCTTCTTTTTCCCGTGGACCTTGGTAGTTAATTCAAAGTCAACGCAAAGATGTAGACACAAATCAAAAGTTTACATGTTCCAAAGAAGTGAAACTGCAGTAACAGTTAAAGCTACTGCAGATAAAACTTAAAAAACTTACTTGAGGAAGTGGAATATGAACAATGAGAGCTGTCCTTAACAGAATTAGGGTTCCATTTAGCGAGAGGAAGACAACACTTAAACAGCACCTACCCTGGCTGGAAAGCATTGACTAGTGGCTCCATTAACACCCCTTCAGCACAATCGCTGCCACAGTGGTAACGACGATATGACAACGGAGAATTACTGGAAACACTAAATCCATTGTGCAGTTTACTGACTGTGCTTTTAACTTTTGCGTCCGGACTGATTCAGACCGCAGAGGATTTGGTGTTTTCTGCACATCGCGCAACACATCCCACATCGTCTTGTCCGTTGTCATTCACACCACAGAAAAAGCACAACCGACAACCCAAAAGATATGTGGCAAGTCCACAGCACGAGTCTTTTGCTGAGGCGGCTGACTCCCTTGACTTTGAACTAAGCGTCGTTTCTCCAGAGCTGGTCTGCAATCAGCCTGATGCTCCTGATTCTAATTGCCATGGGGAATGATTGAGAGCCGCGTTCACTAACACTGGCACGCTGTAATTACAAGGCAAAGTTCCTCTGTGGCAGCTCCCCTCTATTTGAGTCAAATAAGAGGATATGTTGATTAAACAGGGGGGGAGGGGTGTACAACATGACATGGTGCTGGGGGTAGGCGGCTCAACGGATGGCTCCTGGCTGCCTATGTGCCGGGTTGTCAATTTCACAACAGTGCTTGATTGCGCTCGTGTCTGGAGTCGGCTCGACTTGCACCTGCACTCTCTGCCAAGAATTCTTGTACTAAGCACAAATGTGGGGATGATGTGCCAATGTTAATTGGGGAGTGGGAGTAGGAGATAGGAGCAGTGGCAGAAGTGTAGGTACCCGCGTTTTGCCAAATGGCTCGCCGGGATGGGCGAGCTGAGGGAGAGAATATTTCACAAGAGTCGATGAAAAGGCATGTGCTGTTGTTTTCAATGCAACAGTAGGAATTTATTTTTCCTTTAGAATGACTCGTCGATGCATGTGCCCACATATGCTCCTACATGCAAACTGCAAAAAGATAGATTCCCACAGTAAGCTGCATTAAAACAAACTGTGGTGGCACATATGGTGTAATTTAAAGGATAGTTTTACCATTTTCAATGAACACACACTGAGACAGGTTGTTGCCCGCTGTCACTATTTGTCCTGTTAATGCAGGTGTTTTAATCCAAAGTCCTCTCTCTGTGCAGAAATGTAAATAAAATGTTTATCTGAAGACAACAGAAGGCTTCAGCCTTACAAACAAGTCACATATCTTTAAAAACACAATCACAACGATTGAATTTTATACTAAAAAGATTTTGGCAGACATCAACGTGATTTAATAAACTCACACTGCTTCAGCCTCATATTAGTTGGAGATCCACATTTTTTTTACACATAACAAGACTTTAGGTTTTAGGAATCTGTCTTTTAAACCTAAACAGCAAGTAGCATAATATAAGGTTACATAGGACGACCATACGAACACAAAACGCTTAGTAAGAATATTTTTCTCTTGGCTCATTTAACATTACAATAGTTACTAATCAGGGTGAAGATCTCTTTTCACTGTTTTCAGTGTTGTGGTGACTGTTGACGTGTTCTCAGGACTGGAAGCTAATCATATGAAATGCTCCACCTTGATGCTTTTTAACTTTATAAAATGAAAAGAACATGAAAACAGATTCAGAGGACCTTTTTAGAAATTATATTTGCTTGTTACGTTATTTCTTTATGTGGCTGATGTTTTAATAATGAATTAATTACAATAAAGTGACTAATTAATTTCACATACACATATGGACCATGTAACAGCTGCTTATAATAAGGTGGACTGGAACGAGAAGCCCTGTCATTATAGTAAATTAGTGGCAGCATGTTTCTACTTACAGGGAGCTGGGTAAATGTGGAAGGTGCTTGTAATAAGTAGAAGCTC
The DNA here is from genome assembly GCF_900324465.2 of Anabas testudineus. Lineage (NCBI taxonomy): Eukaryota > Metazoa > Chordata > Actinopteri > Anabantiformes > Anabantidae > Anabas > Anabas testudineus. The sequence continues at coordinate 1,728,803 of NC_046623.1, read as the reverse complement.
TGTGTTTCTCTTGTAGGGCTCTGTGGTAGTTGGGGCACACCCTCGGTCTGTTCCCTCCTAAGCTCTCTGTTTAAGGGTGGGGCACCCTTGAGAAATGACAGATGGGCATAGAGCATAGATTCAAGTGGCTGGGCTGTAAGTGGTAATATCAAGGTGAAGTAAATATAGGCTGGAGAAGCCCATTTTGGAATCAAGTCACCCTGGGTTTTTAAATGCCAGGTTGCCATTTGGAAACATATGATTTCTCCAGTGAAAATTTGTAGCACTGAAAGGAAAAGGGCACGCAAGCTCACATGTACATATCTCAGAGTGAACCTCCAGCACTGAGCACTGAGTGTGTGTGTGTGTGTGTGTGTGTGTGTGTGTGATATATCAAGAGCTTAGAGGTTGCTTACAGGCAAATTGATAAAGCAGGATCAAAGGAGGCTGCGGAAACCAATTCCCTATATTAGCACTGATGTTACAGATCAACATTTGTTTATTCTGCAGGGCCTCAGATCAGCTGTTTCCCTCCCAGCAATTTCACCATCAAGCAGGCCGGCTACGTAGACACGTACTGCTGGGACTCTCTCATGCATCATGAGTTTGACAGGGACGGCAACTTCGAGGAGCGCTCTCTCTGGGTTCACAAAGTAAGTCGAGAGATTCTGATCGGGGCCTGCCTGGCTTGTTATGCCCGCCTGGGGTTACAAATCGTGAGAAAGTGCTGACGAACAAACTCTTTACTGTGACTTGCAAAAGTGTTGGAAATGTCAGTGTAACCCTTTAATAAGAAGCAGGGAACCTGATTTGTTGACAAAACCTTTAGCAAAGTAGTCAGACCCAGTGCTGTTGACATTTAAGGGCCAGTCACAAACAGAAAAGCAATTTTATATCCTGACTTGTGCTTTTTTTCTTGCTTATTCTTTTTTTTTTTACTGAATTGTGAGGTGATTGTTTATGTGGCTCATCACTGCTCGTCTGTCCTCCTCTACTACTTTATCTTTCTTCTTCCTTCTCCACTCTGTCGCCCTTTTCGGTCATTATCTGTCCAGATGTTCCCTTACTCTCTTCTGGCCATGGCAACGTTGATGTACCTGCCCGCCCTGATCTGGCGCCAGCTCGTCATGCCCACACTGGGCTCGGACCTGCTCTTCATAATTGAAGAACTAGACAAGTCGTACAACCGCTCCATCCGCATGGCCCAGAGCATTCTGGATATGCGCCAAAACACCAAGAACCCACTCACATTTCAGGCCGAGCTGCAGAGGTAAGGGTCCAGTGGCGCTTGCCCTGCAGCATAAATATTCAGAGCTCTTCTGTGTATATCTGTTGTGAATATAACACGTATATTTTCCAATTTTTGATGTTTGTGTTACTTTAGAAATACTAATTTGCCCCCAGTTTACACTACACCATGTTAAATGAAACTTTAATGATTCCCATAGAGAAACTGAGTAATTGGAGAAGCAAATTCAGGTCACAGAAGTGATCCCATGCTGTCAGTTTGAGTCTCTTCATAAACTGGGGAAATGTGGTTAATTATGTTTTCCTGTCCTTCAGCAACTACTGTTTGTATGTTATAAAGCAAGATTTTAAAATCCAGGAGTCTGTGAAAATCTCTTTTGGCTGTCGTAGGTTAGAGATGCTAGTAGCCAAAAGCGGTTGGATTGGGAGGCCACCTGGCTCCCTGTAAGGACGTGTGCAGTTTCATGAACATGTTTTCTCTCCTCCATTTTCATTGCAGGGCCAAGAAGAAGCGATACTTCGAGTACCCTCTACTGGAGAGATACATGCAATGTAAACAAAACTCCTACTTCCTTGTTAGCATGCTGTTCTTGCGTGGCTTCCTCCTCCTGACCTTTATGAGTGCTGCCTGTCTCTACCTGGCCTACTTCCACCTGTCAGCCTTCCTGCAGGACGAGTTCAGCTGCTTTGTCCGAACGGGGATGCTGCGTGATCAGAACTGGGTTCCTGAGTTGGTTCAGTGCAAAATGATTGGCCAATTAGTCTTTCAGGTGATAAGCGTGGCCAATGGTGCCATCTACGTCCTGTTGGCTCCCATCGTTCTCTTCAGCCTGATTCGCCTCTTTGTTTGGGACACTACATTCATCTCCGTCTATGATGTCCTCCCAGCTCTGGATCTTATCAACCGTCACAAGTTAGGCTGCCCACTGAATGACCTTAATGTCCTCCTGCTGTTCCTGCGTGCAAACGTAGCGCACTTGAAGTCCTACGGAAAGGTGAGGGCTTTGTGCTCGCTGGCGCCACCCCAGGTGGGCAACGGTGCCGCGGGGCAGGGCCTAAATGCAATGCTGACCCAAGAAGAGATAGAGGAGCGTGAAGAGGCTGCGAGGGAGCTGGCTGAGGAGGTGGAGGAGGCCAAGGAGGAAGGGAAGCTCAACTTAGTGGACATCATGACTATTCTGGGAGCGGCACAGGGAAGAGTGGTGAACTGCAGCGAGAAGAGGCCTTTGGTGGAGGAGAATATGAGCCTGGGTACCGTAACACTTATCTACTCACTCAAACGCATTCTTCTAGTGGCTATTTTTGTCTACATCATTTGGGATGTACAGAAAATTATTAAGTGACCTCCAGACTACAGATACAGAGAATGAATATCAAGTTTAAATATAAGATAGAAAAAACAGTCCTCACTGAATACAGACTAAGGTCATATTCAAGTGGACCTTAAGATGTGCAACTGTGGGCAGTGAATCCAAATAAAGGATTTGTTAAATATAGTCTCTCTCTGTTGTTTATGACTGTGTTGCTTTTGTTTTTCACTTTTAAATGATCCACAATTGGCCACATTTCTAAAAGGGTTGTTTAAAGCACTGGCTGATGTAGAAGAGATAGATCTGTGGTACTTTCTGGCCCTAACTGCCCTCTCTGTCTCTTCACAGAGCCAAACCACCAGGGGTACCATGAGTTGAAGGAGACTGCAACCTTTAGTCATTACTAGGCCTCCTATGGACTGAATCAGTATGATAAGGGGGTGAGGGGACTGTACCCACAAAGACTGTGGATGACAATTTAAGGTTTCTGTGGTCAGTCAACCAAAAAAAAAAAAAAAAAGTTTTTGTATTACTATAAATTGCTCTGGCTGAAAATGTCAAAGGTTTTTGTACTGTAATCGTGTATGATGCAAGAACACAGAAAAAATATTTGCACTTGGTTTCAAAATGTGTTTTAGAAGTCATCGGATCTCAAGTGTACGAGACAGCTTCTGATCTGATCACTCAAAGCTGAGGTGATCTGGGGTGCACGCATCTTTTGTAGTGCATCTAATGTTTTCTGATGAATGCCTGACAAGGAAATTACAGACAAATACATCACCATAGTGGGAGATGGCTGTTGATGTTAGCGGAGGTGTTGCGGCAGTATTGACATCTGAACACACGTGGTCTGCTGGACACCTTAGAGATGCATACATATGGACAGGTGTGAATCGTGATGTGTCTCAGGCGTCCGCTCGTGATCCAAACGTCCAAGATGCCTTTTAAAACCAAGTGTAAAGAGGGTGTAAGTCTCCACAAAGAGTACTTTATGCCTATTTGTCATCTTTCATTGATTTCATTGTGTATTTGTAAGGAGTTCTAGAAGTATTTAGTATACTGTATGTTATTTGAGAGAACTATGGTTTCCAGCATCATTGTCTCTAACTTGCATTTTATGAACGTAATTAAAAGTAAAGTACTAAATATTGTAATTTATGTATTCTTTTTTTTTTTTTTTTTTTGCTTTTTCTAATGTTATTTACTGCATTGGCAAATAAAAGGACCTCTGTTGTTTTCTGTGAATTCCGAAACGTGTATTGTATGTCGTTCTGAATAAATGAAGTTTTTGTAACAAACCTTGTTTATGTCGTCATTAAATGCCACTGGATCCTGCAGATAAGCCATTCACATTTGTAAAATTGAATTTTTGACAAACAAGCTTCCAGTGTAACATATCGGAAGGTCAAAACGAACCATCCATTTAAGGACAGCAGAGAGCCTCTTGTCTTTTCAGTGCTTTTATTTTTAGCACATGTAATTTCAGAGCTAGAGGTGCTAAGCGTTGTTCCCGTGCACAAATGTCAGATACTTGTCTACAAAAGGCAGACGCTGAATGGGCAAAACACTCTCATTAAGGTCATAGTTAATTACTTTAAAAGGCTCGACATTTTGTTAGTTGGTAGGTCATTGTATTCTGTTTTCATGCTTTTAGAAGTGGGCTTCACAGTTGTATTCACAAGCTTGGAATGTCTTTGTTAAAGCTTTTGATAGTTTTCTAAGATCACAATTAACAGAATGAGGAATGCACAAGGTGCGGAAAAAGCGCCAACTAACTTCCAGCATTTTGACACACCTAATAGATGTTGCTCTTGGTCAAAGTGCTTGTAATTAAAATTTAACTGCTAATTAACCAGCAGGCAAACAAGTGGTAATATAACTATTGCCTATGCAAGTGAAGGGAGGCCTTGCTGGACCCTGCGCACCCCTTTACCCTGACATGCTCATGAATGAGAATTCTACAAAATGAGCTCCGGGTTTGCTGCTTTTCAGCCACAGTGTGGCGTAAAGCATACAATTATTTTGACGGACAGTTAGGCAGGTAAGTTTCCTGGTGGGTAATAGGGGCCATTGGTGTACAGCAGGAAGTCCAGTTACAAATAGCGTGTGTGTGCGTGTGTGTGTGTGTGTGTGTGTGTGTGCAGAATTCTATGTCACTGCAAAAAAAAAAAAAACTTCATGAAGAGTATTTTATTTGAAACTTTGAAATTGCAGGTAATGGAGCACTTTAAGCTAAATGCTTTTTCAACTTTCAGATATTATCTGTGTTAAAATTATGGTTAGGCTTTCACGGCTTTCTGCTCGACTGTAAGGCTTTATAAAATATCTGTTTTTAGTTATTTATTTATTTATGCCACCAACACTCATGCATGTCAGATCCGTCCTCCATTATCCATCTGGTGCAAAGCAAGCAAAAAGAAAGACAGATGGTGATAATAAATGTTCTCCGAATGGGAGAAAACTCAGATCAGAGATGAACACAAAGGCGAATCTCAGTATCTACTGTGTGTGATAGTGTTGCGTTGTCTGCAGCTGGCTGGTTCAGCCCACTTGGGGGCATCATTGAGTCACGCTGAAACTCTCCAGTCCACATTGTTTTGACAGCAATATATTAATTTAGGACTGCATCACAAGTGGGGTCACTCTTGATATTCATAATTCCTGTAATCAAAACAAACGCGAGTGCAGCCTCATTCGAATCAGTCGTATCAGGCGTCCACCAGGTCCAGACTCCTCTGCCAGAGTCTGTAAAAGCTTTTGTGCTGCAGCCAATTTCCCAGAGTCAGAATGTGTGAGGAGGCTGGTGTTGCTGTGATTGGAGCCCTGCCTTTTAGAATCAACAAACTACTGGCAATATTCATTGAGTTCAGCTATGTCAGCAGGATGGACCCCACTGCTTGCCCTCAGTGTTTCCCAACAGGGCATAATGCTTCCATTTTAAAGCAGGATTTGATTGAGTGAAATGAGATATCAAAGGCGTCTTCCGCCTTCTTCACACTGCCATTGCTGTCTGCTTGGATAATGGTGATGACTCAGTTATTTCTAAACAATGCTGAGGCCTTATCATAACAGGGCTTATATGACTTCTAATGCAGCTTGCAGCACAGCAGCGATGCAAGATCTGAGCGATTGACTTTGTTACATTATAGGTTTTGACAGCTCTCAGTGCCCTAACCTTCTCCATCAACTGTGCATGAGAAATCTGCTAATGGGAATTGATAGAAACGTCCAATTACTTTGCTCTCATCCTGTTTGTTTCCACCGAGTATGTGAAGTTAATGTCAGAGGAGTGTCATGAGTGTAGAGGATTGAATTCCTTCAAGACCGTCCACACTGTTTTTGTTGTGATGATACATGCAGCTAGCTCTGATGCAGCTAGTCTTTTCCTTGTTATGGTTTTACAAAAATGCTGTTTTGCCATTAAGAGTGCTGACTGTAAAGTCAAGGTCAGATGCCTATAGATCAGTGTCAGGAGGAATTTAAAGTGAGTCTCAAAGTGGTGGCAGAATACTAAGAAGGAGCTGTTAGTAAACCCGTAAACGCAGCTGAGGCGACCTCAGGTTCACGACACTATTGATCTACTTCCACTAACCGTCTCGTTACAATGGCCGTGTAATGAAGACAGCACGTTAAGGTACAAGTGATGGCCACGCTGTGCAGAAACACACTCAGTCAGTTCTGTATTGTTGTGCAGTAATTACAGAGGTCCTTAAAACAGGGGTGAGGCTAGAAGGGGGGACAGGGGTGGCACAGCCGCTCCCTAATACCTGGTGACCGCTGCCCCCTTACAAGACTGAGAAACTGGTTAATACTTAGATATTAATTATAATAATTACACACTTTATTGATCCCCTTGGGGAAATTGTAGTTGGACAGCTGCCAGACAGTTCGTATCTGCACTACTACTGTGTTTCGGTGTCTTGTTTAAGGACACCTCAAGAGGTAACTAGAAGGAACTGGAAGTTAGTCCAGTTCATTCATTTCTTCTTCTTCTTCTTCCCCTGATGCTCCCATCACTGTGGAACAGGGTAAATCTGGACTCATCAGACCACATGAACTTCTTCCATTGCTCCAGAGTCCAACCTTTATGCTCCCTAGCAAAGTAAAGTCTTTTTTTTTGATTAGCCTCACCGACAAGTTATTTGGTAAAGGCTACACAACTATTTAGTTCCAATCCCTTGAGTTCTCTTTGCATTGTGCATGTGGAAATGCTCATACTTTCACTTTTAAACACAGCCGTGAGTTCTACTGTTGTTTTTCTACAATTTGATTTCACCAAACAGTTAAATCATCAATAATCATGATCATTTCCAGTTTTTAATAATATTAGTAGTTTCATCAATCTCCTTAGATGGTTTCTTTGCTTGATTCATGTCAATAATTTGACCCTTCACCCTTAACATCTTTTCTACGACCACAGGATGAGTCTTCAGAGACAGTTGTTTAAGAAATGAGAAGCTACTCACTGCATCAGTTAGAGTTAAATAACTTGTTGAAAAATGATCATCCATGCAGTAATAATGCAGCCCCAGCAGTGGGAGGCTCTTACCTATTCGCTTAGTTAAATCCAGGTGGTGTATGTATTTTTGGGACGGTGTCTTAGGTAGAGCTGCCGCATACATAAAATAATCTTGAGCAAAACCCGTCCACCTAAAATCTTTGCAACAAAAGCACAATACAAAAGTCTCATTTTGATCAAATTTGGCAACATCCCAGATACATTTTAAGCCGTTATTCCTTCAGTGTTTTTTACACAGCATCCTCAGCAATTAAGTGACTCACTGCAGACCGCTAATTAGAAGAACTTGTCCAAAACAGAAGTAGAGCCAAATCTGCAGCAGTCCTCGTTGACCCCTCTCGGTTTGAAGAGCTCCTCATCTTCGGAGGGCGTTGCGAAATGCTCGCTCTACATTTGACTCACATGTTTGCTTTTAAGTGTCTTCCCATCTTCTGAGTGACTAATATGTTTTTTTATTTATGTTTTTTTTTTTCTATTCATTGGGTTTGAATGTGGCCTTCTTCTCTGTGTTTAGTGATGTTAGCTAACGCCGTCAATGCGAAGTACTTTCCTTCTCGAACAAATCGTCAATACTGTTGGGACTGTAGAACATGAAAACGCCTGCTTGACCCCCGTCATGTGTCTTTCACCAACTTGCTACTGAATTGCCTTTGTATGTACATCTGCAAAGGAAATCAAATCAGCCGTTAAAGATTGTAAAATTCTTCCAAATGCTTCCACCCCAAGTAGATAAACTTTACTTGTAGAGCCAGCAGTGGTGTCTGAGGCTGAATGAATTAAGACAGCCTATCAAGCAAAGATGGATAATCTTGATTACAGAGTGTTTTGAAGCTTGGTGTAGCTCATCAAACAGGAGTAGAAGATGATAATATAATAATCCAGAGGTTTATTGCTAGCAGATGTCCACAAGGCTCAATCTGTTTTACAAGCAGCAGGTAAAACTCACATTTAGAAAATATTTTATTAATCAAGACTGTTTGCCTTAAAACTACGTGAGGTAGAACTAATTAAATTAATAGGCCAGATGTCTGTATGCATACAAAGGCCAGGCAATTGGATGGGGAATCACTGGAGGACAGATGGACCCACAGCAGATCTGTCTCCGAGGATCATTCTCCCCTGGTCACCTGGAAAGCTGCTTATTTGACTGTGAATTGTTGAAGGATCTAAACAACCATACACGCTTCACATACAACTCTTTAATATCAAGGGCACAGTTTCCACTGGGGTGGGGGGTGGGTGGTGTGTGTGTGTGTGTGTGTGTGTGTGTGTGTCTGTGTCTGTGTGTGTGTGTGTGTGTGGTGTCCTCCTAACAAGTTCTACTAACATGCCAAGTCGACAGCTGACCATCAGCCAGATCAAACACTTGCAGATTGAAGATGGGGATAGAGTCAGTAACGACTAAATGAGAATGAGAATGTGACCCTTGCCATGAGTGGGGACCTCAACATCCTCCAGGTTTAAGCTGTCCAGAAGTTGTAAGAACTCTCAGTCAGGTCTCAGGTCTCAGTCAGACTGATGACATCAATCCCCTTCTCTCAAATGTGATGATATGATTAGTTAGAGTTTGACTTTAGTGTTTTAGTGTAGTCTTACTTATAGCCAGAGGAGAAAGAACGCTGAGGTCCACTCCAGGCTGAGCTGTGTTTTCAGTTTCCATGGTGAAGGTGCTCGGATGACGTAATCGAGCTGCTGCAGAGCGAGTTACTGACCAAAGTGATGGAATGGAGCTCTCGATCTTGTTGGAACCAAACTATCGGCCAGAACCTCTATGGATGCAGAGAGTTTGATGTAGGAGACCCAGTTGTTTAATGACTCTGATGTTACCTGTATATTGGAGGCTGTGGTTACTGAGCTCCAGCAGCTGTGATGGTGCATACTGACTGGTTTCAGGTGGATAGGATGTGGTCCCTGTGTAGAAAAGTTAGCTGTTGTCCATGTGTCCATGCAGTCCCACACAAGCACTAGCGTTGTGTTCAACGAAAGATGCATTTACAGAACACCAAGTCAACTCTGACCTCCAGTTGTGATTTCAGTCCACCCTTCACTCCTCACTCACAGCACACTGGCAAGCTGTTTACCTCAGGTGTCAGAGTCAAGTACAGCTGTCAGCAGGCAAGGATGTGGGATGACACACGAGAAAACGGGGGGAGGGGGTGCTACATTGTATTTCAGTCAGTGCTGTCAGCTTCTGACAATGATAATGTCCTGAAAGGTGCAGCTATACCTTCTCTTTCCACCGCTGCACAGCACTGAGTGAGTGGTGTGTCTTTGCAGCTTATTTAGTCATTTAGACATTTACATGACACGTTCCAAAATAAAAGGCTGCTGGCTGGGTGATTGTTATACTGTAGATCATCCTGGTTCATAAAAAAAAACGAATATTAATCCATCTGGACGAAATTCAGTTTGAGCGGAAAACATTAACAGATCAAACCTCTGCCAAAAGCGAGCGACTCTCCGAATTCCAGGAGCACTCAAACCCTTCATTCTCATTAATCATCTTTTAACTTGGCTGATGCAAAACATATTTTTTGGATTTGTCGAGCACGAGACAGGGGGCCAGAAAATGGAAATGGTCTAAATGGTGGAAATCCAGCATCCAGATGACGACCAAAATCGAATCAATCAGCCCAATCTGTGCGCCAGATTTCACTGGAAAACTGTTCTTACGCTCTTACGTTTCCTGCCAACACAGAGACCAAAAAAACCCCAACAGAGGGAGGAAAACACAACATTTTTGGCATCAGGAACACAATTAATTTGTGTAAGTAACTTGCAGTGTTTTCACCAGAACCTTCACCTGTTGACCTGGGAATGAACATTGATTGGGCTGTGCAGTAGTAGTGAAGTGCAAAAAACTAAAACCTGTGTGTACTGTGTGCAAGATGCTGTATGTAGGTGTGATGCATTATGCATACAGAACAAGACTGTACAAGGTTTAACACCACAGCCAATTTTTCAATCAGTCCTGTCCACTTTCTACACGCTGATGGTGGAAATATTCATGCTGAATCAGGTATCATGGGTTTGCAGCTCGGTGTCAGATCCGTTTAGTTTGGTGACAGATGATTTTCAAACGCCTAAACTCATCTGGATAAGTGGAACAGTTGGAAACAGTTTGACCTCTGCCTTGTAACTGCAAATTCAATTAGCGCTGGTGTCCAGCAGTGTCTGTGGAAGAGAGAGCATAGCCAGTTTATCAAAAAGCTTACACACAGAGAATATGCGGAGAACTGTTTCTAAGGTTGAAAACAATAAAAGATTTCTAAAAAAGAAATTCTTGTTGTTGCTGTTTTGCAGTAATAAGGAAGGCTTTGGCAACCAATAGGAAGCTCATCAAGGATTCTTAGGGAAATGGTTGCTAAGATTTAGTGTCTGATGCTGAGATGAGCTCTGGAAACTTATGAGCTAATGGCAACAAAGTCAGGCTCTGTCCATGGTGCTGATCCTACCTTCCACAATCAGCATCAGATGGGTCTGAAGAGTGCGCAGGGAAGAAATAAGACTTTATTTATTTATTACCTTAATAATAGTAGTAGTATAATTCTTTCTTCTAACACAACTAAATTATACTTTGACTGGAGTGCCCTGGTGGCCTCATGGTTTGTGCTCATGCCGTGTTACCGTAACATTTTGCTGCTGCTGCTACTTGTCATTTGTGTTGCCAACATGGCGACTTTCTCGCTAAATCCTGTCAACTGATTATGGGTTTCACCACAACACAGTGCCACGTCTGACGGCGTATGTTGTCTGAGCCATGACATCACTGTCATCACACACATCAGACTGCATAAAAGACACTTGTGTTGTGAACTGACATCCTGTTTTTCAAGTTGAAGGCTTCAAGTATTTTTTCACCTTAGTTTATTTCTGCTTAAATAAAGTCATTTACATTGAAAAGGCTGTTTGATCTTCTTTTTACTTCTCCCTTTTTTTTCACCTGTCTCTAAAGGCAAAAGCGGTGCTTTATGAATTTTTATCTGCGTTTCCCATAGATGCTGTAAAAACCATAATGAAGGGCACTTTTTGATGTTAATGATAAATATTTGTTCTCATTACTGAGAGCGTGGTTTCCTGATTCCCAGGTTGCCAGGTGTCCAATCTCTTGGCAGTGCCTAAAGATCATCCATCTTGTTTCAATGTTTCCAGCGCTCATCCAGAAGCCCCACTGGCATACAGTGTACAATAAAAGAGCTTAATAGCCTCACAGGCGTTATTGTGCTGGAAGCCCAGGGTGTCTTCTTTGTGATCTAAAATGACTACAAGGGTTTGTTTTTAAAGGAAACAATAAGGCATTTATCAGTTTTAATTTTGAGCATATATAGTTTTCCCTAAGCCACAATGAGGAACGCTTACATGAAAAGCTCTCCACCTGTTCTGCTTGGCCCTGTGGGAGCAGGTGACGTGGTGTGGATTTTATTGGCATGCCAGGTTCAGCTGGTTTAAATGAGGTGTGTATGGGTGGGGGTGATGTTAGCGTGTGTATTGTCTCCACATAATAAATATCATGGCTGTCGACTTGACAGCTGAGCGAAGGCTCCGTGTTGAGTGATGACTTGCTTAAGAGAGGGATAGAAATGGATGGAGGAGACCGATATAAAAGTGCCAAGTGCTGGTCCATCTGCATCTATTTCATCTGTCAGCCATCCTGATGCATCACACGCCAGTTAGGTGTGTGTGTGTGTGTGTTTGTGCAAGTGTGTTCATGCAGGGATGTATAAGTGTATATTTGCAAGTGGTAGACAACTGCCCTGAAGTACAAAGTATTCATCTGCTCTGAATGATGTCCTTGTATTCAAAGCACATCTCAGTGCATCAATAGGCTGAATGGCCATTAAAGGCTTCGGTGAGGCTGTATGTTGAGCCCGTTTAAGATTTTCAAGCGTACTTTGGAATGTATATTATGTTTTCAAAGGTGAAGGTGATGGTATGGTTGCCTTTATATTTGAAAGAGTCAGTGTTATTCTCCAGATAATTCAGAATCTCATCCAGTGTGTGTATCCGTCGTCAGACTTTTACTTATTTTGTGACTGTATTCAAGGCTTGAGGGATGAAGTCCATTCCTGCCACAGTGAAAAGCCATGCCCTGACCCTTATCCTGCACCCTTGGTGTTAGAACTATGAATATTAATAGTGTGGTGGCTGTAAGGTTTGTGGAATTAAGCATGCTCGTACTCGTGCTGCCATTACAGGTGATGCTTATTGCCTCTGTCATGTGTGCTTAGCACATTCTCCTCTGTTGATAACATGCCCTTGGCCTCCAGTCAATCCAGCTATTTATCAAGTGACTCTGAAGAGCAAAAGACTGGCTCTGCTTTTGAGAAGAGGTTTGGTGTTTTGTTTGTTGGTCTGCAAACCTCAAAGTAACGCCACGTGGCACTTCCTCATACAGCTTCTGTTTGTATAGATATGTGTGCACATCTGGGTCATCCTTTATGAATATTTGTGAGTGTTGCGGCGCTGTTCTCTGTGCTCTTCCAACAATCTGTTCATTTGCCTTTTTCTTGCTGTTTTGCCTAAAACATGGCTGTTTTATCTAGAAAATTACCTATGAAGAGAATATGTTTGCCAAATATTGATAATATGTACAGTAAACTTGAAAGCTGTAAAGACATTGTGTTGGTTCATTGACTTGTAATAAAGAAGATGGCATCTCTGCCATTGCCTCTGTGAACCTGGTTTGTCTGTTACTGCACTATGTAACTTTGGATCATCATCCTGGTGACATCTCATGAGAGCTGTGCAAAGCTTTATGGTGCGACGGCGCACACGTTTACAGCTAGCGCAGCCCAACATGACAGAGATTGTATTATTTTCTGCTTTAGAGGTGTTGAAAGGTGTAGGTCTAGTGTATATTTGCAGCTTGTATGGAGCTAGAGCTGTTTTCCTCTTACTTTATACTATACTGAATTTAATGACACTCTGAAATCATTGCAGCACCTCAAAATGGCCACTTGTATGCATGTCTGACAATGTCAGTGCTCCTAATGAGACAATGGATGCTGTCCTGTTGTATCTCCCAGATCTGGGCCAGGCCCTAACCCTAACCCTAACCCAAAGAAGCAGTTATTGGTCCTGCTAATGGGTTAAGAGCCCGTCTGTAGCTCTGTCCAGCTCTTTTAGAATAACTGTCTGTTTCCTGGAATCGCCTTCATGCTCTTGAGACTGTGCTGTGGACACACCAAAACATTCCGGCAATGGTACGTATCAATGTGACATCCTGAAGGAGCTGGAAATGCCTGTCCAACCTCTGTAGGGTCCAGGTATCACCCTGTCCTACCAGTAGTGACACCGACTCTATTTTACTGCGAACAAAGTGAAAAAACAGTCAAAAATATGAGGAGGGAAAACCTGTAAAACTCCCTCAGACAGACTGAGTGAATAAATATTAAAACATTTTAAAACATTAAAGATTTGAGAACAAATGACATTTAATTATAAAATTAGTTCTGAGATGTAGGGTACATAATGTTCATTATTTCTCAATTACATTGAATTAAAAACAAGTTGAAGTGCCAATCAGGCTGGTTTACAAAAATTATTAGTAACACAAATAATATTTACATTGCACGATTCTAATTATCTCTATAATATCTATAACAAGAGCATTTCAATGAACCTGAGAGTATTTGATTAGAAAATATTCAAGACTTAACATAACATGCTTAATGAGGTAATATAGAAAAGTATGAAAATAATGAAAAAACTTATGTTATTGACATTTAGATGTGCAGTTTGAAACAAGAAACAACTTAAATATCGCCATAGAAACTGATGATGGAGGTGGAAACTGCTAACGAGCGTTCATATTTGAATAAAAGAACAAATTTGTGTCTGTCATTATATCTAAAAGTGTAACAGTTATAACTATAAATAGTTATAAATAATCTATATTTTAAAATGTAAAATATTTTTCTTCTCTGTTCCCAGAGTCGTTCTGGTCATTTTGACCTGAACGTTCTTTTGTTAAACGACAAGTTGCGACAAGTGCTTGAGTTGAGCTGTTTTGAGAGTCAGCACCTCAAACTTAGCCAGGGAATCAGTCTGGATGTCAGTTGCTACATTAAGTACCAACACATGGTTCTCAGAACACACTGTAGTCTGGTGAAGTTGTTGTCAAGCGCTATTGGCAAGACTTGTTTCTCTCTGCTGCTCAGTCTGCTCTGTCCTTCACGTCAGTCTCAGCTCACTCTGTGCCACAGAAGGAAACTGACAAACCCTCGTTGCCCACACACGCTGACGCACACACACAGTGGCATGACAGCAGCAAGTACAAAACCACGAGATTTGACTGGTGTTGTGGTGTTGCAGTAGCTCGCAGTTCAACTACATCCATCGCTGCATAGTAATGGGAGCAGCTGAATGACTTTCATTAGCTATTTTTCTTGTATTTGACTATTGAAAGAGAGGTTCAGGTCTCAGCTGTTTTCCAGAAAGCTGGATTTTCAGCTCACCTGTGAAAATTATTTGGCTATAGTTTTTAATGTTTTTATTCTTAATTTGTAAAACTAACATGTTTAGGTAATGTTCCTAGACATTGAATGCTAAGAGAGTGGCGTTTTCTGCTGGCATGTGACTTTTTTATGTAATATTTTCTTATCATTTATAAATACATGTTTCATCATACATCTTCATTGTCATTTTTTACTTTTTCCAAGCAGTTCTAGAAGAAACTAGATTTCTCTGTTGCTTACTGTCATTCCAGTTCAACCTCTTTACGTGTGACATATTTAGTAAGTGAACAGTAGCTTGCAAGGTTAACAATATTAATGTCAGGGTGTATACTACCTCCCAGAAGGCCATTATATATATTGTTATTAATACATGTGGTAATTTGTTAATTTGTTGTAACTTTACCGATCCATGTTCCATCATCCAGTCGGCGTTGCTCTTCCTATTACTGCTATGCTGATGACACACAGCTCTTTCTGGGGTGAGTGGAAAGAAGAGAGTGAAAAGAACAGCAGGCAATAAGACAACAACAAGCAGGAAAAAAAATGGGCAGGTCAACGGGGTTCTGGAGATGTTCAGCTCCAGGGGCCTGGGATACCTGCAGAGGAGTAACTATGGGAGAGAGAAAAGATAATGGTAATGCAATGATAGTATGGGAATAGATAGACAGGAGGATGGGAGGGGAGAGGAGAGAAGAGGAGCTCAGTGCATCAGTAGAGGTCCCCCAGGAGAATAACCTATAGCAGCAGAACTAAAAGATGGTTTAGAGTCACCTGATCCATCTCTAACTATAAGCTTTATAAAAAAGGAAAGTTTTAAGTCCAGTCTTAAATGTAGAGAGGGTGTCTGCCTCCCGAACCTGAACTGGGAGCTGGTTCCACAGGAGAGGGGCTTGATAGCGCCATTCCATGTCTGGAAAATCTAGGAAACACAAATAGACCTGCTGTTCTGTTCGGAAAGTATGAAAAATAGGAATAACTATGAGGTCTTTAAGAAATCATGGTCCCTGATTATTAAGTGCTTTATATGTAAGTATTTTATTATGTGTTTTATAATTTTACAGGGAGCCAGTGGAGAGATGCTAATGTAGGAGAAATATGATCTCTCTTGCTAATTCCAGTCAGAACTCTGGCTGCAGCATTTTGGATTAACTGGAGGCTTTTTAAGGAGTTATTAGGACATCATATAAATAGTGAATTATAGTCCAGTCTGGAAGTAACAAATACCTGGACTAGTTTTTCCTATTTTTTAATAATATATAAACAGAATTTTTCTCTGTTATTTTATTTATCAACCCCACAAGCAGCAGGAAAGGAATTTTGGTTAGTTATAATTAATTTAATTTCAGCCAGTTATTAGTTACGTTTGACATGGAGTCTCTGCTTGTTTATACGTGTCACGCCTGCTTGCAGAATTCAAAAGCCCTGTGTGTGCCTGCAGAGTGAGTTACCATCCAGGATATACTGATGTCTCTGCCTGCAGAAATCTGAGAAATCCCAGCCTGGCTCCTGCCAAACAAGTCCACTTAAAACAGCACACTCCTTGGCTGGACCCTGGCTATCCCTGACTCTCCTCTTCCCTTTGTAAGCTAGCTTTGTGAGGAGTCACGATACAAATCAGGAGCAACAAAACATGCAGTGCAATCTTTGAACTTTTGAACTCAGTTCATCATCAACATGCAGGGTCTAAAATGATTGAGTTTTTTATGGCAGTGTAATATCACTGGCTGGGTCATCAGCATGTTTTCCAGCACCCTCTAAGGATGTGCCCCACATTTGAAATTTGATCACTGCCTTGAGAACACAAAATCTAGGCAAGTTTAATTTGCAGCAAGAACAGCCAGACACTAGACATGTCATCCATGTCGATCACACAATATTTTGGTCCTAGCCTTTGACCAAACATGATTGTGTTATAGGTTTCTTTCACTCTGACACTGATTGAAATTATGAATGGCACCAGTAGAACTATTATGCCATAATTAATGTTAAGTTCATAGTGTCTTAAATATATATCCTGTAGAGCCTAATCAAGAAGAACAATGCAAATATATGGTCATTAATAAAAGTAATCAGTCTTGTAAGTGGAATCATGCTGTACCTAACTACTGTATTAATTGTGAATCCACTAGTGCACATAATGGCAATATCCATGTCTTATACATGAGACAAGAAAAACTGGGTGTGATGGATGACACTTGAGGAGAAACTGCTGGAAAAGTCAAATGCTTTTTGTAACAGGTCAGCTAGAGATTTTCCTCTTATTGCACTTCAACTTCTTGACAAAATGCCAACCAGTTTGCCAACCATTTTATAAATCATCCACACAAACGTCCTGCCCGGAGAAAGAGTTGCTATAGATTTTTCAAATGATCAATTACCCACTGTAATGGGTTATTGTTTTAGAGCTCATTCCCATGAGCATGGGCATTAATCTCAATCAATAGTCTATAACCATGACTTACAGAATTTCTGTACTTTTTTTTTTTACATGAGAATATGCTAACTTTTCTTTGCCAGTATGTCCAGCTGGGCGAATGTGAATATTATAGGATGGAAAATTACTTGGCAGTACCATTTCCAGGCTGTTCCTTGTGTTAGATATTTTAATATGCATCCAAGATGACTGCCTACTCAAACATTCGAGAGATACAAAGAGATTGCTGTCCTCATTCCCTGTCAGTGAAAATCCTGGTCCATGTTTAAGATGCAGTTCTGGGTTGTACAATCATTTTTTTTCTTGTAAATATTGTGCTAAGTGGCATATCACGTTAGGTAAACACAATGTAAGCCAGGATGATTGCACATATTAATTTGCTAGAAAGCTAATTGGCTGTGTTTGCTTTTGTGTGGTCTTTGTAAATCCACAGCAGCTGACAGAGGCTTTTATTTAGCTGACGGTGAATGAAAGGCATTTACATATGCATATGTTTAACTGAAAGGCTTATCCTCTCTCAAAGTAAAGTATATGAGGAATCATAAAAATATTGATTGTGTTATCAATTCTATGGCTATATTCTCAAAGGCTTAAATAATATTAAATAACGTTTGTTGATTCCTTCACTTTTAGTAATAGGAGTATTATGGACGGAACAATCTCTACCTTTTTATCAAATCTGCTCACATCATACTGTAATTTACAAGTCGAAAAGACAGATTAGACTGAAATTTATAAAGACTGATCACGGCCTTTAGATGTGTCTGAAATTCAATATATCCCCAAGTCTAAATGACAGAATAGATCTTTTGCCATTGCTGTAGAAAATGACTTAGTGTTTTCAGTTTTGACTGTTAAAGGCCTCCTCTGTAGTCAAAGTTTGCACATTTAGTCACAAAAACTACTTGGTTAACATTATGGGAAAACCGAAATCTTGGTTAAAAGACAAACCATATCATATCATATAGACTAAATGGTTCAATAAACATATGTTGATTTCTATTAATCTACTCATTCAATTTTATTTGTACAGCACCAAAGCACATGCGAAGACATCTCAAGGCACTTTGCAGTGCACTTTCCACAAAATATAACTGTATACAGATTTTTTATAAAAAAACCCAACAACCCCACTTAAGCAAGCACTAGACAACAGCGGAGAGCAAAAACTCCCTTTAGAGGAACGAAGCTTCCAGCAGAACCAGACTAAGGGTGGGTCATCTTTAAGATAAGATGGAGCTTAATTTTTAAGTCCTTCATATATGAGGAGATGTGTTTTAAACTCTTTTCTGGATTTCACAGGGAGCCAATAGAGAAAAGCTAGAACTAGTTTTTCAGCGACATTTTGAGGATTCTCCTAATCCTAACTCCTCAGGTGGAAAAAGGCAGTTCTGGATCTGGATTTCTTTTATGTATGACGTAAAGGAGAGATCCTAGTTAAAGATAACTCCAAGATTCTTCATAGTATTATTTGAGGTCAATGTTATGTCATCTAGGGTAAGAAGATGATTAGACATCATGTCTCTAAGATTTTTAGGACCAATCAAAATAACATGAGTAATAGGAGTAGGAAATTAAAGAACATCCAGGCCTTTATGTCTTTCAAGCACATTTAATTAATTGATTGGCTTTATCTGGTTTCATAATACATATAGATGGATATCATCTGCACAGCAATGTAAATTTATAGTGTTTCCTCATAATATTCTTCATATATAGAGTGAAAGGTATTGGCCCCAGCGCAGAACCCTGTGGAACTTCTGTGAGTATAGAAGACTCATCATTAACATGCACAAACTGGAATCTATCTGACAGATAAGATTTAAACCACTCTAGTGCTGTTCCTTTGATCCCGATGACATGTTCCAGTCTGTGTAATAAAATGTTGTTCTATAGTGTCCAATGCGGCACCAAGATCTAAGAAAACGAGTATAGAGAGAATTCCTTTGTCTGACGTTAAGAGAAGATCGTTAGTAACGTTTACCAGTGCTGTTTCTTACTATGATGTACTCTAAATCCTGACTAAAAATCTTCATACAGGTTAGTCTTGCACCAGTCCTCGCATAATTGCTTTGAAACTACCTTTTCAAAAAGTTTCAGAGATAAAGGGCAGATTGGTCTATAATTAGCTAAAACCAGTCTAGAGTAGGCTTTTTTAATCAATGCTGAACAAGCGATATTTTCTCTGTCGGACTAGCTACTGTAGCACGGCAGAATGTGTGAGGATGCCAGACACTTTGATTTGCAGACACATTCTGCCCAAACCATTAATTGGTGGCCTCTGAGCATTTTTGAAAGCTTTTATTAAAAGAAGTGTCTGTGTGGCGAACGGAAAGTGTCTGGTGGTCTTCTAGGAGCAGAAAACTATTTACAAACTATATACTTTCTATAATAAATCATCTAAAATCATCTTGGATATGCTGGTGATAATATTGGTCCACACTATGACTAGGAAATTATGGTTCCCAGTGTGTTTCTGCCACGTTGCGACCTGTATTGACAGTAATGACGATAATATCTGGGGATTAAGAAAATATATATATAACTACATTGTGATGCAAATCTTTATGTAGGACAGGTATCATTTGTTCCTTTTTATTGACCTGAAATTAAAGGTTCTCCATGTGCTCTTACTGTGTTTGCTTTATTAGCTAGGGGATAGAAAATATGATTTGTTGCTTCATCTCATTAAATCTACAAAACACAACATTCATATTAGCATAGCTAATTAAATAATTCTACTGCTTGATGATGTTGAAGTGGTGTGTTTCCCCTGCTCTTGATGTGTGTACTTAACATCTGTCTGTGTAGTCAAGTAGAGTCAGATTTTTCTAGTATTTTTTGAGCATTCAATAAAAAGATTCTTATATATGTGTTTCACCAAGCCATATTTCTTCTCTCTTAGGGAAAGTCAGACAAATAGACAGACTCATTTGTGACCAGCAAGGTTTTCATATGTTCATTCATATATTCATGCATCCAGCATTAGCTTATCCAGGTAAATCAGTCCGTGAGCACATTTTCTCATTAGTATGGAGTAAGTGTTAGAAGGGGGTGACCAGAGAGTAATATTTTCACATACCAAACATGCATTTTAAATTCTGCATAGAACATAAAGCATATGCTAGGGATAAACATGGTGGATCTGATGGAGTCATTGTACTGTACTACACATAGATGTTTGTTTTGGTGCCTACGAAATCATATTCCACCCTGTTGGTGGAATATGATTTCATGCAGAAGAAATGTCTAAAGACTACACAGAAACATTGCACAAGTGCACAGATTGCACATTTGCACACACATATATTTCCAGAACCATATCAAAAACTGAAGTAAGTGAAGACATGTCCTATCCATTTTATCAACAATAACTAATGAGTTTTGTTTGCATTGTTTAGTGTTTCACATACAGAACTCTAGGCTGCCTTAGCGGGACAATTCTGAACACCTAGTTTTAGAAATGCTGGGCTTTTTTTAGACTCAGTTCATAGCATGTGGATGTTCAGCCAAAAACACAGCCACTAAAATTTCATCTGGGCATAGCTAGAGGCTTATAATAAATGTGGCCTTTAAAGAGTCCACAGAAATTAGTGCTCAGTTCCTGATAGAATTACAGGCAAGAGCTACAGACTGTGAGATAAATGGTGGGAGTGATGAAAACGTCATCCAAATGCCAAATGGCAGAAACTACTTTCACTCGGAGATATGCTTGTTCTTCTGTGTCCTTTGATGTCATTCATCCCTCTCCTGACTATGAAAAATACCATAGCTACAAAATAATAATATGATGCGACAGATATTACAGCACAGTTAGAGCTTTTATAGAGTAGTTTATAAACTCTTCTGCTTCCACTTTACATTGCTGTCCACCTATATGTAATATGCCCTGGGTGAAGATAATTTGATATACATAAGAGGGACCATCTTACTGAGCTCAAAAGACTAAAAAATTGCTTTACAACTGCTAATTAATATTAACATTCCATAGTATCAGGTAGGAATAGTTACTCAAAACTGTATCCACATTCTCTATTCTGCTTACTATTCAATATGAAGGACACTTGGATGAAAAGCCCAACAGATAATAACCAAATATTTCAGAATAGTTTTATCAACACGTGTGACTTACAAACTCCGGTGCAAGAGAGTGTTTGAAAATAAAGGTCTCATTACCTGTACATCAACCAGTGTGTGAGATGCCGATGTCCTTGTGATCTGCCTATGCAGTTAAAACCTGCAGATGTTTCAAGACCGGGATCAGTGAACATGGCGGCAGCATTTGCTCAGGGGAGTGAAAGAACTTTGCTGCAACGAACTTTCACATTTCAAGGTGTGTGTGTGTGTGTGTGTGTGTATGTGTGTGTGTGAAATGGTATTTGTTACCTACTTAGTTTTCTGCTAACAAATGCAAATGAGGACAATTTCCTGATCCTAATAAAGATAAAGGGCTGTTTGAGGGTTACGACTAGGTTTTAGGTTACAATTAGATTTTGGTCAGGATTAGGTTTAGCCTGTCAGAAATGCTTTGAGAAAGTATGACTCAGCATATCAGAGCCCATCTCCCTTCCAGCTTTGACCGTCCTAAGTTTGCGTATAAGTCAAACTGATACCAATGATGCCATCAGTACCGCCCTCCACACTGCACTAAGCCACTTGGACCTACGTGAGAATGCTCTTTATAGATTACAGCTTCACATTCAACACAACCATCCCAAGAATCCTGGTGCACATGCTGTACTGCCCAGATTTTCCCAAAACAACCTAAGCCTAGATAGGGAATTTGCTCACTAACCAGCCACAAATGGTCCAAATCAGCCCCCACTGCTATTCCACCATCACACTCAGCACAGGCTCCCCACAGACCTGTGTGTTGAGCCCACCCCTCTTTACCCTGTATACACATGACTGCCTTCCAATCCACTCCTCCAAGACCATCAGCACATTTTCAGACAACACCACTGTCGTCGGGTTCATAACTAAAAAAGGGGAGAAATAATAACCTGGTGCTTAACACCAGTAAAACCAAAGAGATTGTACTAGAATTTCGGAGGCACAGAGTGGAACCAGCACCTGCCTTCATATAATGGGGTGAGGTGAAGTTGTGCAGTACTTTTCTGGCACGTGCTTCTACTTTTACTGGAGTATTGATTACACTTGTTCTACCTTTGCTGAGCACACATCTAGCATATGTACAGTGTTGTGTCTTTTATAGAGCTGTGAGCTGAGAGTGGCTTACAGTTTCTCTTCTTTGATGTGGAACTTTATCTCAGCTTCTGCAGATTTTTAAAAATACCACTGCAAGTACAACTGAACAAAAAAAAAAAAAACTTTGACAACTTTCATACTTAAGGATTTGTATCGTAAGTCTCAAGATGACAGCCAAAGCACTTAAGGCAAAATTTCTTCAAATTGAACAAAGCTTCAGCATTTGATCATTCTATTATTCGACTCCCACAGAAGTTAAGTTACTGCTGGAGCTTCTACTGTAGCGATATTCATGACTGACAGGGTGGATGTCTTACACCACAAAGATGATGTCTGGACAAACTGGATGTGAGTGCTACAGTATCGGTCTGCACCAAGATATTAAAACTGACATGAACCCTGAAAGACAGACAGAGAGAGCGAGAGCGAGAGAGAAAAAAAAGAGGGAGTAACTGATGCAGACAGCCTGCTGTCTGCTCAGCATCTCTTGCCGTGTCTTGCATGCACAGTGAGAGAATGCAATGTGACCGCATTACGCTCAAAAACGTTTGGATATTATTTCATAGTTTAAAAGAGAGGTTGATCATTTTTCCATTTTTATGTTTTACCTTGGTTCCTTTATACACAAATGATCACCTTTTCACATTTTCTCCAAAACTAGGCACCACAATAGAACAAAAACACCAATTATTCTGTGTGCCAACTAATTAGACACTAGTTTTGAGAAGCAGCTGATAGATGCCACATGAAAGTTCAGTTATTTTTCACAAAGGCCCGTCTATACTCTTGATTGTACCCCTTGCATGTTGGCACTTTGTCCGCCCACAGCAGGCGCATGACTGCCTTCCCACAATGCCGAGCACTCAGTCACAGGGCTGCTTGGCTACCTACTGTTATTTTCTCTCATCTGTCACTATTTGGGTGCTTCAGACACCAGTGAATCACACTGATGTTGAGCGGCTGCAGATGTTTTGTACAAATGGGCCACATCCCAACAATCTCCCCTAATTAGACCACTGTTGTGCAAAGGGGCAGTTGTGCTTATTATTAACAAACCATTACAGTGAGTGCCTTTCATCCATCATAAAAGCCAGCTCTAATTGGGTTTGTAGGCTTTTGTTTATCTGATGGGCCAGAACGGTCACAATTTTTCCTTCAAAGCAAATAGATCTTATTAGAATGTTTTGTCCATGTGCTAGTCTGGTAATTTGGAGTTGTGCCCTGGTTCATTTGCTGATAGCGAGGTGTGGCCCTTTGATATTGCAGTCCAAATAACCTTTCATTCAATGCACCTGTGGGTTGACACATTTGTCAATGGAGTTTTTGTGTATCTGGCTACTGTAAAGGACTTTGTAGAGTCCATTCATCTTGCTTTTACACTTTGCTGCTGCTGCTTTCCTCAGTGTTGATTCCAGTCCTAGAACTACTCATGCAGGACACGTTACTAATGCATTATTCCGAGCCTGCCTATCAGCATAAATGCGTAGGAGACTACCAATAAAAGGAGTATGGCCTTTAAACTGATAAGATCCATCCTCAAATGAGTTGTGAACACATTTAAAGCTGAATAATACAGTATAATGTAACATTCAGCCATTTAGAGCAGTTGTATAATATCATTAGATTTCTCTCATAAACAATTTATGTGCATAATATGTTTAGTGGTGTTACCTGAAAGACGTAGCTTTAGCAAACTTTAAGGTAAAGTGCTCCGAAAGAGCTGTTTCAGTTTCATGGGTTATAAGTGCAAGATTTTATTTTATTTTATTTGCAGAGAAAGATTTGAGTGCAGATAAAGATTCAGAAGATTTCTGTTTTCAACAAGTTTTTGAAAGTTGAGAGTGAGGCAGCTGAGCGTGCAGAGGTGGGTAGGTTGTTCCCCCATCATGGAACCACAGAGCTGAAAGGGGACCACAATAAGTTAGTTTGCTTGCAGAGTGCAGTGAGCGAGAGAGATTGTAGAACAGGATGAGGGAGTTCAAGTAAGCTGGTGCTGTTGAGTTGACCATCTTGTAGACAAGGGTCAGGGCTTTGAACCTGATGCTGGCAGCTACAGGAAGCCAGTGCAGAGATGTAAAAAGTGGTATAACGTGTGTCCTTTTTAGATAATCCAGAGACATGCTGCTGGATTTTGGATTATCTAAATAGGTTTGATGGTGCATGTAACCCTGTCAAAAAGACATTGCAGTAGTCAAGCCGAGATATGACCTGTGTTGATGCTGATGTTGTGTTTTATTGAAGGTATGTCTGGGGAGACAAGAACGTTTTAAGGAGAGGTTGAGCTGAAGATGCCTATTTCTCACACAGGCAGTGATGTCAGTGAGGCATGCAGAGATGCATAGTGAGACAGTGAAGTCATCTGGTGGAAATGACAGAAAGAGCTGTGTGTCATCAGAATAGCAATAATAGGAAAAACCATGCCACTGCATGATGGAACCTAGAGATGTGGTATAGATGGAAAAGAATAGAGGATCAAAAACTGAGCCCTGTGGCATACCAGTGGAGAGGCAGGGAGAGTTAGAAACCTGCCTCTGCCAAGATACCTTGAAGGTACTACCAGACAAGTAGGACTTAAGCCAGGTCAGAGCTGTCCCAGTTATACCCAAATCAGAAAGTGTAGAAAGAGAACAGGTGGTAGGATGGTTTAAGAGAAGGGTGGATGCACCGTTCTCAGTCAGAGTAGTACTAAGTAGTTGAATCAACAGCAGTATCTGGGTGTAATTATATTGAGTAGTATTGTTTGTATCAAACTCTTGTCCTTGGTTCAGTAGGTTCACTTGATCATAATAGTCAGTGGAGAGAAATGGATTGTTAAAAAAAACAAAACAAAACAGACCAATAACTTAAAGTACTTTCATAGATCTTAAGTCTTATGTGATATAAATTCAGCAGTGAGCACCTCCTCAGTTACTGACTACTGAAGGTTCCTCAGAGCGATGTTGGAAAACGTTTAGCATACAGAAGTTTAACGTGACTGGGTCCTGAATATTAAATCAGGATTCTCTGCTGTTTTGCGATGCCTTATGCCCACTTTATGTTTTCCTGACAAAACACTGTCCTGCTGAAGTGAGTAAAGACAGGCTGTGTGGTGGGAAATATTAAGTGAAAGACATAATGTAGAGAAAAAAATATGATAGGAAATAAGTGTTGAGTAACTACATGTTAGAATTATTATTTTTTGCCAATTATTCATTACAGTTAAAGTTGCATTACTCTTACAAAGTGTTCCCATCAACTATGATTAGCTCTAACATGAAGTAATATTATTAAGCCTCAGTTTACAAAAAAACATTCACTACAAATACTACTCTGTATACTACAGTATATACTGTATATGCCTTCATGCAGATTATGTATAAGGCATATCTATCTATCTATCTATCTATCTATCTATCTATCTATCTATCTATCTATCTATCTATCTATCTATCTATCTATCTATCTATAATGCAGCATTGCTGCAGATATGGTGAAAACCAGATAAGATTTATTGCCTATGGGATAAACTCACATTGTAATTCCTGTCTGTTCAGAGACTCTTTACAATTACCCGCTCCATCTGCCTCTTCTTCTGTGTCAAAATTAATAACCGTCAGTTTGGGATTTTGTATAGCATTTTCACTGGTTACAGAGCCTTATTCAGTCGTATAAGGACCCCCTCAAATACAGCAGCACGCGTTCAGCATAAAGGCTGGTCCCAAACTTCATTGAGGAGGGGAGGTCAATTACATGGTGCAGTGATTCAGATGTTGTAGACACAGCACAACAGTGTCAACAAGTGTTATTTTTAATGTACAACTAGTAGAGTTTGTTTTTATTTAACTTTTCACCTTGGCAATTTTCTTCTTGAACACTATTATAAAATTGGAATGGAATACCATTCATGCTTAACTTTAAGAGGCATGCAATGAATGAAATTTTAAGCTAATCTAATAAATCAAACTATTGTTTACAATATTCTTCTAGCATATAAATGTACTGAAATACTATGTATATAAGTATTTCAACATATAATGTGTGTAACTGTTATCCTGAGTTGAATGAACAACACTGACTTCACACCAGAAAATTAAATACTGTCACAAGGAATTCAGTTGCATTAAACTTGCTAAGAGGCTGTGGTGGTTTGTTTTTAACAAGCTTGGGCTTCAGACGAGCTGAGATGTCAGTCTGAGTCCCAATTTACCATCTAGTAGGAGTTGCATTGTTCACCTAGTGTGACAGTGAAAGTACAGACATATGAATCATTAGTTACAAGGTTAAGGGAGTAAGGAATTTATTAGAAGGCCTCTGAACCAGCCCCTTGGCTAGTCAATCAATACAGTCAGTCTGCGTCGAGGGAGCTTCAGCACAGTCTTATCTGCAGATGCACAAGTTGAAAGCAGTGCATGAATACTCCATATGAACTGCTTGCACACGCACCATCAAAATATTTCTCTAAATAAACATGCAGCTGAAATGCCCATTTAATACTGAGTTCTTCGTTTAGAACATTCCTTTTTACAATATGAAAACTGGAACAACAGGAGAAAGCATTAAGCACAGATAAGCACAGCCTATCACTGACTTTGAAGTGGATTCATTGTGTGGTTGTGGGTGGGTGGGGAGTGGGTCTTAACGCTCGAGTCCTGAGAAATACATGATATTGTTTTCAGGGATTACCACTGGCACAGATACGAAAAGAAAAAAAAAAAAATGTCAAATGCTTCAAAGTGACTAGGGTTGGAATGAAGCTAAATCCTCAGGTGAATATAACAGCAGTGGTTGGAAAATTGCTGTGACCTCCAAATGCACTTTCTTTGTCAAGTCTGCCGTTGTCTCCAATCAAAGCTCTTGCAGCTTTTGAGCATCATCGCTTAGAACCGTAGCACACCTTAATCAGTTATCCTGTGAATAAATGGTTAGAATCTCTGCAGTCAGTTCTCGGCTGGATTGTTAACTGACCTGTACAAGGCAAAGTAAAGAATGTAGATGTATCAGTGAAAAGAATAGGTGAGGCTAACAAAAACCAATGTCTGAGATTGACCACGTCTTATGACACAAAAAAACTAAATGTCTGAATAAATCCTCAAAATCACAAAATATGTCTCATAAAACTCATTGACTACAGGAAACATGGCTCATTTGTGGAAGCCAAAGGGTACGCCTGTGTCTCTGCAGCAATGTGTTTACAACGTTACCACCTCTGCAAGAAGTGAAAACTTTTTCAATGCCCCAACATTTTACTGGGGCTTCAGTAATATGATTTGCATGTACATATTATTGTTATAGCATAGTCTATATTAGTCCTTACGGCAGTTTTGTGTTTGGAGAAGTTCAGAGTTTTTAAAGGTGTGTTTGTCCAATATAAACAAAGCCACGGGCACACTCCTCCTCCAAAATATCTCTGCTGATTGGACGGAGGGGTTTGAGGTGGTTCTCCCCCTATTCATTTTGTATTACACAGCTTTCTGCCTTTTTTTTATTTTTCTTATTTCCTTCTTTATTAATTTTCCTGAAGCTACTGGGCAGCTTGTGCCTATTTGAAAGACTGCTTAATTACCATATTTGAAAGCCATGAATTAGGCTTTGGTTTCGATTAAAGTCACGGCTATGGCTTGGCCATTTTGAGTAGAATATCCCTCACACAGATGGACTGGCTATCAGCAAAGCTCAGAGCACCATGACATGATAGATCCACTCTTAACTGCAGCCTGTATTTGCTTCCACTCCCGCTAATCAACGTCCTCCCTTGGAGGCGTTCCCATCGGTGAGGATGAATCTGCCATGTCAAAGGTGACAGAGAAAGGCAAGTAGTCTCTCTGTGCCTTCTTCCCTAACGCCTACAATTTCCCTTCTTCATCTGGTCATCCTCCAGCCTCCCATTTCTTGGCCAAATGGAGAGTGAAGTGCACACAACCATCTGTGCAGTGGGGTAGAGGGGAGCTAATGGGTCCACACGAGGGATCAAAATCTCATCACTCCTAAACCTCTGAGGAAAGCCAAGTTGTAAACGGCCTTCTCAGTTGGACAAACCATTTCGTTCTAATGTGCTGCTGGCAAGAGAATGAGGAAGAGGGATGGACACAGCCTTGCTCTCCTAGAGTAAATTCAATAGCAATATATTTCTGGAAAAGTTCCATTAGTATCCAGGCTCTTAGCATTGTGTCTGAAGCAGAAAAAATGAATGACACTTTCTTTAAAAGCTGACATCAGTCTCTCGTAGTCACAGATGCTTTCGCTTCAGTCTTTGTGTTAACATTACAACTAATGTAGTATATGTTCCCAGTGGATTTGACTTTTTGTGGTGTGGCAACACGCTGTCATTCTACCACAGTAAAGTGCATCTCAGCAGGTCTTTTTATGGTGGCATTATGACCGTGGTCAAGTCTGACCGACTTTGGCTTGTGACTATGTTGTGAGGATGAAAGAAAAAACGAGTGCACTTTCCGTTTTTTTAAAGGCTCCATATAAATTCCTTCTCTTTATTGAAATCTGATGTTCAAGATCAGGAGGTTTTTTTTTATGCTCTTGAACTAATGTGACCTTGTTATTTTGACAAGTAGCTTTCACACCAATTCAATAAAAACTAAAGCAGCACATGGCTTTTTGTGCCTGCTTTAATTAATTTCAATAACTATAACTTTTTAGGATGGGAATTTAAATATATATTTATATTTTTCTTCTAATATTATACATTTTAGCAATGTGTTGACATACCTTTGTACTTATAAACACAAAAATGAAACAGCCTCTGAAACTTTTGAACACCAAAATCAGTACACTGGTCACGGAAGCTGCCATTCAGTCTATGAAAAATAAAGTATAACCTGGAAATTGTATATATTTTTTGCTCATTCTAAAAATCATAGAAAAAACATTTCAAGGTTTGATATAACATTTTGTTGTTAAGATGAAATCTAATTAATGAATGAGCCCATAACTATTACTACTATGTGAACCAGAATAAATTCATCACCAGCTACTTGTATTTAATCTAGTGAGATTTAATCAAATGGGTGTTTTATGGAAATGCATTAATCATAAACCAGGGTTCAACTAAGGCCTCAAACACCTTGTCCTCGTTAGGTTCTGCAAATGCGAAATGAATATCAATTAGATTTTTGCAAATTGCCTGACATGGTCTAGTGCAACATGAGATTAATCTTACTGACTTTGGCGATCCCTTGACGTTTCACCTAACGCCACTGGCAGGTAAAAAAATGTATTTGCCTATTACTTTCTTATCCAGCCTCAGCTGCATTTCACTTAGCATAATAGCATTGTTAGCATATGTGTGTAGCAGAGCTGAAGACGTCGAGATTTTTGTTTTGAGACAAGGTGAGAGACACATGACTTAGATAGTTTGCAGGGCATGTGCAGGGGAGGAATGCAAAGTATATCAAATGAGATGAGAGACATGCTGAGGATAGAGCTGCCAGACAGGAGGAGAAGCGGAAGACCAAAGAGGAGTGCCACGGACGTGGTGAAGGCGAACGTGCAAGAGGTTGGTTTCACAGAGAGCCGAGACTGAGGTGAAAATGGATGAGCCACTGTGGTAAGAGAGAGCTGCAAGAAGAAGAAGCTAATGCAAGCACGTGAATGCAGTAAACGTAGGTGATTATAATGGTACATTCCTGCTAAACGTGAGTATGTTAACAGCAAATTACATGATGCATATTACCATATTCTTGCAATTTGCTCCTACTTTTCTGTGTGAGGTACGTTCAAGTGTTCCACTCAATCCTCAGGTGTGTACTGCTTCGCTGTCAAGGACAGGACAGTGTGAATTGTCCACTCTTTGAAAGTCTACTACTTAACACTGCCTCTTCAACGCTGTATAAAACATACCAAGCTGGTGTGTCAGTGGCGGGGCAAGTTTGCCCTACACCTGAGGAGGGATGCGATGTTTAAGATAAGGGGTGTAAAATTTTGGTGACAATTATGTGTGATATACAACAGGGTAACTATGATGCATGTAGACATACACAAAGTATGTCAGAAGTGCGCTTCCTACCCTTTTTCTGGCTTTGTAGAAACCAGTTCCTGAGTGGTCCATTCAAGGTTCCCACTTGAACCCATAACCTTCAGTGAAATATTCAGTCTGAGGGACAAAATCCGTGCTCAGGCTCGGCCCAAACATCGCCCACGTTGACGTCAGCTGAACACTCACAGTGTGACATTAGTTTTTCAGGCTACTGCAAACTCACTCTGGAAACAGCAAAACAGCAGCAGCAGAGCACAAAAAACTGACACCGCTCACCTTTTGGATACATGAATAATTAGAGAACTTCTTCACTTCTTCCTCCCACAAAACGACTGCAAAACTGATTTTGAGTGGATCTGTTTACACACATTTTCAGACTTGCCACTCACTGTAATTTACACAATTTTTCTGCATGACAGTGTGCAGGCACATTTAATGGACTTCAGGGACCCCTTTTTTTTTTTAAAAAAAGGGCATACTATGGGTCCCTAAATTAATTTCCAGGTTACCAAGGTAAATGGCTGAAAAACAGACATAAAATAATCTGCTATTATAAAATGTACATTTACATAACATGAGTAAACTGCATTTTACTGTCTGTCTTTTTAATTTATTTCTTGTGTGTTGTTTGTTGTATAATTGAAGTGCTATTGGTTGCTCTGCTGATGAAGGACTCAAAGCATCAAGTGTTTCCCAGTAGAATCGTTTCCATTTTCACATCCTAAAACCTTAACACCTCCCACATGGATACAGGAACTGCATGGTGTGACTGGGAAGACATAAAACTGTGTTTTCGTCTTGGCTTCACTACTCATAGTGTACTTTCTTCAGACCCCCCACAGCTTTCATTGTTTGTTCTTTTTTTTGATGACACAATTAACTTGTATTTCTTTTAGGTTCCTCATTTCTCTGCATGGTATACTATGCCTAGATTTTTATAGGCATGAAATAATTAGTAATTTTACATCACAATAATAGATATTTGCATGAGACTGTCACACATCATCGTCTTCTCATTATCTGTAGATTAATCCCATAATTTACTTGGAGGGCACTGAAAGATTCCCATCAATGTACTTAGTACCTATTCTATAAGGTCACATTTAAAATTTGATTGTTATTGAAAAATGTTGCTTTATAACATATATTTTGAATTTGATTCCAGGAAAATTCCAAACTTTAGGTCAGGTTTATGTTCATCTCTTTGTTTAATCAGCTCTTTTTTTAAACAACACTCAGGTTCAGGTGGGAACACTACGTAAGACTTTTAAACAGATCACAGATTTCTAGTCTTTGACAATCTGAAATCAGCACACACCAGATAACTTAGTAGAGTGTGGACAACGCACTTTAAGACTGGTCAGTAACAAATGAGGGTACACTTTAATTCTCTTAATTGATTGATCCTAGGTTGTTGTTGTTTGTTGTTGTTTTGTTATTTGTTGCTATTATATCTTTAGTGGGAGAGACTAAGATTTAAATGGTAAATGGTCCGCACTTATATAGCGCTTTTCTACCTAGCAGGCACTCAAAGTGCTTTACACTGCATCTCATTCACCCATTCACCCATTCACACGCACAAACACACACACACCGATGGCAGAGCTGCTATGCAGCTGACCTGACTCACCGGGGGCAACTAGGGTCTGAGTATCTTACCCAAGGACACTTTGGCATGTGACGTGGCAGCTGGGAATCGAACCACCAATCCTATGATTGGCAGACAACTGCTCTACCTATTGAGCCACAGCCACCCCAAGTGATGATTTTAGTGAGGGAAACGTGGATGCTAGTAAAAGAACTGGGATCCACCTTGAGTGTTTGCCAATAAAGAAAACTTACACATATTCATGTGGCAAAACTAAAATGCATGCCAACCAGCTCCTTCTCCTAAACAGCACACCTTAAATATTTAGGAACTGATGAAAAAAACATATACTTTTGTGAGTCAACAGTTCAGGATCTTCTCTCTCACTTCACATTGCACCAAATGTTTTCACTAGGGGACAGGTCTGGACTGCAGGTTGGGTCTTTTACTACTGAGCCATGTTGTTTTCATTATTGTACATGCAAAATGCTGTTCGCCATTGCCTTTCTGGAAAGGGATAAAAGAAAGAAAGAAAAAAAAAAAAGAAAAACAAAAAACTTACAGAGTAAGTGGGTATATGTTGATGTCAGACAGGTGGATCAATTGCTTTGGGAGTCTACTATTGACATTGAGTGGGTTAATATGGGGGTTATCTGAAAACTTTTTTCTTTTCCTAAGAGATGATTATAGACAGGACAAAATGTTTCACTTTCACACTTTTTACTTTGATTAAGTGTTGCTGCTGTCATTTTGGTATATTTGCACTAAGATTGCAAAAAAAAAAAAAGAAAATAAAATCTCTGCTGAAGAATTACTGTATATGCCAGCATAACCTCTCTCTGAAAGGCTCTTTAAACCTTGAGGTTTTCCACACTCCACATTGCAATAAAGTCATGATGTTTGTGATGATTGATGTTTGTGTCAGGAGCTGTGTGAATGAGTATGTGCTGGGCAGAAAATGCTACCCTCATCAGCATCCAATGGAAAATCAACCTTTTTCCAACACCCACAAAAAAACTCTAAATCAAAAATTGAACGAATTACACTGGTGTGTGTGTGTGTGTGTGTGTGTGTGAATGTGTGTCCTTGCGAAAGGAATAGAGAAGGCAGTGGGGAAACTCTGCTCAGCTGCAATTGACAGTTCAAAGGGTTCAATTTGAAATTGAGCTTGTAATTATCTTGTAGGCTTGACAGGCTATCTTAGAAGGCCAACTCCTTCTTTCTCATCCTGCATCTCCCACCTTCATTAGTACTGCTGCACATCTACAGTAAGAATTCTGCTCACTTAATTATCTGGCAGCCATGCGTTTTATTAAAACCTACAATATCTGCTATTACTGTATGTTCACACATAGTAAGTTCCCCAATGCAAAATTATGCAAGATCAAAATGAAGCAGCTGGTAGACTTTTCTCCACTGTCGCCTAGTACTGCTCAAGTGGGGTTTTTAGGTTTTCTATATATTTCTGTATACAGCAATATTTCGTTAAGTCCTAAACCTTAAACACTGTGAAGTGCTTCTGTTGTTGATTTGGCACTATACAAATAAAATTGAATTGAATTGAATAGACTTGAAGTTTTAAAAAATATCTTCTTATTGCTGTAAAAGATATTAAAATGTTGCAATTAGTCTGTAAGAATAAACACTATATTCATATGATCAGTTATTAACAATTTCAGTTTCATACATGGTTAGTATAGTTTTGGTAAGTAAACATGTTTAATGCACATTAACTAATGACAAAAAATGTTTAACATAAAATGAGTAATTGAAATTTGAAAGAAATTGGCAAGAGGTGCTGTAGACATACAGCAGGAAATTACAGGTGAGCACTAATTCCAGGTTCAAATGGCCAAATATAGTGGGCTAGGTGACGAATATAATAGTGGTGGATATGAACTTGA
Source organism: Anabas testudineus (assembly GCF_900324465.2). NCBI lineage: Eukaryota > Metazoa > Chordata > Actinopteri > Anabantiformes > Anabantidae > Anabas > Anabas testudineus. Next base: position 1,695,190 of record NC_046623.1, on the reverse strand, counting down.
CAGACTTTATATGGATACATCTGTGTACAGCCCAAAAACCTAGCACTGTTCTGGATCATTCCACAATTAGCAGGTTAATTGGTTACAGGTAATTGTGATTGGGTAGTGAAGGAGCGTCCACAAAAAGATGCAGTCTTTGCAAGCAAAGACGGGTCATGGATTGTAACTGTGTGTGAAACTTCATGAAAGAAGATGGGTCTTTCATCATCAGTACATCCTACTGTGGGACTCCAAGGACATCTCAGTGTGTAACATACAAATGTGGAAACCACTGTTGGAAGTCTGTGACCTTTAAGCCATCAGAATGCATTTCGTGTGAGACCATCATGGTGCAGTGATAAATGGAACTATATTGGCTCGGATGTACCTTAAAAACCGTTGTCACTTAACACAGAAGGAACATGCATCATTTCTGTGCAGAAACACCATTGAATTCTCTGGGTCTGAGCTTGTGTCAGAAGGACCAATAGAAAGCGGAAGTGTTCTGCGGTCAAACATCCAGTAACCATGGACCGATTTCTACAAGGATGGCTAACACATGTATGACAAAATATACTGGAGCAAATTCATGTTTTTCGAAAGATAAATGAGTTTGATGAATATAGCAGTGAAATGTGCAAAACCCCAGACCTCTTATAGGCTTGTTGATGAGGCGTAAAAATGGTTATTGTCTTAAGATGAGCGCAAGACAAAATTATCTTCTATATTTTGAATTTGATGGGAGGCCCAAAGTGAGATTGAAGGATCTACATGATTCAGCAGAGCTCGTATGCCACCAGGAGCAACTTGGTCTTCGGTATCTTGCCGATGAACGCTGAAATCAAACTGCCAACCCTGCAATTAATGGAGGAACTGCTTTACCTCCCGACTCCTCTAATAATTATGTCAGAGATGTTGAAAATGTGTTTTGCCCAACCATGGGCCAACTCTGGAATTAAAACTGGCCTTCTAACAAAACCTGCCTGCACTCTCCTCTTCACCTCTTTTCCACACTCTCCATCACACTGAACTGTTGACCCCAAGTACTTAAACTCCTGCACCTTCTTCACCTCAGCCCCCTGTAACCTAACGCTTCTACCTTGATCCCTCTCGTTCAGACACATGTATTCTGTCTTACTACGACTGACCTTCATGCCTCTTCTTTCCAGAGCAAACCTCCACCTCTCCAGCTGTTCCTCCACCTGCTCTCTACTCTCACTGCAAATCACAATGTCATCCGCAAACATCATTGTCCAGGGAGATTCCTGTCTGACCTTATCTGTCAACCTGTCCATCAACATAGCAAACAAGAAGGGACTCAAAGCTGATCCTTGGTGTAGTCCCACCTCCACCTTGAACTCCTCTGTCTGACCTACAGCACATCTCACCACCGTCATACTTCTCTCATACATGTCCTGAACTAGTCTGACGTACTTCTCTGCCACTCCCGACGACCTCATACAGTACCACAGCTCCTCCCTCGGCACCCTGTCATACGCCTTCTCTAAATCCACAAAGACACAATGCAGCTCCTTCTGACCATCTCTGTTCTTTTCCATCAACATTCTCAAAGCAAAAACAGCATCAGTGGTGCTCTTACGGGGCATGAAACCATACTGCTGCTCACAAATCTCCACCTTCTTCCTAAGCCTGGCTTCCACTACTCTTTCCCACAGCTTCATTGTGTGGCTCATCAGCTTTATTCCTCTATAGTTGCTGCAGTTCTGCGTGTCACCCTTGTTCTTAAAGATCGGAACCAGAACGCTTCTCCTCCAGTCCTCAGGCATCTTCTCACTCTCTAGGATCCTATTGAACAAACTGGTTAGAAACTCCACTGCTGTCTCTCCTAAGCACTTCCACACCTCCACAGGTACGTCATCAGGACCAACAGCCTTTCCACTCTTCATCCTTTTCAGGGCCTTCCTAACCTCATCCTTTCCAATCTCTGCTATTTCCTGCTCCACAACATCCACATCTTCCTCCCTTCTTTCCCTGTCATTTTCCTCGTTCATCAGCTCCTCAAAATACTCCTTCCATCTTTTCTGCACACTCTCCTGGGTTGTTAGCACCTTTCCATCTCTGTCCTTAATCACCCTTACCTGTTGCACATCCTTCCCATCTCTATCTCTCTGTCTGGCTAGCCTGTACAAGTCCTTCTCTCCTTCCTTTGTGTCTAACCTGTCATACAGCTCATTGTAAGCTTTCTGTTTGGCCTTTGCCACCTCCCTCTTCACTCTACGCTGCGCTTCCTTGTACTCCTGTCTACTTTCCTCAGTCCTTTCTACATCCCACTTCCTTCTAGCCAACCTCTTCCTCTGGACGCATTCCTGTACTTCCTCATTCCACCACCAAGTGTCTTTACCTTCTTTCCTCTTTCCAGATGACACACCTAGCACCTTCCTACCTGTTTCCCTGATAACCTTTGCTGTAGTTTCCCAGTCATCTGGAAGCTCATCCTGACCACCCAGAACCTGTCTCAACTTCTGTCTTAATTCCTCACAAGTTTCTTCATTCTTTAGCTTCCACCACTTGGTCTTCTTTTCTGTCTTCCCTCTCTTCTTCTTCCTGACCTCCAGAGTCATCTTACACACCACCATGCGGTGCTGTCTGGCTACACTCTCTCCTACCACCACTTTGCAGTCACTAACCTCTCTCAAATGACCTCGTCTACATAGGATGTAGTCCACCTGTGTACTCCTACCTCCACTTCTGTATGTCACTCTATGTTCCTCTCGCTTCTGGAAGTAGGTGTTGACTACAGCCATTTCCATCCTCTTAGCAAAGTCCACCACCATCTGTCCTTCCAGATTCCTTTCCTTCACACCAAACCTGCCCATCACCTCCTCATCACCTCTGTTGCCCTCACCAACATGCCCATTGAAGTCTGCTCCAACAACAACTCTCTCTCCTCTGGGGATACTCTCTATGACCTCATCAAACTCACTCCAGAATCTCTCCTTCTCTTCTAACTCACAGCCAACCTGTGGCGCATACCCACTGACTACATTCATCATCAGCCCTTCAATTTCTAGCTTTATGCTCATCACCCTGTCTGAGACTCTTTTCACCTCTAGAACATTGTTCACAAACTCCGCCTTCAGGATCACTCCTACCCGGTTTCTCTTCCTATCCACACCATGGTAGAACAGTTTGTATCCTCCTCCAATGCTACGTGCCTTGCTGCCCTTCCACCTTGTCTCCTGCACACACAGAACATCTACCTTTCTTCTCTCCATCATGTCTGCCAGCTCTCTGCCTTTCCCTGTCATCGTGCCAACGTTAAGAGTCCCTATTCTCAAACCTATGTTCCTGCCTTTTCCCTTCTCTCTCTGACCACGAACCCTTCTGCCTCCCCTCTTTCTTCGACCAACAGTAGTCAAATTTCCACCGGCACCCTGTAGGTTAACAGCACCGGTGGCGGTCGTTGTTAACCCGGGCCTCGACCGATCCGGTATGAAAGTGTTATTGATGATTCGCATGGTTATTTTGGCAATTTTTACGCCGGATGCCCTTCCTGACGCAACCCTCTCTATTTATCCGGGCTTGGGACCGGCACAGAAGTAACTGGCTTGCAACCCCTGTGGCTAGATTTCTAGATTACAACAGTAACGTCTAATATAAGGTTCGGTAAAAAACATGAGTGCTCTTCAGATGTGAAGTTGGGTGCCATAGAGTTGAGTTGATGTAATTTGCCTTTGTCTACAGCTGTGTCTTTGATTTAAGTTTTGATTGCTCTGGTCAGAATAAGCAGAAAGGATTCTTTTCTCTTACTGACCCAGTTCCTTATTTCTCTTTATTTTCTCTGCAATAATAACCTCAGATTTACCCATTATACTCCACACTGCTTCCACTAATGCTAATCTATGCTCAGGCCAAAATACAGCTATCACCACAGTTTTTCAAATGTCCAGAAGTCATCATATTACAGGACACGAGGTTCTTTAAACTGTTCACTGACAAATGAAAAATAGTAGCAGTTTCTCTGCTGTCTCTCTGTTTTAGATTCTTTCTCTCATACCTCTGCTGCTGCAGATGCTAATACTTACTTTCTTTCCCATTAGCTGTAGTTTTGTCCTCTCTTAAACCCTTTATTCGTTGTCTCTGTTGTCATCATGTCAGACATGATTACTGAGCATGTTAATTCAATTCAATTGAATTTAGTGGTATTTGTATAGCATCAAATCACAACTTATATCATCTTCACACTATACAGTGTTTGTGACCTCAAAAAATATAACTATACACAGAAGTTTAGTAGAAAACCCAACAACCTCACTTAAGCCAACACTAGGCAACAGTGGAGAAGAAAAACTCCCTTTAGAGGAAGAAACATCAAGCAGAACCAGACTCAGGGTGGGTGGCCATCTGCCTCGACCGGAGTGGAGAGAGGGGAGTGAAAAGTACAGCAGGCAACAAAAAACAACATTGGGCAGGTTGTTAGGGCCAGTAACTTAACATGTTAATAAACTAAATTGAAGCAGACATACTATATTTAACTCAGTGACCCCAGTCTGCTACTTGCTAATAATGGAGTGGGAACAGATTCTTGCTCTCAATTAAAAAAAAAAAAAAAAAGATCTGTATCACTGGCTTGATGTGTGTCCTAGAAGAAACATGATTACCTAGCTGAAAAATGTGTCCAACTCTTAGTTGGAGTTTTATTAGAGTTATTCTTTCTTAAAATGCAGAGAGAATTAAAAATAAAGTACAGAACAGCCTGGAAGTCAGTTGCTGAGGAAGACCTTATCACATCTGTATGGACGGAGGAGATCTACAGTGTAGAGCATGTTAGGATGTCTAGGCAATCGGTAGAAAACAGATCCAATTCAGGATTCATCACCTCAAAATTGGTGTCCTAAAAATGACATTCTTATACTCCTAAACTGCATAACCATATGTATACTGTATATGTTGTGAATCCAGTGCCATAAAACATTGTTTTATGAAACATTGCTATTTTGCCTCAAATATGTAAGTTAATTTAAGTAAATTTTCAGTGGGGCTGCGGTGAACATGGAGAAATCATGTGGTGGCAGGAAGAACATATGTGGACAATGGTGATGTTAAAGGTGTACAGTACATGGCAGAACTCTCATTATATCCTTGTCAAGTATCGTTGTTTAAAGACAGTCGATAGTCATACATTAGCAGTCAGTCTCTGTGCCTGCAACACACTTAAGTTTTATTTAAACTGAAATGTTTAATTATTGTGCCTCTAGCTATATGTCACAAGCATTTTTAGATCACGATTCAATTACTACCAGGAACCTGGCGTGTCACACCAGGCAGAGACAAAGGCTCAGCAGTTATTGTATTTCAAAACTATTTTGCATATCACCGCATTTGTTCTCTTGTTCTAAACAGATTTTGCCCTGCTTCTTTGCACTTTGCTCAAAACTGAATTATTATGCTGGTGTGAAGTTTCACAGATGCAGAGACGAACCACATATTGGGCTCGTAAGTAGCTGTGATGCAATTCATCCATCTTTCATACATGAATGAGGTGCAGCCATTTTGCTCCATGGCATGTTTGACATTTTCAAATTTGAGGAACATTTATGTGTAAAGAGCAGAGTATCTAATTCTAATTCCATTTCAGCTTTACATTTCCAGCTACAAGAGCCATTTTTCCTTTGCATTAGTAATGAGGCTCTCAATGGGAAATTAAAGAGGAGGATAAGGCAACTGTCTAACTACACTGTTGCAGATCAATTGCACAACTGAATGTGGATGATTTAGTTGGAAGTAAACAAAGCATTTGCAAGGCCGATGCTGAAACACGAGTCCCCATTATCAAACATCATTATGATAGAAGATGATGCCATTTTAATAACTGCCATGATTAGGCACAGTTACTTGATCACACTCTCCTCCCCTCTCCTCAAGCTTCCTCCACTCTCTCCTGTCAGCTAAAAAAAAAAAAAACACAAAGGACCCATAAGTAGATGTGGTACTTGTAGGTATTTTACAGTGTACAGCAAAATCAAACATAGATTGACATTTCACAGATAGTTTGAGATAAAGTAAGATAGAAATCATAATTTAGCTAATGATTCAAGCTGAACTGTAAATGTAAATGATTTTACAGAACTATTTCTATTTTTCATAATTCTAATATTAAGTCAAATTATAATAAATAGTAAAATGTCTTGTTTACTAAAAAGAAAGTGAATAGAAAAGACTCAAGGATAAGATCTAACTGGTTAATCTGTGTTTTTTTCATGTATAGTAAAGAGTAAGAATGAGGTCTCTTGAAAAATGAGTGGATTTATAGATTTCTAAACACTGAGTAAAGAAAACTTGTGTCTTGTTTTTCTTGACATTTAATGACACATCTGTAGTGTGTAGTGGGCAATTTCATTGAATCACAGATCAACTCTTTGACTTTACCCAGAATAGCAGCAGTGAGTATCTGAGGGAGACTCTCATCGCTCATAGTGTGTCACCTCCTAATGTTGTGTTTCTGTTCTCCACCAACACCCCTACAGTAAGTGCTTCAACCACACGCGTCCAAACTGCTGTGATACTAAATACTAAATTACAAAACCTCCTTTATTAAAACATCCAAACACCACAAATCACATCGGGGTGTGATTTTCTAAATGATCAATCCAATTCAATCCCAGAGCAACGTTTGTGTTAGTTAGAAGGCTTTAATTTATTTATCCCTTATTAACTATCAGTTCTCCATCATCCTTTAAATCCTGCTCTTGTTCTGTCAGAGGGGAGAGAAATGAAAGCAGAAGGATTCAAAGCAGCCCAAAAAAAAAAAAAAAACAGAGCAAGGACTGTTCATGGGTGACTGACAGAAGATCTAGCCAATGCCGACTGAGCAGATCCCACCCCCGCCCCCCCTCCTCTCTCCCCAGTCTTGCAGAGTGCTGGTCCCTCTGTGTGCTGTAGTACGTGGAGAAGGGGGGAGCTCGAATACTGCGCGAAGAGCAAGCCTCTCTCTCTCTCTTTCTCTGTGTGCGCGCGTGTGTGTGTGTGTGTGAGTGTGCACGTGCGTGTGCCGCAAACTACTACTTGCATTGGATTTGAAGCATCTCCAGTACCACCTTGCAAGTGGGGAGAGAAAGCTATCCAAACTGACACCCAGGAAAAAGAGGCAAATAAGAGGGGAAGGAGAAAAAAAAAAAAAAGCAAAGCAAAGTGGACGTCTCTCTGAAGCCTCTGGTGAGGGGAAGAGAGAACACAAAACAAACGAGCACATCAGAGTGAGCACTGTTTGGGAATCATGTATAATTCGGTATGTTTCGTCATCCTGTCCTGGGTGTTTGCCTTGCTTGTATTCCCAGGTAAGACTTCTTCTATTCTATCTCTCTGTTCTTTTTGTATGTCTGTGTTTACACTCTTCAGCTCCTGTCAGCACACACTGCTGCACTGTTGGGACGCAGCCTTACACTCTCTTTACGTCCTACAAATCTACGAGCCTTATTGGAACATCCAAAAATGAGATTTTATGTAAATGGGAAAAGGTTTCTGTCTTGGCTCAGCTCCACAAGGAACGAGGAAAAAAAGTTCTCTCACGCTTCACATGCTTGTCAACTTGTCCTCTGGTAGATGACATTAAGTCCTAATGTCAGTGATTTTCTCCAACAACAGAGAAGAATCAGTCTTTACTTGACAATTATGTAAAAATCTATTTTTACCAGCTGCCATTTGGAAGACACATTGATCAGTTATTGGCAAGGATAAATGCAGATGTCAGTGTTATTGAACCTTCATGATGAAGTAAGGAAACAAAATGTGTGGATGTGAGCAGGTGTTTTTTTTTTTTTTTTTTTTGCCTTGTGTTGTGATGCGTGTATAGAATGGCAGCACTGTCCGGCATCAGAGCACCAGTGATGTCACAGGGAAGCCCGGCATCCTAGAGCTACCTTTGAGTGACTCTGATGTCTGACGGTGCACAAGATGTGGCCCCCATGCACACAGGATTATGTAAGAAAATAAAAGCATGGGTGTGTGAGTTGACTGTGGTACAGTAAAGTGCAGTCCTGCAAATAACTTTTGTGTGATCGCTTCCAAAGTCTAAAGATGACTGATGACGTCTAATTCGTTATAATTAAACACATTTGATCTGTTTCTGAGTTTGTACTCACATCACCAAACAACTTGTTGCAAACTCTTGGCAGTGTTCCACATTGATTACTTTTTGGCTCTGACAGTTGTTGCATCACACGAGTGACCGAGGGCTGGATGGATTATTACAGATGGGCTTTGGTGTCTGATAGTTATTGCAGCGCAGATGAATTTAGGGCTTTAACTTGTGGTTAAATCGTGCAAAGATCAATGGCTTTCTTTACTCCGTCCATCAATCCAACAAGTGCCGCGTCTCCATCAGAGAGCGCCGACATTACAGGGAGCTGTGGAGTGCACTTATCAACCTGTGAGGGCGTATGCCGTGTCTTTACAGTGATTGGAGGTCTTGCAATTACTCAGCCAGAAAGCTACTGTTTCTAAAAAGTTAATAAAAACACATTTTTCACTTTTAAGCCTCTTCAGAAACATAATTAGTGACAGTAACCAGCTTGTCTCTGCACTGAAACCAATAACCACATGAGGATTGCACTCTGTGGGTTTATGTTCGCTTTGTTGGTAACACAAATGACAACAAATGCATTTCACACATGTTCATTTTATTTCAAATGCGACCACAACAGATGTCACGATCAGAAGTAATTTGGCACATCACGGGCCCCGGAAGGCAAACAGTATTTTCATAGCTTGATTAGGGGCGAGATCGATTCTAATTGTGCTGTATGTTGGCGTGAACTCATAACATGAAGCAGAAAATAGTGCTAAAAACAGAAATATAATAATGATATATTTAAAAATAGAAATGCGACAATCTGGAACTGCTCAGCTGGATATGAAATATCTTTATATTGCATGTTTTGACACCACCGCTTTCACTTGTCTCAGTCTAATGCGCTGCTCAAAGTGCACTCAGGCATGTAGCTAATGTATGTGCTAATTGCCAAGTATATATTGCGCATACTGTATCTCCATTTATTAATAACTGCCATATTGACATGCACAGGCTACACCTTGTTGCTTGACTTGCAGTTTTACCAGATAGAGAAGTCCATGTTTTCACCTGTCAAGACCAGAAAGAAGTGTCTTTTATGTTGTGCAACAATCATTGTGCATTTCCCACTTCATGCAAAGAACTCTGCAAGTGTCAACGGAAGGTTTGAACCTTTGGGAAAAGTGTGTTCCTATATGTTTCTCCAATTGAAATAACTGAATATTGAATATGTCTGAAGATTTTCATTCATCTGGGTCATGGTTATCCCAAAGGTGCTCGTCAGTACCAACTACTCTCGCTTTAAGTTCTTGAAGATATTTCAGCAGCTTAATCCAAAAGGCTTCTTCGGTTCTTATTATCCTGTTGGGATAATCGGTCCCAGGTATTTGATCTCTGCTGGGGCGTTAAGTGGATCTTGAGGATCGATGAGGTCACATGTGGGTCGTTCCGCTGGACCAATATGTGTGTCATAAGGGTCGCATGTATTAATGTGTGTGCGAATGGCAGTTAAACTGCCTCAGAGGATTATGCCAACACTGCATAGTCAGCGAGTGATGAATGGTGCCGTAGACCAACCCCCCCTGTTAAGTGATGGTTTCCTTTAAATGTAAATGATCTCCTTCGCTCCTCTTACAGACAACGTGCCTTCTCTAACTAAAATGTGGACATTGCTTTCTTCAAAAGGAGCGTCCCTTGTGTTTCAGATGAAGATGAAAGCTGAGCATTGACCTGACGATCTAGCTCTACTGTGTTGCACCATGTGTTTGTGAAGCAAACGTTTTATTCCTTCAGTGTACAAGATGTATTTCTAGCTGCATCTGATTGCATACACTTCATTGCTTTGTTTATGTTAGAGTGTTGGAATGGTCCAATGATTCTTAGATTATCCCTGACTGAGATTTTTTGCTTGCCTTGTCATTTTGGATAATATAGTCAAAGCCAATTGACTAAATGTAAATGTTCAGCATCTGTATCAGTGTGCTGTTGGATTTGAAATATACTTAGATGCAGTCAAAATACTCAGCTTGTCCATGTTCTTTATGACGACGACACACACACAGACAGTAATTTCTGATCTGATGCTTCTATCAACATGACATCATTTGACTGTTACCACTGAACTTTTTCTTTTCGATGACATGTTAAATTTAAGGTTGTTCTAGGTCTGGGTTTAGGTTTTCCTTATTTAATGCTTGGACATGATTGTTTCTGCACAATAACAGCAAATGTGTAGTAAAATGGTAGGAAAGTGAAACAAAGGTTGGTCTCAGGTCTTATGTTTCAGTGATCCACTTATCCCGACCTCAGTACACAGACAATATTGCTCTGTTACAGCATCACATGATTCTGAATATGGACTATTGTTAGTACCAAAATAGTGCAGCACAAGTATCAACCCTTATGATCCATGTTTCTTTACCTCATTTATTCATCCTGGATAAAAGTTTTGCTGAGTACGCATGTTCTTTTTCAGCGGTGCTCTGCTTCACATTTTTTTCAGATTCTATATGTGCACACCTGGGAGCTGCCTGGGACCACTGCAGTTTATCTCACATCTACCGGCTGACTAGCTGCTGCTTACCTGCCTCGCTCAAGGCCACATTTGTCAGTAGCTGTTGATAGAAGACAGGCCACTTTGAAGATTAGAGGCAGTTTAGTGATGAGGTCATTTAGCACACAGCGAGGTGAACAGCACCAACCAGGGTGTATTTGCTGAATGTCATGCCTCAGTGAAACATGCACCCTGCTGTTGGCTTTGTTTATCTTTTATTTATTGGAATTAATTGGACTGTCGCTCTGATTGTATTTTGAGCCTGTTAAAGCTTTACCTTCATTTTCAACATCTGCAAAAAATGGAAAGGAAGGAAAGTGACCCTGTATAGTGGACGTTTCACAAGATTAATTTGCATCAGCAAATTAACCTTTCAAATAAATTCAATTTGCTGGTTTGTGCAAGAAAGAAAATTTTTTTTTGTAAAGTCAGTCTCTCTGTTAAAATTTTAAATGTTCTTAAATAGGCCTGTCTAAAAACAGCATAAGTAAGATGCTTGCTTTCCCATTTTCTTTTCTCTGTGTTTCTCAAGTGTAATTGTGAAGACACTTGATGATCCCGGAGCAGTACCATGCTAATGACACTTTATAGTTCATAAGAATTGCTGAGTACTGTGTGTATTATGACACCACTTGATACAAAAGACTGTGGATTTCAAAACAATGTTACAGGAGGCATCTTTATCCATGTTTTAACTCCTTTAAGAGGCACAATTTATTTTCTCTGCTAAGCATGAAAAGCGAAGGCTAAATGCCTTAGATTTCTGTCACTCTGTAGCTCTGAAGAATAACAATTATTTAATAAAAACTAAAAATGTTTAATACTGGACAGAAACAAGCTACACAAAAGAGCACATATAGCATATCCTGAATAAACTAGCCCAAAGTCGCCTTATGACATTTGAAACCAATTAAACCAAGTCAGTTAAGTTTACTTTGGAACTTACTAACTAATTCAATAAACATACATGTATACATACATACAAAGATACATCATCTACATACAGTATCATCATGTCAATCAGTGCTCATCAAAAGCACAGATGTGTTAGCCAGGCCTCCCCATCCTCCAGCCTCCTCCAGCATCCAACACTGTTTTGGAAAATCCATAAAAAAACAAGAGACAGAGACAAACTGCTGCATTTGGGAATACAATTGTCTCCTAAAGTCTTTCACCATCCATTATTTCTACCAATGATAAACATGATGTGAATGGATTTAAATGTAGCCATTAGGCTACATCATTAATGGCCATACATAAATATGGACTTAACTTTCAGACAACCCAGTGCTTGGAGCAAACTTTTCTCTCTCCTCCTCAATATGCAACGCTCCCCTGGAGGCTGTATGTTCTTCAAAATGATAGTGCAAGAGAAAGTTTGGGCCAAATTCCCTCAACTTTTCTGATCTTTGTGTGACTCGTATGGTATAGTCTCCTCTGCTTCAACTGATTGAGCCATTTATCATAATGACACGCCTACAGCTGACAACAGACAACACCACCGCTTGGTTCTGCCCATTGATCCCAAAGACTCAAAATGATGGATTACAATTATCAGTGAGTCAAACTGGTTGTGAAAATGAAGCTTCACTTTATTGGATGTCAATGATCAGTGTATGCATCCACTTCTACTAAATGTTTATGCCATCAAGTGTCACTTAAGCTAAACTGTGTTTGTAAATCAAGTTAACCATAGTTAGCTTCATCACACAGAAGAACCCAGTAAGCCTTGTTTAAACACAGCTGGAAGTGGGGCACAGTTAAAGTGCCTTATTCCTGTTGTTTTCACTGAAATGTATGATATGTCAAATTTTATGGCCTCTTATTACTCACAGTTGACACAACTTATGTCTCTTAAAGGAGGTGGAAAGTGTGACAATTCATCATCTTGTCACCGTTCCCGGCGATCACATCACTCATGCAGCTCTATGACACATTCAGATTCTTGTCAATGTAAGTGAAACAGTGCTTTTAAAGCTACAAACATATCAGATGTGCTAAGCAGTTCTAGCTGTTAAACCTACTGAGGGCAAACCTGTTTCATGTATTTCTTATGCCAGTTTTTTAATAATAATTCCAATGATTGAAAGCATGCTCTCTTATATTTTAATTAGTAAACGCACAAGGTGGGAATTTTAAACAGATTCCAAGCTTTCCATAATTTGTCTTATCACCATCCTAGAAATATAAATCTGAAGTGAGTGTAAACTATTCCTCAAAAGCCAGAAACTAGCATCAGATAAAACATAATCTATGGGTTTGGGACATTGGAGTATTGTCTGGGAAGCTCCACAATGCTACGTTGACAGCGATTCCCGTCTAACTACATAGACACAGTATTGTAATAACTGGAAACACAGGCTAACATTCATTGGAGGGGATACATTTGAGAGAACACTGTCACTTGGCATCAGTGAACAATCCCCAGCAAGCATTCGCTCAACACTGGTGGCTAAATGAGAGCATCGTCTTTGAATGGATGCAAGAAAGTGATTTCTTCACTGAATAGGCGACGGGTGGTACGGGCAAGAAGAGGAAGCATGCAAGTGTGTTGAGACTGGAAGGGTGTAATGTGAGAAGGGTTTAACTAGAAGTCAATTGGTTTCAAATGTATTGGTACTAGAGTATGGCAGCGACCCTGTATACAAATGCATCTAGGGCTGTTTTCATTCAGAACAATACTTCATTGACTCATTTATCAATTATTTCACAGCACAGGGAAATGACTGTGCCAATGTTTCTACTACCACACCCTCCATGGATGTGCTAAATGCTACAACTCAATCAATTTGGCAATGTAGAAAGAATATCTTATAAACAAATAAATTAATGATATTGTCTCCGTACCACTATAAAAAATGATAGCTGTAACGTAAGTTAATTTGTTAATTGCATATTGATCGTGGTACTACCATGAGGTCAGTAAGGGATTTCGTTTGTTTTTCATTTTTATTTTAACGAAGCAGACTGAAAATCTGTGATGTTGAAGCAGCTTGAAATCTCTTGTTGATATTCATTCACTTGATGTATCTGTTCGCTGCGTTTAAAGAAGAGATCCATTACTGCAATGAAGTACTTGAAAATGTTGGCTAGTTTAGATAGTTTGCTCTGATAGAGTGTTTGTGTTCAGTGATCCAATCTGTAGAACAGCAGTGTAAATACAGCCACAGGGATGTGAGAGTCCGTTTATCAAAGTGCAGTTAGAGCTGATGGAGTCTGTGAGTTGCACTGATCAATAAGCTTGGGTTGTTTGAAGGGATGATTATTACCAACTCCTCCAGCCCTGTAGAACTCATTAGCTTCTTTCAGCTTATAGTTTGTCAAGGAGCTGTGCTCAGGTGAAAAAGCGCTAAAAAACCATTGTACAATACATGTGCAGCACAGAGAAGAGAGACAATCAGAGACAAGATGGTGAACACAGTGGAGCAGTTAGTAGCTGAAGAGTCTGTGGTGTTTATGAAATGTTAATATTGAGATTAAATTTGCAAGGCTGAATGTGAATGTGTAAACATTCAGTAGTTTGCTAATCACTGAGACACTGAGATGTTTTATTGCTCTTTTAATGGACCCATTACTGCCCCCAGAGGCTAAAAACTAAAACAAAACATACAATCAAACTGAAAAACTGTTTTAACCTAGAAAAGTGTGCTAACTACAAAATAAGCTAATTTCCTTTGCCAAAATATCCAAAATGAGAAAATAATCACATTTACTAGTAATTACTAAATAATTTGCAACCATGTAGGAGAAATTTACCTTAAATAATTAGTAACCAGTAACCAAGTGGGCTTATGGAATACAAAATGTAATTCTTTTGGGTCTATATATATATTATATTTAAAACAGTATTGAGTCTAAACACATACAGTACACAATTTCTAATATTGTGGTAATTACTTTACAATAGACTAAATACATGCTGCAAAATGGCCACATGCTTCTTTCTTTAAAATTGTGCAGTAATTTCCACCCAACTAGTACCAACTTTTTCATATTGTGGTTATTCAATTACAATAGTAAAAATACATGATGCAAAATGGTCAAGTGCTTCTTACCTCACAATTGCACAGTATCGTCACTCGTAAATCATACCTGACATGCAAACGGCCAAACAAGCACAGCAGTGTCTCCAGAGTTTGTGAAGAAAATATTCAAGTTATAAGCACATAACACAGAGCACAGCAGAGTGGTCATCTGCTGTGGCCAGACAGCCCTGTGGCACCACTGTCTTCACTGAAGGTGGCTGGTAGCACAATCTCTATAAAAGACAAAAAGATGTTAAAATGTATTTTAGCTTTATTAAGTTTAATTGTTTTTGAACACCGTGGTTTACTTTATTAGGATCAAATATTAAACTGGTGAGGAATTTTGTGGTCCGTCTATTTTGTCTGTGCGTACCATATGAATCAGGACATGTCTCCTGTGCCTTTAACATACAGTCCCAAATGGGGGTAACATTTGGTCACAAAGCTGACAATAGGTTACCTTTAATGTTATTTCACAGGTAAAAATTTTAAAAGAGATCTCTTAAATGCTTAGTGCCACTCAGCAGCAGCACTGACACACAACACAAATACAGTTTCACCTGTACGAAAGTCGCAACTCGGTTTCCAGTGTAGTGAGTTGAGGCTCACCATTTAGATACATCACAATTATGTAGAGAAATAGCGATGTCAAAAGTTTAACAGGCATAGTCTTGTCTTTTTATTTGAAAAGTCGTAACCAAGTTCCAGAGACACATTAGCTTGTGTGTCTTCCCTGTCGTGTTTGAAAAGCTTACTGTGACTTCAATTGACCAGTTCAATACAAATACTGTGTAATAAGAGCTGATCCATCATGTAGAGGGGAGTAGTGAGTAACTTGCGGTTTGTCGAACCAGAAAGAGAAGACCCAGTCCAGAGGAAAAAATGGACAAACTACAGCAAGGTGAGGGTTGAGGTCTACTTATAGAAGATATTAAACTAGTAGTAGTAATACAAAATAAAAATGAGGACTAAGTGGTTGTATGTCCACCTCGATAAAAATGAATCAGACTGCACACTTAGTAAAAGTAAAGAAATCCCAAACCTAAGTAATGTTATGAATACCTTACTTTGTACAACTTCAACTGCTTTACTATAACTGACATACAAAGCACAATAGTGCAGGTACTCGAGGATTGCTTCAATTATGTCAGCATAATACATTTTAACATCTTTTTGTCTTTTATAGAGATTGTGCTACCAGCCATCTTCAGTGAAGTCAGAGGTGCCACAGGGCTGTCTGGCCACAGCTGATGACCACTCTGCTGTGCTCTGTGTTATGTGCTTATAACTTGAATATTTTCTTCACAAACTCTGGAGACACTGCTGTGCTTGTTTGGCAATTTGCATGTCAGATATGACTTAGTTGCAGATACATTTTCTTGTCATTTAACAATGTACAGTGTTACTTTTTGTAGAATACAAAAAATACATTTATTAAGTGTTATAGATTGATTTATTAACATTTCTGTGCAATTGTGAGGTATGAAGCACTTGACCATTTTGCAGCATATCTTCTGCCTTTTGTAATATAATTACTACAATATTAGAAACTGTGTACCATATGTGTCTAGTAATTGCAAGGTCACTGCCACTGATGAAATTTGTAGTTTATGAGAAATTTAACTTGTAATGTATATTATGATGTATCTATATAGTAATAAAATGCATCATCTTATTGGCTTTCAGTTTTTTGATTTCACAGTATTACATACTTTGATTGTGTAATCATTGGGCAACTGAAATCTCTGCAGGACTCAGTTTCAAACATAAATGTTTACCTACTATATACTTTGGAATATAAACCCAAATGAATTACATTTCATATTCCATAAGCCCACTTGATTACTAATTATTTCAGGTAAATATCTCTTATTCGGTTGCTAATTATTGGATAATTATTAGTAAATGTGATTATTTTCTCATTTTGGATAATTTGGCAAAGTAAATTGAAATTGAAATAATGTAAGAAAGGATGGAGGTGGAAGATTGGGTGCCCTGTTCCAGGCAGGAGCTGGTGCTGGGGCCTGTGTAGGAGTGAACTTGGAGACTGGAGCTGGATCCAGAAAAGTTGAATGTGAATCTGAAGTGGCAACAACAGCTGAAGTGGAAATCTGAAGTGGTCGGCTGTGGTGGTGGCTGCAGACTCTGGAATTGGAACAGCAGAGTTGACTAGAACAGAAGCCGGAACTGAAACCACAGTGACCGCATGATCTAAGGATGGATCTGGAGCTATGGTGACAGTGGAGACTGGAGCTGCAACAGGAACTGTGGTGACCACAGGAACTGGGGCTGGTTCAGCAGAGGCAAGAACTAGAAGTGTATCACAGGTGGGAAGGACCGGAACTGGACCTGGAACTGTAGCAACAGCTGAAAGACTGGAGGTGACTCCGGGGCTGAAGTGGCAGCTTCAGCAGGATCAGCAGGAACTGGACCTGGTTGAGCTGCTTTTATGGATGGGACCAGGGTCTGGGAGACTAGATGTCTGACAGAATATTTGCACAGGTGGACCTAGGGGTCTCTCTCGGAAAACGAGGCAAGTACCCAAGAAATAGTGAATGCTGGTGCTTGCAAGTGTTAGACTTGGAGTCTTTACAGGTATGGGTCACAGAAGAATTATGTGGGTTAGGTGAATCTGGACTGGACCTGGGGAGTGCTGGATTCAGACAAACAAAAAAGACCCAGAGTAGCTCAAGTGTCAGGGGTTGACTGACAACTATGAAACAGGAGGATGATCCAGGGATCCCCTAGCTGGCCTTGGATTAGCTGCAGGCGGAGGCAGAGTAGCAGCTAGTAGGCCCAAAACTAGGTTTAGATGAGGCAGACCCCAGGGAAGCTGACTGAGTCGGGGTTAACAGGACTGTTAGTCACAACTTGGACAGCAGGATTTCTGAGACTGAGTAATAGAGGAGCCGCTTGCGGGCCCAGAGCTAGCTGTGGCCAGGTCAGGTGGAATGACTGGTAGGACAGCCAAAGTCCAGGGTCAGGACAGAAAGAAGCGGGGAGTCAAAAGTGTACAGAAAATAGACAAGGAAATGTTAGGGACAAGGAGAGTAAGCTAATTATCAAGAACAAAGGGGGTGCTCTGAACCCGACTCTCGCAATGGAGTCGGTTCTCTGAATCAAGGTCTAGGTGTGGCCAGATTGTACTGTAATGGTTTCACTATCTTTACCAGCTGAGTAGGGGAGAGAGGGTAACAAAAAAACCAAACAGGAAACATGAAGCAGGACTGGTTCTGGGTAATGCAGTCGGGGCAGGATTGGGAACAGAGGATACTGAAAGACGGTGGAAGCTGGGTAGCCTGGAGAAGGAGGAGTGGCTGGTGCGGACAGAATGAGGCTGGAGAGTTGAATGTGTCGGATGGAGCGCATACTGTGAAAGGCAGATACTGAGTAGGCGATCTATAGATTATAGCAGTAAACAGAGGCTGACAATTTATGAAATCCACCATTCAAGAGACAGTCTGAGGAGGAGAAAACAGGCCACAAAACCTAGAGTAGCAGTCAGAAACAAATCCAAAATTCACAATCCAAATAGACTGATCCACAGAGACAGAAACAGGTCAGACCAGGTGCGACTGTCCAGGACAGTAACAGGTAGCAGGGTGACAGGTTAGCAGGATATCAGGTACTAAGGTTGGAGAGTCGATTCAGCGATGAATGAAGGCAACTCTGGTGAGTGTGTGAGAAAAAGCGGAACTGATCAGGTAATCAGATGCATTGTGACAGTAATACTACACTAATCTCCAGGTAATAACATTAACCTTGCAATTTTATATATTAAATGTTTGTAATTTAACTTCAATTTTGGGCAAATTACCTTTTACTACCATTTTATTAAATTTTCTAATTAGTTTTACACAAATTACACGTAATTCCTTTAAATTGTAAAACTATTACTGGGCAATTATTTAATAAGTAGAAAGCTGTAATTTACTAAGTTACCAAACGTGTTGCTTGACTGGTTAGTTGGTTGACTGATTCCCAATCAGTGATCATTTATCAATGAGTGTGTTTCCCACTTGAAAACAAAATGCATCTTCTAGTACAAACTACAAACAAATGCCTGGAGAATTAGGTCCAGGCATTTTATAGAGTTGACCTTTTTAGTACACAGCAGAAGGAAGCACGAGTCACATGGTAGCGACGTCGTCAACATGACCACTTACTCACTGTGAATCATCCAGACAATGAGCTGTTCTATTTTCACAGGGGTTCAATCTGACATTACAGGGAGCTCTAAGGTTAAAACTTGTTTAAAATAGAATTAGTTGCTTTGCTCTGATTGATCTTTTGATCTTTTGCTTGTTTTTTACCCATAGACAGCTCTTTGATTTTCATGTTGGTTACACCACTTAATTATAAATAGAGTTTGAACAAGTAAAATCAATGTCTGAAACAAAGTATAGACATTCAGTGCTTTACTGTTTCAATAATCAGTGCAATAGGACACACCTGCCCAGCAAAACACACCTGTCAGTCACACTTTCCAATACTTGGGTGGGTTCAAATAAAAGGTGCTATCTTCTAAGTTGTGTGTTGGATCCAGATGTAAAAAACTGAAAGAAAGACTGGAGGAGAATTGACCTCTGTGTGTCTCCCCAACTACACATACAGAAGTAGCTCCGTGGGTCAAGTTTGACTGATGGCATTATAAAATTTAAACCAGACACTGACAGTAAAGACATTTACAACATTATTAGGAAGTTCAACAAATAAAGTTCAACAAAGAGGCTCAATCATCTTCGACTATTTTCTTCTCCAGTTCTTGGTAATAAACACTGAGAAACTCTGCCCACTTCTTCTCATTGTGGTCACTGTATAGAACATTTAATGCCCCTGCATTAATAGGAGCAATGGTTTAATGCATCTAAAAGTTAACAGAGAAAATATATTTACTATGTTTAAATACAGTTGAGATACTTTTTAAGAGTATGTCTATCCTTTCATTCCACAACATACCAGAAGAAATAATTATACTTTTTACTCCACTATATTTATTTGACATCATTAGTTACTAGTTAATTTTCACATCTAAATTCTTAATATGAAATGTCAACTAATAAAGGATGAAGTATTATTACTGATTAAACTTTTAGTAGTACAAGTGGTTTGCAGTCTACAGCACAAATGTGAGTTGAGAATAATCATTTTCTTTTTTTAAAAACTGGAGCTCCACTGGTATGAAGTGCCAACATTCACTTTTTAGTGCTCCCAGCTAAAGGAACAATTTTGGAATTGAGGAAATTAAATTAAATTGGATTATTTTTTAAAGTAAATTGTCAGATAACAGTTTTTTTTAAAATAAAAATTTAAAAGGCCTGAACATTCAACAGAAACCTTATTTATGAGATGTACATCAAATAAATCTGTTCTAGACCTGTAAAATCACGTTATAAGTAGCATCGTGTTGAACTGTTTTACATACTTTAAATCACATTAATAAATAAAAGGTTGTTTTGTTACTTTACTGTCATTGGGGGACATTACAACACACCTCTTTAATTATTTTTAAATTTAATTTTGTTTAATTTATTTATTTATTAATATTATTACCAATCGTAGCACTTATGGTGTTGGGGTCAGTTTCGACCCGTATACATTAGCTTCAAGAAAAGGAGAAAAAATGAATTTTTTCTATCAGTTACAAAACTTAAATATAAATACAAATGAAAAGCAGAACAAGTCAGAACAACAAATATAGATTTGCAAGCAAGCAAACAAACAAAAAAAAACCAGACAAATCTAGTCTCTGTGTTTAGATGCATGTGTGGCAAAAAGTGTCACTCTTAGTGTGTTCTTTGCAAAGATATTTCTTGCAGTTTATATACAGCACATTTGTCTTTTTGTATTTACTATTTGGGCAGATCTGACACCTTTTTCTTTTAGAATCAAGTGGCCTGAGTGGAATTGTATCTCTGGCTGATCTGGTTGGTGTTGATGCATGGCTAGCTGAGGATGACGATGAAGGTGCTTTTTGTGGTTCTGATGTGGTGGACATAGTGCTATCTGACCTAGGCCGCAGCATCTATCATGGGGGACCCTTTCCCTTCGCGCGCTGTGTGGCTTGACAAGGGAGATTCCCAGCTCCTCAAGGAAACATTCTCCCCTCGTTTTTTTTGTTGCATTCCACCTTTGGTGGATGTGGGTCCACAATACAAATGCATTATATGCAGACACGTCAAGGAGGTTGTAAAACACAACCGTTGGCCATCTCCTAATCCTGCACTGGCAAGTATAGGTGGCAGTCAGCTTGTCCAGGTTATCCACTCCTCCTTTGTTTTTGTTATAGTCAAGAATAATTGCCGTTTTTTTGTCACTTCTTGCTGATAGAGCTACATCTTTGCAAAGAGTAGACATAAGTATCATACTTCAACAGTGGTAGTGTCTGTACAGGCAAAGTGAAGCCCTATTCTTCACCTGCAAGATCACATCTTGCTGTAGTATCTCTGTTTTCAAATCTAAAGACTCTTGATATCCTTTGGAACATCTGAAGTGACATTGTTGGCCGAAAAAAAATATCTTCAGATTTGTTTGTTTGTTTTGTTTTTGTGCAGGTAAACACAGCACATGATTGGAAGAAGAGCTGGCTGTTAGTGTTTGGGCTGAAATTGAACTTATAAGTTATTAGTTTTGACTCTTTAATTGATTTAAAATCTTACTTTTTAGTACCGGGTCAAAACCGACCCTAACAACACAAACGCTATAATTTCAATAGGAAGATTTTATAATTTGGTTAGATTTTATTTTATTTTTTTATTTTGTTGATTTAAAGGTTACTGACAAAGTCAAAAAGCCTTGAAGCAATAAACAAATTTTTTTTGGTACTTTTATGCTTTTAAAACTGAAAATGGGTCGGTACCGACCCTAACACGAGAGGAAGGTTAAAAATAATATGATTTGTTTGATCAGTTTCTACCAGTGTTGCCAAGACACTGACAAATTGATCCAAGAAACTGAAGGAAAATATCATATATGACTGTAACTGGATGCAATATCAATTTTAAAGCTAAATACTTATTAAGCTGGTGATTAGACAAATTATCATTTATGCTATAGTGCCATATGCATGTATCATATTTGTGTATCAATTTGAAAACATTTCTTATTACATTATAGAGGGAAATATTTGTATTATTTGTACTACAACTATTAATCAATAATGTCTAGTGAAGATCATATCAAGTTTTTCTTCAAGCAGCCTTCATTTCAGCCTTGCTTCATTTAAAATGTTGTCTTAGTAAGAATAAATTTAGTCCAAGTTCAGGGTATGTGTCTTCCAGAGTATATGATCCATCATTATCATGAATTTGTTTTATTAAATATTTGGTAAACAGATTGCCACACTAATCTTTTCACATAAATGATTAGTTTGAATCTTTATGTATGGTCAAACTACTTTTCAACATGTTTCTCTTTTTAGTAAATAATACAAATACATGTAACTGTAGTAATGTGCATGTGATCAAAGTTTGTAAAGGTGTTTCAGCTATGGCGCCCTGCCATACGCACAGCCTGAAACTGAGACCAAAGCCTGGAACAATCCTATATGTAGGCCAGTCAGTGCTGAACTTGCCTAGGAACACAATTCTACACACTCTAATGCTGCATATTGCAAAAGGAACTCTATGTGGCCCTGAAAAAGAATTCACTTTTGTTAACTGGCAGTGGTGGGTTTCTGAATGGAGTCACAACAAGGTCATGGCACCGTTTTGCTGTTTATACAAGTACTGCAAGCACACAGCATACAGCAAGAACAAAAGTGGCAGTCACTGTGGAGTTAGTGATTTCAACACATACTGACAAGAAAAGCAATAATTTTAATGATTTTTTCAATATTGTATTATCCCATTACATTTGTTGTTGCAGAGATTGCATTTAGCTGCACCACTCAGCTGCAGTGCCATGTGTTTTTGGAAATGGCACTAACCTTTATAAGCACTTCCCTTGGGGTGCACAGTCCTAATTTTTGCTGGGTGAACTCAAGCATTAATGACTCAGGCAACATTAAACTTGAATGTGTACATCTCCTAAATCTAATCTTTGTTTGTTTACACCAGAAAACACATCTGACAGCACAACATTGAACTGTGTCTGAAGTTCCTGGATATCATCGATGGCTGCTGGTGGTCTAGAGATTAAAATCTCATTTTCACGTTCAGCTGGGGAACATGCTGTTATCATGTTACTTACTTACTTTTCTTACTACTGCTAAATGGTAAAAAGTAGATAGTTGAATGATAAGAAAGACGAGGAAATGCACCAGAGTCTTGCATCAGATTAGGTGCCTGTGGGTACCTGGCAGGTAACCAGCACAAATAATTTTTAATGGGTATAAAAGTGGTTATATTTATTTATATTAAAACACAGATATAAGAAAAGGTAAAAATGTACTTCATGCAGGCAGGTAACCAGCATAATAGTATTACCTCTAATTATATTTTATAATTGAGAATACAGCTGATTGACAGCAGCTGGATAGGCACAATTAATCTGAATGGGACATTTTGTGGCGACGGTGAGCTTTTCAAAATTAGAGCCATGCAGGACTCCGCCTTATAAATAAACACTTATAAATAAAATGCTGCATAGACACGATCCTCTCATAGAGTTTGTATGTATATCTATATCTTCACTATGTACAATATCACATGTAACAAAACAAACAATATGTGTTGGCTGATGACGTTTTAGTAGAGCTCTGTTAACAGTAAGGAATTCAACTTTTTAAAAGCCACAGTCAGCACGTTCCGTTCCGTTTCTGTAAAATAAATAACAAACCAATGGCTTAGACATACAGTTAGAATAAAGCAGCAGCAGCAGCATACACGTAACAGAATTTGAAAACCCAAAAGGTCAAGAATACAAACACCCTCTGAAAGAAATGTGAATACAAACATTGTTGCTTCAGGTTCGTACCACATGAAAGGCAACGAGAACAGAATCATGAAAAAAGAAGTTACAGAGGAGCAGGTGTCACATGGAGTTCAGTTACACAATGTTGGTGTCGCACTAACTTTTACAGAAGTAGATGAAACACTGGAGTCTCTGCCTTGGCCTTACACTATTAAAAAATAATCTAAGACTTACAGTATAGAAATGAGCTGGGCTTGGTACAGCACCATCACTACCACCTCTAGACACATGACCTGCACAAAACCAACCAACCAAACAAACAAACAAACAAATAAACAAAAGTCAGGGTAATGCTTCCTCTCATAAACAGCCATTATATTCAAACAGAATCATGTCACAGTGAGGCAGTAAACCTTCTGCAGAGCTACTGTACAGGGTTTCAGCAACAGCAACGTTGATATTCAGGTCCAAAGGCAGAATGGTGTAAACAGGCTGAGGGAAGTCAATGCCATCAGCAGGAAGCAGTAAGCAAAGTGCAAACAAGGTGAGACAGAGCGTGAGTGTTGAGCACCAACCCCGGCTTTGGTCTAAGGCAGTTAACAGGAGGTTGGCAGCTCCGAAGTTGTTGTTTGAAGTGAGGAGGAGTGAGGTTAGTCAGGGTGGACAGCTGTTGTAAACAGGATTGTCACCTGTGTCCTACCACTGACAAGAAGAACAGTAAGTGCTGTGGCTCCAATCAGAGCAAGGATTGAACCAATATAATGATTTGCTCATAATATTGAGTTATCTGACTTTTATATTTGCTGTTTTTTTGTCACTTTGTCACTCATCACCAGGTTTTCTCCTTTACTTCATGCATATTCCAAAGAGGAAGGTGGTCGAAGTAGATTTTTTTGTGTTCCTTAACCTTAACTGCAGTGCTTCTGTTACATAAATCGAACCACAGGTGGGAGTTAGGATGTGAACCCAAAGATCTGGAGTCAAAGTCCTTTTCTGTTAATGTCCACTATGTAACCTCCCTATGACTTTTATCTTCTAAAGATGAAGAATTTCAAACCTTGTATGGGCCGTTACAAAATCAACATTCATCATCTATGAAACTCAAAATGGAAGACTCCCATCATGAATTGAGTTTTTTAGTTAGCAACTAATACAGATGGTTACACAAGCTGGTAACAACGGAATTGGCGGAAATGCTGAAAAAAAAAAAAACTAAATGTCTGGAGGTAAAAACCTGGAAGGCCACCTGCCTAACGAATCCATTCCCCGAGGGGGGGAGAGAGGAGATGAAACGAGGCAGCAAATAGATGAGCAGCTACACTCTTAACATGAGAAAAGAATGTGAAAACCCATTTCAGGTCGAGAAAAGCCCGAGCAGTTCTCCTGCGCTGAGCCGAGCATGTGCCAAGCAAAGCCGGGCTATCGCTCCCAACAAGGAAAGGTTCAAGCGCTCGCTTGGCTTGTGAGTGCCGAAAAACTGGCTGGAGTCCTCGAATCTACCCGCTGGAAATAAAAGGCTTTGTGAATACCTTAAATCAGTGGAAAGCTTGGAGAAGCAGATATAAAGAGGGCTGCGAAGCAAACGAGAGAGCTAAAGCGGAGACTCTGGGAAGACTGGTGGAAAAAGAAATGTAACCCCACTCCAAACTTCAAGGCTTTGTTAAGTTTTTAAAGTGTTGTGATTGCCAGGAGGGTTTGATTATTTGTTGGAGCGCGTCAGCACGTACATGCATCCGAGTGTGCGTTTGATGCATGGCTCGTGGCTGTGTTTGTAGTCCGAGGGCAGGACAGTGCTTTCTGTTTGATCATAGATCAGAGGCACTGCGCGGCCATCAGACTTCTGTCTGCCATTATTTATTGATGCAACAACAATTTCAGCGAGACGCCACCCACCACCATCTCCGCTCCCTCCCAGCTTTACAGGACAGCTCAGATCTTTTGCTAACAGATGAGTCCTGACCTGAATGGGAAACTGCCTGTTTCTCATGCTTCACTATAACAAGGTCATACAAGGGCAGTTGTCACCGGACACATCCAATCTATCATGAGGATGGAATCTTTTTCCGAAAGAACAGGGGGGAGAACAGCGGAATGTAATTCAAACTCTAATGTATGTAACATGGCTTCATCCACACCCCTTCCATAATTCACAAATATTCAACCGTATTTTTGCTCTATTAGTGCAGCTACTGTGACAACACTAGGGCATATGATACACTGGAACTTCTGTTCTCATTTTGGAGCCATCAGCTGGGCCTGTTTTCTCTTTCAGCTGTCACATCTCATTTGGTGTTATCTTGCCTTTAGCAACGCAGGCGCTTAGGCCCTCAACATCGTGTCACGGCCGCCGGAGCCGCTCGGACTTCCACGAGGCAACGATGAGGTCACGTTGGTTAAAAAGGAACATCTTCCACTGGGCAAAGTCGGAAAGGATGACCCAGTGGATTAGAAGGCTTTCGGCCATGCGTTACTGGTTCTGATGCACGTACCATCTCAGGCTGATTTTACACATTGTGAGATTTTTTTCTATAAGCTAGAGGTCAGACTAGTTCGTAGGACGGCAACAACTAATGTCAAGAAAGTTTACCCATTTAATCATTTGCATTTCTAAACCTCTGTTTTTAGTATATTATTTCCATACCATTTGAGTTTCGGTTTGCAATTGGTTTGCTGTATGTGTCCACTGGATAATAATTTGCAGTTATTGTACCTGGAGGATATTCCCTATGAAACAGCGAAGCCCTGACCAAGCTGCAGTTTGTGCATCTCATGTATTAATATTAAATTCAAGTCACTGCTTTCCCACAAAGAAAAAATCCTTGACAATGTTTAATAAAAAAAAAAAAGACTGAACTGCTGGGTGTTTTCAATCCTGTCAAGGATTTATCTCTCTTGGAAAAAAAGGAGGCTTATATAAATGTAATAACAAAACATGACATTTGTCACAATGTAAGACTTCTAATAACATTCAATCACCATTATTCAAATAAGAGAACTGTACAAAGCAACAAATTAATTATTTAAACAAGTGTCACATTTAAAATCTCTATGTATCAGAAGTAAAAGCTAAAATTCTGAACCTGTTTCAGCCATAGTGATGTGTTCCACATTGTTTCAGTTAGTCTGAATATAAAACATTTATGACTTTTTTTTTTACCACTTTTACCTTGCGTTGAGAAAAATAATTGGTTAAGTTGATTAGGTTAATTTCACAAAAAAAGATAATGTGTGTTCCTTAATATAAATGTATATAACCTTTTCAACTGTGCATGAGCAAAAGTTTTTAAGGACATGAATTGAGTAGGACACTGTTTGCTCAATTTCTCCTTTGCTGTCTGTTCCCATAATGCTGAGACACCCAAACACTGACACACATGATTTAGGATGTCCCTGAGCATTCTGAAGAGCTTTAAACACCATTATGTCTGAGCAGCAGTGAGAGATGCCTGTGGACATCTGTCTGCATTTTCCCAGTGTTGAAACGATTGTACATTCTGAGATGCTGTTTCGAAGTATAAATGAGATAAGATAAGATAGGCATTCAAAATGATGGCTCCTCTTCTCTGCCCAAAAGATACTTGTGTTTAATGCACATGCACAGATCTAGTTTGCGTCAGGTCTTTAGGTTTGACATATGCAGTATGTTGGTGTTTTGTGTATAGTCTATAGAGTAGTTTTCTGCAATTTCAAAAGGAGGAACACAGTCTGCAAATGATTTGGTTCATGTACAGTATTTTGATGGAATTAATATATTAAATAATGTTCATGTGAGTTTACACTTACATAAATAAACAGGTATCTTCATTAAGGGTTTACAAAACATTTATTCTGTTTAAAATTACTTTACAAAACACTTTTTAGAAGTGAAATTTGAGTACTAAAAGATTTGTAAATATGCTTAACATCATTTTGTTTGTTCTACTTTCAAAATATGAGTCTGTCTGTCTGTAGGTGATGGAAGAACACAAACTCAATATTTAAATAAATGTACTTGCTTAAAAAATGTACTCCATAATGAGTACTAATGTCAAGTCATTATGTTTTTTAATCAGGAAAGAGGCATAAAAAGTGGTTAGAAACAAAATGAATGTACAATCATATAATGTAAAATCAACCCACTAATACTTATAAAGTTTCAAAGTGTAAAATGTGACAAATGTATCAGCATCCATGTTCTGAATGCAGAAGGCTACCTTCTCAGCATCACTCAAAGCCTGTTTCCGAGTGTGATGAAGTTTACTCTAGATAGCTACAATATGTAAAAACTGGATTTTGTTGCCCTTTTTAGTATAAATATATGAAAACAGACAATCTAAGTGAATATTATAATTACAAATTCAAGTAAAACAGTGTTTGGTTTCTCCATTCTTAGTTACTGGAACAACACTGCATTGCAACGTTGAGGCTTCTGCAAAAAGGAGATAATATAAAGGCATGTAGATATAAAAGACTCATTGTAAGCTAAAGAAAATGCAATGCTTGGTATTTTCAGGTGACCCGCTAATGACAACATTTATTTGTGTGATGAAATTCAAACAGCATAAAGAAATGTATTAAATAAAATTTAAGAAATGTATTTTTTTCTTTTGCTAAGACAAGCTCAATGACATACCGCCGCAGCAAGAATTATTTTTCTTGATGACAATAAACTTCACATTTACCTTTGAGCTGGGGACTAAAACCCAATTAACAACTGAAGACATAGTAGTTGATCTATATTTAGTTCACATAGCCTACTTGTTGAGGCCTTGATCTTGTCATCACAAGTTGAATGACTGATGCATTGTAAGGGAGACATCAGCTGTCAACCTGCCCTGTCACTCTTGTCAGAAAGTTGATTCATTAATCATGTTGACTTGACATGAGAGACTGGCCTCCGTTTTTGCTGAATCTAAAACACCTGTGGCACCGAGCCAAAGATCTACGCTCTGAACTGCACTCGCATCTGGAAATGCTATTTGTCAGGAGCATGCTTCAAAACAGGGGGATGAGGGAGCATATTAGAGAAGATTGATGTCCATCATCTTATTTTAAAGTTTGATGAGATGAGACATTCAGGAACTGAGGATGAAAAAGGCTGAGGTTAGCGGGAAGGATGTTGAGGACATATGCACAAAGTGAATGCTAATAATCTGTCTTGATGTGTCACGGTAATGGACCTCGGCAATTAGTCAGTCCAATAAATCCTGTGGTATTTACATTTCAACACGGCAATGTACTCACTATTTTAGTTGCACATCTCCATAGCGAAACATAGATTTTCCACTGGAAACTGCTGGTAATCGTTTGTCCAAATTATTTTACCCATTTGTTTTTGTGTAAGCCCTGCATTAATGATCAGTTTAATGATTTGACTGACTCATATTGCATTTCTAACTTTCTGTGGAATCTGTTTCTTGTTGACTATGAATATTTTATTGTCCATGTTGTGTTTGAGGGCATGTGCCATTGGTATGAATCTGACAAATGTGGGCCTCCCCAGGAAGGGACCTGCCGCATCTACTTTTTCCATTATCTGTCTTTGTGGTAATTTTATTTAACTGAGCTGACAACAAATAAGGACTCAGTTCATGCATATGTTTCATGAACTGTTTGGCCCCCTGTGTCTGCGTCTACTAAATTGCTGAAGAGACTTTGTGTCAATGCATTGTGCGTGACGGGTGGTAAAAACTGTATATGCACTGAAGTATTACAGTCATGATAAAAATTACACTCCTGATGCATGTGTCTTATACTAAAGTAATGACACAGGCATTAGAATAATTTGGCTAATGGCTCTGACACACATCTTACAACGTAGTCTATACACTGAATAATAATGGCAATGATACATCACATTTCCAGACAAATCGTGACTGTTAAAACACAATACACTGCTGTTTCTAGGACATAAAAATCCCCAGACTTACTTTCTGAGACCATGATGATTCATCATCATAGTCTCTTGCTGAAATTAGACTAGAACACAGTCTGCAAAATTTGACTCATAAAATGCGGGACAGGCAAGTTGTCAGTCTATAACGCAGCCCATGTGACATTATTGCAAAACTGCAGTGGTTGACAGGCCGGTTCCCAAGAGATAGTCAGCGTGCTCAGTTTCCTTCTGAGGAAAAGTCAGTCATGTAGTCCCATTCATGTACTGTGAATGGTGAGATATCTTCTGCTAATAGGTTTACAGAGTTTAACAGAGAATTATTAAAGAGAATTCAGCTGCTGATGAAGAATCATCAGGCTTTCATTCATTGAGTGGGTTAGTGAATGTTGACAAAGGCTGAATAGAGATAAACTCTACTGGAGCATTTTAGCCTCCTTTGTATCCTTGTTTTGACCATAACACCTGTTGCCGTCCAGAAAAAAAAGAAAAAGAGAAAAAAAAAAGACAAGAATCAAGAGGAATGTGAGAAACAACGTTCCAGATTTCATAGCAATAAAAAGTCTGGCATTTCTTATAATAAGTGTAATACTTCAGATTGTTGTAAAGTCAGGAGATTGGCAGTGTCATCCTCCAATTAACAAAGATGTAAAATCATGGAAACTTATCCACTAGTTGTTGAGACTTGTTTCTCAAGTGACTGGAAACATTACTAATTACTAAAGTAAATGATAAATGGTCTGCACTTACAGTATATACAGCGTTTTTCTACCATGCTGGTACTTAAAGCGCTTTTACACTGCATCTCATTCACCCATTATGTAAATAATAATATTGTCGAAGTGATCAATGATAAAGTTCTAACATTTTTGTGGATATTCCCTCAAAACAACGTATTACAACTGATTGCACAACTGACCTGCCTCACCACGGGCAACTTGGGGTTCAGTATCTTGCTCAAGGACACTATGACATGTGATAGGAGGAGCAGGAGAACTGCTGTACCTCCTAATTCACAGCCATCCAAAAGTAAAGCTCCACAATGACTTGATTAGTTTGGCAGAAATTATCTTCAATACAATAAGCAACTTAAGCTGATGTAGTGGAGTACCTGTCAGCTCACCTTAATATTTCACACCTTTAGCATGACCATATATCATGGAGTTTGTAGCTTGATTACATTATAGCTTTTATGATTAATTATATTGAGGTTTATGACCAAATGCCTACGTACTATGTATATAAACATTCTGGTAATTGCACATATTAATGTGACATCCTGGAGGAGATGGACTGCCTGTCCAACCTCTGTAGGGTCCAGGTATCACCTCATGATACTGGTAAAAAATAATGAAAAAACAGTCCGAATAGGTAAGGAGAGAAAAAATGTCAATGGCCTCCACTTGTAAAACCATTCCTGTTTTGGGGGTCATCTCCTTGTTGCCACTGTAGTGCACTTGTTAATTTCATTAATGCCGAAACAACTGAAACTAAGAACCCCCTCTGCTAACTAACTAACATTTTCCCAGAAGTTTAACTGACTTATGCTGAAAAAATGAAAAAAATGTTTCATTTTTTCCTTGAATGTGTTTTTTTTGCACTTTAGGTTTCACTTATCTTTTAAACAGTGAACATGACGATAAACACAGGAAACTCATCAATGAACAAAATAAGAGCATTGACTCAGACCATTTTTTGCATTCTTGAGCTTTTCTCAACAGTTCTCTGGGGCCTAATGACTCCTTAAAATCTCTGTAGCTCTGCAAGTACAGATCCCATATAGTGGATAGCAGCCTGTCAATGTCCCAGCTGCACAGAGTCCGTATGAGGGATGAAATCTTGTTTGTAATACAGTTGCCATCAATGTATGCAGACTACAAAACATGAACTACAAAACATGAACATGCCACAGTGTTGTTCAGCTTAGGGCACTGGCTGACAGGCAGCAAATCAAGGGCGAGAGAAAAACAATGATACATCCTAATGACACATCTTTCATTCCAGCACACATACACTAAAGATGTTTGTTTGCATCATTATGAGATACTCAGGGATGCTGCTCAATACAATAATAACCCATCAATATTTCACACTTTCAATGACATGCTATATTAGCATGTGGTTGGGTGGTTGAATGGGTCAACCAAGAAATTGACAAACTGCTAACATTGTACTATGTTTCTATTCAGTGTGGACTCATTTGTCTCATGCATAAGTTACTGTAGTTGTAAAATAATGTAAATGATGAGGTTCTAACAAATTGTATGTAGTATTCCTTAAAAACATTTTACTATGTTTTTGTTTTCTGGACTTATTTTCTCTAGAAGTTATAAAATATGACATCAATCAATCAGATCAAGCATCTATAACAGATGTCAATGTTCAAGCGCTCTGCAAAATGGCACAAATACATTCATTTATCTTAGCTCCAACTGTTCCAATTAGAGTTTGACATAGGGACAAAACAGTTTCTATAGTACATTTTGTTACAGGCTATAATACCTGGTTAACTTTAAATGTAGCCCATAAAAAGGTTAAGCATGCAAAATGAAAAATGCTTTTCAAGCTATAATAAACTTCAGCATGCCTTGTTGCTAAAGTTGATTGATGTGCTTATTTTTTCCCTGCAATACAATTCTATTTAAGAGTAGGAAGAGTAAAAGTGAACTTTAGGGAAAATGAGAGACATCATGCTGACTTACTTTTTGTGCCTTAGGGAGAAGTTCTCTCTCTCTCTCTCTCTCTCTCACACACACACACACTCACACACACACAAACACACGTTTTAATATGTGCATGTGTACGTGCATGCTCAAGAGTTATCGGGTGAGGTTGGGCTGGAAATACAAGGAGACTGGTATTGCTCAAGGGACGCTGAACCAATTTCACCTTATGTAATATGACTCCGGGGAAATCAGTGCTGTCACACAGTGTTTATAGAAAAGATATCATAGTGGATACATTTGCAAAAGTGAGGAGAAAAGCCATGCAGAGGCAGCATACAGTACATGCCACTTTGAGTGGTTGACATTAGTAGCCATGTCTAGGGAATTCATTTTTAAGTGAACATGGAGCTGTAAATGGGATGTCTGTTTCCCAATCCAATAAATACCGTGTTGTATACTGCTATCTGAAAATGAATAGTCAGTGGGTTATGGCTGCATGACTCCACTGGACCAGTGGGACAACATGATGGCTTAAAGTGTCCTTGGTAGTTTTTGCCGAGGACACTTTATATTTCATTAATCATGACTTGTGGACTATTTGAATGTAAAATATAACTTCAGATTAAAGCTAAAAAGAATGGTAATAATTCAGCTCTCTTAGTTACCCAGCTGTGTAATCATATCTTAAAGGCAGCCTTGCTGTCAGGTGCTTTTCTGACATT
Organism: Anabas testudineus; assembly: GCF_900324465.2. Lineage (NCBI taxonomy): Eukaryota > Metazoa > Chordata > Actinopteri > Anabantiformes > Anabantidae > Anabas > Anabas testudineus. The sequence goes on along the minus strand of NC_046623.1, from coordinate 1,662,490 downwards.
TAAGCAAATGTCTTTGTGCTATAGAAGAAAAGCTGTTCATATAAGTTCACGTTGCCTACATTTAATCTCACTAAGCTGGAATTCCTTGTAAATGCTCTTTACATTTGATTTAAGATGATAATTACCTGGTCGCCATGCACCACCTGCATGCACACTTTTAGTTTTTAGTTTTATGCCAGTTGGACTTTTATAATGGAATTTCATACACTTGAACTTTACTATTTACAGAATTTGCTGATTAACGTAATTATAACCTGCAACAATTATTGACCTGCAAAATTTAAAGCAATTTTCAAATCATAAAATTATGATTTATTTTGCCTCCGTGCTGAAATATTTACTGTGACATTTTTAGTTTGAAAAGTCAGGATTTCCCTGTGGAGCCTTTTTTTGTCCCCACACTGAGCAGTGAAACTTTCTGAACTGGGACATTTAGTCAGAGTACTGTGACTGCTTCTGCTCCCTCAATGCTTCTGCAAAAACCTGGTTGGTTGTTAATGCAACAGTATATTTTTACATTTGAACATTTAAATATGTAGGCACTTGTGTGGTTATAGTGTACTACTTTTGTAACATTAGACAGCAATTGCATGCTGCAAATCCATCTGAGACTGGGGTGAATAAAAAATCAGAAGGGCCTGGCTCAATTTTTGGCACCAGCAGCTGCCTGTGGATGCTGTGATATCTAGGAAAGATGCCGCAGCCCCTAAAAGAAATGCTGTGGCATCTAGGAGCGATACCAGGGAGCTGTTACTTATGGATTTCATTGACCAAGATATTCGTCACAGGCCTGCAGAGACTACTTATACAAAACCCCAAAGGGTCATGGCAGTAAATCTTTTGGTAATTTTGCATTACCCTGCTAAATGTTTGCATCATCTCTGATCCATAACAATCTACTCTGAGAGTAGCCTGTGCAGCAGACCCCCTCTGGCTGTGGCCACAGAGCTAGTGGGGTTCAGCCTCAGCTGTGGCTGCTGAGCAGCAAGAACTGTACGATTGTAACTCAGTGAGATGGATACAATTAGTTAACAGAGGCTGTAACTGGCCCTGTCGAGGCTGACTGAGACAAACTATAGCTGGGGTTGCAGCTGGTGATTGTAACTGTGCTTCAGTTGTTCTGATTCTGATTGTCCTTATCAGACATTATGGTTAAACATATGGTAATTGGGGATGCTGGAGCCAATCAGCTGTCACAGGGTGAAAACCTGGGTACAGCCTGGACAGGTTGCTATAGATCTCACATCTGTAGTTTGTTATGAAGATACCTAAAAAGCCTGGACTTTAACTATGTCTGCGGATCAGACTGATTAATCTGTGTGATCCAAACAGCAAACCCAGTCGGGTTGTGTATAAGTTAATACACTGTCACTGCAGTTACACAACGATAGTTAAAGGAGAACACAGACATGATGGCATGTTAAGAGATGCATTAACAGCTACACGCTCATTTCAAAAGAGCGCTGGTGGTATACATAAGTGCTGCCACTCTACATTTAGCTGTGTTTAACCATAATGAACTCGCAAGTACAGTCAGAAACACAACAACCAAAGCACAGAGACACATGTAGTCACAATCCACAGGGCCATTTTAGAGATCTATAGTAACCTGCATGCTGTACACCACATATCATCCAGAAACAACTAGGATCGGCTCCAGCATTGCAGAGATCGACAGTAATGTTATACGTTCATCTGTACAACTCTACCGGGTGGTTCATATAGTGTTTATTTACTGAACAAATACAATCACAGTAATAACAGCAGACGCACAGACAGCTACAGTCACAATGGACAACCGTAATCCCAGCTACTGTCAGTCAGTGTCACAACCTAATAACATGGTGTTCAGAGCTGGTTATCTCTGTTAACTAAATGTCTCCATCTTCCTGAGTAACGGTGGTACAGCTGCGTGACACGGGATATACTCTTAGAACATCCACCAGAGATATTGCAAAAGTTTTGTGATGGAAAGCAAAATCTATTGTGCGCTAACGCAGAACAAATTGCAGGGGAAAAATAGCTTTGAAAAAGATGTACCACTGTGACTCACTGTTTGTTTATGCCTTGACATTAATATTTACACTGCACCAGTTCAACACAGCGTCTATGATATTTCAGTTCTCATATGATAAATTACTTAATCTGAAAAACAATCACTGTAAAGATTCTGATCTTTAATAAACATTGATGCCTGAACAGTGATGTTAAGATATTTTGTAGTCATCTATAGTTCGTCCATCCATCACTTCGATTTTTTTTCCCCTCAGATTTTTCCTCAAAACGTTTTCCAATGCTGCTTTGATATTAGTTTCTACATTTTATTTAGAACACAAGTGGAACCTATAAACAAGTTAATTTAGTTTGCCCCAATTTACAGAAGCCAAAAAGGGAAGAAAATGAATATGTCCAATATGTGTACAAAAAGGAATCACTAACCAGGCAAGAAAAACAGGAAAACTAACAAACAAAGCACAGGAACCAAGGAAATCAGTTGAGCACTACAGTAAGATCCACTCACACACCAGGTGACACTGACTGATACTTACGCCTTAGACAGTAATTGGCAACTGAAAACAGGTAAGGTGGCAGAGCTAATCAAATAGAATGGGACCAGGTGTGTGTGTGTGTGTGTGTGTGTGTGTGTACGTGTCAGGCAGGTAACTAGGAGCAGAGAGAGGTGGGGATTTACACAGAGGCAGTGAGGAACAAGGGCCAAAACAAACCAAAAATACGAAATCAAACAAAACCAGGGACAGAACTGTGACATCTTGAGACAAATCCTGGACATGGTCCATAGAGAGTAAATAATGAGACACCTCCTAGCACACTACGACAGCACCCGCGGTGACTCTATAGACATATGAACTCAAGGACTCTTTCTGATTTAAAACTCAATGCTTTACATAACTGGAGTCAGTAAATAGATTTAGCTGGATGAGTGGACTCCAACAAGTGATGCATAATCATACCAAAGAAAAACGTTGTATAGCTGTAAATTATGACACTTTACAGCTGGGTGACCTCCAGCACCTGCACTAAATATGAATACATGATTATGTACTAATTAGAGGTACAAACATCTGATAGGGGGAGGTCATTTTGTTGTTATTTTAAGAGAGCGGCCATTTTGTTCCCTGGTGCCAAACGCTTGCTGTCATGGTCTCGATCTTTCAACAAACCCTTCTATGGGTCATATGAGCATTCAGGAAAAAAACACATCATTTAGGTTGGAGGACTTGTTGTAAAGACAGTCAATGTAGTGCGGTCTTATTTGCAGTGTAGGGTGATGATTGTCTGAGGACCAAACGAGTGGAACAACAGACTGGAAATACAGTCTGATGCCATGTGTTACAAGGGTCTTTACGTCCTTGATGGAGCCATGTTTCAGCTCAGTCTGAAGAGGCAGGATACCAAGAGTATGCTCTGTTCCAAACCATCTGTGTGTCAGTGGAGAGGCAGACGGCTGGGCAGGTGGGCACCAGTGCTCAGGGACCCCGAGTGCCCTTGGAGCCAAGATCCTAGAGTGAGCCTGCAGATTACAGCCACTAATTAGTCAGCAGGCCAGAGTGCAAGCAAACTCCTGTGCCCAGCTCTGGTGCATGTACACACACACACACACACTCACAGCCATACATGCACCAGCCACCTCACACGCACACAAGTTGATTCAGACAATTAGAAGAGAGTAAGTGTATGCATACCTTACAAAACATGAATGATACTCAATCATCTCAGGACCAGACTGAAAATTCTACATATTCATGCCAGCCAGACGAATATATAATACCAAGAACCTCTGTATTATGCTAAGGTCACAAGCTTAATTGCTCACTTTATTCTGTTTCTCCTTCCTGCTCATGCATATTTATTACAAGAGTCATGGTTTTATGAGTTTATCACAGGCTAAAATAAAGTTGTACAAATGTTTGCATGTTTTGTTTAATTGAATTCTAGCTAAAATGATGATCTCAAAGTGAAAACCAGTTTGTTGTGTTCATATAGTGTCAATAGGTCGTTGCTATGGTGCTCTTCAAGTTTGACCTGGGTCCTTAAGATGATCACACCTATCTATTCAATTTAGTTTTATTTGTATAGCATAAAATCACAGAGGAAGTCATCTTAGGGACTAGACTACAGTGTTTAGGTTTACAAACATATGAAATATAACTGTATACAGAGTTGTATAAAAACCCATCAACCCCACTTGAGCAAGCACTAGGCAACAGTGAAGAGGAAGAAATCTCTAGCAGAACCATGCTCATGGTGGGTGGCCATCTGCTTCGACTGGTGGCTAAGACAATCTTTCAATCTTTCTCTCTCTCTATATATATATACATATACATATAGTATATATGTACTGTATATGTGTGTGCGTATATGTATATATTTTTTCAAGATTCAAGAATATCTTGAATATATACACAGTATATATATATATATATATATATATATATTCTGCTTCATGTGGTTTTCAGGTGATACCAGAATCCTGTTTCAATTTTTTCTCAGTAACCAAACAGCAATGTGAAAAAAATGGTCGAGTGCAGCCAAAACAGGTGAAAGCAGTGATTGCTAATTAGTGTTATTCAATCAAATACTGTCTTCTGAACGTCTCTTAGTGAAAACATTAACACCACTTTGTTTAAAAGTAGATAGATTTCTTTTAATTTCTTAGTATAGCGATATCTTTAAATTATTCAAATTCTGCAAATACTGCATAATTCATCATTTTGTTGTGTTGTCTTTTCCTTTAAATTTATTTTCTAAATAAGAACAGTTTGCTTAGAATTTTTGAGAAATATTATTATCACCACTATCATGGTGTGTACCAAACTGATAATAGACCACAGAAAGCTAGAGAGGGTTGTCTTAGGATATTAGAAACACATATATACAATATATAGACAAACATATCAAAGATATGTAAAGGCTATAAGACCATCTCCAAGAAGCTTGATGTTGCTGTGAATACAGTTGCACATAATATTAAGGTCCAGAGGACGGTAGCCAACCTCCCAGGATGTCTCCATTTTAGGAAAATTGATGGTAAATTAAAAATATGGATAATAAAATGGCAACTAAAGAGCCCACCGCATACTGTAGCATGTAATCACCCATATGAGGATGGGTTGTTTAGTCTGGTTCCTCTCAAGATTTCTTCCTGTTGCCTTCTCAGGGAGTTTTTCCTTGCCACCGTCGCCCTCGGCTTGCTCATCAGAGACAATCTGATTAATATCATTCATACACATTCACTGTTCATGTAAACTTCCATAGTTTCTTTGATTGTGTAAATCTGCTTTGCGACAATGACAATTGTTAAAATTGCTATACAAATAAAATTGAATTGAATTGAATGTATATTATCTTGACACACCACACATAGCTTGGAGAAAATGGGCACTAGGAAGACAGTTTTTTAGCCAGTTTCAGAGCTGACATGACACAAATGTGTGATCCATTAGGATGACCATTGTCCAAGTAAAAAATCTTATCTGATCATTCTTGCCATGACACATGGTGACAATAAGCTAACTGAGTGCTGCATTAGCTGTGTAGAGCATTAAAGTGTATGGAGAATGCCCTGCGCTGGTGTTCAGGCAAGACACGTTGGATGACCTTTGAAGTACACTTGTAGTTATTATCCTAAAGATAATAATAATAATGACACACTTATCCATCTCCTTAAGGAAATTGTTGTTTGGAGCTGCAGCTTTGCAGCTGCTGTTGTTCATTGCTATTTTCTCTATAGATTGTACGTTGTCGCTGTCACTGTCATTCTCTTTGACTGGTGTTTGTATTATAGTCAGGTCTTGATAATATTTTTCTATAATAATTATTAATTTTTACTAATGTAAAGGGGAAAAGTGACCTTCAGGTTTTATTATGAAATAATATTAATATTGAGTCTTGAGCTGTAATTAATGTCATGTTAAGTCCAAACAAGTCTTAAATATTTAACGTCATATAATAATAGGATCGGACATTTTCTGAACCTGGTGCGGTCTTAACCTGCAAAATTTAACAAAACCCGTCTATAAAATACAGATACAACACAAGAATATTATAACAGCTGAAACAGAGGGTGGGAGAATTACCAAGTCTTAGTGTTTTAACTAAAATGTAGAAAATAATATCAAAACAGAAAAGCTTTGGAAAATGTTTTTGAGGAAAAAAATCAGTTTAAAAATTATTACATGATCAGTGCTTCGGCTTTCAGTTTTTATTTTAAATTAAATTTTAAAATCTTTCAAATTGACCAAACACATGACCTCCATTCAGCTAGGCCAATCACTGTCATCTGTGGCCATGTATTTGTCATCACTATGTTCCAGCCCTAAAATAAATAAAAAACATGAATTAGAAACACATCAGTGAACACAAGATATGCTGTTTCTTAGTGAAAAATGTTGTACTGTACTATTTTCTATTTCTAAATGTTAAGAAAAAAGATCACCTTACAGTCATGAAATGTACTGCTGCAAGAAAGAGTTAAAAAGGTATGGTTGCTTGTTTAGAAAATAAATATTATGGTCACATTATACCAGTGCACTGTAACAGTGTGACTCACTGATGCACAGTTTTTGAACAATGCACAGACAAATAAGTTAAAGGTTTTGGATTCGCAGATGTTACAGTGAGTAGACAAAGTTCATTGTCGGTTGTAATGCACTGTATTTTATGGGATTTGTTAAGAAATAAACTGTAGAAAATAATCAGTCTTACCCCTTAGGTTGATAAAACAAATATGGTAGACTTCATGAAAATATGGCATGTAGCATCTACACAGATAGTCAGCATAAATTACAGTATATTTGAAATGTAAAAGTGGAAAAAAAAATAAAATAAAAAAAATACTGGCAGCCAGAAATGAAAGATGTGCATTTGTTAATTAGCATTAAATGACAGGAGGTTTGCATGTAAATATATATTGAATTAGCAAAACAATGAGCACACCGTCACCTGGTGTGAAATTCGTTAAAAAAAAAAAAGAGGCTAAGGATTAAGCACACATGGTGAAGAAATCTGAAAGAAGGAAACTAAAAAAACAAAACAAAAAAGAAGCTAGAGACCTGCTACAGTAGGTACATTTGGCAGAGTTCTGCATGAGTACCACACAAGAGGAGGTAGAAGTGGACTGAAAAATGCTAATGTCAAAATGCAGCAGACAGATGAAACAGGGTAAGCGCAGAGAACAGCTAGGCAGCCTGAACAGAGTGGAGAGCCTTTGAAACAGGGAAGTGTCCAGTCTTGGTTCAATGTGCTAACATGTTTTGATGGTTTATTTTCTGGTGCAGATTTTCATGTCTTCATATGGACGAATCCATGATCCAAACCACTGCCAAGCCTCTGCCACTGTCATGCCACTATTTACATATTAATGACAGCTCCATGGCTCTTGCAAATTTGAGACAATGTCCCAGAAATCTGATATGTCTTGTTATAAAAGGACCTATTTAACACCACAGTTTGACTCCATGTGTGGTTAAGTTTAGACTAGAAAAAGCACTTTGGCTAAGATTAGAGAAAGACAGTTCAGTGACTTGTTATCTATTATGCTAGAGCACAGTCTTTTTATTGAACTAAACCAAGTGATGAGTGTATAAATGCAACCATTAAAAGACCAAAAACACTGTTCTAAGTCAAACTAGAAACTATACTGGAAAATTGGGTATTTTGGCAAAAAATCTGTTGTCTGCGAACTTTTGTTGATAATTTAGGTATCAACATTTTTGTAATTTGTCATTTACCCTAATTGTTAACATATCCTCATTGTGTTACTAAAAAATGTGATCCAGTTATCTGCAATTTACTTTTCTACAAAATGTATTTGCAATTGTGTTTAGACACCTATTTTTGGTGAGACAGGCCTGTGTCATGACATAGGCAGTGTGAAATGGCAGCTATACTGTGACTCGGGCAACACTAAATCATTGACAGCTCTGCACCTTTCATGTGTGCAGTTACAGAAAAAAAAAAAATCATTTACAAGAGCAGCAGTTCAAAAGGCTCCTCCTGGAGGGGGAGTAAGAAAGTTCCCATGTCTCTAAATATAGTGACTGTTTAAAAAACACCAGTGGGAATATATAATTCAAAGGAGAGGAGTACCTTAGTTAATGTTGCCCTTTAATAGCAGGAATTTGGAAAGTTTTACATTTACTTTTCACAGGAGACATATTGAGACCAGCACTCACCACTGAAAACCTAGCGTGACAGCTGGTCCTTGTTTTTAACAGCCAACAAGTAAGCCACAGCTGTTTGTTTTCAATGCACAATTGTTTGAGGAGAAACGATTGGTTCCTCATACTAGATACCATAAATTTGTCAGAAATAGAAGCCATTCCCTGTGGCGGCAGTAGCAGCTCTGTGACCAAACTATTCAATCTGCATCGTTGTGGACTTGGAGGCATCACACTGATTAAATTTACCCGGCCTCAGTTACAGTAGAAACCTCTCTCCATAATTGAAAATGGCTTCTTCATCCGAATATTAATTTGCACACAGCAACTCCTCCCCAATAAGAGATTCAGAGAATAGTAGCAGGCTGGAGTTGAGGCTGTACTTTAATTTATATTTCTTTACAGTTCAGCAGGTCTGGTTAAAGTGGCTTTTAAGGCCCCGAGAAGTAATGGAATGTCAATTTTGGGAGGAATTTGCAGGTGACAGCCCTTAACCAGCAGTTACTCTCTGGTGGTACTAATACCTAGAAGTGATTGTGGAGTAGCAGTTGTACTATTTTATCATTAGAATTCTGGCAAGAGGGAGACATGAAACAAGAGCTTGAAGTGAGCGAGGGATAATGCAGCACACGAGGTTTAGAGAAATTTGCTGAACATGATCAGTATGGAGGGGATCTTTAAGTGAGAAGGTGTTAGGATAATTGTATCAAGCTGCATATTCTATATTCATCCTTATTAATCATAGAGTATTCCCTACAACATGCTAGCTTTCACGGCCCCTGGATGATCTTTTTTTCATTACTGTATTAGTGCCAATAGCTGAAGCAGAGATTTACTGTCACACTCTTGTAATTTGCATCACACTGCTGTGAGTTTTTTTTTTTTTTTTTGTGTTCAATATTTATTTTTTTTATTTTTTCAATTTTCTAAATGTCGCTAGACAGACTGAAAAGGACAGAGCTGAATAAAAGAATAGAGGTGGTTTGATTACAACATAAAAAAAAATATATGTGTATCAGATATACTTAGATGGTAAAACTATTAGATGGAAGAGTAGTATCATCTAGGGTATAAAGGTGTGGAGGACGGCATGTACCTTTACATGATGGGAAAACACTATGATGCACATATTTTTTACAGTGTACTATAGTTTACAGTATACTTCATTATATAGTAAAGGCACTGTTATTGTATTATTATTTTACACTGATACTATCTTTCTTCTTTACCAAATGATATAACTTGCATATTTGTATGTCATATTTGGCTTTTCATGTTCTGATGTTATATATTTTTGTCAAGTTGGGTGCCCATGTTACACATACTCAGAGGTCTGTAAGCTTGAGGTTAATATATGTTGTCATGTTGGCTGGTAGTAAACCTTAGTCTTAGGTTTTAGTCTAGCTAATTGCTAGCTATTTGTTCTCAAGAGTTTTGAGGATAAAGAAAAGTTTTCATCAAGCTGTGTGAAAGGCACATTTTGGGCTCCTCCACTCTCTAAGTTCCACTCACAGCTGGCACTTGTTTGAATGTTCAAGCAGAGGTCCATATGTTTCTCAAAGTGTGTTTTTTGTATCAAACTCAGTTGGCGTGGTAGCATAATATGTGCATGTACATGTGATAATAATGTACAAGATGGCAAATGAGAAGCGATTGGGGGTGGGTGTCAGTGGGACATTAAAGACAAAGGCACTCAAATAAGCCTTTTCAATCTCAAGGTCAGAGGTTAAAATATAAATTCTTAAATCAAGCATCATATGACCACTTGATGCTGACCAAGCTACAGCAGTGACTTTAAATCATTAATTTGATTTGAATTATATTTTATTATATTATATAATATTGTAATGTATAAAATGTATGAAATGATCTCATGTGATTTCGGACTGTGCAATATAAATTTTGAGGCACGTCAAAATGTATGATGATGAATATAAGCACTGAGAAGGAGGAGAGGATCAACTTGTCTGAAGTCATTCATGTTCAGGAAAAATAGGGTAACATGGCATGAGAATGTACTCCTGTAAAATAAAAGTCCATATATCATTTATGGCAGCAAGATAAAATGACCAACATATTATGAGAAACCTCTAGTGGCTGTAGTAATTATAACACAAGCAAAATGAAAAAAAAAACTGGGTTATAGTGGCGTTCGGGGTGGATGGGTCACAAAGCACAAGATTTTCTCCATAAGAGACAGATGATTGTAATGTAAAACAGTGTGTTTAGTCCATGACCATTCCACAACACTAACTGCCAATAAAGATTCCATAAAAAGCAGAAGACAGATTTTAAGCCATAATGTGATTTAGCCAAGTGGTGCATGTAATGTGCTTGTAATGCTGCTTGTTTGTGCTTGTAATAGGGGGATATTTCAAAGATGTTCCCCAAAAGATGGTATGTCCAAACAGCTAATATGGTTAGATCAGATTGCATCAAAATGTCTAGAGTGCAAGTAGCAGTATCTTATACTAAACCTGCTTAAATTTGTGATATATTTTCAGTGGTTCATTTTACAGGTCCAGCAGCAGAAATAAATATCTTCTAATAATGCTGGTCTTTGTTTACTTAAGATGGGCTCACCCTTTGGGGCCTCATGGAAGGATGTGCAAGGTCGAAAAGCTGTTTTCTGAAGCTCCAAGGATACATCTGGATATTTTTTTGTACAGTACTTCTTCAGAAAAGTAGCAACAGGACATGTTTTGGGCATAGGGTATAGCAGTACGTAAGAAGTGTATAAGGATGAAATATTACATTCATGTAGGTAAACTGCTGCGTCATTGTTTTTTATTGTCTGTGTCTTCCATGAAGCAGAAATGAGATTTAATGGTCCTTCAGTATAAAAGCTCTACACTTTAAAAATAAATAAATAAATAAACTAATTGAAGTTAAGAATAGGCCGCAAACTCAGCAAAGTTATGAAGTAGGAGATTAACTGAAATCTACAATATACAATTTTAGCGAGCACTAGAATGATGCTCAAAACCAATACACACTGCTCCACCCAGCCCTCCCTGTCCCTGCTGTGCTGTGCTCTGCCTTGCCATGCCCAGCACTTCAGTTAGTTAAAAAACAAGCAGTTAGGTTAGGATGATGGATGGATGTTACATATTGTATCTTTAATTCCTGAAATTTGTGCGTGTGTGCATAAATATATATACACAAGATGGGAAGTATAGGCAAACAAGTTAACAGTGTTTGTAACAACTTACTGTAGTTTGTTGTGTTAACAGAACAATTGAGTGGATATTTAGATAATTTAAGCTTTAAAACTGCAAAGCAATAACTTTATTTATATATACATTTAATTAATTGGTTATTATTATTATTATGGACATTCTTGTCTGTAATAAATTACAGTTTAAGATTTTCAATAGCTTCCTTAAATTTAGTTGAAAATCTTATTTTGTTAGCTACTTGTAACTTTTATTTATACCAACAAATAGAGTTTTTACAGTGTAAAATTGCCTTTTCCTTTTCCTGCATGGTTCTGTCTATATCACTCAAAGCAGTGCTTTTGATCATATTGACAGAGGGTTCCACACCTCGTGGGCATTGGCTTTTTCAGAATCCTTACATGAAGTGTTCACTTGTCAGCCTCTGTCAGAAGAGTCACAGAGATCTTCCTAAAGCTAACAAATATCCTCTCACAAACTTCTCCAAGCATGTCGGCAGAAGTATAAAGGCTCCATTTCAACGGCTCATTTCTTCTATTTTTCAGCGGTCGGATGCTGGCTGCATTCCTGCTGGAGCTTCACACATTCAACCCTGGGAAAATGGCTTATAGGAAATGTGCTAGCAGTTTTTGTAGGGGGTATCAACTGATTTTGTCTGACCCAATTTGATAGGCAGACACTGTGTCGGCCTCCTGGTGGTGGATAAACAGTGGTCTCTAGTCCTGTAATTTATAGAAAAACTTGTTTGATATCAATCTATTAGTCATTTCAGTCCTACTGTATTTGATACACACTGGTGTACAGGAACAGAAAAGCAGCAGGGAGGTTTGCATTTAGAAAAAGATGCCTCCTTTGTGAATCAGAGCACGATCTCCAGTTATTTTCCCAACAATTTCAAAAACACCTTGCAGACACATGCTGCATGCTTGAGAGCACCAATTCATCACTGCACAGCAGAAGCCGATAGGGTACCGAGAAAGGCTGTGTTTTATGGCATATGCATCAAGTTGTGTGTGAACTGAACTTTACACGACGTGACAGTAGTGTAGAAGTCTGTACTCAACTGAGGGTACCAGTACTCCAGTACTCCACTAAGAAATTATTTCTCTGAGCCTTAATCCAACTGAGTTTCTGATAAGAAACAAAGTAACTGCAACACAGTTGAACTTGATGCTGTTGATAACACAAATGTACAGTGAGTCAAGATTATTTCCACATGTGCATAGTAAATAAGAAGAAATCTTGTCAAGTACTTAGATACTTAGCTTTGCATAGGGATGTCTTTCTTAGACCTGCCAGGATAACAGGAGTGGCACTAGAGCAAATTGCTGTGAAATGTTAAATGTTGCACACTTTCATCGGCACCTTTAATTAAACTGTCAAATCGCCAGCTGATATTGGAACATTGGGACTTAATTTGAGTAGCAGCATTCTGTAAATATTCCCATTGACGCGTGATGTTCTCTGCTTTTGTAATTACAAGGCAAATCAAGAGTCCATCAGCAATCAGCAATAATTACTGTATAGACTTATGCTTCCGATTGCTGCTTCTCACTACGCCACAGAGGAGATGTCTGGAAATTTACATTTTTGAGTGCACATAAACCAGATCAGGTTTTTCAGTTAAACCATGCCTCTAATCAGTGTCTCAGAGAAACAGCTGTGTTAGGACAGGTGGAGAGATTTAATGCTTATGCTGAATAAACCTACAATCCATAGTTTGTTGGTGTGCAAAGAACAAGATGGGTCTAAGGAGCATTAAGTTTACAGTCTATATTCTACAGCAATCACAATAAGCTTGCCACTCACTCATCACATTCTGTTAACTGCACAAGCCTAATTAATGACTCGTTCAGCCTGGGTTATGTCACCTGTGAGCAGAACATCTATGAGCATTCGTCACTAGTATAGTTAAAACACCAAAGACTGGAATAACACTTTCCAATCTGTTCTATTTGGGAGATGGTGCCATCCAGCAAAATGTTACCAACGAGAGAAAAAAACAAGAAAGATTCACACTGCAGAGCTTCTTGCTTGTGAGAAATCAGCAGACAAATGATACGTTTAGCAGAGTTAGTAGTCATGGGGAACTCGAAACAATTAGAAAGCTGTTAATAGTGCAGCTGCCAATAGGGTGTGATCAAAGCAGTGCTGCACCGTGGCAGAAATTTAAGTGCTAATAAACATTTTTCTTAAGTGGTTCATGACTATTTTGAGGGTTGGTCTGGAGGCGGTTATAGATCTATTAGAAGAGGCTGCAGTAAGTAAAGTAACACTGCCTGGTGAATCAGAGGAACGTGGTTCAGGTGAGGACTATTTCTTTTCTTTTTTTTTTTTTTTTATGGAGACACTAGTAGAAGCTCTAAAACACAACTTTTTAAACACAGAATGAACTTTTGAAATGACAGCAGGACTAAGACTAAGTGAACAGCCTCTCAGAAGTGCAGACATACCCACTATTACTTTATGTTACTGAGCAGGGCTCATCTTTCTAATCAGTCACAGAATTACTTGAAACACTGGACAGAGTGTGGCATGTTAGCATAGCAGGGCATCGAGAGGGAGAGGGCTGAGTGATTCAGAAACTTAATCTAGCTCTAGGTGAAGTTGTATATACAGTGCTGACTTTTAAATCTATTTTGTAATGTGTGTGAATATGTGTGTATCTTGCGTATATTGACTTTTTTTTTTGGGAGACAACACATTTGTTCATCATCATGCAGCACAGACACTAGAAATGTCATGATGTAAAAGAAACGACTTGTTCCTGACCTTCTGTTTGCCCACAGACCTGCGCAACCTTCGTTTTCCATTAAGCCATTAACATCAACACCTCCCTGTTATCTCACACACCATGAATGCAGCTTCTTAACACTCATTCTTTAGGTTTGATTACTGTGAGATTGTAAACCCTGCTCTCTTGTTCAAACCAAAAGTGATGATGTGTCACTGAGCGACCATTAGAGATGCAACACGATGCCATCATGTCATTTGGCAAATAGTCCAGCTTGTTGTTCAGCATGAATCTTCAGTACTTTTGAAGTGTGTGTGTAGTACCGCTCTTCACCCTGCACCCTGCACCCATTGCCACTCTGTCCCTTTGAAGAAAACTCTTTTAATGAACACCTCCTACATACAGTATCACTTTCATGCCTGGTTGGTAATTACCTTCTTCTAAACCCAAAATTAATTACATACCCATAAATTGGCAATTTACCCACTCAGGCAATGCTTACACCCGCCATAATATGATTTCCTGTAGAAAGATGGATGGTATCTCCACCATCTGCCAAACTCTATTCATTCCTGTGCTTTCCCTGAAGGTCAGGCAGCAGACTGCCTGCCAGCGCTGCTCAGCAGAGAATCCTCTGGTCATTTGCTGTCGGTCTCAGGTGTGTTTCCAGGACCTGCAATCTGTTCTTACTTGGTTGGCTGACACGTGGAAACAAAGACCGGAACCCACGCTGCATGGAAACAATTACATACGTGTCATCCTTTTCGCAGTGGCATTTCCTGCTGAGCTAAGTGACAACTGTGTGACAGCTGCCCTCACTTCACATGCGTTTTTGCTTTGTTGGTTGTTGTGTGTAGTGGAACTTGTTGCTTTTAGTTGCATAAAGTGACACTTCACCACTGTCACACCTCTTTACTCCCATAGCAGGGGTCAGATGCATGATAACTGTATATGTACCAGTTGTTCAGCTTTTACATCTTTACATCATCATTATGTCTTAACTTTATCTTCTTGGGGTCTCTTTTATAGTGACACATTTTCCTCTTCGGGCTTACTGTAGCTGTATGCACTCTAATAACCTGTAGGCTCAACTCAGCTACTCCTATTACCAGTGATCAGACAGACTTTCTGCCCTTGATGCCTCCTTTGCTTCCATGCTCACCTGCAGCCTTTATGCCAAGGAATCCCGAAGAGACTCATCCTATCAAAGTAGCCAACCCTGTCCTCTACAGCTTCTGTTAATTTACAACTAATGCGCAGCAAAAAATGCATTATATAGGGAATTTCTCAAATAAATGTATTTGGCCGGTCACTAAAACTATACTGTATGTTAATACTAAGTATTCACAGTACTCTAGATGTATAAATATCCAATCATGCTGTACAACAACCACTTTTCTTGGGTTATGTTTAGGGCCTTCCTGTACAGCACTTGGTTAATGTGAGAGAAACATTATGAAAATCTGATCCTTTCTTTACTGAACTCTAAAGCGTTTTGTCATGTCTATTCACTATTGTTGCAAAGCGACTCTCCTTTCGCAGTCATTCAGCATTCTGCTGCATAGGAGATTGCGTAAATGTCACAAATAATTTAGGCTCATTTGAGACAGAGATGCATAGATTGACTCAGCTCTGATGCTCTTTACAGGATTTATAGGATCCAGGTGTTAGTTATATTAAAAAGAGGAAGGTCTTTTTATTAGGACAACATCCTTTTTTATCATTCTACCTTTAAAAGTCAATCATTTATTCATTATACCTGTTCTATTTGCACACATCTGCCACTGATCCAGAAATCCCCATTATTCACTCCCTCCTCCCTGCACCACTGGGCAGGTATTATGCCTTTTCTAACGTCTTTGTAGTTTTTATTTCTTAATAGAGCCACATTTGCTTCTCTAATTAAATCCAATGTTTGACTCTCAGTGAGCAGGAACAAGTTCGCTCTTGTTGAATAATGCTGCTTGTCAGCAGGGCTTAAAAAGGTAAGTAGTTTGGATTGGCTCATTGGGAAAAGTAGCTGTTATTTGGGACAACACATAGTAAATAATGATTTCTGCTAAAATAGTTATTCCTAGAATCTTTAAGCTTCTACAGCACAAGTCTGTGGTCGTTTGTATGGCTCTAGCATGCACAAACCAGTGTAGACCTTTCAAATGCCCATTTTCCGATTGCAACTCATGGATGGTATAACATAGATCTCGAGGTTTACTGAAGGTGCTGCATAGCACGTCGGCAATATTGACCTGTCTTGTGAAGAGAAGTGGTTTAACCCACTTCTCACACAAACTACATCCACAGTATGATCAAACTGAGGGCTCATGCAGACAAAAGAGAGGTACTGTATCAAAAAGAAAAGAGTTACCACTGCTAGAATTGAGAGATGTGTAGGAGCACTGTCATGTTGACAGGAAAACGTATGTTTAATATGTAATGCATATATACAGTATATACATTTAAGGCTGAGATGCTCGGGCTGAATAAACAGTTAGCTGCCTGAAGAAGCAGCAGCAGCTTCCTGTATACACCCTGTACACTATATGTACTGTACACACACTCTAGCAAGAAGTGGGACTCCACTCAGATTTAAACCACCATTCACGTTGTTGTCTATGTTCACCGAAGCCAAATATGATCCATGGTGTTTTTCTAATTGCTCGTTGGAACCATGTAGTGTTATCACTGCTGTGTTTGGCGTACTGTATTGAATGGCACAGCCCACCAAGTGGGACCAAGCAGATCTCAGAGGCTGTCGGAAGACAAAAAAAAAAAAGAAAAGAAACATATTGCTCATTGAGAAAAAGAGACTTTTGGAGATGAACAAAATGACCATTTTGAATCACACTCATCACTGGATAAATAGAAAAACAGAGTTATTTACAGTACAACTTTCTGTTTCAGCTGAGACAATACATTAATGTGATTGATTGATTCCAACTTTGATGTGAGGGATGTTGTCTGTGGAATATACCCCGGACTATCACAGTTAGTCGCTGCATATCACATCATATCAGCTGTAGCCTCAGTGCTGTGTCCAAAACCCAACATCTACTGCTAATACCCACAACTCTGTCTCATAAAAACACTGTACTGTTGTCTTTGCTGCTGGAACATCAACCATCCGTTTATATTCAGACAACACAGTGGTTGGTACTCATTTAGACTGTCCCTGGAGTCTCTTCAGGACAGTTGCCAGAGTTTGCAGATGCTTATTTTGCACTGAACCTAGTGCTAAATAGGGCCTACATCAAACACAAATGTCATGTAGCTCAGGACCAGTCGCCTGGGTTGCAGCTGCAGAACAGTGGAATGCGTCGCAACATTCATTTTCCTTTGTGGCAGATAAACAGATCGCACACAAGTACATGTAGTACACATCAAATACTCCAGCTCAGCTGTAGTTGACAATAATGAGTCATGGCTGCAGCAATGTTCCCCAAATGTAAATGTCCTCTTATTCCATAAGTCAGAATGTTTGTGTGGCAGGATCTCTTTTTATGTCTTTTACTGCCACTTCCTGTCAGTGCTTCTCTAGCTGCTGCCTGTTTTATGCCCTGCACATCCTCATGTCATGTCCTCCCTGCACTGACTGCCTTTTTGTGCTTTGACTCCTTGAACCTCTTCAGTGTGTATTTAACCTCTTGTTAAAATCGTTTCATTGGTCGACCCAGGAAGATTTGGCATGGTCTCAAGTTTGAACTCCCTGGAGAGAATCAACTAAATGACTAAATCTTTAATAAATCCATGAATCCACTTGTTGTTGGTGTCTACTGTGACGCTGAGGCATTGTGGGTTTTGATTTTCATGGTGACACACATCTTTTTCCCACTCATCCAATTACTCTTTAGTGTGGATTAAGGATAACATTTAAACACTATTCCAAACAAAACAAAACACTTAAACACAAGCAAGCAAACACACTGAGTGGAATATGCTGCTCACACTTATTAAATCAGTCCTCGTATAATTGGCTTATTCTGCTTTGAATAGGATAGGAATCTTGAGCATGCTACAGGCGACTGCCTCTCATTCTGCAGTTGTGCTGCCTGTTCCTCCTCCTTCTCATCTTTGCTTTTGCATCTGCATTATGTTTGCAGATTTCAAGTACTTGTGTAGATGCTTAGCATGTTGACTCTTCTTTTAAACACATTTGTCTGCAATTTGCTGTGGAAATTATTATGGCACTTGAGTCAAAGAAGCACTGCTTTTTTTTCTTCTCCACTAAACTAGATACACACGGTGCAGTCAGAAAGGCTTTTTAAATAGCTTGAGTAACACTGACATCTGCTGGGACAGTGTATTGTAACTGGTCAGAGAACCACACAAGCCGTGGGTGAATTCTAAGCTGATGCTCTTGTGTTAGCTGCAACGACCTTTCTTTCGTCCTTGAGACGTGAAGAATGTAGAAACAAAAACTCTCGGGCATTAAAATACAGATTGAATCGAGCTTTGAAAATGAAGTGTTGGTTTGAGACGTGTGTGTGATGTGAGCGTGTGATGTCGTGACACATCGTGGAGTTAACGCTCCATCAATCAGCATCACGCGACGTCGGGGAGGGATTTAACAACAGTGCACTTGAAATAGCTGCAACTGCATCATGACGGCGAGGTTGGAAAAGAAAAGTGGATGCACAACACTGTTTACAAGCCCAAGGTGCACTGTGTGTTTGTCACTGCTTCCAACTAATTGCACTTTCTGTATCTTTCTG
Organism: Anabas testudineus; assembly: GCF_900324465.2. Lineage (NCBI taxonomy): Eukaryota > Metazoa > Chordata > Actinopteri > Anabantiformes > Anabantidae > Anabas > Anabas testudineus. Next base: position 1,643,691 of record NC_046623.1, on the reverse strand, counting down.
CTTAGGTAAGACGTCTTTGTGTGTCTTCATCACTGAAGGACAACCTTTGTCTCTAGAGGGTATTGTAAGATAAACTCCCTGATAGGCATTTGAAAAGTCAACCATTAATGTAAATGAGTGCACATCTCTTGATTGTGTGTGTGTGTGTGTGTGTGCGCTGTCTTGTTCTCTCTATCAGTCTGTCTCTGTTGATATTCATTTCTCTAATTTACAATTGACTCACTTCTGCAGAGACTCTCAGTTTGTCCTGACCTCAGGTGTTGCCCAGAGACTCGGACACACTCAGTTCATATTCATGCCTTGCGTCTGAAAAGCCAGACGTGCCGTTTCGTGCCTGTGTGCGTGCACGTTTTGCTTTGTTTGTGTGTGTGAGTGATCATTTGCTATTAAGACCCAATTAGGTCCAAATAGCTGTTTGTTCCTTTCCGAATACTAATGAGCCCTCCTTTCCCTGCACCCCTGCCCACACCCTGAAACAACCCTGCCGCTTAGAAAGCGTGACGCGGCGCTCGATTAGTCGAGCCTGACTGATCACGGCTCGACAGCTCGACTTCAGCGAGAACCGGCTCAGACGTTTCGTCCAGCTTACGGAGGACGAATGCTGCTCAGTGAGCGTGAGACACAGGCTGATTCATGCCGCCTGCACCGTCACGTTGGCAAAGACCATGTCATGCAATCTTCTTTTGAACAAGGCAATTCTTTTTCTTTTTTCACTGGGCCCCTGAAAAGAACAGCAGATGAATCCCGCCTCCTTCTCCGTGATGGTATTTTGATTTCAGTTTCCCATTTCCAGTTTATCACAGTTTGATAAGGTCACCTCACGCTGTCACCTGCAGTATCCAACTCCATTTACTTGAGCGCCCTGAAATGCTATTATCAATATGAAATATTGCCCAGACAGACTGTGGTTCTTCCAGCAAGGAAAACATCAGTGTTTACTGTTCGGAAATCAAGCCCTTGCCCCAGGTGCCAGCCGCTATCTGTCTTCTCTGTGGAAAAAAAAAATAGAGAAAAAATATCTCCAACAGAGATTACTAATCCGCTCCTTGTTTGTAGTGCTGCTGTGATTCAGCGAAACAAGATTATCCCAGTCGCTGCTTTACAGTTTGGGCCCTGAGATGAAATGATAAATGCCCAGAAATATTTATTTTGTTGAATAAACCCCATAATCCATTCCAATAGAGTGCAGTTGTTTTAGTAATTGCATAGTAATGGGTTTTCTCTATGCAAACCTCCCAGACTGTCAATACATGAATGGGAGTGCAACTCGCCAGCTGTGACTTATTATGATCAGGATGACCCAGATTCCTTCCTCCTTTCTCTAATGAGGTGTTCAGTCATGTTGTGGCAGATTTATTTTTTTATGTTTACGCATTTATCTATTTATGTCTGCCTGTGCAGGCAGTCTTTTTTACAGTGTAGATTAGATGTAATACTCTTACGAAAACAGGCAAGTGCATGCAGGGCTTAGCAGCTTAGCCGAGTTCGCTGAATGGTGAAATGCAATTTAAACGATTTGAACTAATGTGTTTTAAGTGATTAATTATTTGAATTGAATTCTATTAAGATAGGTGTAACCATCCTTATTGAGATGCGGGATTAAGTTTTCTAAGCCTTCAATGAAAGCAATTTAAGAACCACAATCGGAATTCATTTAATGAAAATACTTCCATTTTGTATGCATGGCAGTCTGAGAAAATTGCACACGGGGCCCTCACAAAACTGACTGCAAGAAATAAAGAAATGTTTCTAGGCTGCAAGGAGAGAACACGCCTAATCACTCAATATGATCTCCCCAGCAATCTAGCTTCCTTGTCTCAGCACATCTGTTGCTAAAATGTCCATTGAATATGTTCCACTGGCAGATGGTCAGCGTACTGGAAGACACAGTTGCTGTAAATTAGATGGAGAGATACTCGTTCCCAGGTGTCAGTTCTAGGTTTGTACTTCTAAGTAGCAGGTAAATGATGGGATACTGAATAGCAAGCTGGTCTGCACTTGGGACAGCCATGTAAGCCCCTCATCCATGTTGGTTAAAAGACAGCCAGAAACAAAAGCCTTTACTGAATATGAGCTAACACATCAAAAATACCAGCACACTTACGTTCCTCAGGGTGTCATAAGATTCAGTGAACTCAAATCAATAGTATCGATTCAACAAATGTGGGAAAGAACCAGTAGGTATCAGTGTTAAATGCCCTCATCGTTTGTGCACAGGATTCACATTTTATTTGTTAAAATAACATTTGCTTCAGCTGTAATGAACTCATGCGCTCACTTCACTCTGAGTTTAGCAGTAACAGTTAGCTGTTGCTGGAGTCACTGGACTCAAGGCTGAGAAGTATGACTCTAGGTAAAGTTCCTGGCTATACTCTACTCTATGTTCATCAGCCAATATAAGCTATATGTAGATTTGCCCATATCAGCACATCAGTCAGAATATTGCAGTGTAGAGATGCCAAACACCCGTTTGATGGTGTTTAGGCTCCATTACAGGAGCCTAAACAACTTAATTTTCACTTTTGAATGCTGGTGTTTGGTCATTTTGGTCACAAATGCTTAAGAATTCCTATCATACAAGTTTGGGCACAGTATCCTGTATAATGGGTTTAGGAAAATGATTATAGCTTATAGGTTGTCTGTGTTGGACAAACTATTCAGTAGTTGTTAGTAACACTGTATTGGTTATTTTATTAATTCCATTATTAATATTGTCAAGTAACCAAAATCATTCTATGTGTCCCCGTCCTTCAAAACCCAAACATAATATTGGATGTGTCTTTATTTATTTATGGCGGGCCAGCATTGGATGCTGTCATAAGTGCACACATGCAGCAGAGTAATGCAGAGCAAATAAACAGAAAACAGGAATGAACCGCTTGGGTTTAATCACATTTGTGCATATTTTGCAGCACATCCAAAATGAATTACTTCATATAAGCACATGATTAATTCAGGCACAAAAAAGAGAGATTTTAAGGTACAAATGCAGAATGTTTAGTTTAAAAGTGGTTCACTTGTGTGCGTTTTGCTGCATTCTGTTAATAGATACTGTGACAAAAACTGAGTTTAAATGGACGAATGCTAGATTATTCGATATTCTAACATCAGCTGTCCAAAAATAATACAACATAATGATGAAAACAATAAGGTCTCCCTCCTCTGCAGCTGCAGTACGTCCTATCTCGTCTATTGGAGTGGTCAAATGTACATTGACATTTATCCTTATAGTACATATGATCCCTGAATGAGTGTAATAAGTCAAGGCCCATCCCCACTTATCCAATGCCTTGGTACATGTGCCCACCGAGGACAGATGTCCCTGCTGCAACACTGTAGAGCTTTGTGCTGCAGCTCCGGGTTGTGTGTGTCCCCGATGCGACACAGTCCCAGCTTTGACATGTTTGTGTATTTCCTGAGCATGTGTGGACAGATATATGTGCAAGTGAGAAAGACAGTGTGAGAAAGTAATTTGATGGACAGATTGCATGTGTGTGTGTGTGTGTGTGTGTGTTTGTGTGTGCACGCGCGTGTGCTTCCTTGCAACACTTGCCTCCTCCTCCTCCTCCTTCGACTTCTAGTTTGTTGTCATCCCCTTTGGAGATCACAAAGAGGATCAGTGTGACAGTTGGTACAATAGGGGACCAGCTACAGCTGAATCAGCTCAGCTTTTATTCCAGCACCGAGGCCAAGTTGCATGTCACAACATATCAACGTGCACAGCTGCTAATTTCTATTATGTATATTACTGTGTGTTCGAACACAGCAAAATTCTCCCGGTGACTCCTGCATGCATATATTCATCTAATGAATGCAGCGCTCTGAGGTCAGTTTTCATGCACAGCACACTGTAATTAAAACATTATTTGGTGAGTGGTGCGGGGGTATGGACTGCAGTGTAGGATGACAGCACTAACAAAGCTAAGTGTAGTAAATGGGAATTACAGCTTCAAACACCTACTTTGAATTTTGAAGTGTGCGTGCGCGCGTGTGTGTGTCTGTCAGCGTTTGTTTAAACACACAAATCCTTTGGTGTGGGGTGCTTCTGCAGGCTTTGGGCTATAATTAGCTCAGGAAGTGTGGAAGTCATGTTTCCGGCAGGATTTCACATCGCTGAGACAAAATATCAAGCAATTTCATTTACACACTGTAATAACTAATCAAATTCCATTGTCAGTGAAGAAGCCTGTTGAGTTTTAGGCAGAGCGAGTGGATAATTTGCCACATTCTGCATTGCGGGAAATAATTGATATTTATACATCCCCATGCCTCATTTCAAACGTGCGAGGTAAAATATCATTTTATGAGACAAAGTGTGTTTGGTACGGCTTTGAACGCAGCCTGGTAACCAGCGAGCACGCGGTGTAACTGCACACTTTAAGTGATCATTTAAATAAAAATAGCGTGGATTTAACAGCATCTGCTGAGAGGTGATGCCTAGTGAATTTAACATATGAGTCATTCATCACAGCAGTTTGGAAATGACTCACTAAAGCAAAAACATCCACAATGCGAAGAAACACAAAATCCTGCTTCAGTCTGCAATTAGAACTACAAGGCTGACAGATTTCTTGCATATCACAGGAAAGATTGTAGAATATTAAACCCACACATTTTAATAGAGCATATATGCAGGCTATCTATATCCCTGTGACTCCTGCAGAAGCGAGTCAACAGCCTGAAGGTTGTGATAATGAAATGTCTCAGTCTGCACTGAGTCTGTGTGCCACTGGGGGGCAAAGTAGCACTATCAACATTTAGCAGCGAGTGACCCATTTTCCAAATGTGGTGCTCGGCTCATGCATTTGTTGTTGTTGCCCCCTTTTTTTTTTTTTGAAATGAAAATACAGTACGTGAGCATAAAGGTATAATGCATCATGATATCAGTCGACGGTGCCGAGTGCTGTGTCACCGCAGCAAATGCCAAGCGTGTCATTAACGAGTCTTGGACACATCACATGACGACGCCTCGTTTTTCCCTCTCCTGTCATTAGCAGAGAGGCAGAGCCAGATAAGGACATGTAGGGGGAAATAAGATCGGAGCTTTCACCTGATTATTAGTGTGTGTTGTGGTGACACGCCACAGCAACACACTTTTTATTTCTTTACCAGCCCTCCAACGTTGCAGTGAAGGTTTCTTGGCAGACTTAACAGGATTTAAAACTACAGCTATGTGGCCATAAATAATCCACCTCAAGTATCCTCTTATACTTCAAAGAGATGCTGGCTCAAGATTAGCATTTTGCTTTAACTGTGGGGGGAAGCAGCTAAAAATAGTTGTGTTCTAGGGGAAGTGTGTACTTTTGGTTTCGGGGACTGGTTGGTCGCTCTTGTCTGGATGTTTGCAAGTGCATCTGGCAAGGTGGCTGAGCGTCTCCTCCCAGTCGGCTGTCTGATTTACTGTACGTCCAATAACTGCTCTCTTCGGGTGAAGTCTTGATGAGTCCCCGGCAGTCCCCAGGAGGTTAATTGAAATGGGTTCCATTGCCGCGATAGGTAGAAATCACAATGACAAGTAGCAAAGAAGCAGCAAACCCAGATGAGAAAAGGTATTAGTCTGAACAAATGCTGCTCGGAAACTTTCTTCTTTCCCTTTTGCACTGACAGATACACACAAAGCCCTTTCTTCTCCAACTGAACCCACGCAAAACATTCAAATTGCTAGAATGCTTTTTTTTTTCTATTACCTCCAGTAGTTGCAAGTTGTCACGGTGTAGACACAGTGGAAGTGCACCCAGCCTGTCCTGTTTCAGGGGAAAGATGATCGCCGTTTTGTCTGCACTCAGAGTCGCAGTGGCTGTTTGTTGGTGTTGAGGGACAGTGCTAGAAGACGATATGTATCAGAACGAAAATGTGAATGGATTCTCAACACCATAAATGCACAAAGCCAGACAACCGCATCAAGGACAATAAACTGAGAATGCTAGAAATTAAAAAAAGAGAAGAAACACTTTGAGCTGAGCTGATAAACATGACACTGTCCTTGTAGCTCAACATCTTCAGACTGACGTCACAAGGATTCGAAGCCAATTAGTGACTCAAATGAACCCTGCAGTTGTCAAGTGAAGTAATGGTAAATATAATAAATGTGTAGAAACATGTGAAGGGCCCCCAAGCGCTTTTTTTCTCTATCCTCCATATTTGAGGGGAATTTTTTTCATGACAATCCTCCTTTGCTTACATCCTAGCATCTACTGTTCTAATATTTATACATTTTCAAAAGCGAACTTTCAGAGTATGAGAAAACGTTTGTTTGCTTGATGCATTCTGAAATAACTACATCTTTTAACTCCCAATATTACGACACTACTGGAGAGAGGCAAAAAAGAGGACAATTTACAAGAATAAAACGACATAATTCTAGTTTGATGAACATGTAGGAATAGACATTCACATAAAACTATTCTTTAGTACTTCATTTACTTTATTACAAACAAAATAATTGATTTCCAATCAATAAGCCAACCAACTTCTGATTGACAGGTACAAGATGTGGCAAATCAGATTTAGTGGTTTAATCAGATTCAGTTTGTATCATGGACTAATAAATAGTAGTGTTTTTAACATTTAATTTAGGATAAAGGCTGACCAAGGACTGGTGTGATGTGACAAATAATCTACTGATCATAATCTTATCTGAAATATCATTCATATTTGAAACCCATTTGTTTCAGACCGGCAAGGTCTGAAACAGACATCACTAAGATACATTTACAAGTTATTCACAGGCAAAAAAAACTGCACACATCAGATCCACACACTGCTCTAAAGGCTCCCAGCAAGTTCGTTTATCATGCATCTTTTCAATCAGACACAGATCGTGATCAGACACTGTCAGTTGGTTGACCAATTTTAGCACACTAATGTGACACTGATCTTTAGTCATCTGCTGTGATATATTTGAAAACACAGCATAAATTGTATTTAATATAAATCAATAGACAGCTACTGTTGTTTTTTGTATGTGTTAAAAAAACATAGAAAGAAATCTTGCAGCATCCTTGGCCCGTTCGTAATGCACCATACTGCCAACCACTGTGCTAAAGTGTGGTCCAGGTGTAGTTACACTTGACCCTCCACATTCTGGTCACGATTATATTGTAGAAAACAGCCAAAGCTCTCACTCCTAGTGTGAGGTTAGAATGTAAAAACCTACACAGCCACCCTGACTTCCTACATACAGTATGATCCTGCTTTTAGACGCTGGACTGCAAAGTGCATTTGTATTATATTTCTATTTTGAAAATGTAAAAATACGTGTTAGATTTGCAGGAGTTATGAGGTTTCTGGATTTTATTTTTAATTTCCTGACTCCATTTTATTGGCTTTTCATACATGTTGCTGCTTTGCTTGGTATAATCTCACAGGCTAAAATAGCAGTGAGCAAAATTCAGTGATGAAGCGTGAAATCTGCATCAAAAGCTCCTTCCAGATATGAACCGAGAGCAACCTTTTCTTGTTGCTCTGTGACAGTACAACAGCTAATGAAAAGGCTGTGTGAATAAAGCAACACTTGGACAACCACATTCATATTCATTAATGCAAAATTGAATGCTATTACAAACACTGGGAGTGTAAACAAAGATCATTTACAAATTGAGTATACCAGCAGTTGAACATTATACACACACTCTACAAAAAAAAAAAAAAGTACTGTGGAGGTGTGCAGCCTCTCAATAATATATTTCCAAACATCAGCAAGTGATTCATAATTTAGCTCAACGGTTGGTATTGCCTCTGCCAAAAAACAAAACCTGTGTAACTTTTCACACGCACAGTGTGTTACAGAGAACCAAACGCTATTAAAACTCCAGTCATTTGGGGAAAGTGGGAGGCTTGTGTTTATCCATACTGCTGAGATAAGTAACTTGAGGGACTTCCCAAGGCCTCGGCCTACTTTGCTTCAAGTCTGGATGAGGCGAAGAGGAGGAGAAGAAGAAAAGCACAGCAGCTGCCAAGCAGACGGCATGAGGTGGTGTCTGATTCAGGCAACAAAATCTTCGCTTGGTACACAAAGCCCATGACGTCTGGGGCTATTAAAGGTCTGCGATTCCTCAACCTCGTGTCTGCTCTAATGACATATTGCAGTGTAGCAACATACCCAGGAGTAAAAAGATGTTCTCTTTGGACAGTTTCTTAGAAATACCTGCATTCAGCACAAACTTATTCAAATCTTATCAAAAGGTTTTTTTTTTTTGGAGGTATGGCTGACTAACATGTACAGACAGAATGGCTAGGATAAAAAAAAACTGCGTCTGAAGTAGAGGTTTTTTGATTTGGATTGTTCCTCCTGCCACTTCTGCATCACTGATAATAAGCTGGAATATGTGCCATTTGATGCTTGCATCCCCGCTGGCTCGGGAAATATTGAGCGTACCAAAGATGATGTTATCTGGTTCCCATCACAGTGAGAGACCTGACTATCTGGAGTGTAGCAGATGTACACTATGAAGAGTGTTAAGGACGTTAAATGGAGGTTTAAAGCCTCAGCTGCAATTAAACATAGAGAAGATAATATAACATTGTACATGTTATTTACCAGGCAGTCTGAAACATTATTAGGCAACAAGAAGTACAAATGCCTATATTCATGCATCTATAAACAATATACTATGTGCTATTAAGGAATGCATGTGATTATACACTGAGCCTCCATATATGCTGCTCTCTACCTGCTCAGGACCAAAGAGCAGGCAGACATGTTCAAAGCTTACTGCTGAACACATTGGAGCGTTTAGCAGCTGCAGGCTTGGACAGGAGTTGGAGGGCGCCACTCCAAGTACATATTTTCTTACTCAGCTCTGTTCAAAGTGTGAAAAGGCCAAGAGTATGGATCGGGCTGCATATTTCTGTCTAAACCCAAACCGAGGCCTTGGATACTAACAGGTCCCATTGGGTTTTGTTGGGTATTCACCCTCTAAACTATGCACCTGTTTGCTGAAAAACCACGTCAAAAGTGATTATTCGTCAGTGTTGTGTTCCAAGGCTGTGTTGACTGCCCCCAAGTGGACAAAAACTCAGCCATTTCAGGTCGCACTACTGTAGAGAGTGGTG